>NC_035448.2:68956843-69571218 GCF_002127325.2 Helianthus annuus
TATTGGAAGATAATGAATTAAGTTATTAATGCAAATTATGGTAGGCCCCGCTTTTGGCGGTGACGTTACCCTCGACTAAGTAGTCTGAGTCAGCAGGGATACAGTCCTAAATAGCCGGGTTATAGTATTAATAGTAGTTAACTTATGAGGGGGTCAAAGAGTTTGGATCCCCGCCATCCAATACCTATGGGCATTGAAGGAGATCCTACTAAATTTGACCCAGGTCCCTTATAGGACCTCTAAACGCTGAACAAGGGCAAGACCCTTACCAAACCGTTCCCTTAACCCCCGACCAGGTAGCCAACATACCTCCATATAGACCGTGGAGATATGAATGGTGAAAATCTTTTATTTTATATAGACAGTAAAATAATGCCAAGACACCACGGACAAACGAAAAGGAAAGATCACCTTCAACATAAGCAACTAGTTATTAAAGTCATTAATACAAAACCAAATAAAAAGTGCAAAAGATTAAAAATAAAAAGTATTATACTAAACACTTGTCTTCACCAAGTGATGTAAGAGACTTAGGCAAACATGGCCTTGATTGTCAAGAACTCTTACTATCAATCTTGGATCTCGAGACGACTCACACACTCTACGATGATGGTGGTGGATGATGGTGTTATGGTGGTGGTGGGTGGTGGATGAAGTGTGAGAGAGGTGGTGTGCCAAGGGATGAGTTGGAATGAAACCAAGCACTCCTATTTATAGGCTGAACAGAAGGCTGGGCACGGCCCCGTGTCCGCTGGACACGCCCCCGTGCCCGTCTGACACTCTCTCTCTTCATTAATTGTAATTAGCAATTACAATTAATGCGCCTGCTGTACTTTCACCACGCCCCCGTGCTCACTGGACACGGCCCCGTGGTGGGCAATAGAAGCTTCTACAGGTTTGTCTTTTCTGCTGCTTCTTGGGCACGGCCCCGTGCTGGCTGAGCACGGGGCGTGTTCAGGCTTCTGTTTTCCTTTCTTTGCTTGGGAGGATGCCGTTGAGGGTTCGGGCAATCTACTTTTGTTCCTTTTCTTGTATTTATGTTAGAATTAACTGTCTTTTTGCTTCTTTTGTGAATTTGAGCTCATTTCATCCTGAAAATACAAAAGGAAGACAAAAACACTCTTTTTCCAACATTAGTACTTAAAAAGGGTTAATTTTATGCCTTATTTGATGTAATTTATATGTTGCATTTTACACACATCACTAATTTACTAGCGGCTAACCCAAGCATATTCTTAAACTCTAACGACACGAAGCTATAATCGGCACCAGTATCAAATAAAACGGATGCAAAGTGTTGGTTTATAGGGAACGTACCAGTAACAACACTGGGATCCTGGCGCACTTCCCTCGCTTCGATATTTAAACACTCTTCCGCGAGCTTGATTCAATTCTGGGCAGTTCCTCTTAAAATTCCCAATGTCACCACAGTTAAAGCAACCCGGTCTTTGCCCGTTTCCACCTCCATTCCCAACTTGATTGTTGTTTTGGTTATGATTCACAGCACCAGTTTGATTCGCGTTGTTGCCTCGATTTCCATTTCCTCCATTGTTCCCCTGTGGGCGATTCCCAATGCCACCACGATTATTGTTTCTATTTCCAAATCCTCCTTGGCCTCCCCGGCCAACAGTGGCCCAGCAAGTATCCTTCGAATGACCAGCCTTTCCACATGCTTCACATACTTTTGACCCACACCGGCCAGAATGGTGACGCTGGCAGGTGTTGCACTTAGGATGTGTACCCATATATCCCTTTCCTTTCTTTCCAGTACCAGTTGTAGCTTGGACTGGTGCGCTTGGTTCTCCTTTCCGGCCTTCATTGCTTGTGCCTTGTTTGAAATTCGAGAATTTTCTTTTGTTACCCCCGGACGACTCTACGCGAGTCTCCTTCTTCTTTTGCTCAACATCAGAAAACTTGTTTAGGCGGATAGCCTCCTCAGTGAGAGCCACGCTCAGATCTATTACCTCAGTGATTGTTGCCGGTTTTGAAGAGGTCGCCATACTTATGATTTGAGGAGCTAAACCCCAAATGAAGCGCTCGATTCGCTTGAATTCTGGTGTAACCATGTAAGGTACCACACGAGATAAGTCGTGAAACCTCTGAACATATTCCGCAATTTTAGAGCCTTCCATCTTTAAATGCCAAAACTCAGTTTCCAACCTCTGAATTTCAGCGCGAGAGCAATACTGTAACACCCGTCTAATTACTACTCGACTTTAATAATAATTTATAGGATTTTGCATAAAAAATGTCTAAATTAAAACATAAGCTACCATGAGAAAGTTCTAAGTAACCATACACTAGCCAACTACCGACTAGCTTAAACATTCATGACATGATTAGTAAAATGTTTACATCACATATTGTCTAAAATAGAGTTAAACTATTGCGGAAGCTTCAAAAGAGTGTGTTCGGTTCTTTCAAAACATGCTTGATCGCCATCCGTAAGATCCCCATTGTCACCTAAGGTCAAAACCACTAGGAATGTTAGTTTTGACATTGATAAAGTACATGTAAACAAGTTCCGACAACGAAACATGAAAAATAGAATAAAATTTCAAAAGTTACCCTGCCGCGTGTCGCGGCAGGTTCTATTCATTATGCCGCGTATCGCGGCACCTGTCGCGTGTCGCGGGGGATCTAAAGGATCCTGCTGCGTGGCGCGGGAGAAACGCTTTTCCAGCAAGTGCAGGTTTGTAACCTGCATTTGTTGCCAGCTCCGGAAATTCAGATTTTCAACTTCGTTTGGCCATAACTTTTGACTCGTAAGTCCGTTTTAGGTGATTCTTTTTCCTATACGTCTGTAAATTCATTACCGACGTGCCCATTACAATTTATCATACCGAAAATTCACTTTACGGGCCAAACGACTAAATGTCACTATGCATTTATTTGACACGTTCTAACTTTACCCTTTTTACTACCAATTCACTAGTAAGCCTATGGCGCCTTATGCCCGTCGTTCAGGGCTTAGCATCACTTGCATTTCCTTACCAATCCCATGGTTTAATGCTATTGTGATTAATGTCGGCTTTGCTAACAAATTGTAACACTAATACTACAATTTACACTATTATTCGACCCGTTGGCTCATCTTGTGGGAATCCTCCAAAATGATGACTACCAAACGGTTCTTTACCAATTCTAACCCTATTAATTTAAGTAACGATCATGGTCACTAAAATCAAAACAACTTCTAATCTATATTGCAATTACACATATTTTAACAACAATTCCTTTAATGTAACGGGTCAAGTTACATATTTGCGTAATTCATCGACATTGGTTTCTAACCATAATTACCCGTTCCCGGGCTTGTCAATCTTAGCGTATCACGTCCATTCCATGGATTACGTTTTTATAACTCAATTTTAATAAGTGATGTTTTATTGGGAACCACCATTTTACAACATACCAAACTTGTTCTAACTAACATCTAACCCATTTCTTTATCTAGTGAGCTATATCACTTTATATACATTCCAAAATAACTAATTAGCCATATCGTCAACCAACATAACTAACTAACTTTTTGACCCGTTTGGTTCGTCGAGTGAACTTCGTCACTTCTATGACATACCAAACTTACATTCGACACTACAATCTCATCAACATTTTTAAGACTATTGTTTATGCATATTGTAACGAAACCGAAAGTTACGTACCTTTAGTGCACGCCCTTCAACGCGAATCGCCACCGGCTTGTCCACTCGACGCTCCGGTATCTTTTCCTATAGAGTTCAATCACGACTTGTTTAGGACTCCTTTTTCAACCATATATCGCATAATTTTGTCAAATCATCACAATCATGCGTCTAACTTTAAATTTCAATTTCGAGCCTTCTTTGAGGCATTTCAACAAACACTTTAAGGGCAGAATTTTACATGATTATATAGCAAATCCCTAGCTTATCATCTAACCGAATTTCACATCAATCAACCCTTTTTACACAATTGTTAACTTCTAAAATCCTGAAGTCACTTTACCATTGTCAAATTACACTAGAACAACACCCAATTTCCTAGTGTTTATCAAGTTCTACAAAACCCACTTATCACCTACAATGGTGTTCATGGATTTTACTAAAATTTCACATGATTTCAACTTGTATTTGTCTAGGGTTTGTCCCTAGACTCCATATTATTCCTAGTTCATCATAAAACATACAAGCAACCATACAATTCAGATTTTCCCAATTTCATGAGAATTTCGAGTTGAGAGTTTTCATCAAATTTTACATACCTTGTAATCCTCTTGTGATGAGGATCAGTAATCTATGCTCGATTTTCGATTTTAACTTGGTTTGAGCCTTCAATTTGAGAGATTAGTGAGTTATTAGGGTTTTGGAGGGTGGGGGTCGCCCTTCTCCTGCTTTGATCGAACCAGACACCTTAATGGTGTATTTAGTTTTTATTTTTATTAAACTTAGTAATATAAGTTTAGATTTTAACAACATAGGCCCCTTCACTTCCATTTAGATTATATCCTTGGCATATCTAATTCATTCATGTTTCAACATGGGAAAATTAACTAACTAGGTTATTTATTCCTAGTTAGCTCATTCTCATTTATTTTATACTTTATAATTCTAATATAAAGTTTTATATTTTCGGGGTGTTACAAGTCCACCCCCCTTAAAAAGGGTTTCGTCCCCGAAACCTTCTTTAAGTAGGCCTTTGGTTTGAACCTAACCATCTTAGCTTCGTTTTTCGAGGCATTCTTTCTTTTCCGGCATAAGGTTTTTATTCATATTGGCATGTTCGTCTTTTAGGCACATGTCTTATTGGACCGTAACCTTTTATCATCTATTTCCTATCTTTGTCGCCTATTTGACCCGGTTGCCTTTTGACCATCAAGTCACTGAATCCGTCAGCATACTTGCTTGACGCTAGTCTCATATTGACAAGCGCTCTACATAGGTCACAGCGTTATTTAGACTACAACTTGTTTTATTGCCTAAACTAATTGGTCACCATTTTACCCCATACCCCGTCATTCGGGTATGCAATATTGCCGTCATCGGTCGTTCGCGTGTTTATCATTTTGTATCTAGTAACTCATATTACAGCGTGGCTGTATTCTGTATCACTCTTGGGTCCGTGATCACATCATGTCATGTTTAGGTTTTTGTCAGCTTTTCATTATTATGAGTCCTCTTTCGAATGCATCGTCTTACACTTATCGGCGTTAACACTTATACTCTTAGTATTAACCATTTTCTAACTTTTCTCTTAGTATTTATATTTGTTAGGATGTTATTTCTTTACTGAAACTGAATTTAGTTTAATGTTTTTCTCTTAAACACATGTCGATTAACCATTTCAAGGAATTGACGACAAGGATTATTCTTCTCCGTCATCACTTTACGCGAGAAATCATAATGGGTTCCCACGCTTTATATTACCGACCCGCAGGTTCCTTTACCTAGCCTTGTAGACTATTCTATTAGGTCTTCACCTTTTTAGGGTGAGACCCCATAGTTTGTTCCTTCGTATTTACGACCCAATTTTGGTCTCGTAGACCTTTACATTGTTTATATTCTGGAGGTTATGGTGATCTCATGGATCATCTTCTATTTGTTTGACCTTGACCGTAGTCTAAGGCTACACTCATTTTCTTTTGGATTATCTTTCTGACTCTATGACTTCTTCCGTCACCTTCGCGTCGGTTTATTTTACTTATACCGTTATTTGGTTTATGCCCCTATTTCCTTTCAACCCGTTACCGGGTTCGTTATCTTAATGTTTTTAACACTCCGGTTTTATTGGTTTGCGTTTTCCTTTCCATAATCTTTTACGGCCTATCACATTGGTTCAGTAATACTCCGCACTTTCATTATTCGAATTGCGCTTACTTGGAATATCAAGTATTTTACTTTATTTAGTCCGTCCAGCATTGCAAGAGTCGAACATAACTATCGAAATTTCTGTTTTGTGAAATTTTGTCGTCTTTTAGTCCTAACTATTAATCCGAGTCTTTTGACCTTTAATCTGCGTCACCATCTCTTGGCTTATGCATAGATCCGTATTCCTACCCATCTATCGGGTATTTTACCGAAGTCACTATCAAAGCGGCCATTCCGGCATGTATTAAAACTTCGTTTTGATTTATTCCTTAGTGTTAGCGTATTCCGTTTACTTTTAGTATTAAGCATTTTGCTTATTTGATCGTAACACCACCTTTCTGTTGTTAGTGACCCTTAGATCTGTCTCTTTTACTAATATTTCAAAAGCTCATTTCTTGAGTTTTATTTGGTAAAACCACTGTTATGGTTATACGGCTTTTGGGGTTTACTCGTTATTATTCTAACGCTTTCATAAAGTTTATTTTACTAGGCTTTTATATAATCACATTCATCACTGCGATCATCTTTCTCCCTCATGAGGATTTGATTAATAATATATTACTTGGATGGTTACCCATACCCAAGTCTCTAAATTTGCATTTATTGATACTTTATTATTCATAGTACGAATAATACGTATCATTCATTTAACTTCTTTTTCACGGACATTCTCGGTCCGAATCTTAATTTCTCATCTTTTAACCTTAATCATATTGAAACAATAACAGAATTAATTCATTTAATTTTACTATTGTTTATCGTTGCATAAAATTCATCTACATCGTTTGTTGATGTAAATGACGCTCCTACGCGTTTTATTTAGTTTGGCGAAGTCTATAATCTTGTCTTCGTTGTTTATTATTATTGTCATTTCCGGGTTGGAGTGTAATTACACTCCTTCCCGACACAAAATCTATTCACTTCTTTTATTTCCCGAGTTCGAGTGTACACGCACTCCTTCCCATTGCAATATCTATCGAGATTACTTTTACCTCGATGCTCAATGTACAGTCTTAGCACTTCTTATAAACAGTAGAACTTTTATTATTACCTATTTCTATTTCTCAAATCATAGTTAATTTCGTTAACGCGAATGTAGGATGTTGAATAAATCGATATAAAACAATCGATTTATTTGCACTCGTAATAATTAAAATTCATGCTGAAATTTAATTTACAAGAGTATACCTGATGCGACATCAGGTTCAGCTTTGGCCTCTGTGGCTGTTATATAGAACAACTTTGTCCTTGATTTCTAGGCATCAGACTTTGTGTCGGTTGTGTCCTTGGTTCCAAGCCTCTCTGGACATTTAGACTTCTTATGTCTTGGCTTACCACATGTGCCCTTGTGAATTTTTCCACAAAATTTGCACTGATGTCACACGCTTTTTGTAACTCCCTTCTTGGGAGCTTTATTAGACTTGGATTTCTTTACAGAACTTGGATTGATATCCAACACCCTCCTTTCTTCTATTTCTTGTAATATGTTGTCTTTCAATTCAGCCATCATATCGTCCACCACCGGCGCGATTGTGGTTTGTAATCTGTCAATATAAAGTGATAGACTATTTTCTAGAGCCTTTCCGACTGCCTCAGGAATCTTAGCTTTCATTTGTTCGGTCAATTGAGATGTCGAATCATCTCCGGTTACTCCAGACATTTCTTTAACTTAAACATCCATATGGTTAATCAATAATCATTTAATCCTTTTCCATTTTATTATACGGAAATTTATATCACACTTACTTAATCATAAGTAATGTGTTATTCTTTTTCGGTTTGGTCAAGTACATGTCTTGCCTTACCTTTCTTACTTAGTGTATTTCCCAGGTTCGAGCGTATTTATACACCCCTCCCATACACTTTTCACATAATTCATATAGTTTAATCTCAATTATAAGTAACTCTTACCGGATGTCTTGAAACTGAAATGTTTACATCAATTATTAAACATCTCATTTATAACATAACTTTGTTTGCTTCGGTTTAGCCAAGTTCGTAACTTGCTTTGACCGTTCTCATTTAGTGCACTTTCCGGGTTTGAGTGTATTAACGCACTCTTCCCGTGCACATTAATTTCCATCACTTTCACTTAAATAGGATAAGATCTACTGAAATAAATAATTAATCCTTACCGGACGATCGATCAAGCTTGAACCGAACACTTTGTTGACAACCTTAAGCTCTGATTACCAACTTGTAACACCCGTCTAATTACTACTCGACTTTAATAATAATTTATAGGATTTTGCATAAAAAAATGTCTAAATTAAAACATAAGCTACCATGACAAAGTTCTAAGTAACCGTACACTAGCCAACTACCGACTAGCTTAAACATTCATGACATGATTAGTAAAATGTTTACATCACATATTGTCTAAAACAGAGTTAAACTATTGCGGAAGCTTCAAAAGAGTGTGTTCGGTTCTTTCAAAACATGCTGATCGCCATCCGTAAGATCCCCATTGTCACTTAAGGTCAAAACCACTAGGAATGTTAGTTTTGACATTGATAAAGTACATGTAAACAAGTTCCGACAACGAAACATGAAAAATAGAATAAAATTTCAAAAGTTACCCTGCCGCGTGTCGCGGCAGGTTCTATTCATTATGCCGTGTATCGCGGCACCTGTCGCGTGTCGCGGGGGATCTAAAGGATCCTGCCGCGTGGCGCGGGAGAAATTCTTTTCCAGCAAGTGCAGGTTTGTAACCTGCATTTGTTGTCAGCTCCGGAAATTCAGATTTTCAACTTCGTTTGGCCATAACTTTTGACTCGTAAGTCCGTTTTAGGTGATTCTTTTTCCTATACGTCTGTAAATTCATTACCGACGTGCCCATTACAATTTATCATACCGAAAATTCACTTTACGGGCCAAACGACTAAATGTCACTATGCATTTATTTGACACGTTCTAATTTTACCCTTTTTACTACCAATTCACTAGTAAGCCTATGGCGCCTTATGCCCGTCGTTCAGGGCTTAGCATCCCTTGCATTTCCTTACCAATCCCATGGTTTAATGCTATTGTGATTAATGTCGGCTTTGCTAACAAATAGTAACACTAATACTACAATTTACACTATTATTTGACCCGTTGGCTCATCTTGTGGGAATCCTCCAAAATGATGACTACCAAACGGTTCTTTACCAATTCTAACCCTATTAATTTAAGTAACGATCATGGTCACTAAAATCAAAACAAATTCTAATCTATATTGCAATTACACATATTTTAACAACAATTCCTTTAATGTAACGGGTCAAGTTACATATTTGCGTAATTCATCGACATTGGTTTCTAACCATAATTACCCATTCTCGGGCTTGTCAATCTTAGCGTATCACGTCCATTCCATGGATTACGTTTTTATAACTCAATTTTAATAAGTGATGTTTTAATCACTTCAACACTACAAAATTCGATCATTATTTGACCCGTTTGGTTGTTTATTGGGAACCACCATTTTACAACATACCAAACTTGTTCTAACTAACATTTAACCCATTTCTTTAAATAGTGAGCTATATCACTTTTTATACATTCCAAAATAACTAATTAGCCATATCGTCAACCAACATAACTAACTAACTTTTTGACCCGTTTGGTTCGTCGAGTGAACTTCGTCACTTCTATGACATACCAAACTTACATTCGACACTACAATCTCATCAACATTTTTAACACTATTGTTTATGCATATTGTAACGAAACCAAAAGTTACGTACCTTTAGTGCACGCCCTTCAACGCGAATCGCCACCGGCTTGTCCACTCGACGCTCCGGTATCTTTTCCTATAGAGTTCAATCACGACTTGTTTAGAACTCCTTTTTCAACCATATATCGCATAATCTTGTCAAATCATCACAATCATGCGTCTAACTTTAAATTTCAATTTCGAGCCTTCTTTGAGGCATTTCAACAAACACTTTAAGGGCAGAATTTTACATGATTATATAGCAAATCCCTAGCTTATCATCTAACCCAAATTTCACATCAATCAACCCTTTTTACACAATTGTTAACTTCTAAAATCCTAAAGTCACTTTACCATTGTCAAATTACACTAGAACAACACCCAATTTCCTAGTGTTTATCAAGTTCTACAAAACCCACTTATCACCTACAATGGTGTTCATGGATTTTACTAAAATTTCACATGATTTCAACTTGTATTTGTCTAGGGTTTGTCCCTAGACTCCATATTATTCCTAGTTCATCATAGAACATACATGCAACCATACAATTCAGATTTTCCCAATTTCATGAGAATTTCGAGTTGAGAGTTTTCATCAAATTTTACATACCTTGTAATCCTCATGTGATGAGGATCAGTAATCTATGCTCGATTTTCGATTTTAACTTGGTTTGAGCCTTCAATTTGAGAGATTAGTGAGTTATTAGGGTTTTGGAGGGTGGGGGTCGCCCTTCTCCTGCTTTGATCGAACCAGACACCTTAATGGTGTATTTGGTTTTTATTTTTATTAAACTTAGTAATATAAGTTTAGATTCTAACAACATAGGCCCCTTCACTTCCATTTAGATTATATCCTTGGCATATCTAATTCATTCATGTTTCAACATGGGAAAATTAACTAACTAGGTTATTTATTCCTAGTTAGCTCATTCTCATTTATTTTATACTTTAAAATTCTAATATAAAGTTTTATATTTTCGGGGTGTTACAAATACTTCCTTCGCATGAGCTCTTTCAGCTCGTTCCATGTCATTGCGTAGGCTGTGGCTTCACCAAGAGTTTTAACTTGTAAGTTCCACCAGGACAGGGCTCCGTCCAAGAATAGCCCAGAAATGTAAGTAACTTGCTGGTCTAGAGCGCACTTGCTCATTCGGAGAACAGATTCTGTCTTCTCGGCCCATCGAACAAAAGCAACGGCACCTCCGGTGCCGTCAAAGTTGACAGGCTTGCAGTCTAGGAACTGCTTGTAGGTGCACCCTGCACATACGTTAGAATATACAAATGGCATTAGCAAACTTGCTAGAAATATCCAATTGTATCATGGTATGCCTTAATGACTTAGTTTTACCATGAGGCGGATTGTTGTTGCCATTGTTGTTTGAATTACTCCCGCTAGTTCCTCCTTGTGAGGCGGCGTAGTGCGCAATGGCGGCAGCGATGACCTGCTGAAGTTCTGCCTCATTGGTAGGCATGCGTGCTTGGCGTCTCGGTGGCATCTTCTAAAAGATGGTTTACGTAGGTCAGGTCATAGTAAGTAAAGTGTACGTATGTAGTAAAAATATCATCACATAACATCTCATGTTATAAATCATAAATAATCAATCAAAACATCACATATGATGAGAATACTGCGATTGCATTGCCATAAATCGAGACTGTGAAGTTTACAAGTACATACTATATCATACAGCATCAATGACTAAGGGCTACATCACCCCAGTCCAAAATATCAAGTCAGTGTCAATACATCCAATATACATAACATAAAAAATCATGATCAAAATGCAATCTCCCAAAAGCTGTGTAATCTGTGCATCGCCGTCTTCTCAACAAAAGTCTACCCGTGTCGTACAAAATAGCCCTACGCTGATGGCGGTGGAGGATGGGGAAAACGGGAAAAGAACAAGCGTCGCAAGTGAAACCAATCCTCCTCCATGGCTCGATGAGAACGCAAAAGATATGCTAGTTGCTGCTCCTGAGTCCAAAAACGTGCAGCAGAATCGGGAGATAACGGACGAGGAGGGTGTGATATCGCAGGGTGAGTCTGGCCCTGGCACTAGCATGAAGGTCGCTGTGCTCTCTCAAGCTCCTGCACACGGCGTGTCAGTGCCTCCTACTGGATCATGAATGACCTGAGAATATCCTCTACAGAATAACCCATGTGATAAGGATGATAGGGATCAGATGGTGGCATGATGGGCGGTGAGGTCCAGAGAAAAGGCTCGCTAGAGGGAGCAAAAGGTGGCACAGTAAACGGTGCAACAGGGGGAACAGCAGTATGATGAGGGATCTGCGGTACGAACTGATCTCCTCCAATCAGAAAAGGTGCATGGCCAAAAGGCTGACGAGAAGAGCCCTCTCCAGGACGTGGCGGAGGGATCTCCCGGAGAAATGTGATAGGCAGGTCTGCGCGATGCGCATCAGTGACCTGTGCGGGAAACAATGGTGCAACAATAGGTGCTGAAGTAGGTGTAACAGGTACCACAAAAGGCAGGTAGTCATTATCATCATCTATCCACCCATTCTGGGTGTGCGCATAACGGGGGTCAACATGGGTAGCAAAAAGTGCATGATCGGGCTCTATAGGCACTGGGTCAGGTGGAGGGGCAATAACAGGATCAGCAGGAATATCAGCAATGTGTGGGGCATCAACATGAGCATCAACAGCATGCTCATCCTCTAACAGTGGGGCAATAATAGGATGATCATCGATAGGTACATCAGCAATCAAAGGATCAACAACGGGTACATCAGCATGAATAGGGTCATGCTCGAATGCGGGGTCTGGAGCAACTACTGGCCCGGGGGCCACAACAGGCTCCGGATCGTCAAACTCCATCTCAAAATCTGCGGGATCAGCAAACATAGGGTCAACAGGGTCAACAGGGTCCTCCATGGGCTGATCTAGGTGAATAAACTCAATGTCCTTGTCTGGATCAAAACCAGGTGGAATGGCGGGGTCTGAATCATCATCAATGTCATGATCGATCGCAAAACTCGGGGCAGGGGCAGGTGCAGCGGATGATGCTCTATCAGGGTCTGTATAATGTGAGTAGTGCTGCACTCCCTGCGCATGTGATGGTGCAGATGCCACAGACTCAAAGGAGTCTGGGCCGGTGAATGAACAGGTGACTCCTCAGCAGGAGCATCCGCGAGAAGTAAGAGATCGCCAGCAGCTATGTGGGCCTCGCCCTCAAAATCGTCCTCTAGTGGATCCTCGTCAAACAAGTCGACGTCGTCGTCTACGACTACGTCAAGGAGCATATCAAGAACAGGGTAAGAGGCAAGAGGTATAGGGGCAGGGATCACCACGAGCGGCAAATCCCCGGCAATAGGGCCATCAGCGGGCTCAGCAACAACATCGGGCAGCGCGAATGGCTTAAAATCATCATCATCCATGCTGGTGGTGTCCGAGGTATGCAACTCGTGCTCTGATGACACTCTGTCGTCCGATACGATGGGCATAGGGTCCGTGGTGTCCGACTCACCGGTGCCGGATGAAGGCATATCGTCTGTAATACAAACACACATATGCACAAATAATCAATCATATAGTCAAATAAACACATTAGTTACCAATAAGCAATCAAATAGTTCTCCTAGTCCCACTAGCCTCCCAGCCTCCCAGACTGACTCCCTAGTCCCACTAGACAACTCTCCCAGCCTCCCACACTGACTCCCTAGTCCCACTAGACAATTTTTCCCAGCCTCCCAGACTGACTCCCTAGTCCCACTAAACAACTATCCCAGCCTCATAGACTAACTCCCTAGTCCCACTAGACAACTTCCTCAGCCTCCCAGACCGAGCCTCAGCCTCCCAGACCGAGAATGTGCTCAACTTTTGTAAAACTATTTTGTGACCTGGATCTGGACTTAAGTGGTATGCAATGTAAAAATGTTTTCGTGAGAGCCCTAGTGATCATAGTCTAGACTCGAGAAGGAATCCTAGTTCGCTATGATCAGAGCTCTGATACCAAGCTGTCACACCCTGGCTTTGCGGAAGCGTGGGTTAATTTGGTGTGACTTCTTAATACCTAGCTTAATCACAACAAAGCTATATGAAAGTAAAACCATGCAGATCATCCATTGATTTAAGTTTTATAATAAAAGTAACACAACATTGTCTTAAAGTGTCGACACATGCAACGGAAATTACAATACTACAAAATAAAAATATACTGTTCTTAAGACACCAACACCAACATGAAACAAACGCAGTTTAAGAACTGTGACTCGTCCAGGTAAAAGTCACATCCCTTAAACTTGGATGACCTCATAACTTTAACGCAGCGTGAAAACGGAGCATACCGTGCCAGATCCTCAGTTCTCTGAAATACATGTAAGTTGGAAAAATCAACAAAAATTGTTGAGCGAGTTCATGTGTAGTGAGTATGTAAAACCATTGTAAGTATAAAAACCCTGGTACGTAGAAAATAAGGAAATAAAGATCACCAATGGTTTGCAAGGCCATTGATATGTGTGATGTGCAGTAGGAAGACTCAAACCTAGCAGATTTTGCGTTGGGTACAAAGTCACCCCGAGGTCCGTTCTGATGGGCCTGGGGCTGGGTTTGCTACACCCAGATAGATCTACCGCTACTGTCCCTCGGTCCTACAATGAGGACTAATGGCCTTCAGTTCCCGCCTACCCACTCACATGATTTAAGTAGTAACCCTCCTTACGCTAATTATACCATGTGTAAAAGTACTCATAATCATAGTAACATGTATTTCACCCCCGCAGTTTAGAAAACTGAAAACAGTTAAAAGAAAGGGGGACATGAACTCACTGAAGTGCGTCTCTAAAAAGTATCTCCCAGACAATCTGCTGTGCGACGACCTACACGTACTAACTTCTATTAGACGGACAGCCGTGCCTTAGCTTAAGGTTTAAGTTTTTTGGAAATAGTTAGACAACTATTTCGTGTTTACACTTCTTAATTATTTGGTAAATATATTCCTTCCCAAGGATGGGGGTTTTAGTACATGCGTGTTTTTGTATCTTCAAAATATATTATTAAGTCTCACTTAAAATATATTTTAATTCTTTCTCCAGAATATAAATATTTTTCCCAAAAAATATTATATTTTATTACATATAATTTTCCCAAAATAATACTTTTGTCCAAAATACGCGTTTAAGAGTATCTTCTGAAAATACGTAAGTTACGGATAAAGATCGGTGGTAATAATAATACCGTTGTAACTTAAATATTTATTGTGAGGGCGTTAGAATTATTTTGGAGTCGTTAATATTCAGTAATATTATTTTTACCCTAAAAATAATATTTATGTAGTTCACAAAATAATCATAAAAATTTACACAAGTGTTGTTATGAAAATATATATTCTAAATATATATTTTAGCAAGTTTTATTTGTGAAAATCCCACCTCCGACACTTGGTTATTTTTGTAATAAAAATCGTGGCGAAATTTATTTGGAAAGCAAGTTAAAAATATATTCATAACACTTGTTGTAAAAATATTTCCAAGTGTTATATTTCTGGAAAAATTTCGCCAGAGTTTCCTCTGTAACTGGAGGTGGCCACGCTTACAAGCGTATCATTTTCTTTTCAAAACTCAATCAACAATGTTCCCAACATCAACAAACAATATTTCAACATCAACTAGTTTAAAAATATACATAAATTGCAAACACATGAACTTGTGGATTATGTAAAAGTGTGTAGTAACCTTCCTATATTTGTAGTAGATCTTTCTATCTTTATAAATAAAGTCGGTTTCTTGTGTTCATTATTCTTGAAGAAAATACATTTTTACAACTTCTAGTCAAACATTACAAAAATAATTCTTTGCTAAAACCTTTCATTACACAAGCGTCTATACACTTGTGTGTTCACAAAATCACCTTTCGTTTATGAAAGATCCGGCTTTAAAATATGGTTTCATCTTACACTTAGTTCTTCAAAAATACCACTTGTAGATCTTTAGATCTACTAGTTTAGAACTTCATTTTATAAGAAAAACTCTTTTTACACAAGTTCATGTTAATATGTAGTAGTGTTCATCATCTAGTCCTTTTCATACTTTAACATACACTAGTTCATGTTCTATGAACATGACTTAGCCGGGTTAGATGACGATCCGAACTACTACTAGCGTCATACAACATAAGATAATCATAACAAAACAAGTTTCACAAGTTTTACACTAATATTTGTTCTTTATCCACCATGTTCATCACACTTTCAAGACTTTAAGTTTTAGATCTCTAGTGTTTGTGATTTTCATCCGACAAATCTCTTATTAACTACTTTAGATAAGATCAAGAAGGTGGTTAGAAGCACTTACAACTAGCTCAAGGCTAGGGAAGAAACTAGACAAAAACAAGGTGGATAATAGTGATGTAGAGAGGTCCTCGCGATTCCGTAAGCACCGAGCCTCCTTATGCGTGACCTTTCACCTTTGTATGTAAGTAATCTTGCTAGAACCAAACTTGAAAGTGATGTGGGTGTGTGTTGGGTTTCGGCGGTGAGTAGCCAAGGGGGAAAAAAGATGCAATATTTGTGTGGTGGTTTGATAAGTGAATGTCTTATCCTACATATTTATTTATAACCCATTCTCCACTATTATCCATTAGATAGTATGTAGGCTAGATACTAAATATTTGAATTAAAATAATCAAACAAATCATGGGTGTGTACCACCCTTACAAACCGTCAATCATGGGGGGGGGGGTAGGGTTATAGTTGGATTTCAACTAATAAGTTAAGTTATATTTAGTTTAGTTAGGGGGTTAAACCAATTTCTAGTGTGTAGTGTTTTGTAACGGGTGTTAAGGTATTCGGGGACCCTAACAAGCTCAGAATAGGAAAAACATTGTCAATGATAATATTTTTATGTTCCGGGTAAAGTCCGGTTGTTCGGTTGGATACTGATCCGTTAAAGTGCTTAATAAGCAATTAAAGTTTCTTTATTTTTATTTTTAGTGACACAAAGAATTCCCGACACTTTGGAAAGTGTCTAGTATTATTTTCCCATGTTTTTGCATTTTACTAGTTAGCTTAAATGCTGAATTTTTATATTAAAGTGCAGAATTTGTGTTTAGGATATGTTTTAGGCACATCCGGTCACTATAACTTATACCTAGTGACGCAGTTCTACAACCCTCATTTCCCTACACTTCCTACTAGTGTAGTAAACTATTCCCGGCTCATACAGGCCTTAGAGGCAGTGTCTGCCTGGTGCTGGCTATGTCAGCACGTTTACTGGGTTATCCGTTCATTGTGCTACTGTGCCTTTGTGCATCAAGTTTGTCACTAAAGTTCTGTATGTAAATAATGGAGTGACAGTTAATAAAGTATGATGCAAGTATGTGTATGTATCAGTGTTGGTGCATAATGTCTAAAGCCTGCGTCTTAGTCTTAGTTGATCAATGTATAGGGTCTAGATGTGTTAATTATGTATTTTATAGGGGTTGAAAGTGTAATTTTGGGTTTGTTATGTAAAGGTTTCGCTTTTATGGACATGTCCATAAAAGCGAAACTACTTGTTAAGAGGTTTCGCTCTTGTGGACTGTCCACATAAGCGAAACTATCATCCCTATAAATACCCAAAGTGTCTGTACGTTGATGTCACAAGTGTAGCCGACCTGCTGACCTTGTATTTTTGTGAAAGCTGAATGAAAAAACGGTGTTAAAGTGTATTACTTCTCTTTCTACACCTTTCTTGCTTTGATTCATGCCGATTTTGTATTTTCGCTGCATTTTCGGTAGTTGCTAGCTCGAATTGACTCAATTGACTGTCAACTACGGTCCTACAATTGGTATCAGAGCCAGTTGTGAGCTAGTTGACCCGAATCAAAGCCTTTTTCAAGCACATTTTGAGTTTCAGACCTTTTCGACGGACAAAATGGACTGAGAATTGGACATATAGTGTAAAACTGGTTAATAACAAACCCTTGAGATTTTCAGACCTAAAATCAGCTTAAAAGTGACATAAAATGGCTCGAGAATAGGTTCCGCTTATTTGTAATCTTAGTGGTTTCGCTTTTACAACATATGTATATCATGGGGTTCGCTCGAATGGTTCCGCTCATAGTGATATTTT
Organism: Helianthus annuus; assembly: GCF_002127325.2. Classification (NCBI taxonomy): domain Eukaryota; kingdom Viridiplantae; phylum Streptophyta; class Magnoliopsida; order Asterales; family Asteraceae; genus Helianthus; species Helianthus annuus. Next base: position 68,974,457 of record NC_035448.2, read on the forward strand.
TTGGAGGTTTCGCTCCTGATGTTTCGCTTATAGGGACATTCCAGTAGTTTCGCTCGTAGGTTTCGCTCCAAGTGTCAGAGATATGGTTTCGCTCTTTAGTGCATTGAGTGGTTTCGCTCTTTAGTGTATTGAGTAGTTTCGCTCTTTTGGACAACACATAGTTTCGCTCTTGTGAACACTAGTGGTTTCGCTTTTTAGTACACTTAGTGTCTGGTTTCGCTTATTTGACCTGTTTTAGTGTAAAAAACATATTTTGAGCGGTTAGTCCATTTCATACGTGATCAAGTGTTGGAAACTCAGTCTGTGTGAAAAGTTTTTCGAGAAAAACAACCTGTTAAACAAAAAGTTAAACATTTTTGGAAATTTGTCGCTAAACATTGAACATCAAGATTTTTATAACTTATTTGCGGGAAGCGGTATGGCTACGCAAAGTCGGGCGAGTATCATGCAGAACGTTAACATGGAGAATGAATTGGGGACTATGCAAAAGCCACCAAAGCTCATGAGTTTAGATGAATATGCGGGTTCGTCTGGCCGTTTCAAAAACTGGGTGCAAGCCAATCACTTCGAGTGTTGGATGAAAATAGAGGCTAAGTATCAACCACCAGTTAATGGAATGGGATTGGAAAAGGGCATCGGGAGTTTGACAGAATCTGAACAGATTGAATTCAAAGCTGAAAAGAAGATGGTGAGCATTCTGCAACAGGCCATCAAGGAAGATATCCTCGTTTTGCTACAACATGAAGACAATGCTCAGTCAATGAGGCAAGCGTTGCAGCTGAAATTCCAAGGCAGTGTTTCAATGATTAAGAGCAAGAAAGCCTTAATCAAAAAGGAATTTGATATCTTCACTGGGATTAAAGGCGAGACAACAAAGTAGTTAATCGAACGATATTGTCATCTTATGGTCGAAATGAAACGTTTGGAAATTAAAAAGACAAATGAAGAATGGATTGATAAGTTGTGTGATGCACTTTCATATGATGAGTGGGGCACGTATCTAAGGATGCTGAAGAACAATTCTGATTTTGTGAATCTCAACCTCAGCTCATTCATCTAGAAGATTGAAGCCCACGAGTTGGAATTGCTGAAAATCAAGAAAATGAACTCAGCGAGTGTGCAGCAGGATGTATCGTTGTATTATAAAGGCAACCCTACAGTTTCAACTAATCAAAGTCCAAAAATACATACAGGGTTCAGTGCTGATAACACTTCAAGTGTTTCTTCAAACACTCTGCAATCTGGCATTTTTTCACCATTTGCGAACTTTGAACCAAATGTCAAAGCTCAGGAACAGCCTTCACCTCAAAGCTCAACAGGATCAAATCATCAGGCGAACGTTTCTGGAGTTCAGTGCAACATTGCGGTAAACATAAAGAATGGGAACGAGATAACTGAAACAGCCGCAAAACAGCACATAGCACTGCTCGCTTCCGTTCTTGAGGCTTATGAGGGCTTAGTCGCAGGGAGGATCGGTAATCCTAACATGACGAAGGAGGATTACGACCAAATCGATCCCGAAGAGCTTGAGTTAATTGACATCAAGTGGTGTATGGCGAGTTTGGTGTAACATCCCGAAAACGGGTTTGGTAATCAAACAACGTTAATAGTAAAAACGGGTAAAATACCGTTAGTGGTAAATATTAACTCGGTAAATATTAGGATTCAAATAAATAAACCTAATATTAATTAAAAAGGGGAATAAATACTTTGAGAAAAAAAAGTATATAAAAAGGCCAAATTAACGGGACTTAAAACATAACGGGTTATAACTTCCCGAACCCGTTAAAGTAACTAGGAGTAATTAACCTAGTTAGTAGCATGTGATTAAATAAATAATGAATTATAGTTTCATTTGATCAAAATAAAAACACGAGGGACTAAAAAGGGACAATTGTGAAAGTTGTATGATTAAAACAAAAATAAACCACACCAAACACACACTTAGTGTGTGTCTGGTCGATGTTAAACACAGGGGGCGAACCAGGTTTCTCCATCAAACCCTAAATCTCACAAAATTCACAAATTGAAGCCTCTAATCTGCTCTAAATCAAGTTTCAAACATGAATTAGTGATCACCTCGTTGCAGGGATCAAAAGGTATGCAAAATTGTGGTATTTTGTTGCATCTTGAATTCTAGGTTAAATGTGAAAAATGAAAATTTAGCTTGATTACTTGATGCATGGATGAAATTAGAAGTAATATGATGTTTAGGGATAAAACCCTAGATGAATTCTTGTTGAAATTTAGTGTGATGATTCTAGAGATTTTAATCACCATTGTAGATGATTATTGAGTTTGTAGAGACTAGATAAACACTAGAATTGTGAATACTATTCTAGTGAAAACTGAATTCATGTGCTAAATTCTAGTGAAATCCATGGTCACCATTGTAGGTGACTAGTGGGTTAAGTAGAACTTGATGAACACTAGGAAATTTTGGGTTGTTCTAGTGTAATTTGACATATGCGAAGTTATTTCAGAAATTTAAAGGCAAATATGTGTGTTAAATAGTTTGAATGATGAAAATTCGGGTTATATGACAAGTCACGAGCTTGTCAATGAATTATTTATAGAATATGCCCATAAGGTGTTCGATGTAATGCCTAAGTGAAATTGGGTATCTACTAGTTCGTAGATAGAACTTGGTTTGAATAAGTATTAGGATAAATGCCTAATAACATGACAAAACGGGTTTCACTTATAGAGGGAAAACCCGTGGATTTTATGAGATAAAGAAATATAGTGTCTTCGATAATCAAGAGCTAGGCTAACTTAGTGTTAACAATAGCATGAACTCGAGTTAAAAGATTCGTTAGAACGATAGCTTAAAGGAACGCCCACCGGGTAAAGTGAAAATGCCTAAATTAGCTAATGAGCATGAATGTGCATTTTATATATTAAGGGATGTTTGACTTTCAAAAAAAGTCAAACTGACCTATAATACGATAAATGGTAATTTTTGATATGAAATGCGTAAGGTGGAATAATCGTATTAGATTATGATTAAACTAACCACCTTGAAAACGATAATGATAGTTTGACGCGTAACAAGCTAGGTGGAAACTTGATGAGGGAGCGGGTCGAACAAATCAAGAAGGAAAGGAAAAACGTAGTTCGGATGCGAGGTAAGTAAAACTTACACCCTTTTTTTATTATTACTATACACTTACTAGCGAAATTTGATCGTGAATAATATTAAGTAATTGAAATGCGACGATCCGGCATGATACAATGCAAGCCGAAATGAATAAAAAAGATAGGAAGTCATGAACTATGGAAAAAGGGGCAAAAAGGTAAATTAGTCATGTAATGACGAACAAATAAAGATGCTTATATGTAAAACAAGTTAAAGGGAAAACCGGGGTAGGTTTAAAGGGATGAAATGGTAACTAAATACCATCTCATACGAATAAATGGTCAATTAGGCTAAATGGGTCAATTGGTGTTGTTAACACCATTTGACAACTCATTTGACAAATCGCTTGTTGAGTTTTGTAATTACAGGAGATAACATAAGCTTGCGTTGCCTTAACTTGAAAGATTTAACGCAAAAGTTATGTAAACGGGTCAATACTTTGACCCGAGCCAGGTACGTATAAATAAGCTTTTAGTTAAACATGCAATTTTGGTCAAATATTTAGCGAAAGTCCTTCGTCGTAATGTGAGGGACTAAAGTTGACCAAAACACCCTTGAAGGGTATATTGGGCAAACGACCCATAGGGGTTGTTTAGGAACTTGCGTTAAGATTATGAATCATTACATATGAATAAAAGTCATAGGAATGCACATTCGTGGGTTAAATGCTCAAAAACAGTCATTTGCGTAAAATGACCAAACGATGAAAAAAAAATTGGGAAAAAGGGGTACATTACGTCAAATCCACCACAAAATAGTTGTGGTGGATTATTTGTAGTTAATTAGACATGGAATTTTTGTAGCGTCAATAGAAAAGCACAGTTCTAGTCCAAAATGCACAAATACCCTTAACGGGTCAAAATAAACATTTAAGCGTAAACAGGATTTTATTATGTAAGAAACCCGTGATTTGAGATTAATATGATAGGAGATATTGAAATAATGAATTTCATGAGTTTAAAGGTCAAATAAACATGTTGGTGTGATGAAATCATGAACGGGTCAATATTTGGTAAAAAGGGTAGTAAACCGAAGACTTAAAAGTCTGAAATTATGTTATTCCGGATGTAGGATTTTAACTCCATAAGATGGAGAATTAAATTACGGAAGCATAGGAAAAAGAATCGGGTAAAACGGATAAGTAGAATGAAAGTTATGGCACTTTAAAGTTCGTATTTCGACTAAAACCATAGCTGGGCTAATATGCAGGTTTCAGTAACAAACCTGCTGGAAATTGGTTTCCCCCGCGGCACGCGACGGAGTACGTAGTTGGGATCGCGACACGCTACAATCGTCGCGACATGCGGCAATTCAGGATGGGTCTCCCGCGACTCGCGGGAGACATCAAAGTTGGGAAAAATTATATTTTTTTGATTAATTCGTTGCATAGAAATTGTTTAGGCTTATATCTAATCTATCAAAACTAACCCTCATGTTGGTTTTGATCATAGGTGAATGCCGAGATGTCCCGGATAAAGATCAAGCTCACCGAAAAACCAAACACGATCAAGATACAAGCTTCCGCACATAGTTTAGTCGTTATTTCTAAACGGCAAATTTTTACCAATCATGATGTAACGTTATAAAATTTAGAAAAGTTTTAATTAACTTGTATTCTTAATTGATATGTAATCATAATTACATGTTTATTTTCGTAAATTATACTAAAATCGTTAAATAATAATATGGGTGTTACATTTGGTGCGTAGGGCTCAACGTTTCATGGAAATTACAGGCCAGAACAGTCTATCAGGCCCAGATCAAAAGTTAGGGTTTGATAAGTCGAAAGTTACATGCTTTAAATGTAAAGAACCCGGTCACTTCAAACGAGAATGTCCTAATCGTGAAGTCAACAATCATCAAAACCCGTTCACCAACGACTACTACAGGCAAGCGATATATCACCGACCAAATCAACAGCAAACTGTTCAGAGGGCAAAAATAGAGAATAAACCGAAAAAGGCACTGATTGTGAATCAAGACGACGAGAAGGTTGCTGCAGGTTTCAGCTGGGATAAGTATATCCCTGGTAGCGATGGTCAAGCAATGATAGCTGAAGTTGTTGAGATTTCTGAGAGTGTGTCTGAACCGGAAACAGTTACTGAAGATGTTTCTGAGGTTATTGAAGAGGTTTCTGCTGATAATGCGGTCGATATGGAAGAAATAGCTGCTGGAGTATATTATTATCAGTCTGAACAGGAGGTTTTGGGAAGTTTAATGAAATCTGTATTGCCTCCTAACATTTTTGAATCTTTTGCAGGTTACTTTGAAGAACCAAGGACCGGATCCTGCCCAAGGTTTGAAGAGAAGAAAGAAGTCATTGAAGAGTTGATAGATGTGTCGAAAGAGATGACTGGAGAAGTTTTGAAAGACATAGCTGACAAAGCACTGATGGGAAAACTCAAAGAGGTAGACTCAGAATCCGAGGAGTCAAAGTCTGTCAGTAGTGTGTCTGTCAAAAGAGAGGAATCTGGAGGTCAGGAGAGCAAATCTGTCAAATTATTTGAGTCGGAGTCAAACAATGTTGGTAAAATTGATTGTGTAGAGCAGGTTGTTGAAAAGGTTGTTTCAATCCCTGAAACACCGTGCAAACAGTGTTTAGAACCATGCACGGTGTGTCTTGAAAAGGACACTAAGTATCAGGAGTTGAAACACCACGCTGATATGATTAAGTTTGACCTTAGTCAAGTGAAAGAGGCGTACGATACTCTTAAAAGGTCAATCAAGATGATACAAAAAGAAAGTGTCGAAAATGACAAAGCTACAAAATTGGCTAAAGCAACATTATTTGATAAACAACAAGAAGTCAATTTTCATTTAGACACAATTACTTCGCTTAAAAAGGAACTTGAATTGGTTAAAATTGAAAACGATCGGATTGATAAGAAGTTAATGAGTTATGTGGCTTCGTCGTACGTTCTTGAACAAATTGTTCCCCAACAGCCACATGCTTCACCTGTCTTTAAGAGCGTTCTACCCCCAATGTGGAGTCATTACACACAGAAGTATCCAGATGGGGTGGAAGCGGCTTTAAATCTCAAATTGAGAACGATAGAAGATGAGTTGCCTGAGACCATAGATGTCACATTTTCCCCATCCGATACCGACAACGAATCTCAGGTTATCAAAAATGTTGTCGATCAGGTGTTGGATGAGGAGAGTGAGAAATCTGAAAAGGCTCATTCTGAGAAGGCTGTCAGTGATTCTGAAGATGAAGGAAATTTCTTAGATCGATATGTATCGAATTCGGAAAAGAGTGTGAATGAAGATCCGATCATGGTGGTATACACGATGGTTGGAACTGACAAACTTTATTCCGACTTCAAGTACCCGCTTCAGAATGTGAAAATTGAGAATGTCGAAAAAGTGTTTAAACTGATTGAAATGAACATTAACGAAGTTAATAACAATGAATTCTTTTCGAAACCCAAAAAATCGTTTGTTACTTCACGTCCCACAAGTTCGGAAAAGAAAGAAGGGGTTGGTAAAGGTCAAAACAAGAAAAACACCTTTAAAAACAAAGGAATCGGGTTTGAAAAGAAATCGGCTAAGCAGGTGTTTAAGCTGAAAGAGAAGATCAATAAAGTTTTTGTCGCTGGTCCTAGTGTTGACGGTGAGAAAGATTATATTTTCAGTCAAAAAGCTGTGGACGATTTCAATGTAGCAAAGAAGTTGAAAGAAGAGTCAGTCAAATCTACTTTTGTCGAATATGACAAAAGCGTGTGTTACCGCTGCAATGAGATCGGCCACATGGCGAAACAGTGTCAGAAAGTTATTGAGAAACCTGTTGTTATAAAACCGGTTCAAAAACAAACTGTTTCAAAACCAAGTGTTCAAAAACAAACTGTTTCAAAACCAAGTGTTCAAAAACAAGCTGTATCAAAACCAACGGTTCAAAAGTCAAACATTCACAAACCACGACCTAAATCTCCAACTGACACAAAGGGCAAAAAGCCGATGGTTTCTCCGATCCGTATTTTGAAACGAGGTGAATCGTTGAAGTCGGAGGATAAGCCGAAATCGACTTTCGAGATTGGCGAATCTTCTAAGACTAGCAAGACTTCAAAGTTTTACCCTAAAACAAAAACTTTTGAAAATCAATCTTGGATCGCGAAAACAAAACCGTCGGTTGAGGTCAAGAAGATGGAGAACGCTTTGAAAATTGATTCAAATCTTTTTAAAGATGATGTGGTTGATTTTGAAAATGAAGTTGATAAGTTTCTTGATGAATTTTCACCAATAACTAACAAAGTTAAAACAATTGTGAAAAAGGAGGTTCCAAATGTCACATTTGATTTTCCGAAAACAAATGAAAAGTGTGATGTTGTGTTTGGAAGTGTGTCGGAAGTAAAGAAATCATGGGCTTCATTGTTTGAATAAATTTGTTTTGATGTGATTGTTGCAGGAGCTGCCCAAGTCGATACTATCAAAGTGGATTATGGATAGTGGTGCTTCAAGGCATATGGCTGGGACACTTGCTCTGCTCTATGATGTCAAATCCATAAACGGAAGCTATGTTGGATTTGCTGGGAATCAAGGTGGAAGGATCGTTGGTCAAGGGACGCTGTCAAATGGAGTAATTTCGTTCGATAAAGTGAACTAAATAGTAGAGTTAACGAACAATTTACTCAGTATCTCGCAAATCTGTGATAAAGCGTTTAGTGTACACTTTACTAAAACTAAATGTGTTGTGTTGAAACCAGGGTTTAAAATCCCTGATGAGATGGTGCTGTTGCGAGCTCCGCGGGAAAATGATCTTTATATTTTGGATATGAGCGTCGCAACGCCAACATCTCATCAGAAACAGTGTTTTGTGTCTAAAACCAAAGCGGCAGAAAAAGATTCGATAATGTGGCATCGAAAGATGGGCCACATTCATGTTCGCAAAATGAACTTTTTGGTACACAATGATTTAGTTGATGGTGTTAATCTGAAGAATTTTCACTTAAATGATGATTGTGTAGCGTGCAAGAAGGGAAAGCAGACTCGAAAGTCACACCCATTGAAGATGATGAATTCAATCAGGTTACCTCTTGTGAGATTGCACATGGATCTCTTCGGGCCTGTCAACGTAAAGAGCATCAGCGGAGACTTATATTGCCTGGTGGTGACTGATGACTTTACGAGATTTTCTTGGGTAGTGTGCTTGGAACGAAAAGATCAAACTTTCGAGTCATTGATGGTGCTTTTCAAGAAGATGGAAACAGTGTACAAACTGCCAATCCGGAGGATTCGGAGCGACAACGGAACGGAATTCAAATGCAACGAAAAGGGAATTCTTCATGAATTCAGTGCGCCGTACACACCCTATCAAAACGGCGTTGCTGAATGAAAGAATCGGACCCTGATTGAGACAGCCCGTACCATGTTAGCCGATTCAAAGCTTCCAATCTTTTTCTGGAGTGAAGCAGTTTCAGCAGCATGTTACGCATTGAATAGAGTTCTCACTGTCAAGAAGTATAAAAAGACTTGCTTTGAGCTGCTACACCGTTATAAGCCAAACCTTGAGTTTTTGGTGCCGTTTGGGTCTCCTTGTACTTTTATTGATGAAAATGGTAAATTTGGTGTTAAACCTAATGAAGGGTTCTTTGTAGGTTACACAAGCCCGCTGAAGAGGGTGTTTGTACCATGCCTGGGGAAGGTGATTCAAGTCCTACATGTGGATTATCAGAAGCACACTCCATCGCCACAACTTCCCGGACAAAGATTCCTGTTCGACTACGATAAACTCTGGGAGTCGTTTCATTTTCCGGCCGAGCCGAGTGAGGAGGAACTAGCTCTTATGTACCTGTATCAGCAAAATGTATCACAAGAGCCAGTGTTTAGACCACTAGAAGTTCCTCAACCCGCCGTGGGTACTCACGACAATGAAGCAGGACCGAGTGGAACAACTCATGAACCACCAGAGGAACCAGCTCCATCTTTTGACGAATCTGACGACTTAGAAGCGGAACCCGCTCCGACTTTTGACGAGGATCCAACGGAAGCTGAGGATCAAACGGTTGATCTTCGGAAGTAAATGTGCCGGAAAATCCTATGCCACGGACGTTGTCTTATCATCCCTCAGAACAGATTATTGGTGACCTACAAAGTGGTGTTAAAACCCAACATCAAATAGATCGAGCTCTTACATGTTTCTATTCATCTATTGCTGATATGCAGAAAGAAGTCTCATTAAAATGTTTTATTTCGTAAATAGAGCCCAGAACCTACAAAGAGGCATTGACCGAGGATAGTTGGGTGAATGCAATGCAGGAGGAGCTACAACAGTTCGAAAAGCTGGGCGTCTGGAGACTTATCGATCTGCCTAAGAATGAAGTTAATCAAGACGAAATGGGTTTTTAAGTGTAAGCGTGATGACAGAGGTGTCGTGGTGAGAAACAAAGCGCGACTTGTGGTTCAAGGCTTCAGTCAACATGAAGGAATAGATTATGATGAAGTCTACGCGTTGCCAGACTCGAGGCAATTCGGATATTTCTAGCCTTTGCGTCTTGGAAAGATTTTAAAGTATATCAACTTGACGTCAAATCTGCCTTTCTTTACGGAACAATCAGAGAAGAAGTGTATGTGGGGAAACCGCCGGGGTTCACAAACCCACTGCACAGAAACAAGGTGTATCTACTGGACAAAGCGCTATACGGACTTCACCAGGCCCCGAGAGCCTGGTACGAGACGCTTTCGACATACTTGCTGGACAACGGTTCACAAGAGGCACAGTAGACAGCACTTTGTTCACCAAGGAAGAAGCAGGCCACTCATTGATCGTGTAGATATATGTTGACGATATTATTTTTGGATCCACCAACGACGACCTGTGCAAAGAATTTGAAAAGGTTATGAAGAAAAGGTTCGAGATGAGCTCAATGGGGGAGATGAAGTTCTTCCTCGGGCTGCAGGTGGAACAAATGCCCGACGGAATCTTCATTCACCAGACGAAGTATGTAAAGGACGTGCTTGATAAGTTCGACATGACAGATTGCAGTCCTGCATCCACCCCCCTCGCGCAGAATCATGGAATTTGTCCAGACGAGCAAGGTGTGAAGATGGACGAGACATTGTACCTATCTATCATTGGCTCTCTGATGTATCTCACGGCTTCCCGTCCAGACATCATGTACCCGACGTGTCTCTGCGCCAGATATCAGTCAAATCCAAAGCAGTCACACCTGACCATAGTGAAACGTATTTTACGGTATTTGAAGGGCTGCCCAAGCATCGGCTTGTGGTACCCTCGATCGGGTGACTTTACTTTATCTGGTTTTGCTGATTCTGACTTTGGGAGCTGCAAGCAAAACGCAAAGTCCACCACTGCTGGGTGTCAGTTCTTCCGAACTCGACTTCACTTGGCAGTGTAAGAAACAAACCGCAGTAGCGCTCTCTACTTACGAGGCTGAATATGTTTCAGCCTCCAGCTGTTGCTTGCAGATCCTATGGATCCAACAGCAGATGCGCGATTTCGGTTTGCAGTTCTTAGATACACCTATCTATGTGGACAATGAAGCAGCTATTAACATTACTAAAAATCAGGTTCACCATTCGAAAACAAAGCATATTGAAATCCGTCACCACTTTATCCGTGACTGCCACGAGAAAAAGTTAATTCGGATTGAACACTTGCACACCGATGATCAGAAAGCAGATTTCTATACAAAACCATTTGATAAAAAGAGATTTTATTATATTTTGAGGTTAAACGGGATGAAAAATCTCCAGTCTGGGAGGGTTATTGAATGTGAAGCCGATTTGGGCAGCGATCTGACGTGAACCTTTGTCGTGTTGTCAATTTTGTTTGTACAGTTTATTTTTCTGCTTTTTGATAAAAACAAAAACACAAAAATAAGTTTTAGTTTTAGGGGGAGAAATTCGCAGAAAAATACAAAAACATGATAAAATTCAAAAATACAAAAACATGATAAAATTCAAAAATCCAAAAACATTAAAAAATTCAAAAAGAGTTGTGTAGAATAGGGGAAATGATAGTACATCAGCTAGACTGGGACAGTACGCTAAAGAATTGTAATGTATAAATGAAATTAAACAGTCTCGCTAAAGATGTGCCGGTAGGTTTTCGCAAAATCAGTAGATCAGTTTGGGATATAAACATAAAATTAGCTTGCGTTTACGTGGGGAACACCTCCAGGATATATAGGTAAACCCTGAAATCCTGTTTGAAGGGTCCCGTATTCTGAGATACTAGGTCTTTATGCTCAGTGATATCTGGGGTATTATCCCGGGACATCTGCTGTATGGAAGTACTGACCTAGTCCCCGGATAATACTTTCTGCAAAAGCTTTGAAATATAAGCTCGCCCTCAGCATGCTGATGAAACAATAAAATTGATAGTCGCTGCTGTTGAAAACAAAAGATCCTCTAAAGGTGACACACCTTAAAGTCGAAGCCGTCATCTCTCTGCGTATACGGAAGTATCGACCTGAGCTCTCATGGCCCTCGCACTTACCCCTAAACAGATATCAGATGTGGTATACTCACCTATAAGACTGAATACTGGGGTCTGGATACGGGAGTATATACTGAGGTGGGACACATGTAGATGTTTAAGTTCTAAAACACTAATTTCGTATCCCGAACAGGTTGAACGTTTTGTGAAAATTTAAGAGGATCAGTATATTGGCAATCAACGCGAACTGCTTAAAAGCTTAAAATGAATTAACAGCTTAACGGTGCTAGTGTCTAGTCGGCAGCTGATATGATCCCCTAACACACTCACAAAAACATTGTGTGTACAGTTTTCAGTTTATCCAGTTAAAAATACAAAAAGATTTTATGTTCTCATTTATTTTCGACAACTGACTTTGGGAATCGGAAGTTCAAAGCTTAGTGCAGAACATGTTAGTGTTTGATGAGGGCTTGGTAAGCTGGTGAGGCAGAATTGTGATTGGTACAGTGTTGAACAAGTTGAAAAAGTTTGGAAGTTCAAAACGTTCAAAAGTTCATTCATTTGAACTATTTTTCAAGATAAAACAACTGTTTACTTCATAATTCGGTTAACCATGGCCATTAACTTGGACTTGGTGGACCAAGCAGTTGACCAAGGTCATTGACTTGGACTTGGTCAACTGGGTGTGTCGGTGGTTAATCTGAAATGGGTTAAAAAGTAAAATTTTTGAGAACAATCTCATGGTTTCGCTCATTTGTCACCATTAAGCAAAGATTTTGCTTTTATGTCACACCAAAATAAAGGTTTCGCTTTTATGGCTGCTTCATACAGTTTCGCTTATAGCTTCATCAGTGGTTCCGCTCATATGACTTTGGTCACAAAAGCGAAACCACACCCACTATATAAGTTAGAAGGTTCCGCTCATGTGTCACTTTACCCTTTCGCTTATACGACACCTTCTCCGGCGAACTTGAAGCGAAACCCTAGAATCGATCAATTTCAAGCGAAGTGCTGCCCGATTTCTTTCAGATCTTGTTAATTTCTTAGTTTACAATCATGGGCAAGGTTAGTTTTGTTCTAATTTGTTCATTATCATGCTCAATTTGATCTGTCGGTCATGTCTGTTGAACAAAACGTAGTTTTTAGGGTTTAAATTGTTAGATTTGTTCATGAATTGTTGTATATATTGTCGTCTGAGTGTGTAAATCATGATGTGTGTACTGTTGGTTCCAGTTTTGATGAAAAATGAAAGTTGTAAATTTCCGGACATTGCAGATCTAGATCTAGGGAGTTTTAAAGGTCCAAGTTGAAATTAAAACAAACCCCATGTGTCGGATTTGTCATTTTAACAGATTAACGGTTTCAATTTTGAGTTTTGATCAATTTTTGAAAGTCTGTTAGAGGTTCCGCTCAAACAACCATTCTAAGTGGTTTCGCCTTTCTGTACATACTGTGGTTCCGCTTATTGATACATAATGATGTTCCGCTTGAATGTTCATCAGTAGTTCCGCTCATAGGAGCATATGGTAGTTCCGTTCATGAATGTAATTTGTAGTTTCGTTCATGTGTTCATTAGATGTTCCGCTCATAAGAGCTTGTTATGATTCCGCTTATAAGAACACTTTATGTTTCCGCTTGGGTGTTCATCAGAGGTTCCGCTCATAAGAGCACCTAGTGGTTTCGCTTATAAGTGCAAGTCTTATGTTTTCGCTTATTGTGCATAATGTGATGTCACTTGAAAATTTTTAATGTTTGAAAATTTTCTAAGTGTCTGATTCAATGTATGTATTGTGATATGCAGGGATCTAGTGTTGTATTTGATCCTCTTCACAACAGCTGTTGTGATTTGGATGTTCAGAAATATCCGGATCTGGCAAATTTCAGTAGCATCTTGGATTTATGGGCCGTATTCCCATCCAGAAGGCATTAACTGATCAATGACCAGTATACAAGTCTTACATTGAACGTTTCTGGACGAATGCCTGCTATGATGATCAGAATAAAGTTATATCTTCGATTGTTGAAGTACATGGCAAGATGGAGAAAATTCTAGTCACCGAAGCTCTTATTCGAGAAGTGATTAACTTTCTAGATGAAGCTGATTCGCCAACAAGATTTCCGGAAAGAATGGTGAAAGGTTGCATGTTGAGAATGGGATATCAAGGAGCTTTGAATGGTGGAAATTATCTGAAGTCTAAGTTTACAAAACCATACAAGTTTTTGATTCACTGTGTTTTGATGTCGTTAAGTCACACAAAAGGTGGTTATGATGCGATGCGTGACTATCAGATGAATATGGTCACTGCGTTGGTGCTAAACAAGAAATACGACTTTTCGCATATCGTATTTCATTACATGGCAGAAAATATTACATCAAAGAGCAAGACCTGGACGTATCCGAGGTTTGTGCAGATGCTTATTGATCACGCCTATCCTGAAATTGACAGAAACATAAAGGATGATTTGCTGGTGCAATCACATATGAACAAGGTTTCAATCAAACAGCTTGTGAAATATCATCCGAACCACCCTGAACCGAAAGTTAATGTTAAATTCTTTGGGGGCTATAAAATATGCCAACTATGTTGATCCAGATCCTGTAGATCATCAGAAATGGAGAAACGAAGCTGAAATGAAAGAAGCAACATATGTTGATGAACTGAAAGTCCTTGAAGATTTCAAAAGTACAAAGAATGAATGGTATGTCAAAGAAACGGGGAGACGTCGTAGAAAGGCCACTCCTATCGCGCAAAATGTTGAAGGATCTTCTTCACAACCAAAGAAGAAACAAAAGAAAGCTGCCAAACCATCTTTTATTGATGAGCCAGAAGAAGATAATCCTGTGGTTTCTGTGGAAAAGGAAACAGTGGTAGCTGCAGAAGATGATCCATTTAATGTTGATGATTTATTTGATACTGATGTCTTGGAGACAGGGCAAACAGTGGTTGCTGATGTTGATAAAGCTGCTAATGCTGAAGCAAAGAAAGGGAAAGAAAAGGTTGTTGATGATATTGAAGGAGACGATGTGGATAAAGATACAACAAGTTCCTCAAGTTCTTCAGATGAAGAGGTTGTAGATGAAACCGAACGTCGAAAAAAAATTCAAGAGGAGATAGAAAAAGAGAAGTTATTGAGAAAGAAAAAGAGACAAGAGAAGGATGATGATGCTGCTTACGTTCCTTCACCACAACATGTCTCTGATTCGCAATCTCCTCCAGGTGGCAGAAAGAAAGCTGGAGCTAGAAAGAAAGTGGTTTCTCCAAAGATTCGCAAAGTTACGCCAAAGATCAAAGTGCCAAAGATTGTGCTCAAGAAGAAACAAACCAAGAAACCACCTACACCACCACATGAATCAACACCACCACAATCACCTATCCAATCACCACCCCGACAACCTACACCACCACAACAATCTTCACCACCAAAACAACCAACTCCACAAAGACAACCATCACCTATGCATCAAACACCACCACCACAACAAACCTTTCTTACTTCACAAGAAATATTTCAAACACCTCCTCTTACCCAAGGGCAACTTACATTGGGTTCTGCAGGATTCCGAAACTTTCCAAATGTTCCTTCTAATTTGAATGTGAGTCTGGATGATGTTGGAGATTTTGATTTTGCCAACACTTCACAAGTAAGGAATGTTGAAAAGAAAATTGATGAAGTTGTTGCTGAGAACAAGAAGCTTGCAGCTGAAAACAAGAAAGTTATGGATCGTGAGAAAATTCTAGAAATGCGTGTGAAGCAATTGGAGAATGATAAAAAAGAGTTGGTGAAAAAGATTGACAGTGATCAATCTGAGATAGACATCTTGAAAGTGAGAGTTGCTGAGGTGGAAGAAGAAAAGGCTAGACGTGATGAACAGAATGAATACTTCAAGTTGAAGAACAAAGAATTTGAAGCAGCTAAAGCATTAAGAGATCAGGAGTTCTATATGCTGAACAAAGTAGTGGAAAGCATGCTCGGTACGTCTGTTGAGCAAAAGTTTGAAGAGCTGCAGGTTGAAGAGCTCAGAGCTGAACGTCAAGCCAAAATAGACGAGCAAATGAAAGACAAAGGCAAAGGAGTTGAAGCAAGTTCAGCTGTGACTGAAAGATCAATTGTTCCTTCAATGGTTGTGGATTATCCTGAGCCTATTTCTGCAGTTTCAGGCCTGTTTGAGGATTATACTCCTCTTGAAGAGTTAATAGGTGATAGTGATGAGGATGATGAGGAAGAGGAGGATGAAAAAGTATTCTCTGCGAGCACTCATGGATCTGGTAAAGATGATGATGATGATGATGCTCAGGGAGGTACAGGTTTGAAAGTTACTGAAGCTTCTACTGAAAAACAGTTGATGAATGATTCAGTAAATGAAGAATCAGGGGAAGCAAGTGGAAAGGGGGAGTCTAGTAAAACTCAGATCGTTGAACATACTGAAAAGTTAATCTTGGGATTGGATGCTTACAGAGAAATGATACATACTGTGGATCCTGAGTTCAAGTTCGATTCTGAAGAAGAGTTGAATACTTTTGACATCAATCAACAGCCTGAATACACGTATAAGTATGTTGAAGAGGCTGATAAGTACGACAGAGTTGAAGTAGAAGACTGGACGGATGATGAGGATGTGGTTGAAGATACTTCTAAGTATCCTACGCTTATGGAGTTCTTTGCAGAGGAGAATAGAGATGAATTGAGACAAAAAGTAGCTGAGGCGGTGAAAGATAAGAACTTTGATAGCACTCAAAAGGATATGGAAAAGGAAGATAGGACGAAATGGTTCAGAAAAAGTCACGAGAGAAAGTTTAAGAGACCTTTGAAGTATTATCAACGTGATCGTAGTGTATCTCTTGGTGACATCATCAGTTGGGGTTTCTTACCTCAAGTGAATGCGTATGCAATTAGAAGAGAGTGCGGAGTTCAGTACTTTGAACGTTTATATGACATTATGTCATTACCATGGTGGGATGTGGATGAACTACCGAAGGTAAGATGTTTGGATTATCCTGTTCCAATGCCTCAGATGGAACAAGAATTTTATAAAGGCTTCATAGGTTGGGTGTATAGTTGTATTTCAACCGAAGCTGTAATTACTTACAGAGCAGGAGGGGAGATACGAGAGATACATGTTTATGATCCTATGTGGCTTGTAAATTGCTCTGCGAAGGATATCGAATGTCTTTTCATCAACAAGATTCATTATCAACCAGAAGATAAAGAACAAGCGCAGCAGTTTCAACGTGTTATTGCCCTTTGCTTTCAGAAAGGTATCAATTCTGAGAGTAAATGGAAATCATCTTGGTGGTCGCTTGATGAGAAGATGAAAAGGAAAGCCAAACGTGAACGTCAAAAGCTTGAAGAAAAGAGAGGTACATTAATAAAGATTCAAGCTGAAGAAGAAAAGGCAAAGAAGAAAGAGAGCGAAGTGATAAGAAAGCCGCTTAGCAGGAAGCCTAAGCAACATGAAGAAAAGTTCAGAGCTATTTGAAGACCCGAAGACAAGACGAAGACTGCGGCTGTATCCAAGGGGGAGTTTGTTGGTGCATAATGTCTAAAGCCTGCGTCTTAGTCTTAGTTAATCAATGTATAGGGTCTAGATGTGTTAATTATGTATTGTATAGGGGTTGAAAGTGTAATTTTGGGTTTGTTATGTAAAGGTTTCGCTTTTATGGACATGTCCATAAAAGCGAAACTACTTGTTAAGAGGTTTCGCTCTTGTGGACTGTCCACATAAGCGAAACTATCATCCCTATAAATACCCAAAGTGTTTTCCCATTCTGTACGTTGATGTCACAAGTGTAGCCGACCTGCTGACCTTGTATTTTTGTGAAAGTTGAATGAGAAAACGGTGTTAAAGTGTATTACTTCTGTTTCTACTCCTTTCTTGCTTTGATTCATGCCGATTTTGTATTTCCGCTGCATTTTCGGTAGTTGCTAGCTCGAATTGGCTCAATTGACTGTCAAATACGGTCCTACAATCAGTATTCAAGTAGCAGTTAATCCACAATTGTAAGCAAGCACAGTAATTAAGCAGTAATTAAATATTAATTAATTCGTACGGATACCTGATTTGGTGAGGGTTGTCACACCGAAGATCATAACACACTATATAAATATATAATAACTAAACACCTAACTATATACTTGAAATCTAAGCACAAACTAACTAATTTGGTTGAAACCTAGTCTAGACCCCCCCCCCCAACCTATAACCGGATTTCATGTGGCCCCCACCTTGATTTTATTTGGTTAATTTATTTGATCTTGCTTCCACTTTATTAAACATATTATACACTAGGTAAACTTGTGTTGGCATATTATAAATATAACCACAAGACTAAGCTTCATTTACATCTTCATATCACCAACATCATCTTTCTTCTTCCTCCCTTACCTCATGGCCATGATCAACCACCACACTACCTCCATTTTCACTTCCATTCCATCCAATTCCAAGTGATATTAAGGTGTAAGGAGCTAAGTTAGGAAGCTTGGAGCTTTCGAAAGTTCAAAGACCTCTTTCATTTGCTTTTATCCACTTGTTTTATCCTCTTGATCATCCCTAGCCTTGAGCTAGTGGTAAGAACCATGATCTTTCCATTTTACTTCTATTTTAGGTGGTTAAAAGAAGAATCATAATGTTAAACATGAAGAACACTAAAAATCACAAGAAGTAAACTTGAACATAAGCATGGTTTATGAAGAAACTAAGTTGTTATTGTGTTGTTTTGCTTATTGATTGTTATTTGTTCATGTATATGATGTAGATCATCATGTGATCTTGCTAGATCATGATTAAAAACATAATCTAGCAAGATGAGAAAATAGAAATGTTGTAGGATGATAGATCATCCACACAAAGATCATGAACTTGAAAGGATAAAGTTGTTTCTTGTTAAGAAATGATCAAAGTAAGTTATTAATCATGTAGATCTAAAAGTTTTTGGATGATTTCTAAAGAAACCAAGTGAAAAATATAAGTTTTACTAAATCTTAGTTCTTAAACCAATAAACCTTATTTTTGGTGGCTAATAAAGTGTAGAAACACTTATGTAACAAGAAAAATCCATGAAGAAACATTTTTAGAAAATCTGATCATAAGTTGTAAAGATCTAAATTTTTCAAAAATGATGTTTTAAAAGATCAACCACACTTTAAAGGGTAACAAGGCTTACTAAGAACACTAGTAAGTTACTACAAATTTTTATAAATTTTTGTTCAAGTTCATGAAGTAGTAATTTATGCTTGTTTTTGGCAAAATTGGTAAGTAAACATTGTTTGATGTTGATTGTGAATTGATTGTGTTGATTTTACAAAAGAAAATGATATACCTTCAAGGTATGGAAACCTCCATTTTTAGGGGAAACTATGGCGAAATTTTTCTAAAAATTAAACACTTAGAAAATTATTTCTAAACAAATATTTACAAGTGAATTTTAAACCATGAATTTTTACATAAACTTTGCCATAATTTTTGGTTACAAAAATACAAATATTGGAGGTTGGTTTTCATAAATAAATATGACTAAATATGTATTTAGGAAATATATATTTAGAAGCCACCATGTGTGTGATTATTTGTATACTTTGTGTATTAGTTATATTATTTTAGGACATGAAATAATATAACTCATCAAAATACCAAAAATTACAATCCAAAATATTACCAAAATTCCAAGAATATGAAGATACAAGTTATACCCAAAATTCTGGTAAAACCGAACCAAGGAATATAACTTACAAAATACTCCGGAAATAATATCCATACGCATATTTTAGTAAATAATATTTTGGACACCAAGAGAACAAAAATATGATTTTTACAATTATTACAAGAATATATCATATTTTTTACAAGGGAAAAGTATATTATTTTTGGCAAGTATAAATATATATTTTTTCTTGAAACTCTTAGAAGATATATTATTTTGGATGAAAGATGGGTTCATATATATTTTCTAAGTTAGACTTGGAAATATATTATTATTGAAACTTGTATGAGATTTACAAATGCCAAAGGAAAAATTATAAATAATTTTTCTAAATAATGTTTCTCAAAATTTATTTTTTGGAAATATATATTGAAGTATTTTTTACTAGAAATATTATTCCGGAAAAATTAACACAAAATAAGTATAAGAATACTTAACAATTACAAGAAAATACGTATTTTCGTATGTATAAATACACTCCGGAATACGACACCGTTACATGGCAAAAATATACAAGTATAAGAATACAGATACGAATACACACATCCTTGGGAAGGAAATACATGTATAAATACTTGAAAAGTATCAAGTTAAAACATATTATTTTAACCACTATTCCAAAATCCAATAAGTATAATTTAAGTTAAAATATTTATTATTTTAACAAATAATTATATAACTTGGAATAATATTCAAGACACGAAGAACATAACTCAAGAGCTAACTAATACTGAATCAAGGCACGACCCGATCGTCTAATAGACCATAGTACGCTGTAGGTAGTTGTGCGATCTAGAGGAAGCTTGAGTTACATTGGATACGAAGAACGCAAAGCTGTGAGTTCATGTCCCCCTTTTTTTTAACTGTTTTTGTTTTATAACCTCGGGGGGTGAAGTACATGTTACTAAATGTTTACAAACAATTAAAAAGGTATGGTTCGCTAAGGAAAATAATGTTAGATCATGTGAAAGGGTAGGCGCACTCTTAAGACCATTAATCCTCGTTTTAGTACCAAAGGACATGAGTGATAGATCTATTTTGGTGTAGCAAGCCCACACCCGTGGGGACCGGGGTTTTGGCCCATGAGGTGACTATGTCTTACAGTCGGAGGCCCGGTATAAAATCTGCTAGGTTTGAGCCTTCCTACGCCGTTTCACACATGTTAATGTATTAGCTACACATTAGTTGATCTATTCCTTGTTGCTTCATACCAGTTTACAAATACATACATACATACTTACAAATGTTTACAAGAATGATTCGTGCACACATACAAATCACATGAACTCGCTCAACTTTTGTTGTTTTCAAAATACATGTATTTTAGGAAATTAAGTATGGATCTGGCGGGCGTTGAAGTTTCAAGTGTTGTTTGGAATAAAAGATGTCATCCGGTGTCGTATGGTCTGGGAGTATGTATCCTATCCTAAATAGGATACATATTCCAAAGACAAGTTTTCATTTGTGTCTTTCGAGAAGTCTTTATGGAACTCTAAAATAAATTGCATGGTTTGTAATTCAGGTTTGAGGTTCTGTGTTTGGATTCTAAAACAATGTTGTTATTATGTTTTAAAACTTAAATCAATGGATGATCATCTTTAGTTTATTCATTTAGATGCTTGTTATGGTTGAATGCAATGATATTAAGCAAGTCACACCAAATCACGCTTCCGCAAAAGTCAGGGTGTGACAGTTTGGTATCAGAGCTTCGATTGTAGCGAACTAGGATTCTTTCTCGAGTCTAGACTACAATCCTTAGGACTCTCACGAAAATCTTTTTACAAACATGTTTTCATTGCATACACAAAACACCCAGATCCAGGGAAATAAACATTTTTACAAAATAAAAAGACAAGAAACACAATGCACAATTACTAAGTGGTTCAGTCTGAGAGACTGGGTGGTTCAGTCTGAAAGACTGGGTGGTTCAGTTTGAGAGAGTGGGTGGTTCAGTCTGAAAGACTTGGTGGTTAGTCTGGGAGACTGGGTAGTTCAGTCTGAGAGACTGGGTGGTTAGTCTGGGAGACTAGGTGGTTTAGTCTGAGAGACTAGGTAATTTAGTCTGGGAGACTAGGTGGTTTAGTCTGGGAGACTAGGAAGGATACATGATTTCATTATGAATTGACTTTACTTGCATACTTAATGTTGGTAGTTAATATATGTGCATATGTCATGATTGTTATGTTACAGGTGGTATGTCGTCTTCAGAGAATGGGTTATCAGACATTGATGACCCTATGGCCTTCGCCTCTGATAGCGAGAGTGCACCCGATCCCGAGATACTTACACCCGACACTGAGAGTGACCCAGACATGATATCTGACGACGAGGACGACTTCCAGCTGTTCGCGTTGCCCGACTTTGGCAATGATTTACCGCTTGCTGATGGCATTCCAGACGAGGATCCTTTTATTGCTCCCATTCCAGTTCACGATCATCTTATCATCGGGCATCCCAATGGTGAGCATGTCGTAGCGCCGATCCTCGCTCCCGATCCTTTAGTGGCCATTCCTCTCGAGGATTTGCCTTTTGACGATTTGATTGGTGTCGACGTTGATTTGATTGTTGATGGTCCTCCTGATGATGCCCATAGTGGTGGAGAACTAGATGAGGATGTTGTTGCTATCCCACTTTTTGAGATCCCTGTTATTGAGATTTCTTCTGACTCTAGCTTACACTCTGTCTCGGAATCTTTTGAGTCTGTGACATCTTCAGCTTTATAGACGGCCAGACTGCAACTTTTTGCTACTGAGTTAGATGACGACGCCGCTATGTCTGCCGCACTATCACCTGCTCGAGATCCCACACCTCCACACGAGCTTGAGCCTGGTCTTGAGCCATATTTTGTTCCTAATAATCAGCCCGATGTCGCACCTGCTGATCCTGAGCCTTTACCTGAACATGACCCTATTCCTTTTGGCATACCTGACATTACACCTCTTATACCTGACCCGGTTCCTGCACCCGTTGATCCTCCTATTGTTGAGACACTTATTCCCCCACTTGCATCTACACCCGCTGATGTCGCTCCTTTTCATTCTATGGAGTCTGAAGTTGTGACACCCGGCTTTTCAGGCCGTACCGTACAATTGTAACACGTGTTGTGAATAGATAAAAGGCTGTATTTGACTGATTATGATGTTTATATATGATATTTAATGAGTTGGCAAATTTAAACCTTGGTAAAAATTATGTTGGCAACGGTAAGACAAACGCTTATCGCGTAATGGTTAAAATGCGAAACGAATGTCGGCGACCACCTGATCCGTGTTAAAATCCTAAAAATAGTCTGTTATGATTAGAATAATAATTTTAATTATATTTGTGAGGAAAAATAAATTAAAACGCTAAGAAACTCTATTTTTCGAGTTTGAGCGCGTACCGCGCGATGCAGCACGTATACCGACAAAATACTGTCAACACAGCCTGTCAAGGCAACTGAAAATCATTTTAGTAATAATTTAATGATTTTATTACTTTAGAATGATAAAAATAAATAAAAACGCATAAATCCCTATTTTTGCGATTTTAAGCGCGTACCGCGCAGCACAGCGCGCATACTGCCAAATACTGGCAACGCAGCCAGTCCCGGCAAACAAAATATTGTTTAATAATATTTTGGTGAGTTTATTTTTGAAGAGTGTTAAAAATAATTTAAAACGCACTAAAACGGGGTTAGAACGCCAGATAAAATACCCGGTATCCAGTAAAATACCTGTTTAATCTATATATATGCATGTATAATATGTATGTATACAACTTTTGAGAGGTGGACACAAGGTGGTGGATTGAGAGAGCTTCTCTCTCCTCTCTCTGCACTTGATTGGATAAAATGGGAGGTGCCATCATGAAAATTCTCCAACAATCATCACATATAACTCCTAGACACTGTTAATCACGTAATATGTCAATTTTTAATTAAGAAAACTATATATAGGTACAGTACACTTAAACTAAAGAGAATAAAATGCTTCTTTTTATAGTGTAATTTTTTTTAAACAAAAATAATAGATTAATGTATGAAAAAGTTATGGTCGTTTAATAATCAGGGGAAATTAGTTTTTTTTATAGGGGTGACAATGTGTATCTGTTAATTATTTATCTATAATTTGGTTAGAATTAAGGGAATTAAACTGTAATTAAGATGAAGAGATTAAAGTATAATTATTGTTTGAAAGAATCATTTACTATTTTAGGGTTGTACATTATATATTAAACTAAAAAAATCATATTTTTTGGGTATCTTATAATATTCCTCACATATTGTTATATAACTTAAAAAGAAATATCGGTGGGTGTTACATCAAAAGCCACCGACCCATTCTTTGAATATATTACTTTGCTACAAAGTTAGTAACTAAATAAAGGTTGGATGGATTGGATGAGGCTTTGGTGACATAACCTCTCCGGTTAAATACATCCTTTAAAAAAACAATTTCATTTAATAGTAAGTGTGATGCTTTTTCTTTTTCTATTATTTTTTTTTTCATGTTTTCCCTCTTTTTCTTTTCACTTATTTATTTTTTTCTTATCTATTTTTTTCGTGTTTTCCCCCTTTTCGTTTTCTTTTATTTCGTGTATAAACCGTAAGCCTATTTTATAATATGGTTATTGTTATGTACATGTCGTTAAAAATTCACGTTTATATATAATTTTTTTCCAAACAAGTAAAGTAAAATATAATATGTTTTCATGTTTATTATTATGTCTGGGTATAAATTCATGTTCTTTACTTAAATTATTCTTGGAAACAAGTGGGGTCAATTCTTGTTGGAAAATTGGTGAAAATAGCATTTTTCACAAATATAGGAAAATATTTTTTTCCTATTTTGGACTAGAAATAAATATAAGAAAATGAGCGGGTTTTATATATTTATTTATGGGTTTATGTTCTATGTTGGAAGAGCTTCGCAACGAACTAAACCACTTCCAAAACGGAGCTAAGATGAATGAGATATCGATGCTCAAAGTTAGGTGTTTCAAACATTGAATGCTGAAACAAAAGGGAGAGTAGCACCTTGTCCCACATAGGAGGAGAGATGAAACTTAAATGGGTATTTAAGTGGGAACTCTCCAACCTTATTATTTCATGGAAGCACACACTAAGTGTATTCACGAAGGGTGCGGAGCACCCTAACTCGCACTCGCACACGCGCGCGCGCGCGTGGCGTGGGGGATGAGGCACAATGTGGCGCTTTGATAGTGCACTTTGCACTTCGCGCGCGAGTACACGTGGCATGAAGGCGCGCGGTTGCACGCATGGTGCATGGGCCCTGTGGTGACGTGCGCGGCGCACTAGAGTGAGCCAATACGGCGCGACTGTGTGGCGTGCTTGATGTGTGTAAAATGCAACATATAAATCACATCAATTAAGGCATAAAACTAACCCTTTTTGAGTACTAATGTTGGAAAAATAGTGTTTTTGTCTTCCTTTTGCATTTTCAGGATTAAATGAGCTCAAAATCACAAAAGAAGCAAAAAAGACAACTAATTCTAGCATAAATACAAGAAAAGGAACAAAAGTAGACTGCCCGGACCCTCAACGGCACCTCCCAAGGCAAAGGAGAAGAAACAGAGTCTGAACACGCCCCGTGTCCAGCGAACACGGGGGCGTGCCCAGGAAGCAGCAGAAAAGACAAACCAGTAGAAGCTTCCATTGCCCACCACGGGGCCGTGTCCAGCGAGCACGGGGGCGTGGTGAAAGTACAGCAGGCGCATTATTGTAATTTGCAATTACAATTAATGAGGAGAGAGAGTGTCAGACGGGCACGGGGCCGTGTCCAGCGGACACGGGGCCGTGTCCAGCCTTCTGTTCAGCCTATAAATAGAGGAGCTTGGCTTCATTCTCTCTCATCCCTTGGCACACCACCTCTCTCACACTTCATCCACCACCCACCACCACCATAACACCATCATCCACCACCATCATCCATTGTCCATCGTAGAGTGTGTGAGTCGTCTCGGGATCCAAGATTGATCGTAAGAGTTCTTGACAATCAAGGCCATGTTTGCCTAAGTCTCTTACATCACTTGGTGAAGACAAGTGTTTAGTATAATACTTTTTATTTTTAATCTTTTGCACTTTTTATTTGGTTTTGTATTAATGACTTTAATAACTAGTTACTTATGTTGAAGGTGATCTTTCCTTATCGTTTGTCCGTGGTGTCTTGGCATTATTTTACTGTCTATATAAAATAAAAGATTTTCACCATTCATATCTCCACGGTCTATATGGAGGTATGTTGGCTACCTGGTCGGGGGTTAAGGGAACGGTTTGGTAAGGGTCTTGCCCTTGTTCAGCGTTTAGAGGTCCTGCTTGGGACCTGGGTCAAATTTAGTAGGATCTCCTTCAATGCCCATAGGTATTGGATGGCGGGGATCCAAACTCTTTGACCCCCTCATAAGTTAACTACTATTAATACTATAACCCGGCTATTTAGGACTGTATCCCTGCTGACTCAGACTACTTAGCCGAGGGTAACGTCGCCGCCAAAAGCGGGGCCTACCACAATTTGCATTAATAACTTAATTCATTATCTTTCAATAATCCGACCCTTTAGGATTGTATCCTTGCTGACTCAAACTACTGGGTTGAGGGTAACGTCGCCTTCAAAAGAGGGGCCTACTACAATAACTAAGATAATCTCTTAAACAAGTGCAAAAGTGCAAAAATAATCAAAGGTTATACTAATACATATGTCGGATCCAAGTGATTCATCTTGTCTATCTGTTTTTATTTTATTTTTATTTTCAGCATTTAGTTAGTTTTTATTTTTCTTAGTTTAAAACATTTTTCTAACTTTTTGATTTGATTAGACGTTGAGGATAAACCGGTATTAAAAGCTCTTGTGTCCTTGGACGACCTCGGTATCTTACCAACACTATACTACGTCCACGATGGGTGCACTTGCCCATATGTGTGTTTAGTGTTAGTAAATATCGTGTTTTATAAATTTAAAACTTGGCTAAAAGTGTAAAAAGGGGCTTAAATACTCATTAAAAATATAACACACTTCACGCACATCAAGTTTTTGGCGCCGCTGCCGGGGACACAAGGATTTTAAGAAAGTTAGGAATCAGCGGCCTAATCATATTTTTATTTTTCCTTAATTTTTTAGGATTTTTTCTTAGTTTTTTAGCTTCTGCAGAGCTCAACACGGGGTCGTGCCCGCTGAACACGCCCCGTGCTCAATCATTGGAACTAGCAATCCTGTTTTAAGTCAGACAGTAGGCTGAACACGGGGCCGTGTCCACTCAACACGCCCCCGTGCCCAAGATTCAGTTGCTGAAAACAGAACCGTTAGATCCCGGCGGTTGGTAATTTCTGACACAAACATGAGTGATAGTAATTCTTTTTACTTTCGGCACTCTTATGGTTTGTGGTGTCGAATATGTGGAGGCGAACATGAGGAATTAAAATGTTTTTTCCTCACTTATAGGCCCCAATATATAGACCCACCGATTCCTTGTAACCTTAAGAGGGGCGAAAGTAAAAATAAGCACTATTTCTCCCTCGAATGCGCCCAGCCAGATATTCTAGGAGAAATGCTCCTTGACGAGTTATTTCAACTAGAAGAACTACTTCTCAATTGGTCAAAAGAACTTAGGAAGGATTTTTTAGATCCATCCCAAGATGATGACCATGAGGAAATGTTGGAACCGCATTCCGACAACCTCGTTGCTCCCGAAAATACCTTCTTACCTAGAAAAGACGCGGACGATAGTCGTCCCTGTGCCGATTGTGCCGTGAAGGACTCCCCATCGACTTCGTTCGATGCATACATAGACCTGAGCGATTCGACATACACCTTCTTTAACGAGAGCCCGGGAAAGGGTTGGACTTGTCCACCTAGAATGAAAATAGGAATTACCCTCACCGACAACCTCTTGCGTTCCCGCCTTAGTATAGGACAATTAAGGTATCTTAGGCACTTTGGGGTTGTTCCAACAAGTCAAGAGCCACCCGATATAGATTAGCTCCTTAGTAAAGACAAAACTTCATAAAACAGCTTTCCGACACGGGGCCGTGCCCGGCCAACACGCCCCCGTGTCCACCAAAAGATTCCCTTCTGATCAGAACGTCAGAATACGGACAAACTGTGTCAGAATTTTATCTGCACACGGGGCCGTGTCCAGCGGACACGGGGCCGTGTCCAGCAGGCTGTCGTTTTCTATAAATGCAGCCAAAAATCCTGCACATTTGGACCAACTTGGGGACAGAGATTTGAAGGAATCTTCTCTCAAACAATCCTAGGTAAGTCTAAAAGAAGTTTCCAACAACCCATCTTGTCCTTTCCTCTTCTAGACATTTCCTTCTTCTTCATCTTTCTTCAAGAACTACCATGAAAAGTTTGAATTTTCAATCTTTGTGGTAGGGAACAATGAGTTTTGATCATGGAATCTTGGTAAAAACATGTTATGTAACATTGTTTAGAGTTATTTACTGTCAAAAAGCTTGCATAAACTCAGGAAATAACTTAAAAACCCAAGATTCCTTGCTCCAAAATTCTGCAGAAAGATGAACACGGGGCCGTGCTCAATGAGCACGGGGCCGTGTCCAGAAACTGTTTCGTCATATAAACTGCTTTTGGTTTATTTTTCGTAGAATGGCGAGTGAAAACAACGAAACATCATCCGTTCATTCCTCAAACAGCCGAAGGGGAAGGAGGCCCTCCGTTGAAGCTACACTTGTGCACTACGTGATAGCACTGAGGGAAGCTCTCGACGAAATGACGTCAGTAGAGGAGGTCCTCATTGACCGTATTAATGGGACTTGAAAGCAGCTTCCAAGAGATTAACCTTTTGCACCAAAGGTTAAACATTTTGGTAGCACCTCCTATGGAACCAGTCCTTCCACAACAAGACTGGAACTTGGCACTCGGTGTTAACAACCCTACCGGGTGGGGAGACTTTCCCGCAGAACCTCCTATGGAAAACCCACAAGAAGTTCCAGCGGAAGTTGAAACTCCTCAAACTGATGCGAACGAGCCCTCTTTTCTCCTTCCAAGGGAGGTAGAGGAGTGGCTTGCCGACATATGAGGAGAACCACACCCGAAAGGAGGAGTTCTACAAAGCCTTATCTAACCAAGATTAGTAGCTTCTTGGAAATTTTGCTAAATTAAAATAAAACATAGGGCTAGAACTCCATAAGTTTAATATTTATGTAATTTTTTTCTTTATGTAATGTCTCTCTATTAGCAATGTTATGATGGTTTTTAAGATTGATGGTTGTTTTGAGAATAAAACACACTCATGGTGGTAATGGATGAAAAAGGGAACGAGAAAAATGGAACCATGCACGAAGAACAGAGCAACCCGACAAAAATCTCCATCACAGAAGGCTCAACACGGGCCGTGCCCAACCAACACGGCCCCGTGCTGAGCCCCCTGCAAAAAATCACCCAGTTCAGGTAACTGGACACGGGCCGTGTTCAGCGGACACGCCCCCGTGTCCAGGCTTCTGTTTCAATTCTCAAATTTTTGTTACTGGCACTTGACCACGGGGCCGTGCCCGGTCACCACGGGGCCGTGTCCAGGATGCCAGTAACACAAAACTTTGCTTTTAAACCCACTTTTACACATTCTAATCAACCAAAAACTTTATTTTTGGACACATTGAGGACAATGTGTAATTTAAGTGTGGGGGGGATGCTAAAACCTTGAAATTTTGCAAAATCCTAAACACAAGCCTTACACAAAACTCTATTGGAACCGCTAAACACCCCAAATTTTTTCAAAAACTTTTTCATTTTTTTATTTACTTGTCTTAGTTTAAGTTGGGAATAACAAGTTCTAAAAAGGTTATATTTTTACAAGTTTACAACCGATAGCGTCATGATAAAAAGAACCAACACAAGAAAATTATGAAACGGCATGACAAACTTAGTTAAAAATTCGATTATATATACTTGATCACATTAAAAACCCATTCCCACAAAAGTGAGTCTTGAGCCTTTATTGAGCATAAAAATATACATATTTAAACTAAATGCTCATTTTTCGTTTCTTGTGTGAATAGCCGCTTGGTTCTTACAAATCTAGAACTTGCCACGACGATACATTCTCGGTCCTTACCAACTTAAACCCAAGTAAGTAAATGATGGAGGCATTAGGACTAACCATTTTTCTTTCAAAACCATTATTTTTCATTTTTTTTATCACCTACCCAAAATCCCCCTAGATAGCCCCTTTGAGCCTAAACCTTTCATTTCATTACCCCAAAACCCTTTTTACCCACCAAAAACCTTTTTATTTTCACCCTTTATTTTAGTAACAAGCTCGCTTTTTCGTAAACTCACCTTTTTATGTGATGAAAAAAAAATGTGATGATGAAGTCAAAAACAAACAAAAGTTATATAAAAGCTTGTTTGGAGAAATACTTCAAAATAAAAAGTCACTAAAAACAAAGTATTCCACGAAAACCGACGCTTGTTACGATTTTCGCCCTTTTTACTAACCACTAATCAACCACCCACCTTTAACCCAAGCCTAACCCTTCACCCCAAAAGTCCTCTTGATATTTACAAAGGTAAAAAGTTAAAAAGGAGGAGGATTGATTGCTTGGCAAGCCTATGGAAGGCGTAAGTTCCATGCCGCTCTCGAGTGATTCACTAAAATATACACCTTCGGCCGAGTGTTGAGTGATCTCCCGTGAGGTATGTGAACTTGTATATAAATGGAATTTTAATAAGGCATGCTATGCCCAAATAAGTAATTTATCTTATGAAACGTTCAAAATAAATCATAACGAATAGGATTGTAAATAAATAAAAATAAAACCTATAAAAACCTTGGATTCCCGACACTCTAGGACAAGCTAAAAAACTTCTCTTCTACCTATTCCATTTGGGAGTGTAAGCCACATTTAAAGAGTTTTGCTTGAGGACAAGCAAAAGTTCAAGTGTGGGGGTATTTGATGTGTGTAAAATGCAACATATAAATCACATCAATTAAGGCATAAAAACTAACCCTTTTTGAGTACTAATGTTGGAAAAATAGTGTTTTTGTCTTCCTTTTGCATTTTCAGGATTAAATGAGCTCAAAATCACAAAAGAAGCAAAAAGACAACTAATTCTAGCATAAATACAAGAAAAGGAACAAAAGTAGACTGCCCGGACCCTCAACGGCACCTCCCAAGGCAAAGGAGAAGAAACAGAGTCTGAACACGCCCCGTGTCCAGCGAACACGGGGGCGTGCCCAGGAAGCAGCAGAAAAGACAAACCAGTAGAACCTTCCATTGCCCACCACGGGGCCGTGTCCAGCGGGCACGGGGGCGTGGTGAAAGTACAGCAGGCGCATTAATTGTAATTCGCAATTACAATTAATGAGGAGAGAGAGTGTCAGACGGGCACGGGGCCGTGTCCAGCGGACACGGGGCCGTGTCCAGCCTTCTGTTCAGCCTATAAATAGAGGAGCTTGGCTTCATTCTCTCTCATCCCTTGGCACACCACCTCTCCCACACTTCATCCACCACCCACCACCACCATAACACCATCATCCACCACCATCATCTATTGTCCATCGTAGAGTGTGTGAGTCGTCTCGGGATCCAAGATTGATCGTAAGAGTTCTTGACAATCAAGGCCATGTTTGCCTAAGTCTCTTACATCACTTGGTGAAGACAAGTGTTTAGTATAATACTTTTTATTTTTAATCTTTTGCACTTTTTATTTGGTTTTGTATTAATGACTTTAATAACTAGTTACTTATATTGAAGGTGATCTTTCCTTATCGTTTGTCCGTGGTGTCTTGGCATTATTTTACTGTCTATATAAAATAAAAGATTTTCACCATTCATATCTCCACGGTCTATATGGAGGTATGTTGGCTACCTGGTTGGGGGTTAAGGGAACGGTTTGGTAAGGGTCTTGCCCTTGTTCAGCGTTTAGAGGTCCTGCTTGGGACCTGGGTCAAATTTAGTAGGATCTCCTTCAATGCCCATAGGTATTGGATGGCGGGGATCCAAACTCTTTGACCCCCTCATAAGTTAACTACTATTAATACTATAACCCGGCTATTTAGGACTGTATCCCTGCTGACTCAGACTACTTAGCCGAGGGTAACGTCGCCGCCAAAAGCGGGGCCTACCACAATTTGCATTAATAACTTAATTCATTATCTTTCAATAATCCGACCCTTTAGGATTGTATCCTTGCTGACTCAAACTACTGGGTTGAGGGTAACGTCGCCTTCAAAAGAGGGGCCTACTACAATAACTAAGATAATCTCTTAAACAAGTGCAAAAGTGCAAAAATAATCAAAGGTTATACTAATACACATGTCGGATCCAAGTGATTCATCTTGTCTATCTGTTTTTATTTTATTTTTATTTTCAGCATTTAGTTAGTTTTTATTTTTCTTAGTTTAAAACATTTTTCTAACTTTTTGATTTGATTAGACGTTGAGGATAAACCGGTATTAAAAGCTCTTGTGTCCTTGGACGACCTCGGTATCTTACCAACACTATACTACGTCCACGATGGGTGCACTTGCCCATATGTGTGTTTAGTGTTAGTAAATATCGTGTTTTATAAATTTAAAACTTGGCTAAAAGTGTAAAAAGGGGCTTAAATACTCATTAAAAATATAACACACTTCACACACATCAGTGCTCGTATAGGCTCACAGGTGACGTGGTGCAGGCGCGCATGGACCTGAGTCGGTGTGGTGCACGCGCGCATGAGTGTGCAGACCTGCGCGCGCACCAGTGTGTCTTGCGCGTGCGCGCGCTGAAGCTTCCAGCATTTAATGACGAAGCAGTTTCAGATCAGCATTCGAAACTTACAAGTCAAACGGTTTTAACAGCTAATTAAGTGACGTATTAAATTGCATTGAAGACGTTTAATGCAATTTAAACCTCTCCTTTAATTCCTTTTGACCGTTTCGAATCAGGAGCTGTATAAATACAACTCCATACCCAACTACAGAACACACCAGTAACACAACAGCAAATTCACTTTCTCTTTACAGCTTTCTGATCTTCTCCTGCTCTCTTTAAGGTAGCCTTCGGGTTGTAGATCAACTCTGGCAGTACGCTGCTTCGGCTGTTATACCTTGGGAAGCAAAACGAGTACTCCTGGGAGACTCGGAATTTGTTTTAAGGGAAGCGTATTGAACACATGCCTCAGTAATCGGAATTTCTGCTACTACTCCAATTCTTGTATTTGTTTATTTCAGTTGTAATAGTATTTTTATTTTCCAGCTTTCTTTGTATTGTAATCAGTAATAAAAATTTGTTTATTTTTTATTTACGCGAACGGTTCCTACAATCTTAAAACAAATTTTAAAACATCGTTCGTGTAATCAAAACCATTCTGTTTTGTAATTCAAACCAGTTTTGTTTCACTCAGTTTGTGTTTTAAAAACAGATTTTTTTGTTTTCATCTTCAAAGGAGCGACTTTGGTTGAAAACTTCTTTTGTTACCTTCAGAATTTGTCAAAAATTTGTTAAAAACTTTCTGACTTGGTCTTCAAAGTTGGACATAGAAGCCAATCAGTCAGTTCTAATTATTAAAAATTTTTTGTTTTTGGTCTTCAAAGTTGGACTTAGAAACCGAAATAGTAAATTTGTGGTAAATCTAAGTGACATTTAAAAATAAAATTAACTGGGTACTTCTGTTTTAAGTTGGGTAAAACAGAATTTTTTGGATTAATTTGG
The DNA here is from genome assembly GCF_002127325.2 of Helianthus annuus. NCBI lineage: Eukaryota > Viridiplantae > Streptophyta > Magnoliopsida > Asterales > Asteraceae > Helianthus > Helianthus annuus. The sequence goes on from NC_035448.2 coordinate 69,007,354, forward strand.
TAATTTTATTTTTTAGAATGTTGAACGAAAACGTCAACGTTAACAACACGAATGTTGTGACGGGAACCCCCCTGAACACCACCACTGTGGGAGCGTCCACAGTGGCTAATCACACTGAACGACCCGAGAACTTCTCGGGTCTACACTTCAAGAGGTGGCAGCAGAAGATGTTCTTCTACCTGACCACCATGAACCTTGCGAAGTTCTTGACGGAAGCCGCTCCCCAACCTGTGGAAGGGGAGACCGAAGCACAAAGACAGTGCGCGGTAGATGCTTGGAAGCATTGGATTTCATATGTTGTGGTTATGTGTTAAACGGCCTGTCGGATGCGTTGTATAATGTGTACTAGAACGTCAAGACTTCCAAAGACCTTTGGGATGCCTTGGATAAGAAGTACAAAACAGAGGATGCTGGCACAAAGAAATTTGTGGTAGCCCGTTTTTTGGAATTCAAAATGGTTGATTCTAAAACAGTTATGAATCAAGTCCAAGAATTGCAAATTATACTACATGACATCTTTGCGGAAGGCATGACACTTAGCGAGACATTCCAAGTGGCAGCGATGATTGAAAAGTTACCTCCTGGTTGGGTGGATTTTAAGAATTATCTTAAACACAAACGAAAGGAGATGACTATAGAGGATCTTATTGTTCGTCTTCGGATTGAAAAGGACAATAGAATTGCCCAAAAAGGCAGCCATGCGCAAACTTTTGATAGCGCAAATTTGGTTGAGCATGGGCAAACTCTAAGGGCAATAAGGGTAAGGGGAAAAAGGACAAAGAGAAAACAAAGGCTAGCAAACTTGGACCGAAGAAAGGGGTTGTGAAAAAGAAACCTCAAACGTTCCAAAGGACTTGTTACAACTATGACGAGCTGGGACATCGGGCTAACCAATGCAAGAAACCAAAGCGTGAGCGCGCGCACATGGTGGATGAAGACGGAATGCCTTTGGTGGCAATGATTTCCGACAAAACCACAATGTTGGATGAGGTCAATGTTGTGACCAACACTCCAAAAGGATGGTGGGTTGATACGGGAGCAACCCGTCATGTGTGCCCAGACAGGAGCCTCTTTACCACCTTCAAGGAGCTTGCGGGAGATGAGAAGTTGTACATGGGAAATGCAGCCACCGCGGACATCAAGGGTGAAGGAACGGTGATTTTGAAGTGGACTTTGGGGAAGGAGCTCACTTTAAGCAACGTGTTATGTGTCCCAAACTTGCGCAAGAGCCTAGTCTCGGGATGGTTGCTTAATAAGTTTGGATTTCGTTTAGTTTTTGAGAGCAATCAATTTGTATTTACTAAACGAGGAATATATGTTGGCAAGGGCTATGCCCAAAATGGTATGTTCAAATTGAATGTAATGACTGTCAAAAAGAACATGAATAAAATTGCTACTACTTCTACTTATATGCTTGAGTTTTCTGATTCGAATAAATGGCATGGTAGATTAGGTCACGTAAATTTTAATTCAATACGCCGTTTAATCAATTTAAATTGTATACCAACATTCCATATTGATTCACATTATAAATGTGAAACTTGCGTAGAATCCAAACTTACAAGATCATCATCGAAATCGGTTGAACGAATAACCGAACCCCTTGATTTAATTCACACCGATATTTGTGATTTAAAAGTGGTACCCACAAGAGGTGGAAATAAGTACTTCATCACGTTTATTGATGATAGTACTAAATATTGCTATGTATATTTAATAAAAAGTAAAGATGAAGGAATAAGTAAATTTATCTTGTACAAAAATGAAGTTGAGAATCAACTTCAAAAGAAGATAAAAGCTTTGCGAAGCGACCGAGGAGACGAATATGTTGCACCTTTTGCCAATTTATGCGCAAAAAGTGGCATTGTACATGAGTGTACACCTCCTTATTCTCCACAATCAAATGGCTTGGTGGAATGAAAGAACCGTACATTGAAAGAAATGATGAACGCCATGTTGATAAGTTCTGGGGTGAGCCAGGAAATGTGGGGGGAAGCCATTCTCTTGGCTAATTATCTTTTGAACAAGATACCACTCAAAAAGAGAGACGGAACTCCATATGAGTTTTGGAAAAGGAAGAAGCCTTCATACAAATACTTGAAAGTGTGGGGGTGCCTAGCAAAGGTGATTGTACCACCTCCTAAGGCTCTTAGGATAGGACCTAAAACTGTTGATTGCATATTCATTGGGCATGTGCATCAAAGTAGTGCACATCGCTTTCTTGTACATGAGTCCAAGAATCCAGATGTACACGTAAACACTATCATGGAGGTGAATCCTAACGTTGTGTCTTACTTTGAAAATGTGTTTCCTTTGAAAAGAAAAAAACACATGCAACGTCATCAACACCTAAGGTGAAAGCTCATCTACACCAGTTGATGAGGTAGTTCATGATAAGACACATGAACGACTTGAGGTTGAAGAAAGTGATCGTAGGCGAAGTAAAAGGCCAAGGGTTGAAAAATCCTTTGGTCCAGACTTTGTTAGTTATATGGTTGAGGGTGAGCCCAATACATATTACGAAGCAGTTTCCTCTTCAGAAGGACCTCAATGGAAAGAAGCAATAAGGAATGAAATTGATTCTATATTGCAAAATCATACTTGGGAGTTAGGAGATCTTCCACCTGGTTGCAAACCACTTGGATATCGTTGGATATTCAAAAGGAAGATGAAAACTAATGGAAGTATTGATAAATACAAGGCTAGGTTGGTGATTAAAGGATTTAGACAAAAGGAAGGTCTAGATTACTTTGATACCTACTCGCCTGTGACGCGCATAACCTTGATTAGATTGGTTATTGCTATAGTGGCTTTAAGAAATTTGGAAGTTCACCAAATGGACGTTAAAAACGCATTTCTAAATGGCGATTTAGAAGAAGAGATTTACATGGAGCAACCTGAAGGTTTCTCTGCCCCAGGTCAAGAAGGTAAAGTATGTAAACTCGTCAAGTCTTTGTATGGCGTGAAGCAAGCACCAAAACAATGGCACCAAAAGTTTGATCATGTCATGATTGACAATGGTTTCAAAATAAATGAGTGTGACAAATGTGTTTATTTCAAAGACACAAATAAAGGTTATGTGATCTTATGCCTTTATGTAGACGATATGCTTATCATTGGGAGCAATGATAAAATTATCAAAGCTACTAAAAGCATGTTGAAAGGGATATTTGACATGAAAGACATGGGTTTAGCTGATGTGATTCTTGGAGTAAAGATCATAAGAACCCAAGATGGTCTTGTGTTAAGTCAATCTCACTATGTGGATAAAATTCTTGAAAAATTCAACTCGGGAGATACGAGTGTAGCTCGAACTCCAGTTGATACCTCCCAACATCTCAAGAAAAATAAAGGAGATGGAGTTGCTCAGTTAGAGTATTCAAGAATTATTGGCAGTCTAATGTATCTAATGACATGTACTAGACCAGACTTGGCTTACGTGGTGAGTAGGCTAAGTAGATACACCAGCAATCCGTGTGCGGATCATTGGAAAGCTATCACGAGGGTGCTTAGATACATAAGATACACAAGAGACTATGGACTGCATTATACCCGACAACCAGCAGTGATCAAAGGATACACTGATGCAAACTGGATATCGGATAATAAAGTTTCCAAATCAACAAGTGGTTACGTGTTTACACTTGGAGGAGCTGCTATTTCTTGGAAGTCTTCTAAGCAAACGGTCATAGCAAGATCCACAGTGGAATCCAAATTTATCGCCTTGGATAAGTCAGGAGAGGAGGCGGAATGGCCACGTCAATTCGTGGAATATATTCCAAGATGGCCAATGCCTTTGCCAGCCATTTGTATACATTGTGATAACCAATCAGCGATTGGTAGAGCTCAAAGCTTGATGTACAATGGCAGATCAAGGCATATGCGACGTAGACATAACACGGTACGACAACTACTCTCAACGGGTGTTATCACAATTGATTATGTTAGATCTAAGGATAACATTGCAGACCCATTTACAAAAGGCTTAAGCAGAGAGTTAGTAGAAACGTCGTCAAGAGGAATGGCACTAAAGCCCGTGATAAATGGGAATATGAGGGAAACCTAACTTAGTTGACTGGAGATCCCAAGATCTAAGTTCAATAGGTGATGTGCTCAAAATGCTACATATAAATTACATCAATTGTGGCATAAAACTAACCATTTTTTTAGTACTAATGTTGGAAAAAGTGTGTTTTTGTCTTCCTTTCGTATTTTCAGGATTAAATGAGCTCAAATAAACAAAAGAAGCAAAAAGGCAGCTAATCTAACATAAATACAAGAAAAGGAACAAACGTGGCATGCCCGGCCTCCCGACAACATCTTCCCAAGCAAAACAAGAGAACAGAAGGTTGAACACGCCCTGTGCTCAGTGAGCATGGGGGCGTGCCCAAGTGTTAGCAGAAAAGACAAAGTTGTAGAAGCTTCCATCGCCCACCACGGGGACGTGCTCAGCGGACACGGGGGTCGTGGTCAATTATAAGATTCGCAGAATCCAGGCAAATCTTGATAGTACAGATACGCTTTTGCACACGGGGTCGTGCTCAGCGGACACGTGGGCGTGGTCAACTAATGTAGACAAACTGCAATTAATGAAGAAAGAGAGGAGGATGGACACGGGGTCATGCCCAATGGACACGGGGCCGTGCCCGAGCTTCTGAAGCCTATAAATAGGGGTGCTTGGATCACTTGCAACTCATCCCTTGGCACACCACCTCTCTCACACTTAACCCACCACCCACCACCATCACAACACCATCATCCACCACCATCATCCATTGTCCATCACAGAGTGTGTGAGTCGTCTCGGGATCCAAGATTGATCGTAAGAGTTCTTGACAATCAAAGGCCATGTTTGCCTAAGTCTCTTACATCACTTGGTGAAGACAAGTGTTTAGTGTAATACTTTTTATTTTTAATCTTTTGGCACTTTTTAATTGGTTATGTATTAATAACTTTAATAACTAGTTTCTTATGTTGAAGGTGATTCTTCCTTATCGTTTGTCTGTGGTGTCTTAGCATTATTTTACTGTCTATATAAAATAAAAGATTTTCACCATTCATATCTCCACGGTCTATATGGAGATATGTTGGCTACCTGGTCGGGGGTTAAGGGAACGGTTTGGTAAGAGTCTTGCCATTGTTCAGTGTATAGATCCTGTAAAGGACCTGGGTCAAATTTAGTAGGACCTCCTTCAATACCCACCGGTATTGGATGGCGAGGGTCCAAACTCTTTGATCCCCTCATAAGTTAAACTACTATTAAAACTTAAACCCGGCTACTTAGCCGAGGGTAACGTCACCTTCAAAAGAGGGGCCTACCACATTATGCATTAATAACTTAATTAATTATCTTTCAAGAATCCGACCCTTTAGGATTGTATCCTTGCTGACTCAAACTACTGGGTTGAGGGTAACGTCACCTTCAAAAGAAGGGCCTACTACAATAACTAAGATAATCTCTTAAACAAGTGCAATAGTGTGGAAATAATCAAAGGTTACACTACACACGAGTCGGATCCAAGTGATTCATCTTGTCTATCTGTTTTTACTTTTATTTTACTTTTCAGCATTTTAGTTAATTTTATTTTCTAGTTTAAAATCTTTTTCTAACTTTTTGATTTGATTAGACGTTGAGGATAAACCGGTACTAAAAGCTCTTGTGTCCTTGGACGACCTCGGTATCTTACCAACACTATACTACGTCCACGATGGGTGCACTTACCCATATGTGTGTTTAGTGTTAGTAAATATCGTGTTTTATAAATTTAAAACTTCGCTAAAAAGTGTAAAAGGGCTTAAAATCTAGACCTAAAATATAACACACTTCACGCACATCAAGTTTTTGGTGCCCTTGCCGGGGACACAAGGATTTTAAGAAAGTTAGGAATCAACGGCCTAATCATTTTTTCTTTTCTTTTTAGGATTTTCTTAATTTTTCAGCTTCTGCAGAACTCAGCACGGGCCGTGCCCGCTGAACACGCCCCGTGCCCAATCTTTGGAACTGGCAATCCTGTTTTAAGTCAGACAGTAAGCTGAACACGGGGCCATGCCCACTCAACACGTCCCGTGCCCAAGATTCAGTTACTGAAAACAGAACCGTAAGATCCCGACGGTTGGTAATTTCTGACACAAACATGAGTGATACTGATACTTTTTACTTTCGGCACTCTTATGGTACATGGTGTCAAATATGTGGTGGCTCTCATAAAGAATTAGCATGCTATTTTCTAACTTATAAGCCTCATTATATAGACCCATTGTTTTCCTGTAGCCTTAAGAGGGGCGAAAGTAAAAATAATCCCTATCTCTCCCTCGAATGCGCTCAACCGGACCTTCTAGGAGAAATGCTTCTTGATGAACTATTTCAATTAGAAGATCTAATTCTTAATTGGTTAAAAGAACTTAGGATGGATTTTGTTAATTCATCTCAAGACGATACCCAAGAAGAATTGTTGGGATCGCATTCGAATAAAAACAACTTCGTTGTTCCCGATAATACCTTCGACTCAACGAAGACTTGGGCGATAGTCGTCCCTGTGCCGATTGTGCCGTGAAGGACTCTCCATCGACTTTGTTCAGTGCATATATAGACCTGAGCGATTCGGCGTGCACCTTCTTTAACGAGAGCCCGGGAAAGGGTTGGACTTGTCCACCTACATTTAGCATAGGAATCACCCTCACCGACAACCTCTTGCGTTCTCATCTTAATCTAGAGCAATTAAGGTATATTAGGCACTTTGGGGTTGTTCCATCCAGTAAGGAACCACCCGATACGGATAAATTCCTTAGAAATAGACAAACTTCATAAACAGCCCTTCGACACGGGGCCGTGCCCAGTCAACACGCCCCCGTGTCCACCGAAAGATTCCTTTCTGACTTTTTGTCAGAATACGGACAAAATGTGTCAGGATCCTGCCTGCACACGGGGCCGTGTCCAGCCGACACGGGGCCGTGTCCAGCATGCTGTCATTTTCTATAAATGCAACCAAGAATCCTGCACATTTGGACCATCTAGGGACAGAGATTTGAGAGGATCTTCTCCCATACCCTCCTAGGTATTTTCTAAAAGAAGGTTCTAACAACCATCTTGTCCTTTCCTCTATTATCTATTACGTTCTTCTTCATCTTTCTTGCTTCAACACCTCCATTAAAGCTTAAGATCACCATGGTTCCAAGCTTTATTGTGGTGTTTATTGGGTTTTTGTTCAAGGAATCTTGTTACAAATAAGTTCTACAACATGGTTTTAAGTTACTTCTGCTCAAAAATGCCTCATAAGCTGGAAAAATAATTTAAAACTTTAAGATTCCTTGTTCCAAAAATATGCAGAAAGGTCAACACGGGGCCGTGCTCATTGAGCACGGGGCCGTGTCCGATGTACTGTTTCATTAAAACGAGCTCTTTTTGGTTTGTTTTCGTAGAATATCAAGTCAAAACAGTAGAACATCTTCTGCACATTCCAGAAACAGTCGGGGGGAAAGAAGGTCTTCGATTGAAGCTACTCTCGTACGCTACGTAACGGCATTACGTGAAGCCCTTGACGAGATGACTTCGGTGGAGGAGGTCCTTATAGACCGTATAAATTATCTTACGGTGGGGCTGGAAAACAGTTTTCAAGAAATTAACCTCTTGCACCAGAGGTTAAACATTCTTGTAACACCTCCCATGGAACCAATCCTCCCACAAGAAGATTGGAACCTAGCACTTGAAATCAACAATCCTACCGGGTAGGATGACATTCCAGCGGAGCCTCCTCTTGAAGATCTACAAGAAGTCCCGGTGGAGGTTGCACCCCCTCAACCCGATGCCAATGCGCCCGCCTTTCTTCTCCCAAGGGAGATAGAGGAGTGGCTCGCCGACGTGTAAGGGACCCGTGCCCGGAGGAAGAAGTTCTTCAAGCCGCATCCATCCGAGAGAAATATCTTTTCTGAAATTTTGCTAATAAATAAATTTTAGGCTAGAACTTCTTGGTTTGAACTTCTTGTGCATCTTTTGACTTATTTATTTAGAACTCTAACTTTTTAGGATTATTATGTAATTCTCTCTATGTTTTAATGAATGACGGTTTTATTAATTTGGTGTTTGGATGATGTTGTAATGAATAAAACACACTCGGAATGGTGAAGGATAGCAAGGGAAACTTGCACCAGCGCCCCATGCACGAAAACGGGACCATCCGAAAAAATTTTCTTCACTACAGCAAGCTCAGCACGGGCCGTGCCCGCCCAACACGGCCCTGTGCTGCACAATCTGCAGAAAATGCCCAGTTCAGGTAACTGGACATGGGGCGTACACACTGAACACGCCCCCGTGTCCAGGCTTCTGTTTCTTTTTACAAACTTTTGTTACTGGCACCTGAACACGGGGCCGTGCCCGGACACCACGGGGTCGTGTCCAGACGCCCAGTAACATAAAAATTGCTTTTTCACACCTTTTTACACATTCAATCAACCTAAAAACTTATTTTTGGGACACATTGAGGACAATGTGTAATTTAAGTGTGGGGGGGGGATGCTAAAACTTTGAATCTTGCAAGTTCTAATTAACAAGCCTTACACAAAACTCTATTGGAACCGCTAATCACCCCAAACTTTTTTTTCAAAATTTTCAATTTTCTTTACTTGTTTAGGTTTAAGTTGGGAATTTCAAATTCTAAAAAAGTTATATTTTTACAAATTTACAACCGATAGCGTTGTGATAAAAAGAACCAACATAAGAAAATTATGAAACGGCATGACAAACTAAGTTAAAATTTGATTATATATACCTGATCACATAAAAACCCATTCCCACGAAAGTGAGTTTTGAGCTTTTATTGAGCATACAAATACATATCTTTAAACTAAATGCTCATTTTTCGTTTCTTGTGTGAATAGCCGCTTGCTTCGTATGACTCTAGAACTTGCCACGACAATACATTCCCGGTATTTACCAACTTAAACCCGAGTAAGTAAATGATGGAGGCATTAGGACTAACCCTTTTTATTTCTATACCATTATTTTTCTTTTTCTTTTACCACCTACCCAAAATCCCCCTAGTTAACCCCTTTGAGCCTGAACCTTTTCATTTCTTAACCCAAACCAAAAACCCTTTTTACCCACCTAAACCCTTTTTCATTTTAAACCCTTTATTTTAGTAACAAGCTCAGTTTTTCTTATGACTTCGTTATGAAAAAAAAATAATATATGAGGATGAAGCCAAAGAAATAAATAAAGAAGTTTATCAAAAACAACTTTGTTTGAAAGGAATGCTTCATCAAAATAAAAAGTTTTGAAAAATAACGAGTCTTATGAAAACCGACGCTCTTTACACTTTTCGCCCTTTTACTAACCACTAACCCAACCACCCACCTTTAGCCCAAGCCTAACCCTTCACCCAAAAGTCCTCTTGATATTTACAAAGGTGTATAGTTAAAAAGGAGGAGGATTGATTGCTTGGCAAGCTTATGGTAGGAGTAAGTTCCATGCCGCTCTCGAGTGATTCACTAAAAAACATTTTCGGCCGAGTTGAGTAATCCCCCGTGAGGTATGTGAACTTGTATATAAATGGAATTTTAAAAAGGCATGTTATGCCCTAATAAGTAATTTATCTTATGGAACGTTTTTAATAAATCATGACGAATAGGATTGTAAATAAATAAAAATAAAACTTAATAAAGAATCTTGGGAATCCCGACACTCTATGACAAGCCCAAAAACCTTCTCTTCTACCCATTCCATTTGGGAGTGTAAAAGCCACATTATAAAGAGTTTTGCTTGAGGACAAGCAAAGATTCAAGTGTGGGGGTATTTGATGTGCATAAAAAGGCAACATATAAATTACATCAATTGTGGCATAAAACTAACCCTTTTTTTAGTACTAATGTTGGAAAAAGTGTGTTTTTGTCTTCCTTTTGTATTTTCAGGATTAAATGAGCTCAAATAAACAAAAGAAGCAAAAAGGCAGCTAAATCTAACATAAATACAAGAAAAGGAACAAACGTGGCATGCCTGGCCTCCCGACAGCATCTTCCCAAGCACAACAAGAGAAGAGAAGGCTGAACACGCCCCGTGCTCAGTGAGCATGGGGGCGTGCCCAAGTGTCAGCAGAAAAGACAAAGTTGTAGAAGCTTCCATCGCCCACCATGGGGCCGTGCTCAGCGGACACGGGGCCATGGTCAACTATAAGATTCGCAGAATCCAGGCAAATCTTGATAGTACAGATATGCTTCTGCACACGGGGTCGTGCTCAGCGGACACGGGGGCGTGGTTAACTAATGCAGACAAACTGCAATTAATGAAGAAAGAGAGGAGGATGGACACGGGGCCGTGCCCAATGGACACGGGGCCGTACCCGAGCTTCTGTTCAGCCTATAAATAGGAGTGCTTGGATCACTTGCAACTCATCCCTTGGCACACCACCTCTCTCACACTTCACCCACCACCCACCACCATCACAACACCATCATCCACCACCATCATCCATTGTCCATCATAGAGTGTGTGAGTCGTCTCGGGATCCAAGATTGATCGTAAGAGTTCTTGACAATCAAAGGCCATGTTTGCCTAAGTCTCTTACATCACTTGGTGAAGACAAGTGTTTAGTGTAATACTTTTTATTTTTAATCTTTTCGGACTTTTTAATTGCTTATTTTTAATCGTTTGTCCGTGGTGTCTTGGCATTATTTTACTGTCTATATAAAATAAAAGATTTTCACCATTCATATCTCCACGGTCTATATGGAGACATGTTGGCTACCTGGTCGGGGGTTAAGGGAACGGTTTGGTAAGAGTCTTGCCATTGTTCAGTGTATAGATCCTACAAAGGACATAGGTCAAATTTAGTAGGACCTCCTTCAATACCCACCGATATTGGATGGCAGGGGTCCAAACTCTTTGATCCCCTCATAAGTTAAACTACTATTAAAACTTTAACCCGGCTACTTAGGACTCTATCCCTGCTGACTCAGACTACTTAGCCGAGGGTAACGTCACCTTCAAAAGAGGGGCCTACCACATTATGCATTAATAACTTAATTAATTATCTTTCAATAATCCGACCCTTTAGGATTGTATCCTTGCTGACTCAAACTACTGGGTTGAGGGTAACGTCACCTTCAAGAGAGGGGCCTACTACAATAACTAAGATAATCTCTTAAACAAGTGCAAAAGTACGGAAATAATCAAAGGTTACGCTACACACGAGTCGGATCCAAGTGATTCATCTTGTCTATCTGTTTTTACTTTTATTTTACTTTTCAGCATTTTAGTTAATTTTATTTTTCTAGTTTAAAATCTTTTTCTAACTTTTTGATTTGATTAGACGTTGAGGATAAACCGATACTAAAAGCTCTTGTGTCCTTGGACGACCTTGGTATCTTACCAGTACTATACTACGTCTACGATGGGTGCACTTGCCCATATGTTTGTTTAGTGTTAGTAAATATCGTGTTTTATAAATTTAAAACTTGGCTAAAAAGTGTAAAAGGGCTTAAAATCTACACCTAAAATATAACACACTTCACGCACATCAATAGGCCAACTTAATCATATTACCAAAACGGAGTCACTGTGGGGAGAACCCCAAACTAAATAAAAGGGAGTAATACATACTTCCTAGTCCATTCCAATCAGTGACATTGAATTGAGGCTAAGCATATTAAGGTTAATGATTTCGGGAAATCAAATAACCATGATGCTTTTAATGATTCTTGGGAATCACCTATGTTGGGGAGAAGTAGGGTCGCTTCGAATGGATTTGGGGGGGGCGGGGGGCACAAATCCTAGAGCTCTCGCAGAACCAGGCTAGTGTTCCAGGACCATAATAGGACACGACAATGAGGGGTTGGCCAAAACAGGGAGAGTATTGTGTGAAGTGTATTGTCGTTTACACAAATGGGGGTATGTTCAAGGACATCGCATCTACAAACCGCTAGTAAGCTAAGTATGGTTCACAAAAGAAGGTTCAAAGGCAACAACCTACCTATCTTGCAATACTCAACTGTCGAAGTTTATCGTTGAAAAGTGTAAGGAAAGATCGATTTCCATACATGTGGGGGATATTGTTGGAAATTTGATGAAAATAGCATTTTTCATGTGGGGGTTTGTTGGAAAATTGGTGAAAATAGCATTTTTTCACAAATATAGGAAAATGATTTTTTCCTATTTTGGACTAGAAATAAATATAAGAAAATGAGCGGGTTTTAATATATTTATTTGTGGGTTTGTGTTCAATGTTGGAAGAGCTTTGCAATGAACTAAACCACGTCCAAAACGGAGCTAAGATGAATGAGATATAGATTCTCAAAGTTGGGTGTTTGAAACATTGAAAGCTAAAACAAAATGGAGAGTAGCACCTTGTCCCACATAGGAGGAGAGATGAAACTTAAATGGGTATTTAAGTGGGAACTCTCCATCCTTATTGTTTCATGGAAGCACACACTAAGTGTATTCACGAAGGGTGCGAAGCACCCTAACTCGCACTCGCATGCGCGCGCGCGTGGCGTGGGCGATGAGGCGCAATGTGGAGCTTTGATGGCACACTTTGCACTTCGCCCGCTTGAGAGCCGCCTTTGTATTTTTGACCACGTGCGCGTGGTGGATCACAGAGGCTGCAAGGACCAACTGGTGAAGTGGCGTGCGGGTTCGAAGCGCGTGGCATGGCAGTCCGCGCGCGAGTACACATGGCATGAAGGCGCGCGGTTGCGCGTATGGTGCATGGGCCCTGTGGTGACGTGCGCGGCGCACCAGAGTAAGCCAATACGGCGCGACTGTGTGGTGCGCTCGTATAGGCTCATAAGTGACGTGGCGCACGCGCGCATGGCAGTGAGCCAAAAGGACGCAGCGCGCATGAGCGTGCAGAACTGCGCGCGCACCAGTGTGTATCGCGCGCACGCGCGTAGAAGCTTCCAACATTTAATGACGAAGCAGTTTCAGATCAGCATTCGAAACTGACAAGTCAAACGGTTTTAACAGCGAATTAAGTGACGTATTTAATTGCATTGAAGACGTTTAATGAAATTTAAACCTCTCCTTTAATTCCTTTTGACCGTTTCGAATCAGGAACTGTATAAATACAGCTCCATACCCAACTGCAGAACACACCAGTAACACAACAGCAAATTCACTTTCTCTCTACAGCTTTCTGATCTTCTCCTACTCTCTTCAAGGTAGCCTTCGGGTTGTAGGTCAACTCCGGCAGTACGCTGCTTCGGCTGTTGTACCCTGGGAAACAAAACGAGTACTCCTGGGAGACTCGGAATTTGTTTTAAGGGAAGCGTGTTGAACACGTGCTTCAGTCATCGGATTTTCTGCTTCTACTCCAATTCTTGTATTTGTTTATTTCAGTGGTAATAGTATTTTTATTTTCCAGCTTTCTTTGTATTGTAATCAGTAATAAAAATTTGTTTATTTTATTTATTTACGCGAACGGTTCATACAATTCTAACACGTTTTCATTCGATGGTATAAATTCGAGTTAGTGTACATTTTGATGGCGCTAGGTCATGATACAAAAGTAAGGGTGATACAGTGGTTAAGTGGAACCCTCACTAAACGAACCACCCCGGGTTCGATTCCGTTTCTTTTGTAACCCAATGCTTATATAGGTTACATAGAGTTAGATCGGATATGTCGAAATACGCGTTTTCATATAATTAATGATCACATAACATGCCGACAACTATAAACAGCTAAGACGTCGCCGCTACAACGCGCAACCTAGGGCAGCAATCTAGTACATTATATATAGCATAGGTGATACGAGTTAATGACAAGCAACTTTCATCGCCTTTAAATGAACAAACAATTTACATGATGTGTTATGGATCTAACACTATACAACGCTTTTTATTAGGAAAATAAAAAACAATTGTATTTTGAAAAACTATAATGTTATTTAGAAAAACTAAAGAGGGTCATGCACGGTAATTTCTTAACGTCAAGGAATCAAAGTTTTATTTTCGGCAGGATCAGATTTACTATTTAAAATGAGGTGAAAAGTCCCGCCTAGGATCCGAGTACTCCCCGAGTACTCGCTAAAAGGTCTGTTGCCGAGGCCCGAGTATTGTTTGCCTAGGCCAGTTACTCTCCGAGTAATCTCCGTCTAGGCCGAGTACTCTCAAATCCACTAGTGAGCGCCTAGCGACTTTTGCAACCATGGTTGCGATACAACTTGTTAGTTGTTTACATGCTACTCTAAATTTTCTGTAATCAAATTAAAGGCATGATAATGGTGTATATTTTGAAATATTGCTTATGAAACTTGGACGTAAATTAATGAGGACCATATATGTAATTCAGGACCATATCGCAAGTTGATGTGGAAAAAGGAAAGATGGGATTCAAACAAGAAGTAAAGGTCCATTATGAAAAAAGACAGCGTATTCAACTCTATATTTATTAATTTCTTTTTTATTGGGTTTGATCAAATAGAAAACCAGATCACCTGTTCATGGCCATTTTAGTCTACTAGAATTACATTAGAGATTTAGAGAACCCATATGCCAAAAACACATTTGTGAATTCGTGTATCACCTTTGGTTCTCATAATTTTTTTTCTATTTATTGTACAAATGAAGAAACTTCTTGGTTTATGTGAGAAAAATTTATAATAACAAAACTAAATGTAAATATGTGTAACAATTGTATTCTAATTCGATATAATGACTAAAAAACTAAAGCTAAACAATGACAATACATTGTTTTAGGTATAAAAGCTAGGTACATTTATCTTGATTCTTGATACAACATTGTTCGAAATGCAATAACTGCAATAATAACGAGGATACCATTAGGCTTCGTATATAAACTTTATCATAGTCTTACCCAAGGTTCCAATTGCAAATAAACAGTGAACAATAAAAATCAAATAACTTTACTAGGAGGCTTGAGCACGTGCGAATAATAAGAGAATATAAACAATATTCGACTTTCAGATAGAGTACTCATAAAGTTGTTTCGAGATTTAGGCCAAGTTATTCTTAAATTCGAATGTATTTCAACCACAATATTCCTGCTACTCAGTCTTAATTCCGTTATCACGTTACACCAAATTTAATTTACGTAACTTTCATTTAATTATTGAAAACACATAAATGAGCATCTTCGGGTGACAAATAACAAAACAAAGAAAAAAGATAAGGAATAAGAACGAAACGGTCTATTCGTCATCGTAACCGAGATCTTCCTCAACCTTCTCGGCAGCATCTTCGGCTATTTGATCTTCCACATAATCAACACCCTCAGCTATGGCCAACCCACCCAACAAACCGGCCGCCGCACCGACCGCCAGTCCGGTCCCCATCCCATACTTACTCTTCTTCTCCTCCGCAGCATACCCGTACGATGGTTGACCACCGTACCCACCCTGCCCATATTGAGGTGGAGGTGCACCGTATGGGGAATACGGATACCCTGATGGCGGAGCTGTGTAGGGATAATTTCCCCCGTATGGTGGTGGGGCAGGGTGGTACTGCGGTGGGGGTACACCATACGGAGGAGCATAGTAGGGATCCGGCGCATGATAGCGCGGTTCCCTAACAGACACTTTCACCTCCACCTTCCCATGGGGTCGGCCAGAGGGGCGTTTCAGTTTTAGACTGTCAGTAAACGCCTCTCCGATGCCGACCTCATCAACGACGTCCTTGAGTTTAAGCTTGGCGGAGCCGATCAACGGCTTCGTGTCCTCCGCCGCGTTGGCGTGGACGATGTCGATGTAGAGAGTGGAATCCTCTATCGGGTCATTCAGAGGGATGACGAGGGTTTGATCCCATATGGGCGACTCGTCTCCCTCCTCATCGACCCGTGTAGAGCATTTATTTTTGGGGTCTACCCAAACTACGGCATACGGCTTGAGAGGGCCGTGCCGCCAGTTGATGTTTTTAAGATTTTTGGCAGAGGAAATCGTGATCTCTAGTTCGTAACGCGCAGCCATGATCTGCCGGTGAATGATCAGAGATTAGTGGTGGTTACGAATGAAATGTTACGGTGGAGGATGGAAGGTATAAATAGTAGTTGCACGTTTGGATGGTTTAAAGAAGGATCTCGAGGATAATGCTTCTAGTGAGCATAATTGCTGTGTCATTTACGATTATGCCCTTTACATGAGAAGAGAACTAGAACTAATTTTTTTATTTGGGATTGATTTTTAATAAACTTTGACTTGTTTAAATATATTCCACACTCGTAATTTAACCAGTTTCGTTACTAATTTTTAAATTCTTTTCACACAACCTTATTTCGTTTGTGAACATCTCTATAAGCGAAATCAAGTGAAAAGTAAGTCTATATCTATAATAAATTATACGAAAAAAGATTTGCAAAGAAAGTTACAAGTGTCATTTGTTTGTTACATTAGTTAGTAGAAATTATTATTGATAAATAATGAATTCATTAAATTAAGTGACCTTATTTCAACATTATTATTATTTATTTACTTTTTATTATTTATTTACTAAATTTTACCTTTTTATTTTTTATTTACTTTTGTTGATTATCGATTTACAATTATTTCTAAATGGCAAATCTTATCGCTTATTTCATTTTCTAAGGTTTGAACATAAGATATACTATCTAAAAAAATATGTCTCTACTTGTTGTCAACGTTTAAACATAAGCCCTTCTAAAACACATGTATCAAATTGGCAGATTTTGAGTTATTTATATAAGATTTGTGTAACGATTAGTGTAAATTTGTTTTTATATAATTGCTTGTGGGCCGGTCGTTTGTGCTTTCCGGTTTGGGGTTGCCGTGTTTTAATGAAGTTCGCCTTTAAAAAAAAATTATGTAAGATTTGTACAAAAAGGAAGTCAATATTTATATAATTTGTACAAAAAAGAAGTCAAAATTATTTGTACAAAAAAGAAATCAAAATTTTTATAAGATTTGTACAAAAAAGAAATCAAAAGTGGTTGTTGGGTCTACCTAGGGAAGTGCGGTTTGGCCACGGCCTGGACGCGGCATTAACCTTGCCTCACTTAAAACTAAAAGATGATTTTATTTAGGGTAATATTATATTCGTTTATTCCTTATGTTCTTTATATATTTTATTAAGATTACATGACATGATAATATATGTTAATGATTTTTCCTTAAATTCTTTTTACATATGTTATTATATACTGTCCGAAAGATAATTTGACCAAGATGCATAATTTCACTTTTTAACACCATATATGTGATTGTAACAGGGAATTATGATAATGTGCTCTTGAGCATGAAGCAACATGTAGCACCTGGTTATTAAGGAGCAGGGGCGGTTTTATCTTTGTGGGTGGGCGGCTGCACCTTTTGAAAAAAGAATTTTTAGTGGTATTTTTCGCGAAACATCCCGACTGCATCCTTTGGAAATTTCCGACCGCACCCATTGGAATTTTTCGTTCACACCCCTTAGGAAAAAAATGTTAGGAATTTATATAAAAAAAAAATTGTGAACACGGATTGAAACCCGATTAAATTATGTAAACAAGTTAGCCCACTAACTCATTTGATAAAAACTTAAATTCAATCCATCAAGCCCAATAACTTAATACCCATTCAAGCCCAACCCAACTACTAGTTTTGTTAAACAAAATCAGTCCACATAATAAAAAAAAAAAAAAAAAAAACAAATCGCTGCCACTTGCCAGCGACTCCTGCCATCCATATGCCTCACTTCGGCGCCCAGCAACAGCATAATTCTGTCCAGCGACTGCAAAATTCCGGCTGTTAATTCAGGCCGCCCCAGACAGGTACATGTTTTGTTTTTTTTTATTTTTTTTTATTTTGATGTTTACGTGGTTTTGTTCAAGAGTTATGAGATAATAGGATTTTAGGATGGGTTAAAAAAGTTTAACTGTTTATAGGATGGGTTTGTTGTTTCTTAATCTCTTATTGATTATATGATTCTAGAAACAGATTTATATATGTATATATATATATACTAGGTTAGAACCCCGTTTATTACATGGGCTGAATAAATATAATTTTATATATTAAATAAAAAACAATATACTTTTAGAAACCTCATTTATTACATGTGTTAAGTAAATATAATTTTGTATATTAAATAATAAAAAGTTATATCTTTAAGAACCTCGTTTATTGTGCGGTTTGAATAAATGTAATTTTGTATACCAAACAATAAAAAAAAGTTATATTTAAAGAAAAAAAAACCCCTGTATTCACGGGTGGAAGAAACGTTATTTTATATACTAAATAATAAAAAGAGTTATATTTTAAAAAAAATCTGTGTACTGTATGGGTTGAATAAATCTAATTTTATATAGCAAATAATAAAAAAAATGTTATATCTTTAAAACCATGTGTATTATACATGTTTATCTATTGTTAAAAAAAAAATTTCTAAATCAAAATCGATTTTTTTATTATTTTTTAAATTTGGTTGATACTATTTTAAATTTTTGATTTGATTAATAAGTTGTTTAATATAATTTCTCATAGTTAACAATAATAACATTAACAATAAATAATATGTATGTTTATCTACTGTTAAGTGAAACAATATTAATTAACGTTAAAAAAAACTTTAAAACTAATACACTTTTCAAAATAAAGTTTATATTAATAATAAAAAATAAAGTTATATTAGTGAAATTTATTTTGTTAGGTTAGAATCAAATACATAGTCTTCTAAAAATAAGAAGTTGTGGGAAGAGTATCAAACGGACTCCGATTGACCTCATTCGAGCGACATTGGAACCGTAATTCGACGATATGAGATTGTGAATTTTCGCTTTTTGGTTTTTTAACTTGTAGATATTAGAATTTTTGTTTAGATCTACGTGTCTTTTTATTTAACATGGTGTGTTTTCTATATTTATATCATTGTGTCTTTTTACCTCAACATTGTGTTATATTTTGTGATTCATTGTGTCTTTGTTCCCTTCTCATTTTTAGGATACTTTGTATGATAACATTAGCCTTATTTTTGTTATACTACAATTATTTGTATAAACTTAGGATTCTTAAATTAACCATACTTGAGCTTGTAAGATCATACGGAGTAGGCGTGGAAAAGTGGTGTGGAAGCCTCTCCACGCCAGGCACACCAGCCTGTGGGTGGCGTAAGGAGGGGCGGGGGGAAGGGGCAGAAGATTTTCAATAGGGTGGAGGAATTGTGCAGTGTGAGATGGCGGATTTTGATTGGTGAGTGTTGTTTGAGTTAGTTTTAATTAATTGATTTTTTTTAAATAAAAAAGTCACTTTCACCCCAACACCACCCTGTGTTTTTTTACCGCGCTCCCTTACTATGTGGCAGCCACCTGACGCTTGTTACCCCTCTTCATGCCCTCCCACTCCGTATAATCTAAAATTAATATAGTCTAAAACTAATACACTATATGTGGGTTGAATATTTAGAACAATATCATCATCATCATACTCAGTTAATCCCACCAATAGCAAAGCAAAGGTAGGATCTGAGGAGGGTAAGATGTAGAAAGCCTTACCTCTACCCCGTAGGAATAGAGAGGCTGCTTCCAGTGAGACCCCCGGCGCGATAGTAGTTTTGCATCAAGCCTTGGACATAAGGCACATAACACTCAGCACTCGGGACAAAGACCGATTAGTGAATGTACCATTTTGTCTCTCAGCTATCAACACCACCACATGATGCAAAATTAACCGTCCTCAGCTTTTAACATTATTTTCATGAAGTTAGTAAAATAACGTTAAAATTCGTGCACTTTCACTTTTGCCCCCTGATGGCCCACACATATATACATTAAATGCGCATATTTAGAACAATATGATAAATCTAATTTAATATAATTTATAATAAAGGATTTCAATTAATGTTTTCACCTTCAAATTTTCTTTTAGTTATATTATGTTTTATTTTTTAGTAACTAATAAGTGAAAATCACTTAAATTTAGAATTTAAATTTATTTTTTTGTCTGATTAAATTATATCCTTTGGGTGTGTAAACGAATATCAGGTTTAGTTTATTCATTGTTTTTTGTTAGTTTTTAATCACTAAATATTAAGTTTATGTCAATAATTTAGAGTTGATAAGATTTATATTTATTTAATTAATATTTAATAATTTAAATTAAATAATAATTATCTACAATTAAGGATTGTCTAGAATAGTGACAAGTGTCTCTCAATTGGTTTCTTTTATTATATAGTATAGATACATTTGTTAAAAATGTTTAAAAGTTTATATGTTTTTAGAGTAAACTGCCATTTTGGTCCCTGAGGTTTGGCCATTTTTACCACTTTAGTCCAAATTTCAAACCTTTTGCCATTTTGGTCCTTGTGGTTTCGTTTTTTTTTTTCCATTTTGGTCCAAATTTCAAATTTTGCCAGATTCCCCAACTTAAAACCTTCTATTTTGTCTTTATCCTCAAGGGCATTTTTGTTGGAACTTTTGAGATCGTTCATACTTGTACTGGATTAGTTTTATAATAGTTTGTAGCTTGTTTTATAGTCTAGGGGCTTATTTTGTAATTTCATGAAACTAGCAAACCTGACTTGGTGTAGTTAAGATTCTAGCATAATTATAATTATGCTGGCAAATCAGGTCCTATATAAACTCAAGCATTGTAGCCCTAGCCAAGCTTTTGGCTCTTTGGTGAATGAAGTGTTGTTTACATTAAATCTCTTGATATTGTGCTCAAATCAGATCTCCAAGGTGCTTTATTGATTTATATACGTGTTTGGATTCAATACAACACTTGTTGTATTCATCAATCCATTAGCTTCATCTTCATTCTGGATTGTTCTTAACTTTTTCATAGTTCAAACACTTAATCAATAGGTGTTTTGGACTAAAACAACCAACCACTGTGATCCAGATTGATATTGGGATCTACAATTTGGTATCATAGCCATAGTGCTCTTGGTTGTTGTGTTCTTGTTAAGATTTTTCAAAGTTTTGAAGGTTTTTCAAAGTTTCAAGGTTTTTCAAATTTTTGGACTTAAAATGGATTGATTTGGTGTGTTTAATCGATAGGTTGTTGTTAATATGTGATTAGGGACTCATTTTGGACATAAAAATGCATCAAAACATGGTTTTGAGTCGTTTTTGTGTGATTAGAGGGTTTTAGTTCGTGTTAAACCCTCTGGTCAGCGAAATTAACTTGAATACAGCGAAGAATTTTTGAAGCCAGCGAACTTAATTTTGAATATAGCGATGACATTCTTGAATATAGCGAACAATTTTTGAAGAACATCGCATAATCATTAATTTCGCCGACCAAAACTCGACCAAAATTATCAATTGCCGGTGAAATAGTGCCAAGTGACCCTTTTAGCGAAATTATCGAAGGCGACTTCGAGAACAGTGATATACAACCACAGCGTTCTTATCACGGTATATGGAGAAATTAGCCAATCTAACGTGTGCGCTATTTGTATCAGCGGAATTAGCTTGTTCGCTCGTGCAGGATATCTTTGTGTACCGGCGAAGATAGGAGACCAGCGAAGATTCCGTCGAAATTGGTCCTGTTTCTTTCATCTCAGTCAGATCTCCGGCGAGTTTACCATATTTACCGGCAAAATAGTTCTCCAGCAGTCCTATCAGCGAAATTAACCTCTGATCAGCTTTCCTTTGTCAAAAACAAGCCAAGATGTCGTTGAATCAGCTAAGTCCAATTGCTCAAGTGGAGCTTGAGACCGGAACCACTACTAGGCCACCAAAGTTGAAAGGAGCTAAAGATTTCAGTACTTGGAAGACTCGTATCCAGTCGTTCTTCGAATACACAGAATACAATCTGTGGCTCTCAGTCACCGCTGGACCTCACATTCCAACGGTGGTTCGAGGAGATGCGGTAGTCACTAACAATGAGGCCACAACCTTCACTGACGAAGACAAGGCCCTAATCCAACGTGATTGTCGTACACATGCCGCCTTAACCATGGCTCTGTCAACTGATGACTGCAACATGTTTGAAGAACACCGAACTGCAAATGCACTCTGGAATGCATTGATTGAGTATTATGAGGGAAATGAAGAGCAAATTGAAAGCAATAGAGACATGGTGCCGAAGCAATACGACATGTTTTGTGGAGTTCGTGGAGAAAGTCTTTCCGATCATATCAGTCGCTTTCTGAATATGATGACCAAAATGAAGAAGGCAGGAAATCCTGTCACAAACCATGCTGCTATAAAGAAGCTGCTGGACTCACTCCCTAAGGAATGGAGTTTGCAATGCATGATGATCAAGAAGGATTTCCTCAATAATCCAAATCCTGTCACTCTGTCCGACTTAATTAACACTCTAAGAGCTTTTGAAATGGATGTCAATAAACGAGAAATGAACACTGCTGGCTACACTCCAAAGACCAATCAAACTTCTGCTGGAATGAAGAATGTGGCATTCCTTGCTTCAGGTGGCATCAGTCAACAAGCTTCTGACATGATCTATGCTAACGCTTCCGCAAGCGCATCAAAAGCTCCACAACTTAGTGAAAAGACTGTCACGGTTGGTGATACACAAGCGTTGAAAGTGTCTACGGAAAACGTGGCACTTTTTAACATGTTTCTGAGTATCTATGAAGCTTTAATGTTAGGAGAGCTCAAGAAGGAGATGTTCACTGCTGAAGACATGTATCAGGTTGATCCAGATGACATGGAGGAAATGGATTTGAAATGGCAGATGGCCATGATCACTCTAAGGTTGAAGAAATTTCAGGACAAGACCGGGAAGCGTTTGGGTCTTGGAAAGGCTGGTTTTGACGAATCCAAACTTAGATGTTACAACTGTAAGAATCTGGGTCACTTCAAGCGTGACTGCCCCTTGTTGAAAGAAGGAAACATTGAAGCTACTCCTGCTGTAAAACAAATCACTATCGAAGAAAACAAAAACAACACTTCTCCTAACACACTAAAAGCTTTAGTCATTGAAGATTATGATTGGAGTGAGGAAATTGCTGAAGCCAAGGAACAAGTCAACAAAGCTCTTATGGCAAAGATCTCAAGCGCGTCCTCATCAAAGCAGTTTGAGAAACCGACAGCTGGAATTCGAAAAGGTGACAACATTACTGACAAGGGTCTGAAAAGCATTCTCACCTCCCCGGAGCCTGAGAAAGAAAAGAATTATGAAGAAGCTAAGGAGCATGTTCCTAAGGAGTCATCTGACCAGAAGAAAGACAAAGAAAAAGTCTCAGCCGCAGCAATGAAAACAGAATCTTCGAAAGAAAAAGCTGACAAAGACTTGGTAAATAGTATTCCACATAGCTTTAAAGTAAAGTTATGCACACCAGCATGCGTTGATGTCGTGGCACATTACAAGTCTCTAAATCTAGAATTTGAGAGACAAAAAGACAAAGCTTTAAAATTTAACAAAGAGCTTAAACAGAACGAGGCCGCATATCAGAGAAAGTTGAATTCAACTTTAGCTGAAATGCAAACTTTAAAAGAATTTGTGTTTAGAAAAGATTTTATCATTAACGATCTCACAGATAGACTAGAAAAAGCTTTGAATGAAAAAAATAAATTGCAAATTATCATAGACAAGTGGAATGTCAGTCAAAAGGCCTTTACTGACATCAAAAACTGCCAACAACCAACGTTTGAAAAAGACGGGATCTGGTATAAGGATAGGCAAGGAAACGAAAGAAAACTTTTCTTTCCACCACATAGCAAAAACTATGTGCCTATGCCAACTCCTCATCCCGACAAAGATTTTATTGATGAAAAGGTCTCTGTTGATGAAAACGATTATTTTTAAAACGAAACAACCGCTAATATCTCTAAAAGTGATGCAGATCCAATTGTGTGTAAAGAAGATGTGTGCGATGAGGATGGCGAATGCGGCGGTTCAAAAATAGGAATAGGATATTCAGGCGACAGTTATTCCACTGTTAACTGGTTCGCCTGGAACTGCTCTAAGAAAAAACAATATTCGGGATGAATGTAATAATTTAGTTAGGACGAATGACTGTAATGGCCATGTGCCTAAATTTAAATCTTCGGATGACTGTAAGGGCCATGTGCCTACATTTAAGACCCGTGATCGTGAACATGCTATGTTTGAATGTCGTGATTTAAATTTTGCATTTTGTAATGATAAAAATGTTTGTGAATCTCCTGTATTTGTGCCAGAATCGAAAAAGAAAAGCTTTGGAAAATTCCTCATCGAGGAAATTCCAGAATTTAGTCCATCTCGAACAGGTATGACAGATTCGGGAAAGAAAGTCGCTGTAGATCACAGCAATGAAGACTCAAGCATTGCTGCCTCAGAAAAGGAAAAAGAGACTTCAAGTCCTGATTGTGAGCAAAAATTAGAAACCTCAAGTGAAGATCAAACAACAGATGGTGAAAGCTTTGAATTTTCAAATGAAGAGACCTCGGAAACTTCAAGTGAAGATCAAACAACAAATGATGAAAGCTCTGACGCTTCAAACGAAGGAACAAGGTCAAGTGAAGATCAGACAACAGAAGGTGAGAGCTCCGAAAATTCAAGCAATGAAACAATTGAAGATCAAGATTCAGAAAGTTCAAGTGAGGATCAAAGCTGCAGTGATTCAAGCTAAGAAGCAAGTGAAGAATTAAAGTCTAATGAATATCAAACATCAAAAAGCTCATCAGATTCCGACAGCGATGAAGAATGCTTAGAAGATGAAAGCCGAGTTGACAAGAAAATGAAGAAAGCAGAAAGCTCAAGACACTCATCACATATATCATCTTCTAACACCAAAAGGCCCAGACGTAAACGATGCTTTCGCTGTGGTCATTTAGGACATACAACGAAACATTGTAAAAACAAGAACTTTTCTAAACCAGAATATGATTTTGTTAAGAACTTCACAGATCAACTTGATTATCTTAAGAAGTCTGTTAAAAATCTGGTCAATTCAACAGCTTATTTTTGGAAGCAAAAGGAGGATATCGTGGGACAGAACCACGATAGATCCAAAGTAAAGCAAATCTGGGTTCCTAAACCAAACTAATTTGTGTATATTCTTGTATTTCAGAATAAACTCCAGAAATGGCTTTGTATGCTCATGGAATATATCTGGCATGTCGACATCGAATGTTCAAGACACATTACAGGCTTGAAGGAACTTCTGAAGAACTTTCGTTTTATTGATGGTGATTTCGTGTCATTCGCTGGAGACGAGAAGGGAGGGAAGATAGTTGGAATAGGAGATGTGGTGTCTGAAGCCCTCATGTTGGAAAATGTCAACTATGTTCCAGAATTGTGCTATAATCTCATGAGTGTATCACAAGTCTGTGATAAAGGAATATCTGTGCTTTTCAACGATATCGAATGCTTATTTCTCAAGCCTGAATATGTAGTTCCGGCAGAAATGATCATGGTCACTGCTCCAAGACAAAACAACACATACGTGCTCAACATGAAAAATGCCAAGACAAATGACAACTTAACATGTTTGATCTTAAAGGCTTCAGAATCGGAGTCGCTGCTTTGGCACAGGCTATTGGGGCATGTAAATTTCAAAAATATGAATAAGCTCTCTAAGTTAAACTTAGTGTAACACCTCTAAAATTCATGTCCAATATTATATCGACACGTGTCATGGATTTAAAACGTGTAAAGGATTGAATTAGAGGGACTAAAGTTGACAAATAGGGAATCTATGTGTGTAAAAGGATTTAAAATGTCAACAATGAGTAAATATATCTTTCAACAACCTTACAAGATGTTTATACCCTTAAACGAATAAATCATGGATCATACGAAGCTAATTGTGAAAGAAAGTGAGGAATTACAAACTACAGGGGCTAAATGTGTCAACATGTTTAAAGTATACCTCTGAGTGATCTTTAAGCGGACCTGAAGCTTTGTAATGATAAATTATACTCACAAGAATGCGTGCTAAAAATTTCACAAGGTTTCGATTAAGTATGAGAAAGTTATGACAATATTCGTATACGAGGGGTTAAAAGCGTCAATATTGAAATTTAAGACTTTTCGGTGAACGTATGAATAACCGGGGACTTAACAAAGTTGGTTTATAACTTGGAGTCCTGAAAAGTCAAGTTTGGGGGTTTATAGTGCAAGAAAACAAGTTAAAAATGAGTTTAGAATGACCAGGGACCAAAATTGCAATTATGGGAAACTTGTTGACCGGATCAGACCCTCACACGGGGCGCGTAAGGTGTCTATGGATCCTTACGCGGGCCGCCTAAGGTGCCCAGATGCTGAAAAACATCACAGCTGCCCGTTCCAGCTCGTTTAACCGACTTAACTTACCATTTTTCAATACCTAGAGCTTGTTTGATGGTTTTAAAGGGTCTAGGGACACTTGTAATCATCTGGAAACAATCCTAGACTTGTTGGTATGATCAAATTGATCTAAGAAACCTATATAAAGGCCATGAACTTGGGTCTTCATTGCTCATTCACTTGTTAACTTCACAACTCACTTCTTGGAAGTTCCTGGAGCTCAAGCATCTTTCCTAGTGATCATTAGTTGTGCTTAGGACTATTGTAAGTATACTTAACCTCCTTTAATTCTGTTTTGCTTAGTTTATTAGCTTAAAGTCAAACCGTCGTAATTAAGGTTTGACTTCGTCATTAATCTTAATTGCTCCAGTCAAATTTCATTTTGAAAGTACCTATGAGTTGGTAATTATGTGGGCATTAAACCCTTAAAAGGTCACCCTCTGATTCCCACTCTAATTAGGTCAATTGTCGCGTCAAAGTTGATTATAAAAAGTCAACATAAAGCTAATTTTCAAATAAATGCATAATTAGCAATGTAGAAGCTATGCAACCTGTTTTGACATTAATATAACTTGGTAATTAATGTAAGAACATGTCTAAACATGTTCAACTCGACAATTTTTAGTTTAAGCTCGGTTCGGAACCGAAAGTCGCATAGTTTGACTTATGCTTTGACTTTCAGTTCTGACCCATTTGAGCATGATTTAGGAATGCCTTAGAGCCTTATTAGGACCAAGTTACCTATAAGTATAACCCTCTGAGATTATACAACTTGGTTCATTAGTTATCCGATTCATATGCATGATTCCGTTAAGTGCTTAAATGTTGACTATTATGCCCTTATCATCTTAAAATGTGATTTTTTATAAAGTGAAAGAATAGAAACCTTCACTACTGAATTATAAACTTGTCCCTAAAATTTAACATCAGTTTGAGGTCTAGATTAGGAGTTATGCTCATTAGCGTAATTAGAAAGCTTTTTAGTAATTAAACCGAATAATTAGCATATAGCCTATCTAAACCCAATTTTTGATACCAAACTTTTTACCCACTGATGTTATATAATATTTTGGGATTTTTGAAGATTTTTATTTATTTTAGGGCTGAGCATAACATAGAGTTCTAAGCTTAATTCGGTAATTGCCGGTTTTGCCCTTTTGGGCTATAAAATGTGTTTTACAAATCCTTTTGACCCCAAACCTTTTTCTACTGATTTAATATGATAAATAAAGTATTTTGAGCCTTCTAGAATAATAAAATTATCAGCTTTCCTTTGAAAACCCGGAAATGGCTCCAAATCGCCTTTTTAAGCGTTTTACCGCATAATATGTATTAAAACCATTTTATAAATATAAGGTTTGATGACTACTGATATTTTTAGTAAATATTTACATTCTAATAGTAAACAAAGGTCTTAAGCTTAGATCTCCAATTTTGACCTTTTAGGCTTATGTGAAATTACCAAAATGCCCTTAATGTTTGGTTATAAAGGATAGATTTCACATATAAGTTATACCCTACTGATATAACTTAGTAAATTAAGTATTTTTACTGATTATATCAGATCCAAAACTCATAATTATGTTTAAACTCTTTTATAACCTTTTAAATGACCAAAATACCCCTACGGGGCATAAATTGGTTTTAAATTCGTATTGGGCATAATAGAAGATATCCTACTGATGTCACAACATATTTAAGGCATATTAACTTGTGGAACATGTTCATGACTCTTATGGTTACCCGTTACGCAAGTTTCGCGTTCGGATCGGTCTATGTAACTAGTTTACATATATTAGCCGAAACGGGTCAAACCATATCGTTTTTGTCTCAAAATCCAGAATGTGATTAAGTTACCCATATTAAACAAGTATTCAGGCTTGTCGGGTCAAAACCACATTCTAAGTCGGTCTTCGCTTTATCATGCGTTTGAACCGTGTCTTCCTTTTGAAAATTAACCGGTCTAAGTATAAACTTAATTAAAGACCCGTTAGGATTCTGATAGGTTATTAAAAACCTTCGTTCCAGATTAGGAGCCCAGTAAAAGCTACGTGCACTTGCTGTATTTGATTTATACTTTGCAGGTAAATACCCTTAACTTATTTTCCCTATACGGGCTTGGGATACGGTACTATAAAAGTACCGCTTGGTCGGATGTGTGTAGTCATTTAAATCGAACTGTGATTAATGTATTTGCATGACCCATTTGATATGTATTATTTGGTGTATGGCCTTTGGGGGTTAAATGACCATGTTCCGGATATCCTTGGCATCATTCAAAGAAATGGCCACGACCTAAGCACGGGGTGTAGGCGTACACCTGACGGATGCATTATGTAAAAACTGGTATCCCACTTTAAGGAATCGACCTTGTGGGCATTATACCTGTGGCGTGTCAGTTAGCTTAAGTCCCGCCTTATAACCAGCCCTAATGGACGACAAATAAGTAAAACTGTATACAAGATTATTTTAATTGTCCCAAGTTATAAAAATATTTTTGCCGAAGTGCATTCAAATCAATTTTCAAACTCTTTTCAAAATGAGTCAGTAACGTTGTATTTACCAGTGCAAACTAACGTATTTTCCAACAAGGCTAAGTGCAGGTACTAGACGAAATAGGCTGGCTACTCCAGGCATCATTACTCAAGTCTCGCAAGCTTTAGATGTCAAAGTCTGTTGAACAGTTTTCCTTTTTATTTCAATCCGCCTGTGGATCTGTTTCGACTGTTTTGTGATACATAAACATTACAATTTATTCAGTTGAAATATATCTATATCTTTTGCTTCCGCTGTGCATTTATATGTTGTGTTTTTTGACTATGATGATATCAATTACGTCACGATACTCCCCACCGGGCCCACCGGTGACACGTGGAAATTAGGCGTGTCACAGGTTGGTACCAGAGCCAACACTGAATGAATTAAACACTAGCCTTCTGTGTTTAATCTCAGTTACACAATTGCACATTCTCGAGTCTAGACAAGAACTTAGGACAAATCCTAATTCGTTTTGTTTATGATTTGTTTCCTTTCTTATTTTTCTGATTGGCCCTTGCATGGGTAAATCATTTCAGTTAGAAGTCCCATTTAGGGCAACCATGTACTTGTTTAAATTTAATGGAATGATCTGATTTAAAAACATTCCTATTATAAGATCTACCATTGTGATAAAATGACAAAATCTAAAAAGGACAAGACCTAGCTCAAGTGTCGTTCTAAGACAGGGCCAAGATGGTAGTTCCTCAATTAGATTCAGATCCTTGTTAACATCTCAAATTAGGATTGCTCTGCGTTTAATATTAAAAGAATCTTAAAGGTAAAATCTAGCCTAATTGTCATTACAGACATGGCCAAGATGGTAAAACCTAGCCTAAATGTTATTGCAGACATGGCCAAGATGGTACAACCTATTCAAAAGATTCAAAACCTTGTTAACATTAGAAAGCATGAAATGATATGCTTAACCAAGTGTGATCCAATAAAATCACATAAGTCATTATTAAAATGGGTTATTCTAAATCCCCTTATTTAAATAATCATCCCTTAATGATGAGGTGCCCACGGGCTATAATTAATGTCCTCTGGGACTAAAGACAGTGGTAGCTTATGACTCCCTGTCAAGAAAAGGTGATGAACTGTGGTGCAAACCTAAAATACCTGGATATTGTAAAATCCTGGTTTATAATTAAATTAAACTTGTCTACGTGACTAGGCCTTTTGTGCTATTATATATAATTTAGGGTTATGATAAAAATCCTGATTAATTAACTAAAATGGGTTGGATAATAAATCGTCTAAAACGATAAAACTATATAAACTTCTATATAAACCTTGCCCTTGTTTTCTTTTATGTAGCAATTAAAGCTACATGGCTAGGTCGGAGTAAGTGAACAGTCATCCCCTGGAAAACCATGATGATGATAGGGTTAATATAACCAGAGGAGAGCTCCGTACCCTGATTGATACAGTTGTATCTAAAGCTGTAGAGGAGCAATTCAAGGAATTTAGTGGAACTCATAGTAGAACCTCTTCGGTACCCCACTCTAAATATGTTCCTAAAACCCATTCGGGAGCTCATAGCAAGCCACCCTCTAAGAAAGATGGACCTAAGAAAGAGGATGTCGAACATTCCTCAAACCAACACAGTGTTCCACGCAAGAGAATAGTGTTCGATGATGAGCCACGTACCAAGTCTTGTACTTATAAGTACTTTGTTTCCTGCAAACCCCGGGATTTCACTAGGGAAAAAGGGGCAATAGATTATATGACCTGGTTAGATGAAATGGACACTGTTGTTGATATCAGCGGTTGTGCTGAAAGGGATATAGTGAAGTATGTATCCCAATCATTCAAGGGAGAGGCACTAGCATGGTGGAAGTCTCTCATTCAAGCTGCTGGGAAGATCCCGATCTACAATATGTCGTGGGAGCAGTTTGTTGTTCTCATTAAGGAGAATTATTGTCCACAGCATGAAGTGGAAAGGATTGAGTCAGATTTCTTGTCACTGGTAATGAGGAACCTAGATTGCCAAGCCTATCTTACAAGTTTTAACACCATGTCCAGATTGGTTCCTTACCTTTTGACACCAGAATCCAAGAGGATTGCTCGCTTCATTGGGGGTTTAGCCCCAGAAATCAAAGCCAGTGTTAAGGCTTCAAGACCTGCTACTTTTAGATCAGCAGCTGATCTATCTCTATCCCTCACCTTAGATGCGGTCAGGCTGAGATCGCTCAAGAGCTCTGAAGAGAGTAAGAGGAAGCGTAAGGAGGATAACTCACGAGGGTCGGAAAAGAAGCACAAGGGAAACAATGATTCCATAAAGTTTGGGTCTGGAAAGAATAGTCAGCGTTCAGAGGAGAAGCCAAAGTGCACAACTTGCCAAAAATGCCACTTTGGAAAGTGCAGGCTTGTGACCAAGTCTCAATCAGGACCACCTACATGTGGGTTGTGCATGTCTAAAGAGCACAAGACCATTGATTGCAAGAGGATTAAGGATGCTACCTGCTACGGCTGCAACGAGAAAGGGCACATTAAGACTAACTGCCCTAAATACGCCAAGAAACCTGAGGAAGCCAAGAAGACCAATGCTAGGGTCTTCCAAATGAATGTACAGGAGGCAATTCAGGACGACAACGTGATCACATGTACTTTCCTCATAAATGATGTATATGCTAGAGTACTGTTTGATTCGGGCGCTGATAAGTCGTTCATAGATAATAAGTTTTGTAAGTTGCTGAATTTACCTGTTAAAACCTTAAGTGTGAAGTATGAGTTGGAATTAGCTGATGGAACCTTAGAAACCGCCTCAACCATGTTAGATGAATGTGTTATATCTTTTAGGAACCACTCTTTTCCTTTGTCCTTGCTTCCTTTGAAGTTAGCCGGATTTGATATAGTATTGGGCATGGATTGGTTATCGCATAACCAAGCCCAGATCATCTGCAACAAGAAGCAAGTGGTGATTAAGACTCCGTCTGGTGAGTCACTTACCATTCAGGGAGATACCCAACATGGATTGCTTGAGAAAATGGCTATGCTCAAGGCATCAAGATGCTTGAAGAAGGGTTGTGTCATTTATATGGCACAAGTGAGTATTGATGAGCAAAAGCCCAAGATTGAAGATATTCCAGTCATTTCTGAATACCCTGAAGTGTTTCCTTAAGAACTACCTGGTTTACCACCAGATAGGCAAGTAGAATTCAAAACTGACATCATCCCCGGAGCAGCTCCCGTTGCAAGAGCGCCTTATAGATTAGCGCCAACAGAAATGAAGGAATTGAGGACGCAGCTAGATGATTTGCTAGCCAAAGGTTTCATTAGACCTAGTTCGTCTCCATGGGGAGCGCCAATCCTATTTGTCAAGAAGAAAGATGGGTCGATGCGTCTGTGCATCGATTACCATGAGCTTAATAAGGTTACTATATAGAATAGGTATCCTTTGCCCAGGATCGACGATCTGTTCGATCAGCTACAAGGGGCAAGCTACTTCTCTAAGATTGATTTGAGGTCAGGCTATCATCAATTGAAGGTTAAAGATGAAGACGTACACAAGACTGCGTTTAGAACTCGCTATGGTCATTACGAGTTCTTAGTGATGCCTTTTGGGCTCACTAACGCACCAGCCGCATTCATGGATATCATGAATCACATCTGCAAGCCTTATCTGGATAAATTTGTCATTGTTTTCATCGATGACATTCTCATTTACTCGAAGAGTCAAGCGGACCATGAGAAGCATCTCCGTTGCATTCTGAAACTGCTTCAACAAGAAAAGCTCTATGCCAAATTTTCAAAGTGTGAATTTTGGCTTCGCGAAGTCCAATTCCTTGGACATGTTGTGAGTGAGCGTGGTATCCAAGTGGATCCCGCAAAGATAGAAGCTATCATGAATTGGCAAGAGCCAAAGACGCCTACGGAGATTCGCTGCTTTCTAGGACTGGCAGGATAGTATAGGCGATTTATCAAAAAAATTTCAAGGATTGTTGCGCCCTTGACTTCGTTAACGCGTAAGAATAATAAGTTTGATTGGGGCCCTAAGAAGCAGGAATCCTTTGACATTCTTAAGAAAAAGTTGAGCAATGCACCTGTGTTGACATTGCCTGATGGAATAGAGGAGTTTGTAGTATATTGTGATGCATCACACACCGGGATGGGTTGTGTGTTAATGCAAAAAGGCAAGGTCATTGCCTACGCTTCACGTCAGTTGAAGGTGCACGAAAAGAATTACACCACCCATGACTTGGAGCTGGGTGTCGTTGTATTTGCACTGAAGCTTTGGAGGCACTATCTATACGGAACTAAATATGTGATATATTCTGATCACAAGAGTCTTCAACATTTGTTTAATCAGAAGGACTTGAATATGAGGCAGCGACGTTGGATGGAAACTTTAAATGACTACGATTGTGAAATAAGATACCATCCAGGCAAGGCAAATGTGGTCGCTGATGCCTTAAGCAGAAAGGAAAGAGTGAAGCCCATAAGAATCAATGCCAAGAGCATTGAGATAAAGAATAATTTGAATGAAAGGTTGTTAGCTGCGAAGAAGGAAGCTGTGTTAGAAGCTAACTATCATGAGGAAAAGCTAGGAGTAACTGAAGAGCAGTTACCCTATGGTAAGGACGGAATCCTAAGGTTAAATGGACGAATATGGGTTCCTGTTTATGGAGGACTTCGGGATGTTATCCTCCAGGAAGCCCACAGTTCCAAATATTCCGTTCATCCTGGAGCTGATAAGATGTACCAGGATTTAAAGGCAAATTATTGGTGGATAGGCTTGAAGAAGTCTATAGCTGCCTATGTGGCTAAATGTTTGACGTGCGCTCAAGTTAAAGCTGGACATCGAAAGCCGTCAGGTTTACTGCAACAGCCTGAAATTCCCACCTGGAAATGGGAGATGGTGACAAAGGATTTCATCACCAAGTTGCCAAAGACTAAGAAAGGAAATGATACTATTTGGGTGATAGTAGATAGACTGACTAAGTCAGCACATTTCCTACCCATTAAGGAAACTTACAGTTCTAACATGTTAGCCCAGTTGTATGTTGATAAGATTGTACCTCTGCATGGAGTACCAGTGGCTATTATCTCTGACAGAGATACCAGATATACATCTCATTTTTGGAAAAGTTTCCAACAGTCTTTGGGCACACATTTAAATTTTAGTACGACTTACCATCCTCAGACGGATGGGCAAAGTGAGCATACCATTCAAACCCTGGAAGACATGCTACGTGCGTGTGTGATTGATCTAGGTGGTAGTTGGGATAAGCACCTGCCATTGATCGAGTTCTCCTATAATAACAGCTACCATACAAGCATTAAGGTTGCGCCTTTTGAGGCATTATATGGTAGGAAATGCAGAACGCCTATTTGTTGGGCAGAAGTAGGAGAAACTCAATTATCAGGACCTGACATAGTATTTGAAACGACGAACAAGATTGTCCAGATTCGTGATCGCTTAAAAGCTGCCAGGGATAGGCAGAAGAGTTATGCTGATAAAAGGCGAAAACCTCTCAAGTTCGAGGTTGGTGATAAAGTGCTGCTTAAAGTATCACCCTGGAAAGGGGTGATGCGATTTGGTAAGAAAGGTAAGTTAAGCCCGAGATATATAGAACCATTCGAGATCATCGAATGTGTAGGAACATTGGCTTATAAGTTAAACTTATCTGAAGAGCTCAGTGGTATTCACAATGTGTTCCACATCTGCAATCTGAAGAAATGTCTAGCTGATGAATCGCTAGTCATACCACACACAGATGTGCATATAGATGAGAGCATAAAATTTGTGGAAAAACCTTTGTCGATTGAGGATCGACAGGTAAAGAAGCTTCGAAGGAAGTATGTACCTATTGTAAAGGTCAAATGGGATGCCCGTAGAGGTCCCGAATACACGTGGGAGTTAGAATCCACAATGAAGGAAAAGTACCCTCATTTATTTCAGTAAATCTCAAGGGCGAGATTTCTTTTAAGGGGGTGAGGATGTAACACCTCGAAAATTCATATCCAATATTATATCGACACGTGTCATGGATTTAAAACGTGTAAAGGATTGAATTAGAGGGACTAAAGTTGACAAACAGGGAATCTATGTGTGCAAAAGGATTCAAAATGTCAACAATGAGTAAATATATCTTTCAATAACCTTATAAGATGTTTATACCCTTAAACGAATAAATCATGGATCATATGAAGCTAATTGTGAAAGAAAGTGAGGAATTACAAACTACAGGGGCTAAATGTGTCAACATGTTTAAAGTATACCCCTGAGTGATCTTTTAGCGGACCCGAAGCTTTGTAATGATAAATTATACTCACAAGAATGTGTGATAAAAATTTCACAAGGTTTCGATTAAGTATGAGAAAGTTATGACAATATTCGTATACGAGGGGTTAAAAGCATCAATATTGAAATTTAAGACTTTTTGGTGAACATATGAATAACCGGGGAATTAAAAAAGTTGTTTTATAACTTGGAGTCCTTAAAAGTCAAGCTGTTTATAACTTGGAGTCCTTAAAAGTCAAGTTTGCGGGCCGCCTAAGGTGCCTAGATGCTAAAAAACATCACAGCTGCCTGTTCCAGCTCGTTTAACCGACTTAACTTACCATTTTTCAATACCTGGAGCTTGTTTAATGGTTTTAAAGGGTCTAGGGACACTTGTAATCATCTGGAAACAATCCTAGACTTGTTTGGCATGATCAAATTGATCTAAGAAACCTATATAAAGGCCATGAACTTGGGTCTTCATTGCTCATTCACTTGTTAACTTCACAACTCACTTCTTGGAGGTTCCTGGAGCTCAAGCATCTTTCCTAGTGATCATTAGTTGTGCTTAGGACTATTGTAAGTATACTTAACCTCCTTTAATTCAGTTTTGCTTAGTTTATTAGCTTAAAGTCAAACAGTCATAATTAAGGTTTGATTTCGTCATTAATCTTAATTGCTCCAGTCAAATTTCATTTTGAAAGTAGCTATGAGTTGGTAATTATGTGGGCATTAAACCCTTAGAAGGTCACCCTCTGATTCCCACTCTAATTAGGTCAATTGTCGAGTCAAACTTGATTATAAAAAGTCAAAAGAAAGCTAATTTTCAAATAAATGCATAATTAGCAATGTAGAAGCTATGCAACCTGTTTTGACATTAATATAACTTGGTAATTAATGTAAGAACATGTCTAAACATGTTCAACTCGACAATTTTTAGTTTAAGCTCATTTCGGAACTGAAAGTCGCATAGTTTGACTTATGCTTTGACTTTCAGTTCTGACCCATTTGAGCATGATTTAGGAATACCTTAGAGCCTTATTAGGACCAAGTTACCTATAAGTATAACCCTCTGAGATTATACAACTTGGTTCATTAGTTATCCAATTCATATGCATGATTCCGTTAAATGCTTAAATGTTGACTATTATGCCCTTATCATCTTAAAATGTGATTTTTGATAAAGTGAAAGAATAGAAACCTTCACTACTGAATTATAAACTTGTCCCTAAAATTTGACATCAGTTTGAGGTCTAGATTAGGAGTTATGCTCATTAGCGTAATTAGAAAGCTTTTTAGTAATTAAACCGAATAATTAGCATATAGCCTATCTAAACCCAATTTTTGATACCAAACTTTTTACCCACTGATGTTGTATAATATTTTCGGATTTTTGAAGATTTTTATTTATTTTAGGGCTGAGCATAACATAGAGTTCTAAGCTTAATTCGGTAATTGCCGGTTTTACCCTTTTGGGCTATAAAATGAGTTTTACAAATCCTTTTGACCCCAAACCTTTTTCTACTGATTTAATATGATAAATAAAGTATTTTGAGCCTTCTGGAATAATAAAATTATCAGCTTTCCTATGAAAACCCGGAAATGGCTCCAAATCGCCTTTTTAAGCGTTTTTAACGCATAATATGTATTAAAACCATTTTATAAATATAAGGTTTGATGCCTACTGATATTTTTAGTAAATATTTGCATTCTAACAGTAAACAAAGGTCTTAAGCTCAGATTTCCAATTTTGACCTTTTAGGCTTTTGTGAAATTACCAAAATGCCCTTAAGATGCATAGTTTGGTTATAAAGGATAGATTTCACATATAAGTTATACCCTACTGATATAACTTAGTAAATTAAGTATTTTTACTAATTATATCAGATCCAAAACTCAGAATTATGTTTAAACTCTTTTATAACCTTTTAAATGACCAAAATACCCCTACGGGGCATAAATTGGTTTTAAATTCGTATTGGGCATAATAGAAGATATCCTACTGATGTCACAACATATTTAAGGCATATTAACTTGTGGAACATGTTCATGACTCTTATGGTTACCCGTTACGCAAGTTTCGCGTTCAGATCAGTCTATGTAACTAGTTTACATATATTAGTCGAAACGGGTCAAACCATATCGTTTTTGTCTCAAAATCCAGAATGTGATTAAGTTACCCATATTAAACAAGTATTCAGGCTTGTCGGGTCAAAACCACATTCTAAGCCGGTCTTCGCTTTATCATGCGTTTGAACTGTGTCTTCCTTTTGAAAACTAACCGGTCTAAGTATAAACTTAATTAAAGACCCGTTAGGATTCTGATAGGTTATTAAAAACCTTCGTTCCAGATTAGGAGCCTAGTAAAAGCTACGTGCACTTGCTGTATTTGATTTATACTTTGCTCAGGTAAATACCCTTAACTTATTTTCCCTATACGGGCTTGGGATACGATACTATAAAAGTACCGCTTGGTCGGGTGTGTGTAGTCATTTAAATCGAACAATGATTAATGTATTTGCATGACCCATTTGATATGTATTATTTGGTGTATGGCCTTTGGGGGTTAAATGACCATGTCCCGGATATCCTTGGCATCATTCAAAGAAATGGCCACGACCTAAGCACGGGGTGTAGGCGTACACCTGACAGATGCATTATGTAAAAACTGGTATCCCACTTTAAGGAATCGTCCTTGTGGGCATTATACCTGTGGCGTGTCAGTTAGTTTAAGTCCGGCCTTACAACCGGCCCTAATGGATGACAAATGAGTAAAACTGTATAAAAGATTATTTTAATTGTCCCAATTAATAAAAATATTTTTGCCGAAGTGCATTCAAATCAATTTTCAAACTCTTTTCAAAATGAGTCAGTTAAGTTGTATATACCAGTGGAAACTGACGTATTTTCCAAAAAAGGCTAAGTGCAGGTACTAGACGAAATAGGCTGGCTACTCCAGGCATCATTACTCAAGTCTCGCAAGCTTTAGATGTCAAAGTCTGTTGAACAGTTTTCCTTTTTATTTCGATCCGCCTGTGGAACTGTTTCGACTGTTTTGTGATACATAAACATTACAATTTATTCAGTTGAAATATATCTATATCTTTTGCTTCCGCTGTGCATATATATGTTGTGTTGTTTGACTATGATGATATCAATTACGTCACGATACTCCCCACCGGGCCCACCGGTGACACGTGGAAATTAGGGGTGTGACACTTAGTGAGAGGACTTCCAATAAAAGAATTTACTTTTTCTAAAAAAATGTATAGCATGCGCCCAGGGAAAGCAACACAAGAAATCGCACAAGTCCAAAGCAGTGAATACAATTACTGCGCCTTTGCAGTTGATACATATGGATCTTTTTGGTCCAATTAGTGTCAAAAGTCTTGCTAAAAGTTCTTACTGTTTGGTGATTACAGATGATTTCTCTCGTTTTTCATGGGTTTATTTTCTTGAGGCAAAGAGTGGGACACCTGAGATTCTAAAGTCATTCATTCCCTTGATTGAAAACGTGACCAGATTAAAAGTGAAGTCGATCAGAAGTGATAATGGTTCCGAATTAAAAAAATCAAACATTCATATCCTTCTGTGCAGAAAAAGGAATTCATCTTCAATACAGTGCAGCCAGAACTCCTTAACAAAATGGAGTTGCTGAACGTTAGAACAGAACGCTGATCGAGGCAACAAGAACAATGCTGGTGGATTCAAAGCTTCCATTCATCTTTTGGGCAGAAGCAGTAAATACAGCATGCTATGTTCTAAACAGGGTTCTCATTGTAAAACCACACGGAAAAACGGCATATGAACTTCTCTTCAAAAGAAAGCCGCTCATTGACTTCTTCAGACCATTCGGATGTTCGTGCACTCTTCTAAACACTCAAGAAAATCTCATCAAGTTCGAAGCAGTGGGTGATATCTGCTACTTCATGGGATATTCATCCACACAGAAGGCCTACAGAGTCTACAACAAAAGAATGAAGTTGGTGATTGAATCATATTATGTTGATTTTCAAGAAGGAAACTACACCAACACTGGAAGTACTCCCGATTGGTTTTATGACGTGCGAGTGATTTTCAACACCTTCGAAATTCCAGAAGATACTCCAGAAGCAGAACCTGTTGAAGATGCTCAAGTTGAACCTTTGTTTGACTATTCAGATATTGGTGTAACTCCATTCACTACCCGTTTCTCTCCATCTTCTGCCGATCCACTTCTCCCTGTGGATGAAGCAACTGGTGACACTTCGCCTGAGAACACCCCAGAATATGGTGCTTCTTCTTCACATGCGAATGTGGATGAACCAACTCAAGAAGATGACCATCCATTAATTTACGTGGACGAACACTTCACCAACCTTCCGCAGCAGATTGAGTCTTAGAAAAATGTAGGATACAAGACAAAAATCACAATCATCCTCTTGAGAACGTCATAGTGCAGTTGAAGAAGGAGTACGTACACGTGGTCAGTCAGCAAGCATCAACAAAGGTCTCTATGCAGCTTTTCTATCGCAATCCGTGCCACGTGACATCGAAGAAGCTATTCAAGACTCCAGTTGGGTTCAGGCCATGCAAGAAGAACTATCTCAATTTCGCAAACTCAAAGTTTGGGAGTTAATAGATTTACCTGAAGGAAAATTCCCAATTGGTACTAAATGGGTCTTTCGTAATAAGATGGATGATCGTGGAGTGGTAATCAAGAACAAGGCTAGATTGGTGGTGCAAGGTTTGCGTCAGGAGGAAGGGATCGATTACGAAGAAGTTTTTGCTCTAGTTGCAAGATTGGACGCAATCAGAATATTCCTAGCATATGCATCATACAGAAATTTCAAAGTTTTTCAGATGGATGTAAAGAGTGCTTTTCTCTACGGGAAGGTAAAGGAAGAGGTCTACGTATGTCAGCCTCCAGGTTTCGAAGATCCTCATTTTCCAGGTCGATACTAAAGGTTGGACAAAGCTCTCTATGGTCTTCACCAAGCTCCACGTGCTTGGTACGAGACTTTGTCAACCTATCTGTTGAAGTGTGGATACACCAGAGGGAAGATTGACATGACTCTCTTTACCAAACGAATCGGAGAGGATGTAATGCTGGTGCAAATTTATGTTGACGATATCATTTTCGGGTCAACTAACGAGGAGCTATGTAGAGAATTCGAGACCGTCATGAAGGCAAAGTTTGAAATGAGCATTGTTGGTGCACTACATCTGTCGACTTCGTCTTGTATCGAGTCTTACATTGTATTGTATAGATTAGGGCGCGTGTTACGAGAAAATAGGAGTTTGTATATGTTTTAGGTAGAGGTTTCGCTCATATGGTCTTAACCTGATAGTTTCGCTTATATGTACATGATAGGTTTCGCTTATATGGACATGTGTCCATTGGAGCGAAACTACCATGCCTATATATAGTGGTTCATTTGAGCGAAACCATATCGATTGCCTTGTATTCCATGCCGAAGTGCTACCGGTGTGAAGATCGAGCTGTAAACATTGTCAAATCAATACAAACAGTAGATTAATTGAAGAACAAGCTGTTTCTACCTTCGTTTCTTGTTATTCTGCACCTGAAACGAAGTAAAACTCCTCAAAACGACTCGTTCGGGTCAAATCACGATCCTACAAGTGGTATCAGAGCTCAGGAGGAGGAGTTCTGCAGAGATTAGCTGGAATTCATCGAGATTTCTTGCTTCTACACCTTCTTTCTTAAAATCAGAAAGTTTTGACGGTCAAAATTGAATCAAAATTTCACAGACTGTGCGTAATTGGACATAAACAAATCCTGGAAAGTTTCGGACCAAAATACGGACTAAAAATGGATCAAATTAACTTCGAACTAGGTTTCGCTTTTATGGACACTTAGAGGTTTCGCTCCAAAGACCATCTAGTTTCGCTCGTGTGTCACATAATTGAGAGGTTCCGCTCCAAACTGCATGAAAGTTTCGCTCCAAAGGTCATATAGCAGTTTCGCTCTTATAAACATCAATAGTTTTGCTTTTTGGTACATCAGGGTTTCGCTTATTCGGACAAACTCTAGTTTCGCTTATTTGAACATCATAGTTTCGCTCCAGAGGACATCAAGGGTTTTCGCTCATTGTGCATTATCACTTGATTTTGCTTATTTGTCACAGAATTTGAAAAACGTGTTAATTCATCATGGATACTAAGTTTTATAACGCGTTTGCAACACCGTCTGGTCCTGCTGCTATTGCCCAAGCTATGAACTTAGAAAATGAAACGGGAACCACCCAAAAGCCCCCGAAATTGATGTGTATTGAAGAATATTATGGGTGGAAAGATAGATTCGAGAACTGGGTTCAGGAAAATCATCTTAGGTCTTGGGAATGCATACTGAAGAAATATGTTCTGCCTCGGACAGATTTGTAGGTTCTTAAAGAGTTATCAGAATTCACGGATCAGGAACGGGTTATGTACAAAGCTGAGAAAATGATGATCAGTCTGTTGCAGCAAGCTATCAAAGAAGATATATTCATTTTGCTACAGCATGACAAAACTGCAAAGTCGATCTGGGATGCTCTTAAAGTTAAATTTGAGGGTAGTGAGAATATGATCAAGAGTAAGAAAGCGTTGTTAAAGAAAGAGTTTGATCTGTTCAGCAGTCTACCGGGAGAAGACACGAAGAAGCTGATTGAACGCTACTGTCACCTAGTGCGATCAATGTCGATGTTAAGTATTACCAAAGATCGTGAGGAGTGGGTGGACAAGTTAGCCGATGCGTTACCTCAGAAAGAGTGGGGAACTTATTTGATGATTCTGAAGAATACCGGTGTTTATGATGGGCTAACGATTTCTCAGTTTATCGAAAAGATCGAGAGTCAAGATCTGGAACAGTAGAAGATTGCTCGTATGAACAGTCCGAGTGGTCAACAGGATGTGAAAATGTACTACAAAGGCAGTATTCCAGTTCGAGAATTTGAGAGAAGTCCGAAAATCCAAACTGCTTTTAGTGCTGGGGATTCGACAGAAAAAGCAGATCAAAGTTCAACCAAAAGCAGTGGATTCTCATCATTTCCAAGTGTCAATCCTAAAGAGTCAAACACAAGCTTTCAGTCTCAAGGCACAAAGACAGGAAATGGTTACGTGATTCAGTGTAACATCGCTCTAAATCTTCCAGAAGGTCAAAGTTTTTCAGAAGATACTGCTAAAGATCACATGGCTCTACTTGGTTCAGTGTTACTTTCATATGAGGGTCTTGTTGCTGGTCGGATCGGAAATCCTATGCTAACTAAGGAGGATTACGATTAAATAGACGCCGAAGAAATGGAATTAATGGATATCAAATGGTGTCTTGCTAGTGTTCTTAGGCGTGCTGAAAAGTTCAAGACAATTACCGGGAGAAATGACTTTCTTGATGCACATGTTTCTACTTTAGGTTTTGATAAATCTAAAGTTACATGTTTTCGATGCAGGGAGAAAGGCCATTTCAAACGGGAATGCAAGAACAGGGAAGCTAGTGGAGCTCAGAATTCGTTCGGTAAAGACGACTACTACCGAAAAGCCATTTATCAGCAGGTTGGTCAATCACAAGACTCACATACGGCTCTGTTGGTGCAGTTGTCTGTCGACTACATCTTAGTTCGAGTCTTAGGTTAGGGCTAATTGTATAGTGAATGAAAATCAAGAAACACATAAGATTAGATAGGTCCGCTTATATGTCAATATTGTAGGTCCACTTATGTGTCACTTGATAGGTCCGCTCATATGTCACTTGATAGGTCCGCTTTTATGGTCATGTCCATATAAGCGAACCCATCAAGCTATAAATAGGGGACTGATGAGCGGATCTAGTAGTTTGTTGTTTTGTGTTACGACGAACCCCTGCCAGATTGTCTCCAGCTCTTGTAAATTTTAGCAGATCAATAAAAGAGACCTTAAATAGTGAAATCAAGCTAAACAAAGACTGAATCAATGAATTCCGCCTCTGATTCAGTCTGAGCACTATTCTGATAGACTCGTCAGGTCGTTTAACGATCCTACAGGCTCATGGTAGGAAGATTGAGGATTCGAAGAGAGCATGTTTGGTGGATTTCAATTGGAGCAACTACATATCTCCTGATAGCAAAGTTTGTTTAGTTGATCAACATGATGAACAATTACCTAAAGGGTTCAGCTGGGATATGTTTGTTGATGAAAAGGGTGACTTCAAAGCTTTCATTGCAAAGATTGTCAAAGAACCAGACATGTTTGCCACCTGGATGAAGTCTATTGGAGAGACGGTGAAAAGTGTGGAGGAACAGTCTGTTACATCTGATGAAAGCTCAGAAAGTGCTGATGAAGGTTCACAAAGTTCAGACGAGAGTGTTCAGAATGTTGTTACTTCAGAAAAAGAAGTTGTATTTGATCAAACACCGTCTGATTCTGGTGTATCAGATACTGATTCTGAAAAATCTGTACAGTTTGATCAATCACCAGTTGATAGTAGTAGTGATGATGAGGAAGAGAAACATATCAATATTGCTAAAACTCATCTTTTTCCTGAAAGTTTTCATTTCTATTTTGCAGATCGCATGGAAAAACTGAAGGAGAAACGAGCTGCTAAAGAACAACAACAAATGAAATCTGAAGATGTTGTTCAGAACGAGAGTGTTGAAAGTGTTGCTGAGAGTGTTGAGAATGAGCAGGTGAAAGAAAAAGAAAAAGTGATTGAAGTAGTGAAAACAATCGAGGTTGAGAAGATTGTTGAAGTTGTAAAGCCCTGCAAGAAGTGTTTGGAAGCTTGCAAGGAATGTGCAGCAAAAGATAAATAATTGCTGAGTATGAGAAGAAGAAGAAGCAGTTACTGTTTAACCTCAACTATGTTAAAGAATCCTATGATGTCTTGAACAAAACGGTAACTGGTCTCCAAAAGACAAACTCAGAAAGAGAACAAGCACTAACGATGATGAATGCTGTAATGATGACAAAGCAGAAGGCAATCAATTTTTACATCGAAGAGAGTGCTAAGTGGAAGCAAGAGTTGGAGACCGAAAAGATTGAGAATGAGAGAATTAGACGTTTATTGCAAAGTTATTCTTGTTCTGATTATCTCATTGATCGTATTTACCCAACTGTTGCAGGAATGGAAGTTTTTCAAGACGAGAAGCCGAAGAAAAAGAAAGATAGTGG
Source organism: Helianthus annuus (assembly GCF_002127325.2). Lineage (NCBI taxonomy): Eukaryota > Viridiplantae > Streptophyta > Magnoliopsida > Asterales > Asteraceae > Helianthus > Helianthus annuus. Next base: position 69,051,358 of record NC_035448.2, read on the forward strand.
TAAGAAACCGACTGTTAGCTATAACAAGTGTCCACCTCTGATTTGGGAAGGATATTCTCCTAGAAAACCAAACGAGGAGCAACTTGCAAAAGCAGTCAATATAAAGCTAAAAACCGACACAACTGACGTTTTACCAGATAACATTGAGATCACGTTTAGCTCGTCCGATACTGATCAAGAGTCTGAGTTAATCAAAAAGGTGGTCGATCAGGTGTTGGATACTGATGAGGATGAGTCAAAGTCTGAGTCTGGAGGGTCAAATTCGTCAGTCAACAGTCAAAATTCGTCGGTTAAACGGTCTTACAGTAAAGAATTTTTTTTATCAAAAGCGAATTTGGATGATGAAATATTTGAAGTAGCATACACTTTAAATGATTCGGATAAATTATATTCTGACAAAGAATTTCCAATAAGAAGTGTTCAATTTGACATGATCAAAAAGGTTTTCAAAATGACAGAAATTAATATTTCTGAAATAAAAGATTTAAATCTTATCGAAATACCTAAAAAGTACACTTCAAGAGTTCAACAACGTCTAAACAAGAAAAAGGGTTACAATTCTGGTTCGGGTTCTCAAAAGAAACCAAACCAAAATCGTAGCTACAAAAAGAAAGGACTTGGTTTTATTCCACCAGAAAATCATAAAAATATAAAAATTTCTAAAACAAAAACAGGATTTGTGTCAGGTGGAAGTTCAGAAGAGGAACAGAAGAAACCGTTCTGGAGACAGTCAAATCAAGAGTTTCTTGCTGAAAAGAGAAAGAATGGAACTGAAATGTGGCAACCAAAAGAAACTCGTACCTGTTACAGATGCAATGAAGTTGGTCATATTGCATGGAACTGTCAGAAAAACGCCAAAACAAAATAGGGAGTTTCTCTGAAATTGAAAGAAAAGGTTGTTGATGTTGAACCACCAACCGACAGACTTAAAATTTTTGAAAATTCAACTTATGAGGTTGGTGAGTGCTCGAAAAAAGAATTTTTACAAAAAAAAAAGAAAAAGACAACCAAATGTGGATTGTTAAAAAGGTAAGTGAGAAAGTCGGCGATGAATCTGGTTCCACAACGCCAGAAGAGCCACAAGGTGAGGTAAAAATTTCAGTGAATGATGAGGAATTTCCATCACTGAAGTTTGAAGAAGTTAAAAAGAAAGTTGGTAAAATTGAAATCTCGAATCAGTTTTACAAAGAGAAAAATGAATTTGATGTCGAGAAAACATTTAATGGAAGTGTAAAGAAAATATTTGGGAAAATGTTGAATGGGAAAGCAAAGGGGGTTAAAGATTTCTATGCAACTAAAAAGGCAACTTACAACCCTACTGCGCAAGAATTGAAATCCATCAAGTCTAAAAAGGCTTGGATGGAAGTCTGTTTCCCATAATAGTCTAAGGACTATGCCGGAGATCCCAAGTTTATATCGTGGATCTGGAATCGGCATCATTCATGTTTTCGATGAGTTTGTATGTAAGTTTGTTGAAAATGTTTGAATGTTTACAGGATGAAAGGACTATGCCGGAGCTTCCAGGTTGGCAAGTGCGAAGCAGGAATCGGCATCCTGATTGGTAAATGTAGACGTAACATTCCTACAGTGGGTAATTGTTCAGATATACCTACAAGTGGTATTGTTTGTGATTTTACAAGTGGTTATTCTTTACAAGTGGTACAGAGATTGCTTGAATGCAACAAAGTAATTCAGGGACATTAAGTTGTACTTGATTTACTAACATAAAAACTGACAAGATGATGAACCATAACCCCGATTTTAACACGTGTGTAACCTACAAGTGGTAAAAACAAACTCATTTTCCGGAAAAATCATTTTGATTAAAACAAACTTAAGTGTTTTGAGATCTAAATGAGAAAATGGTTTGTTGAAAGGGGGAGTTCTGATTGTTTAAGCCTAGTGGATGACGAATTGATGCAACCCGATGTCAGTTGTCAAGTTTTTGTACAGTTTGTTTTGTGTTCTAGTGGGTCAAGAGCTTAGTGTGTTTTCAATTTTTCTTTAATGTGTTTGCATTTTAGGGGGAGTAGAAAATATTTCAGAAAATCCAAAAACATTAGAAAATTTGAAAAAGGCAAAAACATGATAAAATCAAAAATGAGTTTTGTTGTGAAAAAGAGGAAATGATGATAGTACATCAGTGGACTGTCATAACATGCTAAAGAAATGTAAAGTGAAAATGTGATAAACAATCTCTCTGCGGATATGCCAGTAGGTTTTTACACATTTAGTAGATTGTGACGAGATATAAACCTAAAAATTCATACTTTCTTATTCTATGGGGAACAACATCTTGGATATATAGGTAACCCTTGAAATCTTGTTTGAAAGGTCCCTTATTCTGAGATACTAGGTCTTTATGCTCAGTGATATCTGGGGTATTATCCCGGGATTTCTGCTGTATGGAAATACTGACCTAGTCCCCGGATAATGCTTTCCGCAAATGCTTGAAACATAGCATCGCCCTCAGCAAGCTGATGAAAGAATAAAATTGATAGTCGCTGCTGTTGTAATCAAAAGATCCTCTAAAGGGGACACACCAAAAGTCGAAGCCGTCATCTCTTTGCGTGTACGGAAGTATCGACCTGAGCTCTCACGGCCCTCGCATCTAACCCCTGAACAGATATCAGCTGTGGTATACTCACCTGTAAGACTAAATATTGGGATCTGGATACGGGAGTATATTCAAGTAGTTGGACACACGAATAAGTTTAAGTGCTTAAAACATTAATTCGTATCTCGAAGCAGTTGAAATTTGTGTGAAAATTTAAGTGGACAATATATACTGACAATCTAGGTGAATTGTTTAAAGCTTAAAATGTAATGCAGCTTAATGGTGTTGGTGACATGTCTCATAAACTGATATGATCCTCTTATGCAAACTCACAAAAATATTGTTTGTAAATATTTCATTTCTGCATCTTGTTGTTTCTACAATTGGTGTCAGTTTTTGTGTTTACAAGTAGTGTCATTTACTTTCTTTCAGAAAATCCAAAAAGATTTTGTTTGTGTTTTAGCATAAATTTTTGAAAAAAGTCAAAAAGATTTTTGACAACTGATGTTGGAAAGCTGATTTTCAAAATTCCGAGTGCTAAACATGATGACATTGTCTTGAGGGGGAGTATGTCTTAACTATCAAAATATGCTTTTAAATCAACAATTGGTTCATCATGTATGATGTGATCTGAGGGAGAGTAGTTGTTGGTGCAGAGAGTTAGTTTTGAGGGGGAGTTAGTGCATTATGTGATGTTGGTGCATATAAATTCTTAAATTGTTAAAATCTTATTTCTGGGTTAAGAATGTGCAGGTTTAGCCAAGTTTCGATCCTGAAAGTTGAAGACTCTGCAGATAGAGCTTGAGCCAGGTTTTGATCTTGGAACATGAAGAGCCAGACAATGATCCTGAAGCTGAGTTTGCTGAAGAACAAAGAAATGCCAGCAAATCGAGAGGGGGAGTCTGATGATAGAGAGAGAAAAGCCCAGAGACTGATCAAGACTGAAGATGTGAAGACACAGCATTGTCGTGACTCGATAGTCGACTCGTCAACATCTGAGGGGGAGTCTGTTGGTGCACTACATCTGTCGACTTCGTCTTGTATCGAGTCTTACATTATATTGTATAGATTAGGGCGCGTGTTACGAGAAAATAGGAGTTTGTATATGTTTTAGGTAGAGGTTTCGCTCATATGGTCCTAACCTGATAGTTTCTCTTATATGTACATGATAGGTTTCGCTTATATGGACATGTGTCCATTGGAGCGAAACTACCATGCCTATATATAGTGGTTCATTTGAGCGAAACCATATCGATTGCCTTGTATTCCATGCCGAAGTGCTGCCGGTGTGAAGATCGAGCTGTAAACATTGTCAAATCAATAGAAACAGTAGATTAATTGAAGAACAAGTTGTTTCTACCTTCGTTTCTTGTTATTCCGCACCTGAAACGAAGTAAAACTCCTCTGAACGACACGTTCGGGTCAAATCACGATCCTACAAGCATGATGGGAGAACTGACGTTCTTCTTAGGGCTAGAAGTGAAGCAAAAGGAGGATAGGATTCTCATTCATCAGGCTAAGTACATTCGGGATATTCTCACAAAGTACAACATGAACGATTGTAAAGTTGCCAGCACCCATTCGCCTCTCAGACGGAGCTTACTCTAGATCCTCAAGGAAAACCAGTGAACAAGTCCTTCTATCGCTCGATGATTGGATCTTTGATGTACTTAACGGCTAGCAGGCCTGACATTATGTGGGCTGTCTGTCTCTGTGCTCGCTTTCAGATAAATCCCAAAGAATCACATGAAACTGCTGTGAAGCGCATCTTCCGCTATCTTAAAGGAACTCCGAAGCTAGGTCTATGGTATCCTAAAGATAGTAATTTTGATCTTATTGCTTATTCTGATAGTGATCATGCAGGTTGTAAAGTAGATCGCAGGTCTGTATCATGAGGATGTCAATTCTTGGGAAATCGTCTGATCTCATGGCAAAGCAAGAAACAGACAACTGTGTCCACCTCCACTGCTCAAGCAGAATACACCGCGGCCTACAGTTGTTGTTCACAAGTTCTTTGGATACAAAATTAGTTGTTGGATTATGGAATCAACATCATGAAGACTCCTATATTCATCGACAATGAGGCATGTCTGGGAATTGTGAAGAATCCCATCCACTACTCCAGAACAAAGCTCATCGAGATTCGAATTCACGCAATTCGAGATGCCTACGAAAAGAGGTACATTCAAGTGGTGCGAGTGGATACAACACAGCAGCGGGCCAACATTTTCACAAAAGCATTTGATAAAACCCAATTCAACCAGCTGGTAACCTGGTTGGAAATGGTTAATTTCCTTGAATGGAAATGAATCTTGTGGTCCAAAATCATTCGTAAATACTCTATCTTTTGTCAACTAAAAAAAACGTTTGTTGAAAGTAAAACATGTATCGTAAAGCGTCGCCCACCAAAAAGATTTTCTAATTTTTAAAATTTTATTTTCGGGCAACAGACTTTCGAAAATAAAGATTTTAGGGGGATATTCCAGAAAATCCAAAACTAGATGCTTGTGTCAGACTCCTGTTAAAGGAAATGATAGAAAATTGCTAACACTTTGTCATTTCTTGCAAAAACAGAAAAACAAAAGAAATCGGGTTACCAAGCAACGACGTGTCGTTAGATTCGGCAACACCGACGAGTAAACTGCTGTTAGGGAGCAAAACATAACATCTACACAAGGATTCTGGCTTTTCTCAGTCATTACGCATCTTGTGGGTAACATGTTGCGGCATATGGCTTAATGGTCTTAAATCTTGCGTTGATAGATTGCCAAAGTCCGAGATTTCGGGTCTTTATATTGGAATTTCATTCGGGGATATCATAGTTGTTCTTTTGCTGCATCCAAATACATGCTGACCTAGACGCTATGATAACTTTTCAAGAAAAGAGCCCAAAGATGGCCAAATCCCAAAATTGAAGAAGCTTTCATAGAAAGTTATTCAAAATGCGCAAAAATGCACAAATCGTACCAAAAATGGTATCTGTCTCCGCCCTCGGTAGTTTTCGGGATCTCTGTTGTACGAAAGTACTGACCTGATCCCCACTCTATCGTTGAAACTCAAAACGAATGAATCCAATATACTCACACGTTATGATGAATCTTTGTGCATACCTTGATCGCGGGGGTATGTCCTGATGTGGGACTCACGGGCGTAATGATTCTATTCTCAATAGCTTGTGTGGGGGCCATTGAAGTCTTGTCAATATTACCGAAAACATGATCAAAGCGCTCTCCGAAGGCATGTTGAAAGAAGGATGCATGGATTTAAGTGGACAAACATACTGGCAGTTTTTCTTATGCCTTGGTTAGTAAATTATAATAATAAATAAGAAATAGACAAGTGTTGGCAATATGATCTTCTGCAGGTAAGTCGACAAGCGTCGAAAGAATCAAGAATATCGGCAAAAATGGAACCTCCCAAAGGTTGAAAAATGAAGTTCGGAGTCAAAATGGCCCAAATCTTATTAATTTTGTAAATATTTTATAATTCATATCGTTTTAAGAAAAATTGGGCATGTTTTTCGAGAAAGTTTGAAATTTACGAGCGGAATTAAACTTTTTTTGAAATTGTTTTGAAAACCCTATGTGGCAGCGAAATTAAGATACCAGTGAAATTGTTAATTTCGCTGGTTATCTAAAATCTATTATAAAAATATCTCTTAACCGTCATTTTTCAAACTTTTCAAATTTGTTTCTTTTTCATTCTCGCTAATCATCGGACAAACTCTCAAAACTTACACAAGATTCAAATTTTGTTCAAAGATTAGGTAAATCATAAGTTAATCATCTCCTACAATCTCGACATTCATCAGTTAATGTCTTTGATCAGGGCCGGCCCAAAGGTCATCATTCTAAAGCCCTAGCTTTAGGCCACCATCTGATTAGGGCCACCAGTTTAAAAAAAATTACACATATGTTATTGGGCCTTTTTAGCCCATTTGAACCTGGATTGAGAAGCCGCCTCTATTCTAATCCCCGACGAAGCATCTGATTACTCAATTGGTCGCACATTCACAGCAATTGAAAGCGAGTAGGCGTTTTAGGTCTGAGCGTCATCTGGCAATGACCTTCACAGCAACCAAAGGCGGTGATTGTCAAGCAAATGGTGAATCGAACCGTCTCTGCTTTTAATCGGACTTTAGAAGAAGAAGTTATATTCCTGTGAGTATTCTATTTTTTTCAAAATCTTGAGTTCTTTCTGATTTATGCTAATGTAATCGAACACAATTTGTAATATGTATGCTAATTATAGTTTGAAATTGAATGTTACGGGTCACTTCTTTTGAAATCGAAGGTCACCGCCCTGTTCTGTTTTTGCTAAGACGCTGATTTGAAATTGTAAGTATTGTATTTTGTTTATGTTCCTTACTTCTTTAGTTCTTTTAAGTATACTACAAATTGATCGGACCTTTTACTTGATTATGTTCCAGACTTATTTGTTGTTGATTGTCATTGTCCTAGTGTTTTGTCAATTGTTCTTACCCAGACTTATTCTCAATGTATGATATTTTGATAGCTTGATTTTTAGCCTCACACTTACTATAGTTTAATCCTCGAACTGTTGAACTTTTTATGGCCTCATTAAATTATACTTTGGTTTAAACAATTTGTTATACTTTTTGTAGCATGATCTTTGGAAAGGAGATAGGGGCCTGAAATATTTAGTTCACTTGAGGCCTCCATATTGGTTGAGCCGACCCTGTCTTTGATCATTGTTTCAATGTTTGAATTTTGTGTTTGGTTCTTAACTTTAGATTTAAACTTCATGTCCATAAATCGATTGTTTCTAGGGTTTATTGCACATAGTTAACCTGATATGTCCAAGTCTTTGTAATGCTCGTTCTTGCTTAGCCTTGTTTGTTATTGATATCGATCAATCGGTGAAAACAGTTGGGGGTTTAAGAAGGGTTTTTCATGAAAAAGATGGTGCCAGCGAAATTATGTTGAATTCGCGAAGTTAGCGAAGTTAACAGGGAATCTCAAAAGTCTCGAACGCGAGTTCGAGCAACCGGCGAAATAACTGGCGAAATAACTTATTTCGTCGGTAAAGCGGCCTAGACAAGTGTCTTCGCTGCTAAATCGTTTCGGGAACAAAACTCTGTCTTCGCAAATGTTCGCTAGCGAAATTAAAATGAATCAACATGTTTGTCATCGGTGAATTCACTCATCACCGGACTTTAACATCGGCTAAAACATTTGATCTGAGGCCATAACCATCGGCGAAATACGGGATGGTTTGCTTTGGTCGTTGCCAGCGAAATCACACTCATTCTTATGTTGTCGCCGGCGAAATTGCTTCATCTCGTTAACAGATATCGGCGAAGACAGCCTTCTGGGATGGTGAAAAATATTGATTGGGATAAGACGTTGAAGCACAATCAAAGTATCAATCTCGAACAAGTTCCACAGGAGTTCCAGGATGCAGCAAGATGGGTAAGATCAAGCAGAATTGGCTACGCTGTTGAAACAGAAGTTCAAGTTTACAGAATCCACATTCAAGACTTCTGGCAAACTGCAAAACCAGAAACTGTCAACAATGCCAGAGGAATATCTGCTACCGTCCAGAACAAAAAGATAGTCATAACGGAAGAAAGGATTCGCAAGGTTTTAAAGCTGAAAGATAACGCTCAAGATCCGATCAGCTTGAGCAAGGACGATATTCTAGATGGTTTTCGTGGCATGGGATACGCAGGAGACTTTAGACAGAAGAAAGAAATAAAAAGAAATGGGCTAACAAGAGACTGGAGATTCATTGTTCACGTAATTGCCATGAACTTAGTTCATCGCAAGGGTGGTTTTGATGGTCTGAATCTGGAATGGTCGGCAGCAATGTTGAACCTGTGTTTGAATCATAAGTTCAACCTGTCTGGTCTAATCTTCAATTATATGATCGAGATTGTAAGGGGGCCGACTTGGGCGATGTATCCCAGATTTATCCAAATGCTGATCAATGACCAATATGAAAATCCGCCAAATGATGGAGATCTCTACACCTTTCATGTTCCAACAAGTCGTCAATACACAGAGATTAAGACAAATGAATGGGTAATGCTGCATGACTCGATGTATTCTGCAGAGAGGCTACCATTGGTCAAAGAAGCTTACAGAAAATATAGAGAAGCACTTCGAGAAAAGCAACAAAGAATTGCACAAGCTGAAGCAAAGGCTGCTGAAAAGGAAGAACGTTTGAAGGGAAAAAGAAAAGGAAAGCAAGCAGCTGAAGATGAGCCTCCAAAGAAGAAAAAGACAGCTGAAAACCCAGAAAGACTCATGGGTGCAAGCTTCAGAGCTGCTGAATCTGAAGAACATCGTCAACATATCCAAGATATGAAAGAAATTCACGCGATGCAAGAAAAAGAAAAGCGAGAAAAGAGTCTTAAAAGAAGAAATATGTCAGAATCTGAAAGACCGGAGGTTGTAACAGAAGAAGAACAGACTCTGGAAGATTTTGTTGATACGTTACTAATAGATCCAAATGAAATCTCTGCAAGTAAATCAACACCCCCAAAGAAGAAGCCAATAGATGAAGGGTCTTCCAGAGTCCCTCTTATAAAGCCAACACGAATCTCAAATCCACCGGTTCCTCCACAAAGGGTTCGTCCGTTTCAAGAACTATATGATAAACTTGTCAAAGAAACCGGTCCATCAGCAGCCAAAGAAATCTGTCTCCTCAAGAACCAAGTCAATGACACAAACATCTTGAGAGAGAAGTTAAAGTATCAGCGAAAGAATAACAAAGAAATGAACGCTTATGTGACCAAGCAATCAAAATTCATAAGATTCCAACAGATGGGGATTGAAAAACTGTACAGAATGATGAAAAGTATGTGTGCCAAATTAGAGATAGAGCCTATGTTCACCTTCGCTGAGGTTTTCGACTTTGATGCATTCATGGAAGAAGAAACAACTAGAAAAGCAAAAGAAGCCGAGGCAAAGAAAAGGCATCTAGAATCAACGGAAAGAGTAACTGAAGGTGATAAGAGTGATGAAGAAGAGGTTGATAGGGATGATATGCCTACAAAATTTATCGAGTGGGGGCTAGAAGAGGAAGTCGTGTATGAGCAGGAAGATGGAAAGACCTTCTCCCTACAGCATCCCGAGTGGTTCAAAAAGGAAAGAGAAAAACTCCCTGACTTCTATCAGGTGATAACTGTTGAGAAGACTGAGTCCACCGACAAAATCATCAGCTGGATGTACAACAAACTGAGGGGAATGTTTGTGGTTAAAAGAAGAGGCGGTGTAATTCAGTATTTCCAAACTGGATTTGATCTCTTTACTCTTCCAAGGTGGGATCTGCGTGAGCTCGGCCGTCTGGATATACTTAATCCAGAAGATAGAAGCATTGGCGGGGATTTTGAACGTCTAATTGCCAAAGAATGTAACAAAGGCTTCCCAAATCACAGGCCACAGCGTCCAAGATGGAGAGTGTCCAAAACAACCAAGGATCCGGTTACTGGAAAAGGCAAGGTGACGTGGGTAATTAACCCTGCTAAAGTTGTCACAAAAATCAAGCTTCCTGAAGAAGTTCCAGTATGCCTCAACAATTTCAAGAAATGGTTTTATGATAGCCGAACTGGTGAAGCAGTGATTCGATCCACTGAAAACGTAGATATCCGAATCTTGGATCCAATGGACGTGTTTATGTTTGGACTCTCCGATTTAACTGTACTGAATGCAAGCCGCATAAACGTTGGATCTGGAAATGCTAATCTTGAAGAGGCCATGTTGTTTCAGCGAGCGGTGGATCGAGCTTGGAAGATAAAGAGAGAAATGCTCGACCTCGTAGACAAGATCGAGAAAAGGAAGGAAACTGAGGAAAAGAAGAAGGAAGCGAGAAAGAAGAAAAAGCATGAAAGGAAGAAAGAAAAGACTTCCGCTTCAACAACAGAGCCCACCACAACTTCCCAAACAACATCATCACCTCCGGCCTCATCCACATATGAGGCCACTATGGAGGATCCACCAACAAGTGAAGCTGTTACTAACCAAGAAACTCCTATTGCACCAATCGAAATTCAAGCATCACTAGAAACAGCAGGGCATGAAGAAATCCCTCAAGAGCCTGAGAAGAAAGCTATAGAGAATCCAGTGGAAACAACAGAAAAATGAGAAGACAAGTATGCAACGATCTAGGGGGATATTGTTGGAAGTTTTGAGATCGTTCATACTTGTACCGGATTAGTTTTATAATAGTTTGTAGCTTGTTTTATAGTCTAGGGGCTTATTTTGTAATTTCATGAAACTAGCAAATCTGACTTTGTGTAGTTAAGATTCCAGCATAATTATAATTATGCTGGCAAGTCAGGTCCTATATAAACTCAAGCATTGTAGCCCTAGCCAAGCTTTTGGCTCTTTGGTGAATGAAGTGTTGTTTACATTAAATCTCTTGATATTGTGCTCAAATCAGATCTCCAAGGTGCTTTATTGATTTATATACTTGTTTGGATTCAATACAACACTTATTGTATTCATCAATCCATTAGCTTCATCTTCATTCTTGATTGTTCTTAACTTTTTCATAGTTCAAACACTTAATCAATAGGTGTTTTGGACTAAAACAACCAACCACTGTGATCCGGATTGATATTGGGATCTACAATTTTGGTCATTTTAGAATTATTATAACACATTTTTAATTAAAACAATACAAATAAAAGCACCCCATGTCTTCATCTTCCCCAAAAGCAGAAGATCACCACCGCCACCCCCTCTCTCTTCTCACCACCGCCACCTCCTCTCTCTTCTCACCACCGCCACCTCCTCCCTCTTCTCACCACCGCCATCATCAACACCCACCCATCAACACTTGATAAAAATAAAAACGAAAATATGAAAAAGAAGAGGCCCGGATCTGTTAATAATAATCAAAACAAAGAGGAACCAACCGCCATGGCTGCAAACATCGCGTGACGGAGCCAGTTCCGGCCACGGTTTCAAGCACCACCAGCATCGCCACCTCCTCCTCCCTCTTCTCACCACCGCCACCTCCTCCCCTTTCTCACCACCGCCATAATCAACACACACCCATCATCATCATCGCCTCTGAAAAGCATAACTCCGTACTATCATCAACAGAACCATCCCCACCACCAATCGTAATCCCATTCTCTTCAAAACCACTCCCAACATCCACCCTTGACCCAATTTCACCAGAAAACCCTAATCCAAACCCTAATTCCTTTGCACCTAAGCACCTACACTACCATTCTGCCGCCACCAGACCACCGTTGCTGTTAGATTCTTTCTGGGTTGTAGGAAAGACGGCTCCGCCGTCTATCGTCGCCGCCGCTGAGAGGGGTCGGTTCCCCCTTCTCCCACCGCTCTCTCTCTCTCCTCGTACTCTCTCTCTTCGTCAATCTCTTTCTCTCTACTCTTCTCTCTCTTCTTTGATCTCCCAACCGACACCACCTACCACAGTTGGATGGTGGTTGTTGGGGTTTTGAGAGGATCGTGGTGTTGGTGGTTGTCCAGAGGTGGCGGCAATTGGATGGTGGTGTTGGGGTTTCAGTGGGATAGTGGTGTTGGCGGCAGTGGGATGGAGGTGGTGGGGATGATGCGGTGGTAGGGGTGTGGTGGTGGTAATTCAGAGAGAGAGAGAGAGCAGAGTGAGAATAGGGTGGTGTGGTGTGATGTCTGCATGTGTGTGTATTTTAGTTATATATATATAAAATTAGTTATAATATTTTTAAAATGACGAAAATGCCCTTGAGGATAAAGACAAAATAGAAGGTTTTAAGTTGGGGAATCTGGCCAAATTTGAAATTTGGACCTAAATGGTAAAAAAACGAAACCACAGGGACCAAAATGGCAAAATGTTTGAAATTTGGACTAAAGTGGCAAAACTAGGCAAACCTCAGGGACCAAAATGGAAGTTTACTCATGTATTAATGTATTTTTGGGTTGTTCTAGTCTTTAGTTGGGTGGTTTTGTTGATTATATGGTTGTTGGTTGGTAAATAACAATTACTAGGGCTTGAAATTCAAAATTTTAAATTGAAAATTAAGGAACATGGGCTATGGTTGAATACTTGAAAATCCTTGTTTATTTTGTATATGATAGGATTAGGAATGAACAATGAGTAGCGAAGTTATGCCGCGATTTCTCAAGAGGAAAGGGGTTGAACCACTTTTTTCGCCGGATTCTTTTAATTAAAGACTAATGTATGTTTTAGATAAGTTTTTTGTTCTTTTATTTAACGATTAAGAGAAATAGAAGTAGGGATGGTTTGAACTTTGATGCTTTTTTGTTTGTTAATGTGATAGGAAGTTAGGAACTAGGGTTTGATCGTTTGGAATTTGAAAAGGACCCGACCCGATCTGATTCAACCCGCTATGAAACTTCGTTTGTTTGTGTTTACTTGTTTTACATGACCCGACCCGATCTGACCCGCTATAAACCGATTTTTTTATATAGTTAGGGGTCTAAAATCCTTAAAAAATTTCTGCACCCCCAGGAAAAAAATCGTGGGTCCGTCACTGGTAAGGGGTCTTATGGAAGTTAAAGTTCAAAAGTGGTGGTGTTGTATAATGTCCTGTAACCTTTAGATGGGTATATGACAAATGGGAGAAAAATAAAATATGAAAGGTTATATAATATGGCTGCGTAGTCGATGGTGCCCCATAACCCCCTATCAATCATTGCTCAATTATCAATTTTTATTTTATTTAATCTCTAAATTTATAAAATTAAGAGTAAACAGCCAAAATAGTCCCTGAGGTTTGGTCACTTTTGCTACTATAGTTCAAAACTCAAATCTTTTGAATATGGGTCCCTATGGTTTCAATTTTGTTTCCATTTTAATCCAAAAACAAACATATGGTTAGATTTTTCAGTTAACATCCAGCCTTTTTATCTTTTTTCCTCCCTTTTAATGATGGGCAAAATGGTCATATTTTTTAATTTGTTATAATAAAACGATAAAAGACCATTTTTTCCTTCAGTAAAAGGGAGGAAAAAGACAAAAAAAAAACTAGATATTAACTGAAAAATCTAACCAGATTTTGATTTTGGATGAAAATGACAACAAAATTGAAACCACAAGGACCTAGATTCAAAAGGTTTGAGTTTTGGACTAAAGTGGCAAAAGTGACCAAACCTCAGGGACCATTTTGGTCGTTTACTCTAAAATTAAAAAACAAATAACATTTCATTAAATTAAAAAAAAACATTATAGTAATTAAAAAGGCATTAAAATAAAATTAAAAAACACTCTAAAACTCAAAGTCCATACTTTTTTCCGATAATCGTCTTTCGTTTTAGAGTCATTTACAACGTCACACCGGTTAGGTTGCCGTGCGCTTCGAGTAAAACTCAAAGTCTCTCTCAAATTGTCTATCCTTCATAAGATCGACCACTTCCCGGTTCTCTTGCATACGTTGAGCGCCGAGGTCGCGTACGTCTATCCCTCATATGTTTTGAAGAGAATGATGGTAGAGAGATTGGTATAAAATAAAGGGGATGAAAGGTTTATATAAAGGTTTAAATTACCTAAAAAAATAAACAAATGAATATTTAAGAATATTATCGTTGAACGGTAACATTCACAATCCCCAATCAATGTTTAGGCTTTTTTAGTTAGTTTTCGAGTTTTCGCGTTAAAAGGGGTTTTCGTTTAAACCTTCCCTTATATATATATATATATAGAAACGGGATCAGGAGAAAACGCTCAAAAGTGTGAGAACAGTGAGAACGCTTCTTGGCCCAACACGTGTCACGCCGCTTAGAGAAGGGCAGAGGGGCTTTTTGTCCTTTCATATTTCTTTTTTTTAACGCGTGTCACTTCATCTTTCCATTTTGTCGGCGTTTAATAAATACACGACGTTTTTATTGTTTTTAGATCAGAATCATAGTAAATATTTTGGCGTTTTAAGTATTGTTTTGGCGTTTTTATTGTTTTTTAGATCAGGATGCAGTCGTTTAATGTAAAAAACATCAGTAATTTTCTTGATTTTATTATATCAAGTGTTTTGCCATTTAGGATAGAGGCCTATAATGTGACAGGCAATTATGGCGTTTTGAAAAGATAAATAAATTTCAATTTTCCATGTAGTGGCATTAATATAACTATAATGTTTGGAAATAATGATATCATCTCTTTATTTTATTGTTTCTTTCAATTTTCATCTGTCAATTAGTGTTGATTTTCCAGTAATACTTTGTTTGCGTTTTTGGCGTTTTATATAGCAACCTCGTGCTTTGCTAGCATTTGTTCTCACAGTTTTTCAAACTATCAGGCATTTTGGTGTTTGTAGTTTTTTGCGTTTTATACTCAATTTTTTTAAAATAGTAGAGAATTAGATGATAAACAACAGAGAATTACATAACAAACAATAGAAATGAAAAAAATAAAAATTATAATCTAATTTCTCATCCAAATCTTCACTATCATCAGCCTCTTCTACTTTAACCTTTTTGGCGTTTTGAACCTGTTTTTGAATACCTTATGTAGATCCTTATTTTCCTACATAACGGCCGTCTTTAGAAGATGCTTATTTTTTGTGGCATCCTTTATGGTGGGTGGATACATACTTGTTTGATGACATTTTGAAGACCAACACCTACTCTAATGTATTGATCTTTCCATGCCATCAGTGTCATCAGTCTCTTTATCTTGAATATTTGTCCATCTCATTCAGCAAAAGATTATAGAGATACCCAACTCAGAGAAGAATCCATTCAGTGAAACTTCTTTCAGATCAATACTCAATATAGCAGAATCGAGGTTCTGCATCTGTGGCTTTTTAACTATTATTTTTGGCGTTTTTAAAGTGAATGGTTTCTAGGAAATCTGGCGTTTGTTTCTAGTTTTGTGATCAGTTGATTGTGCAGAGACGTCTCTCTTATAGGATGTTTTTGGCACGTAGTTTAGGCGGGATTTTATTTATAATAAATGATATTAATAAAGTAGTTGTCTTTTCAGTTACTGTGTATTTTTATTCTTTTTGTTCAGCTTTTTATGAGTTTTTAGGGTCATAGACTTTCCATCTCCCAAGTTTGGCGTTTTTGAATGGGTTTAAGTAGTTTTTGGCGTTTTTTTTCATTTTTAGCTTTTATTAATTAATACTTTTGCAAACTACTTTCATTATAGTTTGGGAGTTTTTGGCGTTTTTACTCCATTTATGGCGTTTCATATGCATTATGACTGTTTGGCGTTTTATTAACATAATGTATTTTTTTATTCTCAGTTGAAAAATACATAACAAACAACAGAAAAAGAAAATTAAAAAAATAAAAATAAAAACAATTCATCTTCCAAATCTTCACTGTCATCTATCTCTTTCAACTTTGAATCATGTTCGCTGGTGGTTTGGCTTAGCCATGCTTGTGTTTTTGTGGCCGTTTGGAAAGACAAAATGACATAAGTTTTTTGTTTGAATATGTATCTTCAAACAACTCATCAGTGTCATTTGTCTTTTCATGCCATTAAAATATTCATCAAGAACAAAACACAAAAAATGACATAAGTCTGACCCGAGCATGTTTTTGTTTATCATTTGTCCATCTCATGCAGCAAAATGTTATTTGAGTCACAGCACCTCAGGGAAGAATGCATTATCCGAAACTTTGGCGTAGAACAATATTTGAATATACAAGAAACGATATTTGGCGTTTTTTGCGTTTTACTGAGGAAATAGTGTATCTGAAAGAACCGTCGATTTTTTTTGGAATCTTTGATGTTTGAGTGTTTTGGCGTTTTCTAAGATGAATGGTATATAGTAGAAAATATGGCGTTTTTTTGAGTAGTTGTGTTTGATGTTTTGGGGATTTTGGCGTTTGTAAGATGAATGATATATAGTAGAAAATATGGCATTTTCAGGTTCTAGGGGGTGTGTTTTTATGTCTGGGATGTTTTTGTTTATATAGCGATGTGTTTTGGTCCGTAATGGCGTTTTATTCATCAGTATGGCGTTTTGGTATACAGGTGTAAAGACCTTTTTATCCTTAATGAGGCGCGTCCACGTAATAAAATTGATGTTATTTACGAAGACGCCACCGCACCAATCTAGTCCATAGATTGTTTTAATCGGACGATCCATTAGCGTTCTCACCATTCACACACTTTCTACCGTTTTCTTTAAATCCGAACCCTATATATATATAGGGTAAGGTTCATGCGAGAACCACCTTTATTGCGAGAACCGCGAGAACCAATGTGAACACAACCTGAAATAGCTAAAAAAAACTTAAAACATCCTAACCCCCACCCCAAAAAAACGTAACCCCCCCTGTCACACCCCAACCGATGGCAGAATCATCGGGGCGCGGCACTGAGCAAAACAGATTGTTCAGAAGTTTCCATAACAACTATATTTACCAATTATTTAAAGCAACATGTCCCAAACCATGTCATAAAAGATAATATAATTATCACAGACAAGATCTAGTCAAATTGTTCTTTTCCGACAACTCAGATTTCAAAATACAGACAATTGTTTATTTGTTTCTAGACCTTTCCTAGCCTCGATTTTACAGCAAGCCAAGCATATAAACATCCTAAGCACCTATCACATACGTTAAAGTAAAGGTCAATACACATAGTGTAAAGGTGAGCGTACAAGTTTAATAAATATAATAAAGTTCGAAATTGTTACGCATAACTAGCACGTACACAGTGTAAAATGAGGCATGTTAGTTATCGACATGAAGCTATCGATACCAATGACTGCGGGTTGACAGCCCAAGGCAGTTCGTAATACACACTCACCACTGTGAGCCATGTAACAAACTATCCTTAACAACCCCTGAGTGAACAGGTGCTGAGTCCAAACAAATAGTACTATCGTTGCTAAGGCAGGTAGACAACATTCCATGTGTAAACATAACAAACAAGCATTCATTAAGTCACGTATAACATGAGGTAATCGGTTAGCGTTTAAAGTATTGCGTAGTGTGTTTGATGTGATTTAGAATAAGTAATGTATGTAACACCCAATAGTGCGTAAAGCAAAAAGGGATCGAGTATACTCACAGCGATTGATGGATTGAAGGGAGCGCTAGAGAGTAAGTTAGCCTGATCAGAATGATAGTATAACCGATAAGCGGCGCGTAAAACAATACAAAGTGTTAGTGGGTCGGACAACAATCCGATCGGATGGCAATCCGATCGGATGGCAATCCGATCGGATGGCAGGTCGTGCGAGTGACAGTCCGCTCGGATGGTCATCCGATCAGGTGACCTTTTGAGTGGATTGTTACTTCTTTTGTGAAGGATGTGTTTGTGTATGATGGCTTGTCTTTTGAAGTTTTCGTTGTAGCATTTTGAAAACATAGAAGTATCTCTACCCTTCGGGTCGATCGATAGAACGACCGTTCGATCAGACGACAATCCGATTGGTTGGACACTTCAGTGAATACAAGTTCACAGCAGTTTGTCATTCGATCGGATTGTAGTCCGATCGAGTAACAACCCGTTTGTATTGGTCATCTTGAAAATTTGTTTAAGTGTTGAGTTCAAAACATTACAGGGTTGGATGGTCGATCGATCGGGTGGCAACCCGATCGGGCAGCAATCCGTTCGGTGTTCAAAACTCTTGAAATTTTCAGATAGAAGTTAAGTGTGGGGCCAAGGTGCAAGCCGATCGGGTGGCAACCCGATCGGGTGACAATCCGATTAGACAGCAGTCCGATCGGGCGGCACTCCGTCCTGGTCGGCCTGATCGTCTTACACTTGGTTGTTTTTTATGGTTTGTAGCTTTATTGAGACGATTCGACAACGTGCTAAACAACGGAAACCTCGTCAACACTTAGTAACCTGATCGGACAGGAATCACCCAAATCCGACCAGTTAACTGTTCGAGACGGTGTTCCATGTTTAACCCGAAATCGGTATTCTCATGGATAGAATCCAGATCTTGAACCAACACATCCACAAGAAGAAGTAGAAGATCAGAACGAGCTCCGATTCTATCGGTTTTGAGTGCATTGAGTGTAAAAGAGTTGAAAGAAAGTTGGAAAACCATCTTTCAATCCTTGTCACCGTGAATGTTTAGATCTATGCAATATCTTTGTTTATTGGTATTGAAATCGTTTAGATCTAAGTTGTTCTTGGTGGATTGAAGCCAAAACATGATGTTCCTAAGAACACCATGATGACATCATCCTAGAACACCCCAAATCTAGTGATTTCACGGTTAAAAGTTAAGATTTAAAAGATAGAAAGGTGTAGGAGTGCGTGTGGATCAAGAAAGTACAAGATTAGATGGAAAACTTACAAGAATCGCGAGAAATCTGAAGAAAAGTGAGCTGGAGCGAGTAGGGTGGAGAGAGAGCTGTCAACATCAAATGATGTTGACATGAGGGGTATTTATAGGCTTACCATAAATGGAAAGGGTTGGTCGATCAAGTGGCTACCCTGGTCGGGTGGCAGCCTGATTGAGTGGCACCTCGATCGGATGGCAGCCCGATCGGGTGGCAGCTCGATCGGCTGGCCATTCGATTGGAGGGCACGGCGCGTTGAGTTTTGTGATTTCGATTCGCATTTAGAGCGTTGCGATGCGATAGAGTTTCCTATTCAAATTACTTTTAATCCCAACTACTATGTCAACATACAATCATTCTTAATTCACTTGCGTTTAGTGTCTGCGATTCGATTGCGATTGAGTTTCGATTGCGTTTCAATTAATCACCACCATATAAACATAAATAAACATGCACAAGTAACACATAAAGGCACACACACATAAAACAATATCTAGAATGCGTAATTCGTGTTGCGAGTGCGATTGCGATAAGCGATAAAGCGATAACATATGCGATAAACATCGAATAAACCTCGATTATTAATAAGTACTCCACATAATACAACTAACGTAAAGCATAAAATAGACTATTTACAAGTCAAAGAAGTCAAAACAAGAATTGAGCAAGGAGTGACAGATCTCAATTAGCAATCTTGTCTCCATTTGACTTCAATCTTGACTTTGACTTTCACTTCCGAAACATGGGGTGTTACAGCCTCCCCTAGTTGAGGGAATTTCGTCCCGAAATTAGGCCGAAGCCGTAACAAATAACTGTGGGTACTTCTCCTTCATGTCGCTTTCGAGTTCCCAAGTGAACTCTGCACCTCGTTTGCCTTCCCATCTGACCTTCACAATAGGAATGCGCGAGCGTCTGAGCTGCTTGGTTTGGCGATCCATGATCTCGACAGGCTTCTCCACGAAGTGTAGTGTTTCGTTTATTTGGAGATCATCAAGAGGTACATTTAAATCATGCCCAGCTCGGCACTTTCGGAGGTTCGAAACATGGAAAGTCGGGTGAACGTTGCTAAGTTCCTCCGGTAGTTCGAGTCTGTAGGCGACTTTTCCAATCCTTTCCAGAATCTTAAAAGGTCCTACATATCGAGGCGCTAGATTCCCCTTCTTGCTAAATCTGACCACACCCTTCCAAGGTGATACCTTTAGGAGTACATAGTCGCCAACGTCAAATCCAAGGGGCTTGTGTAGTCTATTGGCGTAACTTTTCTGACGACTCCGAGCTTTCAGCAGATTGTCTCGAATTTGGAGGAGTTTGTCAGCCGTTTCTTGCAATAGCTCAGGACCGGTTAATTGCGAGTGCCCAATCTCGTGCCATATAATAGGCGATCGACATCTTCTTCTGTATAAAGCCTCAAATGGTGCCATTTGAATGCTGGAATAATAACTGTTATTATACGAGCATTCGACTAACGGCAGGTAAGCGTCCCAATTACCACTGAAATCTATGACACATGAACGGAGCATATCTTCAAGGGTACGAATCGTTCTCTCAGTCTGACCGTCGGTTTGAGGGTGGAATGCGGTACTTAGATTAAGCGTAGTACTGAGAGCCGCTTGAAACGTTTCACACAGCCACAAGGTAAACCGAGCATCACGGTCAGAGATGATGTCGCGAGGCGTCCCATGTCGACAAATGATCTCATCGGTGTGAATTCCGGCTAATCGTTCTACCTTGTAGTCTTCTCGTATTGGTAAAAAGTGAGCAGATTTGGTCAAACGGTCAACGACAACCCAGATGCTGTCATGACTTGATGGCGTGCGCGGAAGTTTAGTTATGAAGTCCACAGCTATACTTTCCCAATTCCACACAGGGATTGGGGGTTGTTCTAGTAAGCCAGAGGGTCTTTGGTATTCAGCCTTGACTTTTGAGCAGGTTAGGCATCTTCTGACGTAGAGAGCGATATCCCTCTTCATGCCCGGCCACCAGTACCTGTAGCGAAGCTCCTGGTACATTTTATCGGCACCGGGATGAATAGAATACCGAGATTTGTGGGCTTCGTCCATCAAAATCTGTCGCAAATAAGTCCGCTTAGGGATCCAAATTCGATCCAGATAATGGAATATCCCGTTCGACTTATTAACAAGATGGTGCTCCATCATGGTGGATTCTTTCTTTCTTCAAAGTGCGTTTAGTAAAACACGCATGCTGGGCTTCGCGGATGAGGGTTTCAAGATGATGCTGGGCTGGAACATTTCGAGCGCTATGCAAATAGCTTCGTCGGCTTAGAGCATCGACAACGACATTTGCTTTGCCTGGGTGATAACGAATCTCACAGTCGTAATCGTTGAGAAGTTCTACCCATCGGCGTTGACGCATATTAAGTTCCTTCTGGTCAAAGATGTGTTGTAGGCTATTATGATCCCTTGAAGATCGTACACTTGGTACCGTAAAGGTAGTGTCGCCAAATCTTTAACGCAAAAACAACTGCGCCTAGTTCGAGGTCGTGGGTTGTATAGTTCTTCTCGTAGATCTTGAGCTGACGAGATGTGTAAGCGATAAACTTGTCTCGTTGCATGAGAACACAACCAAGACCAAGGTTCGAGGCATCGCAATAGACGATAAGGTCGTCGTTTCCGTCAGGTAAAGTGAGGATAGGGGCATTGCAAAGCATGTGCTTGAGGGTTTGGAATGCGGACTCTTGTTCGGTTCCCCAAACAAAAGGCTTGTCTTTATGAGTGAGAGCGGTAAGCGGCACAACGATTTTAGAGAATCCTTCGATAAATCGACGATAATAGCCTGCTAGTCCGAGAAACGAACGGACTTCAGACGGGTTCTTCAGCGTAACCCAACTCTTAACTGCTTCAATCTTTGCGGGATCGACATGAATACCTTGACTATTGACAATGTGACCGAGGAATTGAACCTCCTCCAGCCAAAATTCGCACTTGGAGAACTTGGCATAGAGTCAATTCCCTTAGAGCAGCTCGAGAACCAAACATAGATGTTGCGCGTGTTTGGCTTTCGACTTGGAATAGATCAGGATATCATCGATGAATACGATGATGAAGCGGTCCAGAAATGGTTTACACACCCGATTCATTAGATCCATGAAAACCGCGGGTGCGTTGGTTAAACCAAAAGGTATAACAACGAACTCATAGTGGTCGTATCGAGTGCGAAAAGCGGTTTTGGGAATATCCTCATCTTGGATACGTAGTTGGTGATAGCCTAAGTGTATATCGATCTTCGAGAAACACGTAGCACCTTGTAGCTGGTCAAACAAATCATCAATTTGAGGCAGGGGATAGCGATTCTTGATTGTCAACTTATTCAACTCCGGATAGTCGATGCAGATCCTGAACGACCCATCCTTCTTTTTGACGAAAGGACTGGTGCGCCCCATGGATAGGTGCTCGGGCGAATGAAGCCTTTATCAAGTAATTCCTGGAGCTGACTCGAAAGTTCACGCATTTCGGACGGAGCGAGTCGATAAGGAGCTCTAGCAATAGGGTTGGCTCCAGGAATGAGGTCGATACGAAAGTCGATATCACGACTCGGCAGTAAGCCGGGAAGATCATCAGGAAACACATTAGGAAATTCACGAACCATAGGAACATCTTTCACTTCTGTCTTTCCTTTCTTTACCTCCTTCGCTACTACAATGTTAGCCAAAAAAGCTCTGTATTCCTTGCGGAGATACTTGCTAGCTTGGACACACAACATGAGCTTAAGACCTTCCGAAGCAGTTTCACCATAGACACATAATAAATCACCATTAGCGAGTGCGAAACGAATCATCTTATCAAAGCACACAACTTCAGCATAGTTTTCACGAAGAAAGTCCATGCCTACTATGATGTCAAAACTTCTGAGCTGCATCGGAATGAGATCAATCAGAAAGATGTGATTGTTGAGTTCAAGAGTACGATCACAAAGAACAGAATTAATGGCGACGGTTCTTCCGATGGCGACTTCGACATCCAACGTCGAGGGGAGATGGGAGCACTTACGATTTAGGAGCTTCTCGAATTCAAACGATACAAAACAGTTATCAGCCCCAGTATCAAATAAACACGAAGCATAAATACCGCTTACGAGAATCGTACCATTAACCACATTGTTTTTGGCTTGGGCTTGGTGCGCACTGAGTTTGAAAGTTCTGGCGCGGGCGGCTTG
The DNA here is from genome assembly GCF_002127325.2 of Helianthus annuus. NCBI lineage: Eukaryota > Viridiplantae > Streptophyta > Magnoliopsida > Asterales > Asteraceae > Helianthus > Helianthus annuus. The sequence goes on from NC_035448.2 coordinate 69,074,284, forward strand.
TTGTTGTTGCTGCTGAGGTTGTTGTTGCTGTTGCTGAAGCTGCTGCTGCTGCTGGGGCTCTTGTTTCACAACCCTGTTCGGGCACATGTTCATGAAGTGGTTGGGATCACCACACATGAAGCAGACTCTGGCATTGACCGCGGGTGCCTGAGCCGTTTGTTGGCCTTGAGGAGCTGGAAGCAGAGCTTGATAAGCAGTGGCTTGAGCTGGTTCTTGTCGAGGACCAATACGGCAGTTTGCGGTGAAGTGGCCGTACATATTGCAGTGCACGCAAAATCGGCAGGCGATACCCACCGGGTGATGATAAGTACAGATTGGGCAGGCAGGGTGAGGGCCTGTGTATGCACGCTTTGCAGGCGGTGCATAGGTGATTGGTGTTGGTGCTGATCGGTGTTGGGGTTGCTGCTGAGCCGGTATGGCTTGGAGTGGAGCAGCAGTGGTTGTAACAGCACAGTTCTTGTTGTTGGAGCTGTTGTTGTTCTTCCTCGTGCGGCGAGAGGACTTGGATGACTGAGAAGCGGCGGCGATGTCAGCGGTTGGTGTGGCGGTAGCTTGGTGTAGGTTCTTTGAAGCTTTATCCCAAAAACCAGCTTTTACTCGCTTGTCGTTGATTTCAGCGGCAAGCAAGTAAGTTTCTTCGATTGTTGCTGGCTTTGAAGCATGCACAAGATCTACAACACAATCCGGCAGAGCACGGATATACTGCTTGATTGTCATGTCGGTGGTCTTCACTTAATCGGGGCAGATAATATTGAGCTGCTTGAAGCGAGCAGTCAGGGTAGCGTTGTCACCATCTTTCTGCTTCAGATGCCAGAATTCATCCTCCAGCTTTTGGCGTTCATGGGGAGGGCAGAACTCCTCGAGCATAACGGTCTTCAACTCGTCCCATGACAGACCATAGGCTGCATCATTTCCGCGCTTGTTCCTCTCGGCCGTCCACCAGTCTAGTGCGCGGGACCGGAAGACGTCGGTCGCATTCAACGTGCGGAGATTGTCAGGACATCCGCTCTGTCGCAGGGTGACTTCGATTTAGTCGAACCATTGGAACAAGGCTGTAGGGCCATCTTCGCCAGTGAACTCTTTCAGTCCGCATGCCTTGAACTGTTTGAAGCTGAAAGCAGCTTCGGGTGTAGCTTTAGGAGTCTCAGTCCTGGACTGTTCAGACGATTTGCTCAAATTCTCGTACAGTTCACTCACGATCTGAGGAACAACCTTTGCTACTTGCTTTGCGACGAGAGCAGCAAGGCGTTTGTCTCTCTGTTGTTGACGGGTAATTCATGGGTGACGAGGTCCAGATGAGGGTCCAGATGACGACATCGTCTGCAACAGACATCGCCATAGGGCTCAGACTTAATATTATCAAATCTCACCTCACACGTCTAATACTACTAAAGCTCAGGAACATGTATATTCACGTAAGCACATAGGCACATAATCACAGATTCACATAAGCACAAAAGCACGTAAACATGTAAGGCACAGAAACACAGAATCACAGGATCACTGAAGCATATAAGCACAAGAGGCAGTCAGAATATAGAAACCTATCATTCAAAGTCCGCGAGCGTTCGAAAATAGCGATCGCGATTAACATAGCGAGTAGCATAGCATAAGCGATTAACATAGCAATCAACATAGCGTAAAGTCGTTTCTCATGTAGTAGCGATTTGTCAGCGTTTTGAGATTGAGGTGCAGTGCGAGTCCTGTGTGTTGATTAAAGCGAAGGTGAAAAGCGAAAGCAACAAATCACCAAAATTTGTAACATATAAACAGATGAATCACATAAAATCCACATAAAATCGACAAGTATCAGAGTCGGCAGTAGCAAGCTCAGAATCGAAACACATAAATATCGAGAAATAGGTTTTCTGCGGCTGATAGACATCGACTAACCAAAGCGATTCGACTATTCACAAAGACTTTCAGTACACACTTTGACCTTCGGGACTGTGCTCTCGCCTCGAATATGGGCGATCGGCACGCATCCTTCCAGCTATATCGTGACTTCAAGTCGTTGGAGTCCGTCGAGACTTTGGTGAGAGTTTGTAAAACAAAATAGGGCGGAATAAGTCGGCAAGGTTCGGGTTTCACCCCTGTCTTACAACCTCCTTCCTGTTTTGATAAAATAAAGGAGGATTATGCGTCAAAGTATGGATTTCACTCCTGATTCAACGCAAATTCTCGTGTTTATAGATAAAAATGCGGGTCGAGCAAGCAATTTAGTCGAGAGTTTGCGGTTTTCACACCTAATCTCGACCTAATTGCTTGTTTATTTTCGAAAATTAAAGTGCAGTGATAGTGTAGCATAGGCGAGAATAGCGAGAAATAGCAAGTAAGCTCGTACGCAATCCATACAGGATAGGCATGAGTCAGTTGGTTGGTACCTAACTATAGACTAGGTCGTTTCTAAGACATCCACCCGGACTAGGTTGAGTCTTGCCTAATTCCTTATAGTTATGGCTCTGATACCAATCTGTCACACCCCAACCGATGGCGGAATCATCGGGGCGCGGCACTGAGAGAAACAGATTGTCCAGAAGTTTCCATAACAACTATATTTACCAATTATTTAATGCAACATGTCTCATACCATGTCATAAAAGATAATATAAATATTACAGACAAGATCTAGTCAAATTGTTCTGTTCCGACAACTCAGATTTCAAAATACAGACAATTGTTTATTTGTTTCTAGACCTTTCCTAGCCTCGATTGCACAGCAAGCCAAGCATATAAACATCCTAAGCACATGTCACATACGATAAAGTAAAGGTCAATACACATAGTGTAAAGGTGAGCATACAAGTTTAATATATATAATAGAGTTCGAAATTGTTACGCTTAACCAGCACGTACACAGTGTAAAATGAGGCATGTTAGTTATCGACATGAACCTATCGATAACAATGACTGCGGGTTGACTGCCCAAGGTAGTTCGTAATACACACTCACCACTGCGAGCCATGTAACAAATTGTCCTTAACAACCCTTGAGTGAACAGGTGCTGAGTCCAAACAAATAGTACTATCGTTGCTAAGGCAGGTAGACAACATTCCATGTGTAAACATAACAAACAGGCATTCATTAAGTCACGTATAACATGCGGTAATCGGTTAGCGTTTAAAGTATTGTGTAGTGTGTTTGATGTGATTTAGAATAAGTAATGTATGTAACACCCAAAAGTGCGTAAAGCAAAAAGGGATCGATTACACTCACAGCGATTGATGGATTGAAGGGAGCGCTAGAGAGTAAGTTAGCCTGATCAGAACAATAGTATAAACGATCAGCGGCGCGTAAAATGATACAAAGCGTCAGTGGGTCGGACAGCAATCCGATCGGGTGGCTGGTCGTTCGGGTGACAGTCCGCTCGGATGGTCATCCGATCGGGTGAGCTTTCGAGTGGATTGTTACTTCTTTTGTGAAGGATGTGTTTGTGTATGATGGCTTGTCTTTTGAAGTTTTCGTTGTAGCAATTTGAAAACATAGAAGTATCTCTACCCTCCTGGTCGATCGATCGAACAACCGTTCGATCGGACGACAATCCGATTGTGTCACACCCCCAAAATCCACCCGCGGATGACACCCGCTTTGAGGGCGTGACTGACCAGGATCCAGCCACCAATTATACTAAGCATTGGTTAATATTAAAGTAATACTTACTAACCATAAGATTAGCAAATATCAAGTTCAGAGTTTTAAGTTCAGAGTAAATGTAGCGGAAGCATAATTAACAGTTTTAAACATTGTTCGCAAGGTAAACATAATAAATGCCCAACACACGGGCAGACGACCACTACACATCCCAAGCAGCTGCTCCAGTCACTGGCCACCTGCAAAGCATGCAGTAAGGGGTCAACAATAATGCTGAGTGAGTTCACTAGTTGTCCAGTTTTAATTACCAAAAACTCGTTTTACCAGTTAATTTATCCGTTTATACATGCCATGGGGAGCTACCCCAAAAGTTAGCGACTAAACTGTTTTTCCAATACCGAACACTAGGTAACCGAATGCGTTTCCGCAGGATGCCCCGATGTCAATGTTCTATCAGCATTGACGGATGCCTGAGTACATTAGTTCACGACCGATCCCATACCATGGCACGGTGTGAGGCTGGTAAGACCTAAATAGCGCTATCAACTAATAACCCGTTCGCCTGGCACCGGCGACTAATCGGTATTATGTAGTAGGGACTTGAGTGATAGAGTTGCGTTTAGTGCCGTTGATTGCATTCCGTATAAACAGTAATTAACTAAAAAGGTTTCCCAATACAAGGGAAGATAAAGTAAGTTTGTTCCCAATAACCAGGGAAGGAATGTAGACGGTATCCCCTTTACAAGGGGATAGGGTTGTTTTAGTCTCGTGTCCCAAACCACCGGGACGCATGCTTTTAAGTTGTGAACTCACCTTGGGTTGCTCGGTATGATACGTTACTTGGTTAAGCTCGTTGGTTACCACGTCCTAGCATGGTTACCGAGTATGGGTCAAGTCGGGTACAAGCAAACACGTATAGCATGCACGTATACAAACAGTTAACAGGCAGAAATACAAACAGTAACATATGTGCATACAGTAGCAGATCAAAATGAAGTCCAGTCAATAGGAGGCCCAACAGTTGAAGCCCAAAACAACAAGACAAACAGTCAAGGCCCAATAACATAAAACAGCCCAGTCGAAACTAAGGTGGTTGCGACTCGCAACCGAGGTTGCGACTCGCAACTGCGGTCTCGGTCCGTCACGTTTTGGTTACGACTCGTAACCGGAGATTGCGACTTGGCAGGTGTGGTTGCGACTCGCAACCAGGTTTGATGCGTGCTGATTGCGACTCGCAACTGGAAGGTTTCGGCTGGTCATGTGTGGTTTCGAGTAGCAACCAATGGTTGCGACTCGCAACCGTGATAACGTGCATGGCAATCCTTTCTAGAACCTGTCATTTTGTACGAACCAATAGAAATGCATTTTCATGAAAATTATGTACCATTCCCACTAAAACATGTTTGTTTGTCTGATCATTAGCCAAAACAGATCAAATATACACATTTCAAAAATATTTCAAAGGCATTCAAACTGTTCTTCATGTTCATCATCATCATTTAACAGAACATTCAAGCAATAATCTGAAAATCATTCAAACAAAGACATACTATTAAAACCCAAAACCGTGCACTTAAAACCTCATAATCAAGCCCTTGACATGATCATTCAAGCAATTAGCACATATCCGAAACATACATTTATAATGACCACAATCTATCTAAACTTCCTAACAAACTGAGATGCACACAAACCGGAATCACAATAATTTGCAAAACAACAAGCATCTTTTTAATCATCAACATCACAAGCACAAACCAATAAGGATCATATTAAAGCCAAACACTAACCGGTTATCCATTTAACACATTTTGATCCACACAAACATGTTGAACAAACATCATCCATACACAAGAATCATAGTAACACACAACATATATTTATCCTAGTGACCTTATTAACACATAAACATCTAGAAAGAGCTAAAACCACTAACCGGTTATAGATTCAAGGTGTGTGGGTATGATGGATCGATGAATGAGCTTCCGGTTGGTGGTTCCGAGCTAAAGCCGAGTATGTTCTTGATGTTGGTTGAACCCGAGAAGAAGAAGAGGGATTGTAGTGTTGTGCTAGGGTTTTAGGGTTTAGTGAAGAAGAGAGTGAATGAGGGAGAGTGTGATGAGTGTTGTAAAAATGGTTAAGGGAGGTGGGGTTGGGTTTATATAATGTTGCGAGTGTGGGCTAGGGTGGGTTTCCGGGTTGGGTTTTTCGGCTACAAGGCCTTAACCGGCCCAAGTGCTTCACTGTTCACTCGAGACCGTGGTCTCGAGTCGGGTCTCGGGTTTGGTTCACATATATATAACACTTATATATATATACATACACATAAGTAAATCGGCACATAACACATAATAACAAATAGTTTTTCATACATTTATACTGTTAGTCGGTTACGTTCACGTTTGTTACATCGAAAGGTTATCCGGAAAGATCCGAGGTGTCACATTATCCCCAAGTTTTAGGAACTTTCGTCCCGAAAGTTAAGGCAGCCACTGTCAAGCTAGTGTGTGTGAAAGCGTTTCAACGGGGTGTCACATCATCCCCCCGTTAGTTTGGAATTTCGTCCCGAAATTCGTTCGTAGCTTCAGTGCTGGGATTTTCGTTAGGGAACAGCTGGGGATATTTGTGCTTCATCTGGTCTTCCCGCTCCCAGGTATACTCTGGGCCACGTCGCGAGTTCCAACGGACTCGTACAAGAGGTATCTGGCTACGTTTGAGGGTTTTGATCACTCGATCCGTGATCTCGATCGGTTCCTCAGTAAAGTGTAGCTGTTCGTCAATCGTTAGTTCCTTAAAAGGAATTACAAGTGTTTCATCCGACAAACACTTCTTCAGGTTGGATACGTGAAAAACGTTGTGCACCGCACTCAGTTCTTCGGGCAGGTTCAATCTATAAGCGACCTTACCGATCTTCTCGGTAATTTCGAATGGTCCAATGTATCGCGGATTAAGCTTGCCCCGTTTACCAAAGCGGACCACACCCTTCCAGGGTGAGACTTTAAGTAGAACCCGGTCACCGACCTGGAATTCCAATGGTTTCCTACGCTTATCAGCGTAACTCTTCTGACGGTCACGAGCTGCCGCCATGCGTTGTCTGATCTGGGCAATCTTTTCCGTTGTATCTACCACCATCTCTGGGCCCGTGATTTGACTATCACCAATTTCTGCCCAGCAGAGTGGTGACCGGCATTTACGACCGTACAATGCCTCGAAAGGTGCTGCCTGAATACTGGTGTGGTAGCTGTTGTTGTATGAGAACTCTACTAACGGTAGATGCTTCTCCCAGTTCTTGCCAAAATCGATCACACACGCTCTAAGCATGTCTTCTAGAGTTTGGATGGTACGTTCGGACTGTCCATCCGTTTGCGGGTGATAAGCAGTGCTCATATCCAAACGTGAGCCAAAGCATTTGTGCATAGCTTGCCACAATTCCGAAGTAAATCGAGCGTCTCGGTCTGAAATAATCGAGGTTGGCACTCCGTGCCTCGAAACTACTTCCTTTAAGTAAATCTCCGCCAGGGTAGAAAACTTGTCTGTTTCCTTAATAGCCAGAAAGTGCGCGGACTTGGTCAATCGATCTACGATTACCCAAATAGTATCGTTTCCGCGTTGAGATCTAGGTAACCCTGTAACAAAATCCATGGAAATTTGCTCCCATTTCCATTTCGGGATTTCTGGTTGTTGGAGTAGGCCTGCTGGCTTCTGGTATTCTGTCTTGACTCTCGCGCAAGTCAAACATTTGCTGACGTATGTTGCTATGTGGGCCTTCATACCAGGCCACCAATACGTAGTCTTCAAGTCGTGATACATCTTGTCCGAACCAGGATGTACTGAGTAGCGGGACTTGTGGGCTTCGTCCATCACGAGTTCACGTAAATCTCCGTAGAGTGGAACCCAGATGCGCCCTGTTACATAGTAAGCACCATCTTCTTTCTGTTCTAGTTGCTGTCTCGATCCTCGCAGAGACTCAGCCCTGATGTTCTCCGGCTTCAATGCTTCGACTTGAGCAATTCGGATCTGGGTAGGGAGGTTAGACTGGATGGTAAGTTGCAATGCTCGCACGCGCTTTGGTATAGTGTCCTTTCGGCTGAGGGCGTCTGCCACGACATTGGCCTTGCCCGGATGGTATTTGATGGCGCATTCGTAGTCATTCAAGAGTTCGACCCATCGACGTTGTCTCATGTTCAATTCCTTTTGCCTAAAGATATGCTCGAGACTCCTGTGATCGGTGTAAATAGTGCACTTGGTACCGTACAGGTAATGTCTCCATATCTTAAGGGCAAAAACCACTGCTCCTAGTTCCAAGTCGTGCGTCGTGTAGTTCTTTTCATGCGTCTTGAGTTGTCGAGAGGCGTAGGCAATAACTTTCTCGCGTTGCATTAGCACGCAACCGAGCCCATGAATAGACGCATCGCAGTAAACCACAAAGTCGTCAGTGCCTTCAGGTAACGAGAGAATAGGAGCGCTACAGAGGTTATCCTTAAGCCTCTGAAAAGCAGATTCCTGTGCTGCATTCCACTTGTAGGCGACGCCTTTCTGAGTGAGTGTTGTGAGAGGTTGTGCAATCTTTGAGAATCCCTGAATAAATCTGCGGTAGTAGCCCGCCAAACCCAAGAATTGACGAACTTCAGTGGGGGTCTTAGGTGTAGGCCAGTTCTTTATCGATTCGATCTTAGCGGGGTCGACGTGAATTCCGTTCCTATTAACTACATGGCCGAGGAAATGGACTTCTCGAAGCCAGAAGTCACATTTAGAGAATTTGGCGTACAGTTGCTCGTTGCGAAGGAGTTCGAGGATAAGGCGTAGGTGCTGTTCATGCTCTTCTTGACTTTTAGAATAAATCAGAATGTCGTCGATGAACACAACCACAAATTTGTCGAGGTAAGGCTTACATACGCGGTTCATAAGATCCATGAACACTGCAGGCGCATTGGTCATTCCAAAAGGCATGACGAGAAATTCATAGTGACCATAACGAGTCCTGAATGCAGTCTTAGAGATGTCTTCGTCACGTACTCTCAACTGATGGTAGCCTGATCGCAGGTCAATCTTAGAATAGTAACTCGATCCTTGCAATTGATCGAATAGGTCGTCGATGCGCGGGAGAGGGTAACGATTCTTGATGGTAACCTTGTTCAGTTCACGATAGTCGATGCACATTCGGAATGTGCCATCCTTCTTCTTGACAAAGAGTACTGGGGCTCCCCAGGGTGATGAACTAGGACGGATAAATCCTTTATCCAATAGTTCTTGTAGTTGCGTAGAGAGTTCCTTTAGTTCTGCAGGGGCTAAACGGTACGGTGCGCGAGCTATAGGTGCTGCTCCGGGAGCTAGCTCGATTTGGAATTCGACCTGACGGTGGGGAGGGAGTCCAGGTAGTTCCTCAGGAAATACCTCGGGATAATCGCGTACTACAGGAAAATCTTCAATCCTCTTTTCCTTATCGTGGGTATTGGTGACGAGTGCTAAGATAGCGGTGTGCCCTTTCTGTAAACACTTCTGGGCTTTTAGGAGCGAGATAATGCCTGTAACTTCTCCACCTTTGTTGCCTTTGACGATGAGGGGTTGACCAGAACGACGAGGTATACGGACTGCTTTCTCTTGACAGAGAATCTCAGCGCGGTGTTTGGATAACCAATCCATACCAATGACGACGTCGAAGCTTCCAAGTTTGACAGGGAAAAGGTCGATACTAAACGTGTGGCCAGACAATTCTAAGGTGCAGTCGTGGATCACATGCGTGGCTTCGATGTTCTTACCATTAGCTATCTCGACGGTATGCTTAGAACTTAATAATGCAGGCGAGTGCTTAAGTTTCTTACTAATGCGAAGGGATACATAACTGGCATCGGCACCGGAATCAAATAACACAGAAACATAACGATCATCAAGTAGGAACTTACCCGCCACGACGTTGGGATCGTTCCTCGCTTCACCAGCTCCAATCACGAAAGCTCTGCCCCTCGCATTCCCAGCATTGTTGTTTTGCTCATTGTTCCCAGCCCCCTGATTGTTGTTGCGATTCGGATTCAGTTCAGGGCAATCCTTTCGCATGTGCCCTGTTGCCCCACATTTAAAACATGCTCTGTTGTTTCCCTGCTGCTGCTGCTGTTGGGGTTGTTGCTGATTCTGCCTTGCTGGGAACTGACTTCTACAATCCTTTGCTTCGTGCCCCACCTTATGGCATCGCTGACACTGACCCTTGTTGCATGCCCCATTGTGGTGCCGGTTACACTTGTTGCACTTAGGGTAGTTTCCCCGGTAGCCACCCTGTTGCTGAGTGCCTTTGTTGTTGTCAGTCTTCCTTTGCTGAGCTGGGGCTTGAGTAGGGTTGGCATCCTTGCCCTGATTTCCATCCCACTTTCGTTTGCCATCACTAGAAGTTCCTTCCGCAGCACTGATCCTTTTGGGCAACCTGCCCTCTTCCACAGCCTGATCAGTGAGTTTGTGAGCAAGTCGAACGATCGGCTGAATGGTAGTGTGGTTAGCTGAAGTTACATGGCTTCGAATTTCTGGAGCCAGACCCTTGATGTACAGTTCGATCCTTCGATACATAGGTCGAGACATGTTCGGACAAAGAGCAGCATAATCGTTGGACAGCTTGGTGTAGGTCTCAATCTCTAACCCAACCATCTTGAGTTCATAGTACTCATTTTCCAGCTTGTGGATGTCATCCCTGTGACAGTACTCTTCCTTGATCATATCCTTGAAATCTTCCCACGCAGTAGCGTTTGCAGTCTCCAAACCAAGCATTTGAATTTGCGCTTTCCACCATGAAAGTGCGCTTCCCTCCAGAGTACCAGTAGCAAACTTCACCCAATTAGCAGGGGAACACTCGCAGACAGCGAAAACAGCTTCGACCTTCTCGATCCAGTGCAGGAGTCCTATGGCACCCTCAGTGCCACTGAACGGAAGAGGCTTGCAATCCATGAAGGTCTTGAAGGTACAGACACGTGGTTGCACAGGTGCAGGCTGACCTGTTGTGAGGAGCGAAATAGGTTTAAAGGCGAAAAGACGCTGTGGCGGTAGGATCTAAACATCCTAAAACAACGAGTTTACCTATCGGGTGAGCTGCGAAAGCTGCAGCCACAGTGTTGAGCAGGCTAGTGAACTGAGCCTGAGTCATGTTGACGTTTCCTCGTCCGCGTCCACTCATTGTCTTCATAACCAGAAAACATAGTATGAGTGCGTGATAGCGAGAATAAGATAGAAGCGAGAAGATGTATCTATCTAGTCAGGCAAACTAGTACGTATAGTAAAGCAGAAAGCATAAAACAACCAAGCAAGTAAATATGGGTCCGAGCTATGAGGTCAGATAAGTCGAGCCTTGTACTTGGAGTGTAGTGTCGTCATGAGTCACGGGTTATAGTCTGGTTTTTCCCAAAAAGATTTTTCCCTTTTTAAAAACCAAGTTCACTATAACCAATGGCTCTGATACCAATCTGTCACACCCCCAAAATCCACCCGCGGATGACACCCGCTTTGAGGGCGTGACTGACCAGGATCCAGCCACCAATTATACTAAGCATTGGTTAATATTAAAGTAATACTTACTAACCATAAGATTAGCAAATATCAAGTTCAGAGTTTTAAGTTCAGAGTAAATGTAGCGGAAGCATAATTAACAGTTTTAAACATTGTTCGCAAGGTAAACATAATAAATGCCCAACACACGGGCAGACGACCACTACACATCCCAAGCAGCTGCTCCAGTCACTGGCCACCTGCAAAGCATGCAGTAAGGGGTCAACAATAATGCTGAGTGAGTTCACTAGTTGTCCAGTTTTAATTACCAAAAACTCGTTTTACCAGTTAATTTATCCGTTTATACATGCCATGGGGAGCTACCCCAAAAGTTAGCGACTAAACTGTTTTTCCAATACCGAACACTAGGTAACCGAATGCGTTTCCGCAGGATGCCCCGATGTCAATGTTCTATCAGCATTGACGGATGCCTGAGTACATTAGTTCACGACCGATCCCATACCATGGCACGGTGTGAGGCTGGTAAGACCTAAATAGCGCTATCAACTAATAACCCGTTCGCCTGGCACCGGCGACTAATCGGTATTATGTAGTAGGGACTTGAGTGATAGAGTTGCGTTTAGTGCCGTTGATTGCATTCCGTATAAACAGTAATTAACTAAAAAGGTTTCCCAATACAAGGGAAGATAAAGTAAGTTTGTTCCCAATAACCAGGGAAGGAATGTAGACGGTATCCCCTTTACAAGGGGATAGGGTTGTTTTAGTCTCGTGTCCCAAACCACCGGGACGCATGCTTTTAAGTTGTGAACTCACCTTGGGTTGCTCGGTATGATACGTTACTTGGTTAAGCTCGTTGGTTACCACGTCCTAGCATGGTTACCGAGTATGGGTCAAGTCGGGTACAAGCAAACACGTATAGCATGCACGTATACAAACAGTTAACAGGCAGAAATACAAACAGTAACATATGTGCATACAGTAGCAGATCAAAATGAAGTCCAGTCAATAGGAGGCCCAACAGTTGAAGCCCAAAACAACAAGACAAACAGTCAAGGCCCAATAACATAAAACAGCCCAGTCGAAACTAAGGTGGTTGCGACTCGCAACCGAGGTTGCGACTCGCAACTGCGGTCTCGGTCCGTCACGTTTTGGTTACGACTCGTAACCGGAGATTGCGACTTGGCAGGTGTGGTTGCGACTCGCAACCAGGTTTGATGCGTGCTGATTGCGACTCGCAACTGGAAGGTTTCGGCTGGTCATGTGTGGTTTCGAGTAGCAACCAATGGTTGCGACTCGCAACCGTGATAACGTGCATGGCAATCCTTTCTAGAACCTGTCATTTTGTACGAACCAATAGAAATGCATTTTCATGAAAATTATGTACCATTCCCACTAAAACATGTTTGTTTGTCTGATCATTAGCCAAAACAGATCAAATATACACATTTCAAAAATATTTCAAAGGCATTCAAACTGTTCTTCATGTTCATCATCATCATTTAACAGAACATTCAAGCAATAATCTGAAAATCATTCAAACAAAGACATACTATTAAAACCCAAAACCGTGCACTTAAAACCTCATAATCAAGCCCTTGACATGATCATTCAAGCAATTAGCACATATCCGAAACATACATTTATAATGACCACAATCTATCTAAACTTCCTAACAAACTGAGATGCACACAAACCGGAATCACAATAATTTGCAAAACAACAAGCATCTTTTTAATCATCAACATCACAAGCACAAACCAATAAGGATCATATTAAAGCCAAACACTAACCGGTTATCCATTTAACACATTTTGATCCACACAAACATGTTGAACAAACATCATCCATACACAAGAATCATAGTAACACACAACATATATTTATCCTAGTGACCTTATTAACACATAAACATCTAGAAAGAGCTAAAACCACTAACCGGTTATAGATTCAAGGTGTGTGGGTATGATGGATCGATGAATGAGCTTCCGGTTGGTGGTTCCGAGCTAAAGCCGAGTATGTTCTTGATGTTGGTTGAACCCGAGAAGAAGAAGAGGGATTGTAGTGTTGTGCTAGGGTTTTAGGGTTTAGTGAAGAAGAGAGTGAATGAGGGAGAGTGTGATGAGTGTTGTAAAAATGGTTAAGGGAGGTGGGGTTGGGTTTATATAATGTTGCGAGTGTGGGCTAGGGTGGGTTTCCGGGTTGGGTTTTTCGGCTACAAGGCCTTAACCGGCCCAAGTGCTTCACTGTTCACTCGAGACCGTGGTCTCGAGTCGGGTCTCGGGTTTCGTTCACATATATATAACACTTATATATATATACATACACATAAGTAAATCGGCACATAACACATAATAACAAATAGTTTTTCATACATTTATACTGTTAGTCGGTTACGTTCACGTTTGTTACATCGAAAGGTTATCCGGAAAGATCCGAGGTGTCACAGATTGGTTGGACACTTCAGTGAGAACAAGTTCACAGCAGTTTGTCATTCGATCGGATTGTAGTCCGATCGGGTGACAACCCGTTTGTATTGATCATCTTGAAAATTTGTTTAAGTGTTGAGTTCAAAACACCATAGGGTCGGATGGTCGATCGATCGGGTGGCAATCCGTTCGGTGTTCAAAACTCTTGAAATTTTGAGATAGAAGTTAAGTGTGAGGCCAAGGTGCAAGCCGATCGGGTGGCAACCCGATCGGGCGGCACTCCGTCCTGGTCGGCCTGATCGTCTTATACTTGGTTGTTTTTGATGGTTTGTAGCTTTATCGAGACGATTCGACAACGTGCTAAACAACGGAAACCTCGACAACACTTAGTAACCTGATCGGACAGGAATCACCCAAATCCGACCAGTTAACTGTTCGAGACGGTGTTCAATGTTTAACCCAAAATCGGTAATCTCGTGGATAGAATCCAGATCTTGAACCAACACATCCACAAGAAGAAGTAGAAGATTAGAACGAGCTCCGATTCTATAGGTTTTGAGTGCATTGAGTGTAAAAGAGTTGAAAGAAAGTTGGAAAACCATCTTTCAATCCTTTTCACCGTGAATGTTCAGATCTATGCAAGATCTTTGTTTATTGGTATTGAAATCGTTTAGATCTAAGTTGTTCTTGGTGGATTGAAGCCAAAACGTGAAGTTCCTAAGAACACCATGATGACATCATCCTAGAACACCCCAAATCTAGTGATTTCACGGTTAAAAGTTAAGATTTAAAAGATAGAAAGGTGTAGGAGTGCGTGTAGATCAAGAAAGTACAAGATTTAGATGGAAAACTTACAAGAATCGCGAGAAATCTTAAGAAAAGTGAGCTGGAGCGAGTAGGGTGGAGAGAGAGCTGTCAACATCAAACGATGTTGACATGAGGGGTATTTATAGGCTTACCATAAATGGAAAGGGTTGGTCGATCGAGTGGCTACCCTGGTCGGGTGGCAGCCCGATCGAGTGGCACCTCGATCGGATGGCAGCCCGATTGGGTGGCAGCTCGATCGGCTGGCCATTCGATTGGAGGGCACGGCGCGTTGAGTTTTGTGATTTCTATTCCCGTTTAGAGCGTTGAGATGCGATAGAGTTTCCTATTCAAATTACTTTTAATCCCAACTACTATATCAACATACAGTCATCCTTAATTAACATGCATTTAGTGTCTGCCATTCGATTGCAATTGAGTTTCGATTGCGTTTCGATTAATCACCACCATATAAACATAATAAACATGCACAAGTAAGACATAAAGGCACACACACATAAAACAATATCCAGAACGCGTAATTCGAGTTGCGAGTGCGATTGCGATAAGTGATAAAGCGATAGCATATGCGATAAACATCGAATAAACCTCGATTATTAATAAGTACTCCACATAATACAACTAACGTAAAGCATAAAATAGACTATTTACAAGTCAAAGAAGTCAAAACAGGAATTGAGCAAGGAGTGACTGATCACAATTAGCAATCTTGTCTCCCTTTGACTTCAATCTTGACTTTGACTTTGACTTCCGAAACACGGGGTGTTACACCCCCCCCCCCCGAAAAAAAAACTTAACCCCCCCAAGCTAAATGCTAAAAACTAAACCCCCCCTAAAAAACCTACCCCCCACCCCCAAAAAAAAACCTAAACACCCCCCCCCCCCAAGCTAAAATGCTAAAAACTAAACCCCAAAAAATCTAAAAAAAATCAAAAAAAACACCAAAAAAAAATTTTTTTTTTAAATTTAAAAAATAAACATTTTTCTTGCTACTAAAAGTAGCGATTTTTTATAAAAATGTTAAAAAAAAATTGTGTGTTTTTTTAGCTATTTTTATGTATTTTTGGTTGTGTTCACATTGGTTCTCGCAATAAAGGGTGGTTCCTAACGGATCCTTCTCCTATATATATATAGAGAGAGAGCGATTAACATACAAAAGCCCTTATCATACTTCACGTACGCGACAATGGTAACCATCAGATCAGGGCTATAATCACGCATGGAACAGATAATAACGCATAGGAATAGAAAATAACGCATGGGATCAGTTGTTTTGTGATAATCACGCATGGGATCATTATCACGCACGTTTAGTTGATCAAAAATGTAATCACGCATGTTATCTATTTGGTCGCGTACGTTAATGTACGTTAAGCCGTGAAGTACATTATACTTTATATATATATATATATATATATATATATATAGAGAGAGAGAGAGAGAGTAAGGTTAACATACAAAAAACCTTATCATACATCACATAGAAGACAATGGTAACTGTTGGATCAGGGGTATAATCACGCATGAGACCACATAATCACGCATGGGACCACATAATCACGCATGGGACTATAATCACGCACGTTCTATGATAATAACGCACGTTATATTTTTTGTCATGTATGTTAATGTAGGTTAAGCATTGAAGTACATTATTCTTTCTCTCTCTCTCTATATATATATATATAGGGTAGGGTTCTAGAGTGAACACTAGGTTGAGAGTGAACTGTGTGAACTAATCTGAGCCATTGGATTACATCATCTAGAGATTTTTAAACAATGGCAAGATTGTAATTATAATGTTGTAACTCCCCTTTAAAATAAATGGCAGAAGGGTATTTGTGTCTTTTGTAGATTGCATTTATTAAACAATATAATCAAAATCCCTAAAATCTCGCTGGTTTCCGTATATACAAGATAAAGAGTTGTTAGTGTATACACATGTGTACAGTCTCGCTAGTATCAGTTTATACAATATACACAGCTATTAGTTTATACACATGTGTACAGTCTTGCTAACTATCAGTTTATGCAAGATACACAGTTGTTAGTTTATACACATGTGTACAGTCTTTTATACATCTGTGTATTATATTCAGAAATGGTTACATACGTGTATATTAACAACATATAGTATATTAGACATGTACACGAATAGATTCACATAAAAATTATGAAATTAATGAAAATGAAACATATCACATGTATGCAAAAATAAATAACTTCATCACATATTCAAAAAAAATTAATGCCCAAAAATAATTACAATTTCAATCTCAGAGAAATTTTTTAATGTTTGTTGAAAATTATAAAAAGTTAAAAACAATGTATTATGGTATCTATATATACGGATAATAAAAAAAACAATATTCAAGTTAATATTAAAACAAAATCTATGGAGAAATAATTAAAAATGAGAGAGAGAGAGAGAGAGAAAGAGAGTTAGGAGATAAGAAAATTAAGGGATTTTAATTAAACATACTTGGGTAATGTCAATCTTACCCTTTTAATCTAAAAAATGGTCAAGGGCCAAGATTAGTTCACTCGGTTCACTCTCAAGAAGTTGTTCACTCTTGATCCTAATCCTATATATATATATATATATATATATATATATATATATATATATATATATATATATATATATTGTAACAACCAGAAAATATAAAATCCTATATTAGAATTATGAATTATATAATCAATTAACTAGGAATTTATAACCTAGTTAAATACAAGACTCAATGTGGCATATAATAAGGTTAAATCATTTAGATTATAAATTAAACAAAGTTTAGGGACCAAACTTGTAGAGATTGGAAATTAATGTTAAAAATAAGAAATTAACATACCAAACACCCACATACGTGAGTGTCTGGTCGAACAGAACAAGAGGGGGCGACCAGGGTTTTCTTTTCAAACCCAATTTCTCACAAAAGCTCAAAATTGGAAGCCTAAATCAAGTCTAAATCAATTTTCGAGCATAGATTCATGATCACCTAGTTGAAAGGATCATAAGGTATGTAAAATTGTGATGTTTTGATTCATCATGAATTCTAGGTTATTTGTGAAAAACTGAAATTTAGCCTAAATACATCATGCATGAATGAATCTTGAAGCAATATGATGTCTAGAGCTAAACCCTAGATGAATTCTTGTGAAAACCTTGCATCATATTTGTAGGGTTTGTGATTTACATGGTAAGGGATAAGTGAGCTTGAAGAAACTTGATAAATACTAGAATTATGACTCTTGTTCTAGCACAATCTGAAATTAAGAAGTAATTTCAGAAGTATTGATGTTAAGACATGAGTAAGAATTGACTAATTATAGTGAAATTAGATGTTAATTACAAGTCATGAACTTGGTAGTAATTAGGTGAAAAATCTGACCCGCCAGGTGTTTGTTGAAATGCCTAAGTGGGGATTTAAATGCTAGAAATAGAATGAAAACGCAGATTCGATTATTGTTTAAAATGATGCGTTAATTGTCATGAAAAGAGTTCTAAACAAGTTGTAAATTGAATTCTCTAGGCAAAGAGTCCGGATCGCCAAGCGGACAAGCCGTAGGGAATACGCGTGGGAAATGTGTGCTCTAAAGGTACGAAATTTACCGTTTCGCTACATTATGTTTAATTGTTAGTCTTATGTTGTTATATAGAAATTTGGTAAACAAGATACACCAATATGTCACGGAAGTGACAAAGTACCTTAAGCAAGTAAAACGGGTCAAATCATGAGTTAGAAATAGAGTTTGGATGTGTCTAGCAATGGGGATATCCATTCGGCACCCAAACGGGTTAAAACAAGTTGTGTTACAAATCTAATACTAATAGCCATCACTTTGATTGGTTATGTATCAAGCACGAGTTGTGTAACGAACACACAAATCCGTTGTAAAAACATGAGCCCTTGTAGAGGGATTATAGTTCGGAACATTTGTTTGCCAATCGATTCCGAAAAGCATGATTAAATCCTTAGGATTAAGCATGATAGTTATGACATGAGCGCTCTCGGGAGGGAAGCGAAAGTCATAATTGGTAAACATGGAAATGGGTAAAATGGCCGTATGAGATGACACAAAACAAGTTGTTGAACTTGTAAACAAACGGGTCAAAATAAAGCAAAACGTAAACCCGGTAGCGGGTGCGTAAAATATATGAATAATGGATCCGGGTAATGGATGATAGCTTAGACATGTTAAGAAATGAACCCCAAGCAATTAAAATGAGTTTGGATAGGTTTGGATGTAAATTTGATGAAAAACAAACGTGCAGAGTTGACACGGGCGGGTGACCTTTTGACACGGCCGGGTGACTGGGCTGTGAAAAATATATGTTAAGCTGACACGGCCGGGTGATCCTTTTGACACGGCCGGGTGAAGGGGCTGAAAACAAAATATATAATTTCTTGTATTTAATTATTTTGTTCAAATGTCTTGATTTCTAATCTTTTAAATGAAATTGTATGATAGGTAAAGATGCTCTTTAGACTCCGGAGGATGATCAAGCCATGTCAAGAACCGAACACACCGAACAAAGCTTCCGCATTTTGTCTGTTTTGTTTTAGTGACATGTAAACACTTGAAATTATGTTTTGAAAGTTTATCTAGCATGATGTAGACTTGAATGTTATGATTAAGTATGATCTTAAAACCATGAAGTTTTTGTAAACTCGAAAAATTTTGTACTAAATGCATGATAATTGTCATAAATCCTGTTATTTTAAGTTGGGTCTTACATATATATATATATATATATATATATATATAGTGGACCGCTAAAATGAAAACCACCTCCAGTTGTAAGAACCATGAGAACTTTTTGATCCGGGGCGAGTTGGACCAAAAAATTTTTTCATAAACGTAGATGCGTGTATTATAAACACATTTGTAAAAAAAAAATTCAAAAAAAATGTCGTGTATGTAGTTTTGAGCACCACAAGTTTGTGTTTACGGATACCGTAATTTTTAAATAAAATTTATGGTACCCGTAAAAACAAACTTGTGGTGCTCAAAACTACACACACGACATTTTTTTTACAAATGTGTTTATAATACACGCATCTACGTTTATGAAAAAAAAATTTAGTTCTCATGGTTCTTACAACTGGATGTGGTTTTCATTTTAGCGGTCCCATATATATATATATATATATATATATATATATATATATATATATATATAAGTAAAGGATCCTGTAAAAAGGGCCCAAAGTGTGAGAAGTGTAAGAAATAATCTGGTGTTGACATGTGTCCATCAATTATATTAATGAATAAGGGTAATAATGTAATTTACTCCTAATGGTAGTTAAAGTCAATTAAAGGAAATGAAATCATGTGTTGACTATTTTAGGAGAAATTTTAGGAAACATATTTGTTTTTACGATTTTATACATCTGATTGTTTTATCTTCTTCATCATCTTTTAATCGCAACATCTTTTAATCATATATTGTTCATATCTTCTTTTCATCATCTTTAAATTGCAATACAATGTTTTTTGGATTCTAGATAAAACACCATGACTTGAATCATAGTCAATGTCTCCAGATGTTTTAAAACACCACGCCATGAACAATGTCTCCAGATGTTTAAAACACCACGCCATGAATAATGTCTCCAGATAAAACACCATGACTTGAATCATAGTCATGGTGTTTTAAAATCTGGGAATGTTTTGTATTGATTGTGTCCAAATGTTAAAACACCGTGGATGTAATCACAATACAGTGTTTTCTAGATTCCAAATAAAACACCATGACTTGAATCATAGTCAATTTATCCAGATGTTTAAAACACCACGCCATGAATCTGATTACAGTTCTTCTAAACGTAAATCACCACGCCTTGAATCTTATATAAAACAAAGAGGCTTCCGATTTAGATCTTGGTCATTAATTCCGATATTTAAGGAAAAAAGAGTGAATGTAGGTGTTTTTTGTTGTGTAGGATACGCTTACCATATTTGAAACATTGAAAAAGACACTATTGCCCTTCAATTTTACATAAGGTCCCTCTAATTAAAACACAATTTACATTTTTATACCATATTGATCTCAACCATTAGATCAAATATCTAATGGTTTAAAACACTTCTTACCCTTCTCACATTTTAAACACTTTTTACCATATCCCTACCTTATATATATATATATATATATATATATATATATATATATATATATATATATATATATTAATATATTAATATTTGTATATACACACGCAAACATACACACACCTTCATATAACTTCTAAACTTGGCCAAAGTATGAACTACCCCCATTAGTGATAAGTTTATTATTTATAACATTACCAAACCAGGTGACAAATAGCTCATATTACGTATTTCTAAATTTTTCCCTAACTTAAATCTCTACGGGTAACCAACCTACCTTCTAATTTGTGATGTTTTGACATATTGATAGTTAATTAATTTTGCAGATTGTTATATTTTATGTTGAATATAATTAGCATGTAGTACTTTAAAAAAATGAAAGTAAAATTCTTTATTGTTTAAGGTGAATTTGAATTAAATCGAATGTATTCGAATTCGGTTTGAAATCGATTCGAATTCGAGTTTCAAATATTAATCGAATCGAATACGAATTCAGGTAAAAAAATCGAATAATTCGATTCGAATAATTCGAAAATTCGTTATTCTGTTCGATGAACACCCCTAGACTAGATGCATAAATATTGATATCTAGTATCTACCCCTAACTAGGTTGATCTCAACAAAAATAAGGTCGATGAAGTTGTCTTGAAATAGTGATACTTATTTTCTAAGTTCTTGCTGGATGAGGATAATGACATGACCTTTGTATATATGACCTTGGTGACGTGATAAAACATACGTCAATAGTTGTTTGCTTTCCGGGTTCGTATGACCATAACAACGTCACATCCACTTGAAACTTTTTATTTTAACAACCTTAGCTTGGCTTTGAATATGGGTGTGAGGGTTGATTTCACGGAATTGAATATTATCTACTGAATAAGCAGGAGAATAGTAATTAGGGTTTATGAGCACTATTTGATTGAAGAAGAACTTGAAACAAATTCAAATACACGAACAATTGTTTAAACCCCAAATGATCATATGAGAATCGTGGTTATAATACTGACCTTACTCAATGAACATTCTACTCAAATGTATTATATAAATTTATAGTATCGCAAAAACTTTAAAGATATTCTTTCTAAGATCTATGAATAATCACATCATGATCTTCTTCGAAAGTCTTACCCATGCTTACATCACATAGAATATTTTGTGATAGTTACATGCAACTTCCTCAACGGTAACACCTTCATCAGTATCAAGTTACATTGGTATTAACCCTTACCGTTAGCAAGTTACTTTTAGTGATAAAATATCAGAAGTGGTAAGTTGCTCAGTGCTCATGGTAGCAACTTGCCTAGGTACTAATGTAACACCCCATGTTTTCGAATGTCAAAGTCAAAGTCAAAGTTCAAGTCAAGTTTGACTTCTTTGACTGTAATTAGTCTATTTTATGTTTTATTTGTATTATGTGGAGTAAGTGTTGTTAATCAAAGGAATCGAAGTAAAATGAACGTCTATCGACGCGAACCGATTTACGACATTGAAAAGTAGGAAGTAACAATGCGATAAAGTCAACTAATCAATAATCAAGGTAATCGAATTATCATCGAACGCGAATCTCGAATTACGCGAACTTTGGGTGTTATTATACGTGTGTGTGTGTCTTATGTGTCACTTGTGCATGTTTACTTTATGTTATGTGTGGTGATCAATCGAATCAATCGAATCGAAACTCGAAACTCAATCGAACTCAATCGAAATCAAGTTGTGATAATTGGTGGAGAAGAGATTATGCGAGATATAGATGATTGTATGTTAGATATAGTGATTGGGACTAAAAGTAATTTGAATAGGAAACTCTATCGTATTCGTATCATCTTCAATCGAAATCAAAATATCAAAAATCGTCGCACCGAACGTCCGAGACAGGCTGTGGATCGATCAGGCCCTAGCCGACCGAACAGCCCAGCCGATCGGACGGACTGTCTGATCGAACAGGCTGTCCGATCGGGGTGCCTGGCCGATCGGGGTGCCTGGCCGATCGGCCAGCCCTTTCCTCTTTGGGAAGCCTATAAATATCCCTGTCATTGTCATTCTTTCCACTTTTGGAAACCCTCTGACCGACAAGCTCGTGCTCCCCTTCTTTTCTCAGATTTCTTCTGATTTTGGTAAGTTTTCATCCTAAATCTTGTACTTTCTTGATCAATACACACTCCTACACCTTTCTATCTTTCAAATCTTAACTTTTAACCGTGAAATCATCAAGATTCAAGCATTCTAGGATGATGTCATTATGGTGTTCTTAAAGAACTTCATGTTTTGACCTCAATCCACCACTAATAGCTTGGATCTAACCGATTTCCACATCAACAAACACAGACTATCACAGATCTAAACATATTCTCGGTGGAAAGGAGTGAAAGATGGATTTTTCAACCTTCTTTCAACTCTTTTACACTCAATGCCTTCAAACCGGTAGAAACGGAGCTTGAATCCACTCGCTAATCACTCTAGTAGCTGAGCGGTTCGAGATTCGGGATTCTATCTACGAGGTTCACCGACTTCAGGTTAAACATCAAACTACCGTTCCGAACAGTTCACCGGCCGGGCTTTGGTGATTCATGTCCGAGCAGGGGAAAACAAGTAAGAATGAAGGTTCCATGGTTCAGCTCGTTGTCAAAATACCTCAATATAACATCAAGAAATCAGAACAACCAAGTGTTAGACGAACAGGCCGACCAGGTCAGGATGCCGACCGATCGGTTAGGTTGTTCGAACGAACAGCCCAACCGATCGGACATGTCAGCCGATCGACCAGGCCAGCCGATCGGCTAGCACATGGTCCCACACTTTAACAATTTCATGAAGTCTGGTATGGAACGAAGTGTTGTTCGATCGAACTACGGTTTGATTTGAATTACTCTTCGGATCATAGGATACTATGCTTCAACACTTAATCGATTTCAAATTCATTCGACGTACTGGAATGCCACCCGATCGAACATGTCGTCCGATCAGGTGACATCCTGCTGAGGACTCCTTATTGAAGCACCTAACCGATCGGTTAAGCCGGCCGATCAAACGGCCCGTTCGATCGATCGACCTGAAAGGTGTTTTTTTTTAGGTGGGGTGCGGGGGGGTTAGGTTTTTGGGTGGGCGTAGGTGTGTTTTTTTAGGTTCTTGGGGGTGGGGGTTAGGTTTTTTTTTTTAGGTTTTTGGGAGGTGGGGTTAAGTTTTTTTGGGGGTGGTGTTAGGTTTTTTTTTTTTTTTAAGTCTTTGTACTCTTCTTACATTTAAGATCCTTTGTAATTGATCCTAATCCGAGATCTACAATATATAACTTTTTCAAAAAAGAATTTAGCCTCAACATTATTGAATCTTACAAATCAAATTCTTTCACCTACCACTTTACCATATTTTGGAATATCAGCTACAAGGCTTTTCTGTTCTAGGATTCATTTTCATGGAACCTTGGTCCTTGTTAAAGTAAAAGAAAGTGCAGATAACAGATGCCATTTTAGGCGACAGTGTGAACCCTTTTCCTCCATTATTGATCCTGTGAACCCATTTTCCTCCATTATTGATCCTCGACCATACTTTTATCTCAAACTATATTTTTATTAACGACATAAAGCTTATACAATAATATAAAAAAAATATGCATTTTACCACAAATTAAACCCTTAATCGGATTTATAAGCTCTAACAATAACATAACTTTTGGAAGAAACTGGATTTGAAATTGAAATTGTTAAAAGGATTTGGGGAGATAGATAGTGACGTATCTCACAAACGACTAAGTTCAAATACTTAGGATCGTTTGTGCAAAGGGACGGGGAGATAGATAGTGACGTAACTCACCGCATCCAGGTTGGCTGGTGTAGGTGGAGAGCAACCACTGGGATTTTGTGTGACAGGAGGTTCCCAACAAAATTAAAGGGAAAATTTTATAGGGTAGCAGTTAGACCGACTATGTTATACGGGACAGATTGTTGGGCCATCAAGAAAACACAAGCGCGCAAGATGGAGGTAGCGGAGATGAGGATGCTTAGGTGGATGTGTGGCCACACGATGTTAGACCGAATAAGAAGTGAGGTTTTTAGGGATTGGTTAGGAGTAGCTAGTATATAAGACAAGTTAAAAGAGGGGAGGTTGAGATGGTTTGGGCATGTGAAGAGGAGGCAGTTGACAGAACCAGTTAGAGCAGTGGAAACCATGATAGTGGAAGGAAGGAGGAGTAGAGGCAGACCCAAGTTGACTTGGGATGAAAGACTTAGGCAAGATTTTGTAGAATTGCACCTCTCTGAGGATATGGTTCATGATAGGAGTGCGTGGAGACATAGGATTAAGGTTAAGGACTTGTAGGTGAGGGTATAGACGTGTCCTACCTTTTCCTTGGGAGAGTGTGTGGGGTGGGGGGGGGGGGGGTTAGATTTCTTTTACACTGTAGGTAGACCAACATATGATGTTTTCCTTGTTTATATGCATATATGTTGCTTACTGATGATTTATCTGCCTACTGCTACGCGATTTACTTGCCCGTTTTTCGTCTATCTGTCTGTTGGTTGTTTTGGGGCCGGGGGTCTCTCAGGAAGCAGCCTCTCTATTCTCGAATAGAGGAAAGGTTTGCCTACATCCCACCTCCCCCAGACCCTACCAATAGTTCTGCTATTTGTGGGATTTACTGGGTACGACTGTTGTTGTTGTTGTTTAAAAGGATTTGGAATGGAATATTGAAATCCACCAAAAAAATGAAAATTTGTAACGCATATTGGTGATAAAACAATCAAAACTGAACCGGAATCAAACACTGCTGTCAGGGATGACGGTGGTTGAGGCGTGAGCGTCAAGGGCGGCGGCAAGGTTGCTGCATTAGCAGTATTGGCGGTGGCAGTGAGGTGGGGGTCAGCAACAGTGGATGTGACAGCGTGGGTGATGGCGATGAGGGCAACGGTGATGGCAGCCAGAAGGATGGTTGATGTTGTAGCAGTATCAAAGATGATTGAATTGTGACAATGGTGGTAGCGTCAAAGATGTTGGGGTTGTGGCAATGGTAGCGGCATGGCAGATATTGGGTTTGTAAAAATGATGGCGGTGACGGTGCAGTTGGTGGTGGGCAATAGAGTTCTATTATTTTCTAGCTCTCTAAGGCGGTGGAAATTAGAGTTATCGTTCAACACGGTTGCACACAATTTGAAACACATCACAAGTTTGTGACTTTTTACAAAACATACTTGAATGAAAAACCAACTACACTACAAGATAAAGTTCTATTTTCACCAAGAATGTACTAAAAAAACACTAACATATTTCATGAAATAAACCAATACCAGTCCTCTAAAACATTTAAAAATGGTAAACAAAAAAAGGCGCAAGAACCATACGACAGAAAGGTTCGGTCAAATTTACAACATATTAGGAGAGGTAACATAGAAAGAACTCACCTATTATCGATCCTTGTAGGTCAACCAAATGACTGGTGTGGTTATGGAAGCCCGCGAAGTACATAAACCTTACTCGGTGGCGGTACTTCCCAAGTTTAGAGAACCGTCTTTCATCAGCTTCACACTGAGGCTGTTGAATCTTCCTCTTGAATAGTGTCGGGAAGCTTTTCTCCAATCGGTTCCTGTTTTCATCATGGCAGCAAACTCCTCATAGCTGATTTTCCCATCCTGCATTGTTTGATATCGTTAAAATATGGGCCAAACGGAGATAGATAACCAGGTTGAATTTGGAATATTTTCTTAATATTTTGGGTGGAACAAATAACAAATCTAAATGGACTGAAATAGGCTAAAATAAACCGTGTGCACGTGTCAGATTAGGTTTGGCTGGCCCGCTAACCCTTTCTTGGCTTTTTTTCTTTGAACTTTGAAAATAACTTTAGTATTGAATTATGAAATTTGTTATAGCTTAAGTAGTTGGCATCACCTTGTCTGTATCAACTTCTTGGAAGATGTCATATGCAATATCAGCAGAAATATCATCACCGTCTTCCATTAATGTATCGCGAAGCTCATCAGACTCTATGTAACCGTCACCATCTTTGTCAAAGTATGAAAAAGCCTTGTGTAAATGCTCATCATTCGCCATTTTCCTGAGGTGTAGTGAAACAGCAACAAATTCACCATAATCTAGGGTGCCTTTTCCATTTGTATCTACCTGCAACCAAAAAACAATTTTAAATACTTAATCTATATCATTCACATGAAACAGATAAGTTTATATATTACAATAATGAAAACTCAATATCTCAAACTTATGTAGAATGTGTTTAAGAGTTTAACGTGGCAATGGGCAGGTTAGATAACGGGTCAAAACGAGCAACTTTATGGTGCGGATCAAAATAAGTCAAATTGGCCTGAAACACTTTTTGCCTTGCACTTTCTAAGTATTTAGTGTCCAATATGATTTCATATATAACATAATTTCAACAACAATTTAATCTTCTGAACACAACGCTTTATGCCATAAAGATACACACTTTGGGTGAGTTTCAACCCGTTTAACCCATTTACTTTTCAGCTAGATTCTTTTATGTAGCTCTCAGACCAGCAAGAGACAAAAATAACCATTTATAAGCAAATGGGTCCCTAACTATTTTGTAATTCATTCCCCCCCCCCCCCCCCCCAAAACCCAAATGTCAAACTACATAAGATCTAGAACTTAATATTTATGATGCAAGACAGCTTTGGAAGTACAGTTAAGTAACGTGGAACAGCAGAACACCATGGTTTTTCATAACAAAACCGAAAGGAGAACACGTAAATCATTTGAACAAAAAAAATAGACATGTTCAAGGGATGACAGCTATCCATTATCCGCGAGTGCAAAAGCACTTGCAGTGGCAATATTTATGAGGTGGTTATACATGATTAAGATGTTCCGTAAATTTACCAAAGAGGTGGGAACATGCACGGCCGGGTTGAATTGGATAAAAAGTCAAACGGGTCCCCTAAAATTTCATACATCTGGTGATGATATACTAATTGTTGATAGAAGTAAAATGAAAACAAGGCATACAGTTACACTTACAGCTTCAACAAAAGACTGTATTTCAGACTCTGCAAGCTGTGTATTTAATTTTTGTAATCCGGTTTTTAACTCTTCAACTGTAACTATGCCATCATCATCAGTGTCAATCTTTTTGAACATTTCTTTGATGTCTTCAACTTCTTCGTTGGATAAGAAATCAGCAATAACCTTTACAAAGAAAAAGAATCACAAACACAGGTCGATGAACTGCATTAACATGTATGCATTTTGTTATGTAAATGAAAGAACAAAAAATAAACAAACCCTGAGAGCTTTTCTCTTGAATCGATTCATCATTGAAAACTGCTTTAGCCTTGACTTGACAACATCACCGAGGGGAACATTTGGAGCCTTTTTAGCATTTTGAATCCAAGGGTGTTCTGTAGGCACAAAGAATCATATGCTAAAGAAATTTTAAAACAGAATCAAGTTTTCAAATTCAAGAATAGAGATTTCATTATTCCTTCAACATGAAATTAATGTTTTCAATTTCATTGTCAGCAAGTGAAAATTAAGGGTACAATATATGTTGGAAAGAGAAAAAAAAAAGGCTTTAAAATTACAAAATTAGAAGCCTCAATCTTCTTATGAAACAAATCGTCAATCAAAGTCTATGCAGTTAAATTGGTGATATATCACCGATACATTGGTTATCGGTACCGATATTATCGCCAATACTGACTGATATATCACTAATTTTCCCGATATCAGTACCTTTCTTCTTAGTTCTACCATTCGTCTTTCTTCTTATTGCTGCTATTAGTGTTTTAAGTCTTAATTGTTAATTGTAAGTGTTAAATGTTAGTGTTTAAGTCCTGAATCAGTTCCTACTTGCTACAATTGTTAGTGTTTTGCAAGTTGCAAAAGGTTAATTTGTTCATGGTAGGAGAGTATACTGAATTGTTAACGTTAAATTGCTATACATATATAATTCGACATGATATTAAAATTACCGATTTCCCACCGCGATAACCTGTATCTCAAATATCGATCCTTGACCGATATCCAATTTTTTACCGCATTAACTGCTTAAATTAAAGTTTAATCATAAACATACCAAGCACTTGTTTGGCTGTAAGCCTAAGCTTTGGATCAGGCTCCAACATTTGGCGTACAAGACTCTTGGCACCTTCAGAAACGCCAGGCCATGGTTCACGTTTAAAATCTATTACCCCACGAAGAATGGCTTGTGCAACCCCTTGCTCTGATTCTGTATTACAAAATTCAAAATAAGCAGACAGAATTTTAACTTGTACTCTAATAAGATTATAAGATTTGGCTGAGCAACTTTAACATATATATGCAATACAGAACATTGATTAAAAAAAAGAAAACAAATTACTAGTCTATTAAATCACACTACAAGTTACCTTCATGTACATGAAATGTTAACACTTCAAAAAGACGAATTACCTGCCCAAAATGGAGGAACACCACATAACAGAATGTATAGAATTACTCCTGCGCTCCATATATCAATCTCTGGTCCATAATTACGCTTAAGCACCTCTGGGGCCATGTAATAGGGGCTTCCAACAATTTCTGAGAATTTCTCGCCTACATATCAAACAAGTAACATTATTAGAAAATTTATCCAAGCAATAGCAATTTATTCATATGATAAGTGATAACAACTTGTTACTTTTATGCTGTAAATGCATAACTTTGTAAATCAAACTGAAAACTTGAACAACGAATTCGTATTATATGTTTTGTAGAAAAGATTTAAACTTCCCAGTGAGGAGATTCATCTGAATCAATAAACTATAGACTATGTTATATTTTCAGTTCAGAACAGACTGCTTGTCCTCCAAAGTGAATAATGAAAAAAAAGACTTATGTAACAAAGCATACTACATAACTAGTTTGATCTCCGCTTTTTAGATATCCATAATCCAAATCCTTACAGTTGACTTAAAGCTGAACATAGTTCAACCTAAAGAGAAAAATCTAATCACTAAACAACAACAGTTAATCAGAACAAGGCCGAGCAATTAACTGGACTTCTACCTTGACTTGGTATACATAAAACTCCAATTCCACGTTTCCACCATTCAGTCATTTAAGGATGACTCAAACAAATGTTAGGCTAATAGCAATTAACATATTTCAAAAATCAAAGTTATCATAGTTGACTCAAAGGAAATTCTGTGATTTCACATGCCTAAGTCTACTGCAAACTTTCCCAGATACCATGTATGCATTGAAACTTTGACAGCATTCAAGAGCCCCCTGTCTGTAAGCTCCTAATATTACACAGTACCCACCCACATTATGAACACACTAACCGCTACAGTCTAACCAGTATAAT
Organism: Helianthus annuus; assembly: GCF_002127325.2. Classification (NCBI taxonomy): domain Eukaryota; kingdom Viridiplantae; phylum Streptophyta; class Magnoliopsida; order Asterales; family Asteraceae; genus Helianthus; species Helianthus annuus. Next base: position 69,104,021 of record NC_035448.2, read on the forward strand.
ACGCGCAGACCATACAGCTAACATAATGCAACTAAGTACAATAAGATAGTCATAACAGTTAATCCAAAGCCCGAATCGTATTATAATTCGCTTACACTAACTAAGTTTACAGCAATTTTCAAAAGAATATAACATCACCTGGCTTAAAAAAGATAGACAGCCCAAAATCAATAGCTTTAAGCGGCGAATTCTCCTTCTTATTCGCAAACAAAAAATTCTCCGGTTTCAAATCCCTATGAATCACCCCATGCTTATGACACAGCTGCACAACCTCCACAATGGTTCTCGTAACCGCCGCAGCCGCCCGCTCCGTATAATGCCCCCTCGCAACAATCCGATCAAACAACTCCCCTCCCTCACACAACTCCATCACCAAATGCACCGCATTCTCATCCTCACACGCCTCTCTCAACGTCACAATACTCGCATTATCCGGCAAATGCTTCATAATCTCCACCTCTCTCCTCACATCATCCACATCAACCGCTGTTCGTAACTTCCGTTTCGATATAGATTTACACGCTAACAGTTCCCTAGAACTCCGATCTATGCACAAATATGTCACTCCGAACTCTCCACGCCCTAATTCCCTATCTAACGCGTACTTTTCTTCAATATTCTCCTTCGATTTATCAGCTAGAACAGTAACCGGAGCTTTCTTACCGTTGCCGGAGCTAGCTTTCACTTTCCGGTTGCTGTGGTCGTGGCCGGAGAAGTTCGATGACTTGACGTCCTCTCTGGCGACGGCCGCCGGAGATCTGCAGCAGTTTCCCATGTGATTTGGAGATTTTGAGCTGAAATTGTGGTCGGAGTGAGAAGATTTGGAGTCCTAACCCTAGATCCGGTGAGCTAGGGTTTCATGTTGGAAGAATTTCAAAAGCTTATCCTAAAAGCATTGGAATGGGAATGAGATAAAGGTGTGGAGGAATTGTTGTGTGAAAAGTAATGAAAGGGGAAGTGTTTTGACTGTCAAAGTAATGGGGTCTTGCTAATTATGGGTTTCGAGATTTTCTTGGTTAGTCCTTAAGCTTTTCATACTTGTCATGTTTAGTGTATGTATCTAAGAAGATTTGGAAGATGATAAAACTATAACGTATTCTTTTGTTTTTTTTATGAGCAACAATTACTGCAGTATACGGATCACATCTGTAGAAGAAGAGGTGAATCAAACATCTGCAGTCTTCAGAAAGAAGCTTGTTTGTTTTTTAACGTATATAGATTTCTAAAAGGGTAAATTACACTTTTCGTCCTTTATGTTTGTATTGGATTGAAATGGATGACCTTTAACTTCAATAATTACAGTCACAATCCTTTATTTGTAAAACTCATTACACCATCCATCCTTTAGCACTAACCTGGTTATTTTTCATGGTTAAATCTAGTCATGTGCATTGCACATGAGGGTATAATCGTCTTTTTACCCATATATTAAAAATATAATAATAAGAGTAAATTACAAGTTTTGTCCTTTATATTTACATCAAATTTTAGGCGTTGTCCTTTTGGCCAAAAGTTTACAGGCGGTGTCCTTTACCTTTCAAAATCTTACACGTTTTGTCCTTTATGCCAAACCTGGTTAGAAATCTCAGTTAAAAAATGTTATGTGCAATGCACATGAGGGTAAAATGGTAATTTCCCTCTCAAACCTTTCAATTCCCCCTTTATAACTTTTCGGTGACAATTTGATCTCAGATTATCTTCTCCAGCTAGATTCCGGCCACTGTTATTCTTGTCATCGGAAAAGTCCTTCACCAGTTCCAAGGCGGCATAAAAGACAAAAAAAAACAGGAGTACCTTATTGTCTCCTGTAGCTAAGTCTCCTAGTATTGGGCCTACGGAGCGCAAAATTGTCACTGTAAAAATGAAAATTGAAGATGAAGAACAAAAGAAAAGGTATATCACTTCACATAAATTCTTATCCTATTTATTCTAATCTTTCAGTTTGGTATGGTATTTTGCCCTTCAGACATTTAACATTTCAGGATACATATTGAACTAATTTGGCATTCTATTAGGTTATTGGTTCTTATTTTTTTAAATTAACTCACAGTGGTCATAATTTCACTTTTTTTTTCTTTTCTCTTCTTTCTTCATCAATCTTCAAACAATCTTTATCCTCTTCTGTTACAATAACATTATTCGATCTCAGATCATCTTCTTTTTTCTTTTCTCAGATCATCTTCTCCAGCTAGATTCCGGCCACTCTTATGTTTTCAGCTTCATTACAACAATGTTATCTTCAACTTTGTTGTATAACGGTGGTCAATCGAGTTCTAGGGTTTCGATTTGGGATAAATAACTATGTGGATCTAGGGTTCAGATTTGGGATAGAGAACAAGAACTGTGTGCGTTTAGGGTTCCAATTTGGGATGAAAAACGACTTGCTTCATCTTCCAACGTAGATTATGAGGAATTGTTATCTGAAACTAAATCGAAATTTGTTGTTGATAATGGTGTAATTAAACTTGAGGATGAAAAGGCAAGTAAAAATCAATGGAGGAGCAGGTCTAACCAGGTTGAGAGGGAAATTACCATTTTACCCTCATATGCATTGCACATGACATTTTTTAACTGAGATTTCTAACCAGGTTTGGCTTAAAGGACAAAACGTGCAAGATTTGGAAAGATAAAGGACACCGGCTGTAAACTTTTGGCCAAAAGGACAACGCCTGGAATTTGATGTAAACATAAAGGACAAAACTTGTAATTTACTCTAATAATAAATAAACACACACTCTACTATGTTCTCTCTCAGGCCACCACCACTGCCGATCAAACACTGTCACCACAAGCCTCCACCAAACCATCATTAACAACCTTACAACCATCAACTGAGGAGATAAACTATGGATTTTATACACAGATGAACCAATTTAAAGCTTAATAATGAATCGATTTTAAACAAAGATAAACCAATTTAAAGCTAAATAATGAAATTACATGATCAGATTCCTGAAACAAAAACATGAGAGTTGACTTTCCAAAGTCATACAAACAACTATCCAACATCTATAGCATACCAAACTCAATCCAAACCCTACAAAAACCAAATCTATACAAAACAATTGATCAATATGCAGATCTAGAACACGAAACCAAAAGGGGAAATAATACCGGAGTCATCGAGGGTTTCGTGACGGAACCATAGATCGGTTAGAGATATGATGCGTACACATCGTTAAACCATACAAACTGCTAAATCAAGGTCGTCGGAACACCACTATTTTCCGCCAAATCAACGTCGTCGGAGGTCTAGATGAGTGCAGATCTGTAAGCCGCCCATCCCCCAAGTGTATGAGTGCAGATCTGTAAATCGCTGCACATTTGACTTCCACCATCAAATTCGTTGACGAAATCTGAAGAACGGAGTGGTCGCTAGAGTAGTGCTGACGATATGAGCGTGGCGGTGGTCGGATTAGTTGTCGGAGTCGTGGTGGTTGGAGTTGTGGTGGTGAGCAATGACTAGGGGATTAGAGAGAGAGAGAGATGGTGTGTGTTGAAAGAGAGAGTAAGTGAGTATTTACGGGGTTTTTATATAAGGAAAATGACATTTTTGCCCTTACATGGGGTGCGCGTGACCCTACTTATCATTTAAAGTTAACCAGGTTAGTGCTAAAGGACGATAGGTGTAATGAGTTTTTTAAATATAGGATTGTGATTGTAATTATTGAAGTTAAAGGCTATCTACTTAATGTGCGTGAAGTGTGTTATATTTTAAATGTATATTTTAAGCCTTTTTTACACTTTTAGCCAAGTTTTAAATTTATAAAACACGATATTTACTAACACTAAACACACATATGGGCAAGTGCACCCATCGTGGACGTAGTATAGTGTTGGTAAGATAACGAGGTCGTCCAAGGACACAAGAGCTTTTAGTACCAGTTTATCCTCAACGTTTAACCAAATCAAAATGTTAGAAAAGATTTTAAACTAAGAAAATAAAACTAACTAAATGCTGAAAAATAAAATAAAAATAAAAACAGATAGACAAGATGAATCACTTGGATCCGACTCGTGTATTAGTATAACCTTTGATTATTTTCGCACTTTTGCACTTGTTTAATAGATTATCTTAGTTACTGTAGTAGGCCCCTCTTTTGAAGGCGACGTTACCCTCAACCCAGTAGTTTGAGTCAGCAAGGATACAATCCTAAAGGGTCGGATTATTGAAAGATAATGAATTAAGTTATTAATGCAAATTATGGTAGGCCCCTCTTTTAGAGGTGACGTTACCCTCGACTAAGTAGTCTGAGTCAGCAGGGATACAGTCCTAAATAGCCGGGTTATAGTATTAATAGTAGTTAACTTATGAGGGGGTCAAAGAGTTTGGATCCCCGCCATCCAATACCTTTGGGTATTGAAGGAGATCCTACTAAATTTGACCCAGGTCCCTTGCAGGACCTCTAAACGCTGAACAAGGGCAAGACCCTTACCAAACCGTTCCCTTAACCCCCGACCAGGTAGCCAACATACCTCCATATAGACCATGGAGATATGAATGGTGAAAATCTTTTATTTTATATAGACAGTAAAATAATGCCAAGACACCACAGACAAACGTTAAGGAAAAGTCACCTTCAACATAAGCAACTAGTTATTAAAGTCATTAATACAAAACCAAATAAAAAGTGAAAAAGATTAAAAATAAAAAGTATTATACTAAACACTTGTCTTCACCAAGTGATGTAAGAGACTTAGGCAAACATGGCCTTGATTGTCAAGAACTCTTACGATCAATCTTGGATCCCGAGATGACTCACACACTCTATGATGGACAATGGATGATGGTGGTGGATGATGGTGTTGTGATGGTGGTGGGTGGTGGATGAAGTGTGAGAGAGGTGGTGTGCCAAGGGATGAGTTGCAATGAAGCCAAGCACTCTTATTTATAGGCTGAACAGAAGCCCGGGCACGACCCCGTGTCCGCTAAGCACGGCCCCGTGCCTGTCTGACAATCTCTCTCCTCATTAATTGTAATTCGCAATTACAATTAATGCGCCTGCAGTACTTTCGCCACGCCCCCGTGTTCACTGGGCACCGCCCCGTGGTGGGCAATAGAAGGTTCTATAGGTTTGTCTTATCTGCTGCTTCTTGGGCATGGCCCGTGCTGGCTGAGCACGGGCCGTGTTCAGTCTTCTGCCTTCTCTGTTTTGCTTGGGAGGATGCTGTCGAGGGGTCGGGCAATCCACTTTTGTTCCTTTTCTTGTATTTATGTTAGATTTAGCTGCCTTTTTGCTTCTTTTGTTAATTTGAGCTCATTTAATCCTGAAAATACAAAAGGAACACAAAAACACTCTTTTTCCAACATTAGTACTTAAAAGGGGTTAGTTTTATGCCTCATTTGATGTAATTTATATGTTGCATTTTCCACATATCAAATATCCCCACACTTGAATTTTTGCTTGTCCTCAAGCAAAACTCTTTAATACGTGGCTTACAATCCCAAATGGAATGGGTAGAAGAGAAGGTTTTGGCTTGTCATAGAGTGTCGGGAATCCAAGATCTTTATTGGGTTTTATTTTTATTTATTTACAATCCTATTCGTTATGATTTTTTTAGAACGTTTCATAAGAGAAATTACTTATTTGGGCATAACATGCCTTTTTTAAAATTCCATTTATATACAAGTTCACGTACCTCACGGGAGAAATCACTCACACTCGGCCGAAAGTGTCTTTTTTTAGTGAATCACTCGAGAGCGGCATGGAACTTATTCCTACCATAGGCTTGCCAAGCAATCAATCCTCCTCCTTTTTAACTTTTTACCTTTGTAAATATCAAGAGGACTTTTTTGGGTAAAGGCTTGGGCTAAAGGTGGGTAGTTGGGTTAGTGGTTAGTAGAAAAGGGCGAAAAGCGTAAAAAGCGTCAGTTTTCGTAAGACATTTTGTTTTAGTGACTTTTTATTCTTAATGAAGTATTTCTTCAAACAAGCTTTTGTTTTAGGAGCTTTGTTTGTTTATTTCTAACTTCATTGTAAAATTCTCTCTCTTTTTTTTTTAGTCACACGAAAACCGAGCTTGTTACTAAAATAAAGGGTAAAAATAAAAATGGTTTTTGGTGGGTAAAAAGGGTTTTGGGTTAAGAAATGAAAAGGTTTAGGCTCAAAGGGGTTAACTAGGGGGAGTTTTTGGGTAGGTAAAAAGAAAAATAAAAATAATGGTTTTGAAAGAAAAAGGGTTAGTCCTAATGCCTCCATCATTTACTTACTTAGGTTTAAGTTGGTAAGGACCGGGAATGAATTGTCGTGGCAAGTTCTAGAGTCGTAAGAACCAAGCGGCTATTCACACAAGAAACGAAAAATGAGCATTTAGCGTAAAGATGTATATTTGTATGCTCAATAAAGGCTCAAAACTCACTTTTGTGGGAATGGGTTTTTTATGTGATCAAGTATATATAATCGAATTTTAACTAAGCTTGTCATGCCGTTTCATAATTTTCTTATGTTGGTTCTTTTTATCACGACGCTATCGGTTGTAAATTTGTAAAAATATAACCTTATTAGTCTTAGAATTCCCAACTTAAACTTTAGACAAGTAAAAAAAATGAAAATTTTTTGAAAAAATTTGGGGTGATTAGCGGTTCCAATAGAGTTTTGTGTAAGGCTTGTTATTAGGACTTGCAAAATTCAAGGTTTTAGCATCCCCCCACACTTAAATTACACATTGTCCTCAATGTGTCCCAAAAATAAATTTTTAAGTTGATTGAATGTGTAACATGGTGTTAAAAGCAAAAATTTATGTTACTGGCAGTCTGGACACGGCCCCGTGGTGACCGGGCACGGCCCCGTGTTCAGGTGCCAGTAACGATAATTAAAGAAAAGAAACAGAAGCCTGGACACGGGGGTGTGTCCGGTGAACACGGCCCGTGTCCAGTTACCTGAACTGGGCATTTTTCTGCAGGGTGTTCAGCACGGGGCCGTGTTGGCTGGGCACGGCCCGTGCTGAACCTACTGTTATGGAGAAATTGTTGTCGGGTGGCCTTGTTCTTGTGCATGGGGCCATGTTTCTCGTTTCCCTTATCATCCTTTACCACCATGAGTGTGTTTTATTTATTATGATCCATTCAACCCTTAAAACCATCATTCCATTAAAATCATAGAGAGATCTTACATAGTCCTAAATTTATATTAAGCTAGATAAGAAAACACAAGAAGCATTAAACCATGGAGTTCTGGCCTACACGTTATTTTAATTAGCAAAATTTCCAAGAAGCTAGTAGTCTTGGTTAGATGTGGCCTTATAGAACTCCTTCTTCCGGGTGTGGCTTTCCTCACATGTTGGCGAGCCACTCTTCCACCTCCCTTGGAAGGAGAAAAGAGGGCTCATTAGCGTTAGTTTGAGGAGTTGCGATTTCCACCGGGATCTCTTGTTGATGTTCCATGGGAGGTTCCGCCGGAATGTCGTCCCACCCGGTAGGGTTGTTAACTTCGAGCGCTAGGTTCCAATCCTCTTGAGGGAGGACCGGTTCCATCGGGGGTGTTACAAGAATATTTAACCTCTGGTGCAAGAGGTTAATCTCTTGGAAGCTACTCTCAAGTCCCACCGTAAGATCGTTAATACGGTCGATTAGGACCTCCTCTACTGACGTCATTTCGTCGAGAGCCTCCCTTAATGCTATGACATAGTGCACAAGTGTAGCTTCAATGGAGGGCCTCCTTCCTCTTTGACTGTTTGATGAATGCACGGAAAATGTTTCACTGCTTTCACTCGACATTCTACGAAAAATAAACTGAAAATAGTTTATTTGCTAAAACAGTAGACCAGACACAGCCCCGTGCTCAATGAGCACGGCCCGTGTTCATCTTTCTGCAGAGTTTTGAAGCAAGGAAACTTGAAGTTTTATGTTATTTACTGAACTTGTGAGGTCTTTTTAAACATTAGTAACTTAAAACAATGTTATACAACATATTTTTGCTAAGATTCCTTGAACAAAACTCAACAATCCCTACCACAAAGCTTGAAAATTCAAACTTTAATGGAGGTTCTTGAAGAAAGATGAAGAAGAAGGAAATGGTTAAAAGAGGAAAGGACAAGATGGGTTGTTGGAACCTTCTTTTAAAACATACCTAGGATAGTTGAGAGAAGATTCCTTCAAATCTCTGTCCCAAGTTGGTCCAAATGTGCAGAATTCTTGGCTGCATTTATAGAAAACGACAGCATCCTGGACACGGCCCCGTGTTCAGTGGGCACGGCCCCGTGTGCAGATAGAATTCTGACACAATCTGTCCGTATTCTGACGTTAGGGTTAGAAGGGAATCTTTTGGTGGACACGGGGGCATGTTGGCTAGACACGGCCCTGTGTCGAGAGGCTGGTTTATGAAGCTTGTCTAAATTTTTTAAGGAACTTAATCATATCGGGTGGTTCTTGGCTGGTTGGAACAACCCCAAAGTGCCTAAGATACCTTAATTGTCCTAGACTAAGGCGAGAACGCAAGAGGTTGTCGGTGAGGGTAATTCCTATTTTTATTCTAGGTGGACAAGTCCAACCCTTTCCCGGGCTCTCGTTAAAGAAGGTATATGCCGAATCGCTCAGGTCTATGTATGCACGGAACGAAGTCGATGGAGAGTCCTTCACGGCACAATCGACACAGGACGACTATCGTCCAGGTCTTTTCTAGGTATGAAGGTATTTTTGGGAGCAACGAGGTTGTTGGAATGCAACCCCAACATTTCTTCATGATCATCATCTTGGGGTGGATCAAGGAAATCCTTCCTAAGCTCTTTTGACCAATTTAGAATTAGATCTTCTAGTTGAAATAACTTGTCTAGGAGCATTTCTCCTAGAATATCTGGCTGGGCGCATTCGAGGGAAAGATAGTGATTATTTTTACTTTCGCCCCTCTTAAGGTTATAGGGAGACGGTGGGTCTATATAGTGGGGCTTATAATTTAGAAAGTAACATTCTAATTATTTATGTTCGCCTCCACATAACTGACACCACGTACCATAAGAGTGCTGAAAGTAAAAAGAATTACCATCACTCATGTTTGTGTCAGAAATTACCAACCGCCGGGATCTAACGGTTCTGTTTTCAGTAAGTGAATCTTGGGCACGGGGGCGTGTTGAGTGAGCACGACCACGTGTTCAGCTTACTGTCTGACTTAAAACAAGATTGCCAGTTCCAATGATTGAGCACGGGGGCGTGCTCAGCAGGCACGACTCGTGCTGAGCTCTGCAGAAGCTGAAAAACTAAGAAAATCCTAAAAATAAAAAAGAAAAATAAAAATATGATTAGGCCGTTGATTCCTAACTTTCTTAAAATCCTTGTGTCCCCGGCAACGGCGCCAAAAACTTGATGTGCGTGAAGTGTGTTATATTTTAAATGTATATTTTAAGCCCTTTTTACACTTTTAGCCAAGTTTTAAATTTATAAAACACGATATTTACTAACACTAAACACACATATGGGCAAGTGCACCCATCGTGGACGTAGTATAGTGTTGGTAAGATACCGAGGTCGTCCAAAGACACAAGAGCTTTTAGTACCGGTTTATCCTCAACGTCTAACCAAATCAAAATGTTAGAAAAGATTTTAAACTAAGAAAATAAAACTAACTAAATGCTGAAAAATAAAATAAAAATAAAAACAGATAGACAAGATGAATCACTTGGATCCGACTCGTGTATTAGTATAACCTTTGATTATTTTCGCACTTTTGCACTTGTTTAAGAGATTATCTTAGTTACTGTAGTAGGCCCCTCTTTTGAAGGCGACGTTACCCTCAACCCAGTAGTTTGAGTCAGCAAGGATACAATCCTAAAGGGTCGGATTATTGAAAGATAATGAATTAAGTTTTAATGCAAATTATGGTAGGCCCCTCTTTTGGAGGTGACGTTACCCTCGACTAAGTAGTCTGAGTCAGCAGGGATACAGTCCTAAATAGCCGGGTTATAGTATTAATAGTAGTTAACTTATGAGGGGGTCAAAGAGTTTGGATCCCCGCCATCCAATACCTTTGGGTATTGAAGGAGATCCTACTAAATTTGACCCAGGTCCCTTGCAGGACCTCTAAACGCTGAACAAGGGCAAGACCCTTACCAAACCGTTCCCTTAACCCCCGATCAGGTAGCCAACATACCTCCATATAGACCGTGGAGATATGAATGGTGAAAATCTTTTATTTTATATAGACAGTAAAATAATGCCAAGACACCACAGACAAACGTTAAGGAAAAGTCACCTTCAACATAAGCAACTAGTTATTAAAGTCATTAATACAAAACCAAATAAAAAGTGCAAAAGATTAAAAATAAAAAGTATTATACTAAACACTTGTCTTCACCAAGTGATGTAAGAGACTTAGGCAAACATGGCCTTGATTGTCAAGAACTCTTACGATCAATCTTGGATCCCGAGATGACTCACACACTCTATGATGGACAATGGATGATGGTGTTGTGATGGTGGTGGGTGGTGGATGAAGTGTGAGAGAGGTAGTGTGCCAAGGGATGAGTTGCAATGAAGCCAAGCACTCCTATTTATAGGTTGAACAGAAGCCTGGGCACGACCCCGTGTCCGCTAAGCACGGCCCCGTGCCTGTCTGACAATCTCTCTCCTCATTAATTGTAATTCGCAATTACAATTAATGCGCCTGCAGTACTTTCGCCACGCCCCCGTGTTCACTGGGCGCCGCCCCGTGGTGGGCAATAGAAGCTTCTATAGGTTTGTCTTATCTGCTGCTTCTTGGCATGGCCCCGTGCTGGCTGAGCACGGGGCGTGTTCAGTCTTCTGTCTTCTCTGTTTTGCTTGGGAGGATGCTATCGAGGGGTCGGCCAATCCACTTTTGTTCCTTTTCTTGTATTTATGTTAGATTTAGCTACCTTTTTGCTTCTTTTGTTAATTTTAGCTCATTTAATCCTGAAAATACAAAAGGAAGACAAAACACTCTTTTTCCAACATTAGTACTTAAAAAGGGTTAGTTTTATGCCTCATTTGATGTAATTTATATGTTGCATTTTCCACACATCACTACTGCAATCCGATATAAACATAAAGGACGAAAAGTGTAATTTACCTTTTCTAAAATAAACTGGTGGTGGTGTACGGACGGTCGTGGTAGGTGGTGGTGGTGGTGGTAAGTGGTGGACGTGGATGGTGGGTGGTGGTGGTGGACGGTGGTTGTAGAAGACGGTGGTGGTGGGTGGTGGATGGTGGCAATGATGGTGATGGACGGTGGTGGTAATGGTAGTGGTGATGGACAGTGATGGGTGGTGGATGGTGGACGGTGGACGGTGGTGGATGGTGGTGGTGGACGGTGGTGGTAGACGGTGGTGGTGGGTGGTTGTGTTTAACCCTCTATAGACCTTAGAAGATCTTAGAAGTGGTTGGGCCAAGTCTCCACCAAGAAGAGCTCGCATAAATGTTTTTTTAATGAAACGTCTTCGGAAAAACAAACAGTCTGCAGATGGCAATGTCTGCGTGTGGTTTACATGGAGCAAACAGAAGAGGTTGCGCAGATCTTTTTCAGAAAAACAAACACCACCTAAAAGTGGCATTTAGCTAAAGGTTTTATAGAAGATTTGTTTGTTTTTGGAGAAAATAGTGAGGGTAAAATACAACTTATGAAGTTTTAAGAGCTGGAAAAGGATGAATCGACGAAAAATACTCAAGTCCAACTAGAGGTCATTGAGATATTATACCAACATGAGTGGTTCAAAGATCTCATAAGTGTAGTGAAGAACATGAAAGATATTGATTTTATATAACCATGATTACATTCTGGTAGACAAACACGATCCTACCATGTATAAGAAAATAATGATAGTTTCAATTATTGAGTAGTTTGTTGTAAAGAAATTATAGATGTAGTCCATGTTCACCTATCAAGTTTAGACCTTGATTATCCGACAAGCAAATGGTGGAACATTGGGTGTACATGGGTTCTCAATGGAGATAGGAGATGGGTGGATATGTAAACACGACACCTATAAATCAAGGCTTGGCGCAAAACACTTCAAGCAAATTCTTGGGATCGATTACGAGGAAACCTTTCTATTGATAGTCATGCATAAGTCTATTAGAATTCAAATTGCCATACCAGAGTATTATAACACGAATTCTAAGAAGGGATGTAAACCCGCATTCCTTAATAGATATATGAAAGAGGGTGTATAATGTGGCAACTTCTATACCCAATTAATATTTATATAAGTCAATTTAATTATTGTCACAATATTAAACTTTGAATACACAAGGATGACCTAATCGAAAGTAAATTATCCTTTTAATAAAGCTTTTAAAACTAATTGTACTTTTAAGACGAACATGGTTTTAAAAATATAAACTAAACTTAACAAAAACAAGTAAATTGTCTAGAATTTAATAGTAGAACACAGTTACATGTATTTGTTTTCCCTTTACTCAAGATGACATGCCTTACAAATTATTAAGTAAAGTTAAGTTCAAATAATCATTGATATTATTAATGTCATTTAGAGAGAGAGGGAGATGAGCATGGTTAACACAATCTAGTTTTAGAGGAATCGCCTCAACTAGATCACACACTACAGGCAAGTGAACCTACCGTATGCAATATAGCAAAGGTAAGTCCGAGTATTAATTTGTGGGATAATAATGCAACTCCTGATATTAAACCCTATATCAATTCCTAACCTTTTTCATCTGATTGATTTTATTCATTAAACATACCACAATAATGAAACTGAAGAATACCAAAGACTGGAACTACCAGTGTACGCACGCTTGGCAGGTGGTGCATTGGTAGTAGCAACTTGACGATTCTGGTTGTTGGGCGATGCTGAGACTACCGCATTGTTCTTGTTGTTGTTGTTCCTTCGCTTGCGAATTTGACGTGAGGACTTTGAAGCTTGAGATGCTGCAGATTCCGTGCTGGGTGTAGCAGTAGCTTGATTGAGACTCTTGGTCGAGGTTTTGAAAGCTCCAGCCAAGACTCGCTTGTCGTTGATCTCAACTGTGAGTTGGTAGGTTTCCTCAATAGTAGCAGGTCTCGCTGCTTGAACAAAATCAGCTACACAATCGGGGAGAGCGCGAATATACTTCTTGATAGTCTTATCAGGTGTGTTCACTTGACTGGGACAGATAATGCTCAATTGTTTGAAACGAGCGGTGAGGCCAACGTTATCAACTCCATCTTGCTTGATGTTCAAGAACTCATTTTCCAACTTCTTGACTTCGTGGGGAGAACAAAATTCCTTCATCATAAGCTCCCTGAGCTCCTCCCATGAGAGACCATAAGCTTCGTCATTACCGCGCCTGTTGCGCTCAGTGGTCCACCAATCCAGTGCCCTGGACTGAAAGACTCCAGTAGCATTCACAGTGCAGAGATTCTCAGGACATCCGCTTTGACGAAAAGTGACTTCGATCCCATCAAACCACTGAAACATGGTACTGGGTCCATCTTCACCAGTAAAACTTGCTGGACCACAGGCTTTGAATTGTTACTGAACGGAGCCCTTTCGAAGAGTTGTTCTTTGAATCCACAGAGGATGTGCTGCTGACAACATTGATTTCACTGACAGTTTGGGGTATCACTTTGGCCATTTCCTTCGCCACGAGAGAGGCGATTCGTTTGTCAGCATTGTTTCGCTGGACGGTACGATGAGTATGAAAACCAAAAGATGCCATTTGCGGAAGGTAAGTTATGCAGATGTCATCTCATGGGATTAGATGAGATTCGATTATATAGGGTTTCGTTCGAAAAGTTTAGCGTTTTAACAACCCATTTATTATTATTATTATTATTATTATTATTATTATTATTATTCATGTAAAGCTCAGGAACACATAAGCACATATTCATGTATACACATAATTCACATAAGCACGTATACACATAAGCACGCATGAGCACATAGTTCACGTAAACACATATTTTACATGTATTCACCTACATATTTTACATGTATTCACCTACATTTCAAAGATGCGTAGCGCAATCGAGTTAGGCACGATGTAGAGTATCGTAGCGTATGCGATCACACACTCGTCTAGGCGTGATGTAAGCGAGATATAAGCGGGTAACATAAGCGATGAGAGCTCTTAGTTTGGTTGCGATTATTTGGCGTTTTAGATGGCAAGGGCTGTGCGAGTTGTGTGCGTTTGGCGGAGCGAGAAGCGAAAATCGAAACCATAATCGTAAATTCAAACGCATAAAGATAATTAAAATCGATGACGCGTAAAATCGGCGATTGCAGGCTAGAAATCGAAATGGAGTACCTTGGGTGTTAGACATCGACTACCCAAAGTGATTTGACTATTCCCAATGAGTTCGAGTACACGCTTTGGCCTAATAGACTATGCTCTCACCGTATAACGGCTAACAGCACTCATCCTTCCAGTTACTACGTGACTCGAATCATTGGAACAGTCGAGACTTTGGTGAGATTGGTAAAATCAAAGTAGGGAGTGGAACGAGTTATTAAGATGGGGGTTTCACCCCTAACTTAACAACTACGCTCCTAACTGTGGTTAAATAACCACGAGATAGAGATGGAGAATTCCGTTGAGATGTGGATTTCACTCCTAACTCAACGAAGGATTCTCGTGCTGAGGGTAAAAATACGTGGGGTGAGTGATCTTATTGAGAATTCTTGGTTTTCTCACCTAATTTTGACCCAATCACTCGGTTGTGTTATATGAGCGTTTTTCAAAACGTGTGTATTGGGTTAGCCTTAGGAAAGGTGAAATACTATTTTGCCTTAGGAAAGGCTCCTTCATACGAAGCTTTAGTATGTGAGTTCGCACGAAGGTGTAGTATAACATTGCAAGTTCGAACGAGAGTATAACAGCATGTAGGTTTGTACAAAGCCCCAAGTGGGTTCGTACGATGGGTCTGTTGGTACTTATACTATAGACTAGGTCTGGTCTACACGACTCAACCTAATTCCGTATAGTTATGGCTCTGATACCAATCTATCACACCTCAACCGATGGCGGAATCATCGGGGCGTGGCACTAGGTGAATCAGATTGCTCAAGAGAATCCATAACAACTTCATTACCAATATTTTTAAAGGTTCATCATCCCATACTAACGAAAAAATATTCAACAAACAGTTATTACAGATAACGAGTTCTCATAGGCAATACATGATCCGACAACCTAGATTTTATTGTTGTGGGTTTCTAGACTTCCTAGCCAGTTGTAGCAAATAATCCATCAACCTGTCACATACGTTAAAAAAAGTCAATACATAAAGTAAAGATGAGTACACAAGTTTGCATAGATATAGTATAAAAAGCGTTTACGCATAACCAGCATGTAACATGTAACAAGTAAAGCATGTAACTACCAACAATGATACAACCTAACCACGTGACGGCGAGTAGAGTATGCGCGACACATGTTCACCGAAGTAAAGTAATGTGATCCTTAGTGTTATGGGTGAAATTCTGAGCCCATATCCTGATTTTGTATCTTGATTTTTTATTAGTTGTATATGATCAGGATACCAGATCAGGATACCAGATCAGGATACCGGATCAGGATACCGTATCAGGATACCGAGCCAGGATATTGGTAATATCCTGAGGCAGTATCTTGACTATTACTAACGATTGGCTTGTAAACGTTGGTTGCAAGGTACCGACGTTAAAAGACTTGATCTACCTGAAGATTCGCTCAAGGTGGTTGAAAAATGGACGTTGATGGTGGAAGAATGGGTCTTGCAACGGTCAGAAAGGCATATTCCGCGAGAACATCGGATGTTGGTCAATGTTATTGACATTGTAACGGTTATATGAGCTGAAGACCCGGTTTTGTAGTCAATAAGCACGTGGAAAACAAGTAGAAAGAGTCCCCCAACGTTCAGAATGGAATATTCCCAGCATCCCGGAATAATAGGAGAGTTATTTTGTTTTTTGTAACTATATAAAGGGGCGATCGGATCATAGGTAGACACAACTTTTCACACACTTTCACTCACACTCTTTGCTCTCTAGCTACTAGCAACCACTACACACAAACACTTGTACTCAAATCTCATTGTAACACTTAAGGATCCGATCAATATCCTGCACTGTATCCTGACGTTTGAAGTAATAGAAGAACAAGGCAGCTGCAATTGTCAGCTCCCGAGGTTTTATGCCGGCGATCTAGATTGATCAAGGGCTTTTCTCGTATATCTCGTGTCAACCTTTACTTTTTTTTGCTCATTGTTTGATCATAGATACAACTCTATATCCTGAGCCGTATCCTGAAACTGTTTTTGCAAATAACTCAATTAACATATTTTTGAACACATTCTCTTAGCACACTACCTCACTTAACTAGTTTGATCACTTAATTGCTTCGGTAATTTTTGACCAAAACAATTTGGCGCCCACCGTGGGGCAAGTGGTGCTCTCTTTACTAAAAGTTTTTGTCAAATCGCTAATCAGTTTTCTATTTCAAAACTTTTTGCCACATTGTACATAATGGCCTCAAGATCAAACATGAGTTCCTCTACTGTGTCTGCTATGACTTCTGCTACTACTGGTTCGGTGCTTCCACCACCTCCTCTAAGGACGCCAGCCTCTTCACGACCTCAGGATATTATCCCTACCCGCAGTGTTCAGGAATCTGCTCCCGTTCTAGCTTCTAATGATGAAATTCTTACTTTATTTGGAAGTGTGCAGGAACAAATGAGGCAGCAACAGGAAACAAACCAAATGCTTTTAAGGGAAATACAGCTCCCGAAGTCTGGCTCGAGCAGATCTGTTGAAGATAATGTCACTCCATTCCACCCCAGAGCGTTGAACTTTAGTTCAGCTGTGTATACTGAAGATAACAGGGGGAATATTGTGCCCAGTCTTCCTCAGAATCATACTCCTGAAATACCCTCCTCGGTCAGGATGTCAACCATGAGGAGCTCAGGATATGCTTCAGGATATGGGCAAAATCCTCCAACGGGTAACGTTCATGCTACTAACAATAGTGGATCTTTGCAGGATACAGGTGTGACATCAGCACTTACTAGGGAACTTCAAAAGTTGAAGGACATGATATCCAGTGTACCTGGGGTGGTCCAGCCGATCCCGGAAGTGTCCCAAGACAGCCATAAGATATCTCGTTTTGCACATCCTGTCTGTGATGCTGAGATCCCAAAGAGATTTCAAACCCCCAACATGAAGCTTTACGACGGAACTACGGATCCTGAGGAGCATATTGCTCAGTATAGGGAAAGAATGGAGATTAACCCTATCCCTCCGGAGCTTAAGGAAGCGTGCTTGTGCAAGGGATTTGGTTCTACTCTAACAGGATCAGCCTTAAAATGGCTGTTAAACGTTCCTCCTCACTCAATTACTTCGTTTGCTCATTTGGTTAATTTATTTAACAGTCAATTTTCTTGTAGTCGGAGTTTTGAGAAACTAACCACTGATCTTTACAGGATAACTCAAGGGCCTCAGGAATCCTTGAGGGATTATGTGAACAAATTCAGTCGAGAATCCTTGGACATCCCACATCTTGATGTTGCAACAGCTGTGCAAGCTTTCAAGATGGGATTACAAAAGGATTCTCAGTTTTATCAGGATCTTGTAATGAATCCCTGCAGGAATCTCGACGAAGCTCGTAACAGGGCTTTGAGATATATCCGTCTGGAGGATGACAGGAAGATGCAAGAAAGGATGAACTCATCTAACACTTATGAGTCAACTAACAGGAAGTCAGAATCCTCATTCAAGTCATATCGGCCTAAGCCATATGGTAGAAATGAAAACAAGAGAGTGAATGCTGTCGAAGATGAGGATCCTGAAGAGTATCCTGAGTTGTCTGAATATTGCTTTTCTGTTAACATTCCCGAATTGATGTATGCCATGCCGGGTCTAGGAGACAAGGCTAGGTGGCCTCGAAAGAATCAACAAAGGGCTGATTGGAAAGATAAGTCAAAATGGTGTGCTTTCCACGAAGATTACGGACATGTAACTGAGGATTGCATTGCCCTAAGGAAAGAAATAAGCTATCTTCTAAGCAAGGGATATCTGAAAGATCTCTTAGGAAGAAAGAAGAATAAAGGTTAGGATACTGAGAAGGATCCTGAGCGAGCAGCATCACCTCCCGCGGATGCCAAGATAATCAACTTCATTTCGGGAGGATCCGACATTTGTGGGACTTCGTATTAGGCAGCAAAGAGACATGCAAAGGAAGCTAAGGCTGAAAGGGGAGGCAAACCTGTCAGGATGACTACCCTCACAACTGACAAAGTGATCACTTTTGATGCAGATGACAGGGATACTGTCCAGGATCCTCACCATGATGCTCTGGTAATAACGTTATATGTGGCTAACCATTTTGTACGCAGGATACTGGTTGATAATGGCAGCTCCGTCAACATAATACAACTAGAAACTCTGAAGAGAATGAATGTATCTCCAATGGATATCACTTCAAAGTCTACCGTGCTTGTTGGGTTCAGTGGAGAGGCTAGAAACACAGTGGGAGAGATAAAGTTGCCAGTATACGTTGAAGGAGTCAACTCGGTACAACGTTTCTGTGTGATGGATTCTCTATCCTGCTACAACATCATACTGGGAAGACCGTGGATTCACGATATGAAGGCCGTGCCATCAACATATCACCAATGCATCAAGATACCTACCCCTTGGGGAGTTGTCAAAGTTGATAGTGATCAGCAGGAGGCGAAAGAATGCTACTCATCCTTGATGAAATCCTCAACCAAACCTAGTGTAGCATAGCAATTAAAGACGCGGGCCCAGGATATCGTGGAGGATCCAGAGCAGGATGTGAAGAAAATTATCCTAGACCAGGATAATCCCGATATTTCGGTGCTTGTGGGAACCAATATCCCTCAGGATATTGAAGAACAATTAATTAACTTTTTGAAATGCAGGATGTCAACGTTTGCATGGAAGCATGAGGATATGACAGGCATATCCAAAGATATTATCACTCACAAGCTTGGAATTGATAAATCATTCAAGCCTGTGCAACAAAAAAGAAGGAAGTTTGCTCCTGAGCGGAACACTATTATCCAGGAGGAAGTTGAAAGACTATTAAAGTCCAGAATGATCAGAGAGGTTAAGTTCCCAAGATGGCTAGCAAACGTGGTTGTAGTACAAAAGAAAAATGGGAAATGGAGAGTTTGTGTAGACTACACAGACTTGAATAAAGCCTGTCCTGTTAGGGCTGGATTTTTACAATACATGATCCTCACATGTGATCCTAACCAGTGATCCTTGTTTCTTTGGCAGATAGTGATCCTCAGCAGACTCCCAGGATCAGGATCACGGACCATCATAGGATCCTCATGCTAACAGTTGCTTTCGTTGAATTTAATGTTGTTTTGCAGGAATGACTAGCAGGATCCGCTCTTAGCATCACAATTAAAGGACACGTCTTCACAACTATGGCATGTGCTTAATCGGAGATGGACGTTGTGAAGGATATGGAAACTTGGCATGATTTAAGGGCGATAATTTAGGCTAGATTTACTTTTATTTCTAAAGGGGTAATGAGCTGATTATTAGTCTTTTTACCTAAAATAGGTCACCTACACTTGTATATATAACACTCTCCCTCATTCGGAAGAACACACAACACAATTCTCACACGCTTAGACACTCGAAACTATAGTGATCCTTGTACTCAGCTCATTATCATCCGAAGTTGTAACTATATTTTTCTTATATTGAAGTTGGTGATCGGTAGTTGCCATCACCCGAGGTTTTTTACGCCGGAGATCATACATTGATCAAGGGCTTTTTCCTCGTATAAATCATTGTGTCTTTGCATATTTCTCATAAAAGTGATCCTTTACTTTTATAATTAACCAAGCATCATACCCCGTTTACATAAAGTTTGGTTACATTATCCTTGTGTGATTTTTGACCAAAACAGTTTGGCGCCCACCGTGGGGCAATTGGTGCTTCATTCATAAGAAAACCTTTTGTTCGAAATCATTTCAAAGAATTACATGGCTTCATCATTGAAAAACATGTCCACGGCAATGTCTGCAGTCACCTCGTCTCAGAACACTCTGCCTCCTCCACCGGCAGGATCCCAGAAGAATGCTGAGAAGAGACAAACTCCTACTAACTCTAAACCTCCATCTCCTTCTGCTATGAATTCCTATATTCCCAGTACTAGTGATGTATTTACTTTGATTTTGCAGATGAAGGATCGTATGCAGCGGCAGGATGAAACTAATGATAGGATCCTCAGGGAAATTGGAGATCTCAAAAGACAAAAGAGAACGGCAGAGGATCATTCCCCACTGATGCCCAAATCCTTGAGCTTTGATACTCCAATGATCACTTCTCAGCCATCGGGAATTCCAGACGTGCAAATTGTGGGAGAATCAAGAGGATTGCACCTCGGATCGACAGCAATGACTCAGGCATCAAGCTCACACTTTCAGCCGGCAGGATCCTATCCCCAGCATATGGGATCCTTCATGAATTCAGGAGCCTATCCGGGAACACAGCAGTTTCAAGGATCCTACTTTGTTCCAGGATCATCCCAGGGTCAAGGATCCTCCTTTGTTCCAGGATCATCCCAGGTTCAAGGATCCTCCTTCGTTCCAGGATCATCCCAGATACCAGGATCCTTCCAGATACCAGGATCCTTCCAGATGCCAGGATCCCTAAAAAGTTTGCAAACAGGAAGTCTAGATGTCCATCAAGGGGACTTCATTCCAATACAGACCATTGCTTCCACTGGTCCCTTCGTTATCCCCGAATCCCAGCAATATGGATTCACTAACTTGAACTCAATGGGAGGTAACACTTTAAATAATCATCTTACTACTAACCATGGATTCATGCAGGATACAGGTGTCAATCATGCTATGGCCAGGGAATTGCAGAAGCTAAAAGATATGATCTCAAGTGTTCCAGGGGTAGTCAAACCTATCCCAGAGATTGCAGATGGAAGCCACAAGGTATCTCGCTTTGCACCACCAATTTGTGATGCAGAGGTACCCAAAAGGTTCCATATCCCTACTATGAAGCTGTATGATGGTACAACGGATCCAGAGGAGCACATAGCACAATACAGGGAGAGGATGGAGATCAATCCTATCCCAGAAAAGCTGAAGGAAGCATGCCTATGTAAAGGATTTGGATCCACTCTTACTGGATCAGCTCTTAAGTGGCTGCTAAGTCTTCCCCCTTACTCTATTACTTCATTTGCTAATTTAGTTAATTTATTCAATAACCAATTCTCTTGTAGTAGAAAATTTGAAAGATTAACCAGTGATTTATATAGAGTAACCCAAAGTCATAATGAATCATTAAGGGATTACATAACTAAATTTAGTAAAGAATCCTTGGACATTCCCAACTTGGATATGGCTACGGCTGTCGAAGCCTTCAAAATGGGACTGCTTAAGGATTCATTATTCTATGATGATCTTGTTATGACACCATGCAGGAACCTAGATGAAGTAAGAACTCGGGCACTCAGGTTCATCCGGCTAGAGGATGACAAGAGGATCCAGGAGAGACAAGTAGGATCCTCAAAACAGGAGAAGCAAGGATCCTCCTTCAAGAACAACAAATTCAAATCCTACCATAGAAATGAGAACCAGAATGTGCATGCTGTTGACCAAGAAGAGGATGATGAAGATTATCCTCCAATCTCAGAATATTGTTTTTCCATTGATAATCAGGAACTAATCCTTGCAATGCAGAATCTAGGTGAAAAAGCTAGGTGGCCCAGGAAGAATGATAAACCATCCGGGACTAAAGACAAGTCAAAATGGTGTGCATACCATGAGGATTTCGGGCATCTAACCGAAGAACGCATAGCTTTAAGAAAAGAGATTGGATATCTGTTAAGCAAGGGGCACCTAAAAGAACTGTTGGGAAGAAAAAAGCAAAGGACTCAGGATCCTGAAAGGATCCCTGAAAAGGCTCAAGCACCTCCGACAAATGCACAAGTGATCAACTTTATTTCCGGAGGATCAGACATCTGTGGTACATCCTTCTCGGCGGCCAAAAGGCATGCAAAGGAGTCAAAAATGGATAATGGAGAAAGACCTATTAGAACATCAAGTGTCTCAGAGGGGAAGATGATAACGTTTGATGAGGATGATCGCATTAACATTCAGGATCCTCATCATGATAGTTTAGTTATTACTCTCTTCATCTCTAACCATTTTGTCCGCAGGATCCTTATCGATGGAGGAAGCTCAGTGAACATTATCCAGCTTGATGTTCTGAAGAAAATGGGTATCCCAGAATCAGACATCACACCAAGATCCTCCGTGCTTGTAGGATTCAGTGGAGAAACGAAGAAAACTCTGGGGGACATCAAACTCCCAATCTACGTGGAAGGATTACATAATTATCAAAAATTTTGCGTTATTGACTGTTTATCTTGTTGCAATGTTATCCTTGGCAGGCCCTGGATACATGATATGAAAGCAGTCCCATCCACCTACCATCAATGTGTGAAGCTCCCTAGCCAATGGGGAATAATCAAGATCGACAGTGATCAGCAGGAGGCTAAGGATTGTTATACCTCATCCATGAAGCCAACCTCGAAGCCAAGGGAGCAATAGCAATTACAGTATCCTCCGTGGAATGTCTTGGAGGCAAGAGAACAAGATGTGGACGAAATCCTCTTGGATCCTAGTGATCCTGAATCAAAAATCTATATCGGATCAGGGATCCTTGGCAAGATGAAAGAAGACTTAATATCCTTCCTCAAAAGAAGAAAATCTACCTTTGCTTGGAAACATGAAGATATGACAGGTATATCTAAGGATATTATTACTCACAAACTTGGCATTGACAGGTCTATCAAACCAATCCATCAAAAAAGGAGGAAGTTTGCACCGGAAAGGAATGCCATTATCCAAGAAGAAGTAGAGAGACTACTTCGAGCAGGTATGATCAGAGAGGTAAAGTATCCAAAATGGTTAGCCAATGTGGTCGTTGTCCAAAAGAAAAACGGAAAGTGGAGGGTATGTGTCGATTTCACTGATTTAAATAAGGCATGTCCCAAGGATCCTTTCCCATTACCCCACATTGACTCCATGGTGGATGCAACAGCGGGGCATGAACTGTTAACCTTTATGGATGCATCATCTGGATTCCAACAAATTCAGATGGAACCATCTGACCAAGAGGATACAGCCTTTATGACCCCAACAGGTTTGTATTGTTATATTGCCATGCCTTTTGGATTAAGAAATGCAGGTGCAACATATCAAAGGCTGGTGAATATGATGTTCAAAGATCAAATTGGACAAACTATGGAAGTATACGTAGATGATATGGTAGTCAAATCAAAGAAAGCTGAGGATCACCTAAGGGATTTGGAGGAAGCATTTGATATCCTTGATAATTATAACATGAAGCTTAATCCTTCAAAGTGCCACTTTAATGTTAAGGCAGGTAAATTCCTAGGATATATGGTAACTCAGAGGGGCATTGAGGCAAGTCCGGAGCAAATTAAAGCACTAGTAAACATCAAGTCCCCTGCCAATGCTAAGGATGTGCAAAGGCTAATAGGCAGGATAGCAGCTCTGAACAGGTTCATATCAAAATCCTCAGAAAAATGTAAAGAATTTTACGATATCCTAAGGAAGAACAAGAAGTTTGAATGGACTGAGAAACATGAGAATGCTTTACAAGCCCTTAAAGAATATATGTCCTCAGCACCAGCATTATCAAAGCCCGAAAAAGGAGATGTGTTATCCTTATATTTGCTGGTATCCTCAACCGCTGTAAGTGCTGTCCTTGTTAAGGATCACGAAGGTACACAATATTCTATCTACTATGTAAGTAAGAGTTTACTTGATGCCGAATCCAGGTACTCACACCTCGAAAAACTTATTCTTGCATTAATCATGGCATCAACTAAGCTAAGGCATTATTTTGAAACCCATACTATTGTTGTTAGAACTAACTTTCCAATTAAGAATGTCCTCAGGAAACCAGAGATGTCAAGAAGAATGGCGAAGTGGGCGGTAAAGCTTAGTGCCCATGATATAAGATATGAGCCAAGAACAGCCATTAAATCCCAAGCACTAGCTGACTTTGTGGCTGATTTCAGTAGTGATCTACAAAAAGAAGCAGAATTGGAGGTCCAACAGCTGGATGAGACCAAGGATCCTTGGATACTACACACTGAAGGATCCTCAAATGTCAAGGGCACAGGGCTCGGGATACTACTAAAATCGCCACAGGGGGACATAATACCCCACTCCATAGCCTGTACCAAGGGAGGATAACACGGAAGCTGATGCATTGGCCAACTTAGGATCATCCTTAAAAATTCCAGAAGACATAAGTATCCCTATCATCCATATCCTGGCTCCTGCTATTGAAAATCAGGTGGCCATGGAAATAGAAGAGGATACTGCAGTAATCCCTAGTGAAGATGCTCAATCTTATTCAGGATCATGGATCTCACCAATCATGAGATACTTGCAATACGGGGAGATTCCGATGGGAGAAAATCCTAAAGCTTTCAGGATTAAGGTATCTCAATTCACAATCTTAAATAATGTATTGTATAAACGATCTCTTGTAGGACCATAGTTAAGATGTATCGAGGATCCTGAAATTGAAGAAGTATTGAGAGACTTCCATGAAGGAGATTGTGGAAACCACACTGGGGGCAGGGCATTGTTCTCAAGGATCCTTAGAACAGGATACTACTGGCCAACCATGAAAAGGGATGCTGTAGAATATGCTAGGAAATGTGATCCTTGTCAAAGACACAACAATATCCTTCATCAACCAGCTGAACTGCTACACCCTATACCATCCTCTTGGCCATTCATGAGATGGGGGATGGATATAGTTGGCAAGCTCCCTAAAGCACCTGGTGGAAAAGTATTTATGCTTGCCATGACTGACTACTTCTCTAAATGGATAGAAGCTGAAGCTTTTGCTCAAGTCAGAGAAAAAGAAGTTATATCCTTTATCAAAAGAAACATTATAACTAGATTTGGCATTCCCTCTGAAATTGTATGTGATAATGGTTCCCAATTCATTGGAAGCAGAACTACTAACTTTTGTGACAGTTGGGGAATCAAGATGATAACATCAACACCAGTTCATCCACAGGCCAATGGCCAAGCAGAATCATCCAACAAGATCATCATCAACAATCTGAAGAAGAAGCTAGGATCCAAGAAGGGAAAATGGGCAGAGGAGTTACCTTATGTGCTATGGGCCGATAGAACAACTCCCAAGAATGCCACTGGTCAAACACCTTTTTCTTTAGTATTTGGGGCAGAAGCAGTGATCCCAACAGAGATGGTGATCCCAACTGCTAGAACAAGTGCTCGTGATCCTGAAGAAAATGCTGCAATCCTGGCTCAGGATTTGGATACTATTGAGGAAATCAGGGATCTGGCTAGGATAAGGATGGCAAGCTACCAACAAAGAATAGCTGGTGCTTACAACAAAAATGTTAGGATAAGGAAGTTCCAAGTCGGAGATATGGTGTTGAGGAAAACATTCCAAAACACTATTAATCCTGCTGACGGGAAGTTAGCACCAAAGTGGGAAGGCCCTTACTTAATTGAAGCTGAAGCAGGAAAGGGGGCATACAGATTGCTAACTATGGAAAGAAACTTGTTACCAAGAGCCTGGAATGCTGTTCACTTAAAGAGATACTTTATGTGAACATAATCCTTCAAGCATGTGATCCTTACACTGAAGTATCCTCGAAGGATCCCGGTGATGTCAGTGATCCTTACTCTGGTAATGTCCTTATCTTAAAACATTTACATTTCCTTACTTTTTACCAAAGGATAAGGATCCTGTATCCTTCATCCTCTTCTCACGAACCATTTGAGTTATGATAGTTCAGGTATCTACAGCATATCGTCAAAGATCTTCAAAAGCAACGCAGATCCTTGGGCTTGTCCCCAGTTATCCTTGGGATTATCCCCAGTTTCCGCCAGCAGCGCACGATGATCCTGATATAGTTCACGTCTTTGGGACCAGTACCCACTTCCGGGGCTGACAACCTCATCGTACTGGCTATACCCAGGATCCTACGTATAATGGTAGACGTACCATACATCCGTTCATAAGGTTTCTAACGTTTTCACGTTAGCTAAGGTTTTGACATTTTCATGTCACTAAGTTTGGATAGTCGCCAGTAAGGGCCATACTCCAGTTTACATACGATCCTTTGGGCTTGTCCCCAGTTATCCTTTGGGCTTGTCCCCAGTTATCCTTTGGGCTTGTCCCCAGTTATCCTTTGGGCTTGTCCCCAGTGATCCTTTGGGATCATCCTCCGTTATCCTTTGGGCATGTCCCCAGCTACTAATTTATCTTTTACATTGGCTTAGTCCCAAGTTATGTTCCATTTTTCAGGTTCTCAAAGCTAAACGAATAAGGATCCTTAATCCTTGTTATCCGTTAAAATTTCACTTATGGTTATCTTGATCAAAGGTTAGGATCCTAACTTGGATCCTCAGGTATGATCCTTGACTATTTTGATTATACTAAACAACCCTTGCACTTTGACAACTGAACCTATGATCCTTAAAATAAACTACCTTGAAAATTTTCGATTATAGGATATTTGATCCAGGATCATATCCTAAATTTCTTAAACATAATTTGCTCAACTTTTCTTACTCAAACAAACATGTGTCAAAACAATTGAAATTAAAAAGGATAATAACACAAGATAAGCGACAAAAGTTTAAGATTTTATTTATTAACGAAAGGATTGACCCTTCAAAAGTTGTCAAAATTGCCAACCCACATTTCTACCAGCAAAACGTGGCCCGTCCACATGGGTTGGCAAAGGGTGTCCATTGTCTATGCGGTCTTAGCAGGTGCAGGAAATTAAAGGCGGCAGGATCACAAAGGCTTCATCCCCCAAACAGAGGATCCCTCCACCTTTTGCGATCCTACCTATTGTCCAAAGGATCCAGGATCCTTAACCCTAAAAACTATTGTTCAAAGATTACAGACCATTAATTGTTTCAAATACCACAACCACAAACCACTACCAAGCTTAAAAAATTGGGCTCCGGCCTAGTCACAAATATCCATCATCGCCCAATCATGCAGCTTACACCTTTGCTGCTCCATCACCACTAGCTTCTCCGCCCTGATCCTTGTCAGCATCACCACCCTCCAGCATTGGGATATCCTCAGCTTCATCCTCGTCCTCCAGTTCCGCCAGTCTTGCCTTCCAACCCTCAACATCCCATGTGCTTTTGTCAAAGGCAGGATCCTGAGTCTCCGCAGCCATCTGTAGTTGTATCTTGTACATAGCAATTGCTGCAGAAACCTTGGCATCCTGGGTAATCTCCTGATTCTCGCCATCCATGTCAATCAGCCTTTGAGCAGCCTCATCCTTTGTAGCCCGGAGTTCCTTCTCAAGATCTGCAATCTTGAGATCCTTCAACACGCCCATTTGTTGGAGGTCAGCGATTTGGCTTTCCTGATCCTCGACATGTCCAAGATAGGTCTCAATCTCAGCAAGTTTCTGCAAAAGAGAAATAAGGTAGATTCAGGATCAGGTGATCCACAAAAAAGCAGGATATGCAAGCAGGATATTCAAGAAGGATAACCAACAGGGGCAGTGATCCTTACCTCATTAACATAGTCGAGAAACTGTTGGCGAAGCAGAGGAAATCCATGGAGATCTTCAGAAGTCTTCCTCTTCTTTCCCTTACCCCTAATGGGTGCTTTAGGGGCTGAAGCGGAGGGACTGGCAGCAGAAGTCTTCCTCCTCGAAGACTTGACGTTGGCGAGATCATCTATCCCAAACTTGGAGGCAGACTTGGCAGATTTGGCAGACTTTCCAGCGCCTACACAATCAAAAAACAAGATAAGTTCCCTTATTGATCAAACAATCTCACATATAACTTACTTTTTACAAGGATACTTACTTGACATAGTGGCAGATGCGGAGGATACTTCTTGTGAATCTTGGACGGTGACTTGGAAACTTCTAACCTCAGGATCAAGCTTTTTAAAGGCTAAAACTCTTTCTCTTGCGGCAGGGGTTAACTTAAGATGAGCAATGGATATAGCTGCACAAAAGATAAAAAGGACATTAGTGATCCTCATCATAAGAGACAAGTCTGATAGTGATCCTTCGAGGATCCTCTATCCTACCATGAGTGGCCCACTCCTTGGGCAGATCCTTCCCATAAGGGATGGTATCCCTTCTGACAAAGAAGAAGCGTCGCTTCCAATTTGTATCATTTTTTGTAACCTTAAAAACAGGGTGATCCTCCCCAGCTTTCCGTTTCAACAAATATCGATAAGAGCCAAACGAGGTAAGATCATAAAGCTCGGCCAACTCCGCCATCCCTAGTGTTTTGGTCAAAAATCACACAAGGATAATGTAACCAAACTTTATGTAAACGGGGTATGATGCTTGGTTAATTATAAAAGTAAAGGATCACTTCTATGAGAAATATGCAAAGACACAATGATTTATACGAGGAAAAAGCCCTTGATCAATGTATGATCTCCGGCATAAAAAACCTCGGGTGATGGCAACTACCGATCACCAACTTCAATATAAGAAAAATATAGTTACAACTTCGGATGATAATGAGCTGAGTACAAGGATCACTATAGTTTCGAGTGTCTAAGCGTGTGAGAGTTGTGTTGTGTGTTTTTCCGAATGAGGAAGAGTGTTATATATACAAGTGTAGGTGACCTATTTTAGGTAAAAAGACTAATAATCAGCTCATTACCCCTTTAGAAATAAAAGACAATCTAGCCTAAATTGCCGCCCTTAAATCAAGCCAAGTTTCCATATCCTTTGCAACGTCTATCTTTGATTAAGCTCGTGCTATAATTGTGAAGACGCGTCCCTTGATTATGATGCTAAGAGCGTATCCTGCCAGATGTTCCTGCAAAATAATGTTGTATTACACGAAGGTAACTATTAGCATGAGGATCCTTTCAATGGTCCATGATCCTGATCCTGAAGTCCTGCTGAGGATCACTGTCTGCCAAAGAAACAAGGATCACTGGTTAGGATCACGTATGATAAAAATCCAGCCCTAACAATTGCCCCCAAAATATAAGGAGTTTATTGTAAATAAATGAGTTATATTTTCCTTTGATCTTATCTGCAACGAATGAATCGGATAACTAGCCGTTAATATCGAACTAGCCGTTGCAGCCCTTACGTCATAGATGTGACAATCCCTGCAAATCATGATTATATATAGGAGATAGGGTTAGGATCACTCTGCATTTAAATTCGAGATATCTTCCCTTTATAATCGCTACCGAAGATTGACCAGGTATTCTCTTCTTCTCTCTTTCCTTTCTTCCTTCTCTTGCTCTGTTTTTTCTACTTTTACTCTGTTTCTGTTCCACCACGAGTATGTTGCTTCGAAATTCTCCACATAAGGATTCCAAGAAGAGCAGTCCCCTAAAAAGCCAAGGGATCATCAAGGATTCTCCTACGGAGAGATGTTGCTTTACTGATGCTCATGTAGACAGGATTCGTCATTGCTTTCCGGCGAATGCTGTTTTCAAATCCTTCACACCTACTGCTTTGAGCGACTTTGTTTCAGACGTCTGGGTGGCCTTTCCTGCTACTCCGTTCACCATAGGGTATTCGTATCCTTTTCCAGCCTTCACCCAATCCTTCTTTTCTTTAACCGGCATATCTTATATCCAAGCTATGCCGATGATCTGGAGGGTCCTGTATACCTTCGAGAGGATCATCGAGCAGAAGGGAATTGATTTGGGGATGGCAGAGTTGGCCGCACTTTATGATCTTACCACGTTCGGTTCTTGCCGATATCTGCTAAAACGGAAAGCTGGGGAGGATCACCCTGTCTTCAAGGTTACTAAGAATGACACAAACTGGAAGCGTCGCTTTTTCTTTGTTAGAAGGGATACCATCCCAGATGGGAAGGATCTGCCCAAGGAATGGGCCACTCATGGTAGGGTAGAGGATCCTGGAAGGATCACTATCAGACTTGTCTCATACGATGAGGATCACTAACGTCTTTTTTATTTTTTGTGCAGCTATATCCATTGCTTATCTTAAGTTAACCCCTGCTGCAAGAGAAAGAGTCTTAGCTTTGAAAAAGCTCAATCCTGAGGTCAGAAGTTTCCAAGTCACCGTCCAAGATTCACAGGAAGTATCCTCCGCATCTGCCACTATGTCAAGTAAGTATCCTTGTAAAAAGTAAGTTATATGCTAGATTGTTTAATTAGTAAGGGAACTTATCTTGTTTTGATTGTGTAGGTGTTGGGAAGTCTGCCAAATCTGCCAAGTCTGCCTCCAAGTTTGGGATAGATGATCTCACCAACGTCAAGTCTTCGAGGAGAAAGACTTCTGCTGCCAGTCCCTCCGCTTCAGCCCCTAAAGCATCCATTAGGGGTAAGGGAAAGAAGAGGAAGACTTCCGAGGATCTCCAAGGATTTTCCCTGATTCGCCAACAGTTCCTTGACTATGTCAATGAGGTAGGGATCATTGCCCCTGTGGGTTATCCTTCTCTAATATCCTGCTTGTATATTCTGCCTTTTTTGAGGATCACTTGATCCTGAACTTACCTTTTTTCTCTTTTGCAGAAACTTGCTGAGATTGAGACCTACCTTGGCCACGTCGAGGATCAGGAGAGCCAAATCGCCGACCTCCAACAAATGGGCATGTTAAAGGATCTCAAGATAGCCGATCTTGAGAAGGAACTCCGGGCTACAAAGGATGAGGCTGCTCAAAGGCTAAATGACATGGATGGCGAGAAGCAGGAGATCATCCAGGATGCCAAGGTCTCTGCCGCAACTGCTATGTACAAGATACAATTACAAATGGCTGCGGAGGCTCAGGATCCTGCCTTTGACAAGAGCTCATGGGACGTGGAGGGTTGGAAGGCAAGATTGGCAGAGCTGGAGGATGAGGACGAAGCAGAGGAGATCCCCATGCTGGAAGGTGGTGATGCTGAGAAGGATCAGGGTGGAGAAGCTGGTGGTGATGGAGCAGCAAAGGTGTGAGCTGCTGGATTGGGCGATGATGGATATTTCGAGACTAGGCCGGAGCCCAATTTTTTAGGATTGGTAGTGGTTTTTTGTGGTTGTTGATGGTTTGTGAACAATTTATGGTCTGTAATCTTTGAACAATAGTTTTTAGGGTAAAGGATCCTGGATCCTTCGAACAATAGGTAGGATTACAAAAGGTGGAGGGATCCTCTGTTTGGGGGATGAAGCCTTTGTGATCCTGCCGCTTTTACTTTCCTGTACCTGCTAAGACCGCACAGACAATGGACACCCTTTGCCAACCCATGTGGACGGGCCACGTTTTGCTGGTAGAAACGTGGGTTGGCAATTTTGACAACTTTTGAAGGGTTAATCCTTTCGTTAATAAATAAAATCTTAAACTTTTGTCGCTTATCTTGTGTTATTATCCTTTATTTATCTTTTTATTTTCCAGTTTGTTTTAGAAACATATTTGTTAGAGTAACGATAGTTGAGCAAACCATGTTCAAGAAATTTAGGATATGATCCTGGATCAAATATCCTATAATCGAAAATTTTCAAGGTAGTTTATTTTAAGGATCATAGGTTCAATTGTCAAGGTCTAAAGGTTATTCAAATGAATAATGAAATTAAAAAATAGTTAAGGATCATACCTGAGGATCCAAGTTAGGATCCTAACCTTTAATCGGGATAATCATAAGTAAGACTTTAATGGATAATAAGGATTAAGGATCCTTAATTGTTTAATCTTCGAAAACCTGAAAAATGGAACATATCTTGGGACTAAGCCATTGTAAAAGATAAATTAGTAGCTGGGGACATGCCCAAAGGATAACTGAGGATGATCCCGGAGGATCACTGGGGACAAGCCCAAAGGATAACTGGGGACAAGCCCAAAGGATAACTGGGGACAAGCCCAAAGGATCGTATGTAAACTGGAGTATGGCCCTTACTGGCGACTATCCAAACTTAGTGACATGAAAATGTCAAAACCTTAGCTAACGTGAAAACGTTAGAAACCTTAGGAACGGATGTATGGTACGTCTACTATTATACGGAGGATCCTGGGTATAGCCAGTACGATGAGGTTGTCAGCCCCGGAAGTGGGTACTGGTCCCAAAGACGTGAACTATATCAGGATCATCGTGCGCTGCTGGCGGAAACTGGGGATAATCCCAAGGATAACTGGGGACAAGCCCAAGGATCTGCGTTGCTTTTGAAGATTCTTGACGATATGCCGTAGATACCTGAACTATCATAACTCAAATGGTTCGTGAGAAGAGGATGAAGGATACAGGATCCTTATCCTTTGGTAAAAAGTAAGGAAATGTAATAGTTTTAGGATAAGCACATTACCAGAGTAAGGATCACTGATATCATCGGGATCCTTCAAGGATACTTCAATATAAGGATCACATGCTTGAAGGATCATGTTCACATGAAATATTTCTTCAAGTGAACAGCATTCCAGGCTCTTGGTAACAAATTTCCTTCTATGGTTAGCAACCTGTATGCCCCCTTTCCTGCTTCAGCTTCAATTAAGTAAGGGCCTTCCCATTTTGGTGCTAACTTCCCGTCAGCAGGATTAATAGTGTTTTGGAATGTTTTTCTCAACACCATATCTCCGACTTGGAACTTCCTTATCCTGACATTTTTGTTGTAAGCACCAACCATTCTTTGTTGGTAGCTTGCCATCCTTATCCTAGCCAGATCCCTGATTTCCTCAATAGTATCCAAATCCTGAGCCAGGATTGTAGTATTTTCTTCAGGATCACGTGCACTTGTTCTAGCAGTTGGGATCACCATTTCTGTTGGGATCACTGCTTCTGTCCCAAATACTAAAGAAAAGGGTGTTTGACCAGTGGCATTCTTGGGAGTTGTTCTATCAGCCCATAGCACATAAGGTAATTCCTCTGCCCATTTTCCTTTCTTGGATCCCAGCTTCTTCTTCAGATTGTTGATGATGATCTTGTTGGATGATTCTGCTTGGCCATTGGCTTGTGGATGAACTGGTGTTGATGTTATCATCTTGATTCCCCAACTGTCACAAAAGTTAGTAGTTCTGCTTCCAATGAATTGGGAACCATTATCACATACAATTTCAGAGGGAATGCCAAATCTAGTTATAATGTTTCTTTTGATAAAGGATATAACTTCTTTTTCTCTGACTTGAGCAAAAGCTTCAGCTTCTATCCATTTAGAGAAGTAGTCAGTCATGGCAAGCATAAATACTTTTCCACCAGGTGCTTTAGGGAGCTTGCCAACTATATCCATCCCCCATCTCATGAATGGCTAAGAGGATGGTATGGGGTGTAGCAGTTCAGCTGGTTGATGAAGGATATTGCTGTGTCTTTGACAAGGATCACATTTCCTAGCATATTCTACAGCATCCCTTTTCATGGTTGGCCAGTAGTATCCTGTTCTAAGGATCCTTGAGAATAATGCCCTGCCCCCAGTATGGTTTCCACAATCTCCTTCATGGAAGTCTCTCAACACTTCTTCAATTTCAGGATCCTCAATACATCTTAAATATGGTCCTGCAAGGGATCGTTTATATAGCACATTATTTAAGATTGTAAATTGAGATACCTTGATCCTGAAAGCTCTAGGATTTTCTCCCATTGGAATCTCTCCGTCTTGCAAGTATTTCATGATTGGTGAGACCCATGATCCTGCATAAGATTGAGCTTCTTCACTAGGGATTACTGCAGTATCCTCTTCTATTTCCATGGCCACTTGATTTTCAATAGCAGGAGCCAGGATATGGATGATAGGGATACTTATGTCTTCTGGAATTTTTAAGGATGATCCTAAGTTGGCCAATGCATCAGCTTCCGTGTTATCCTCCCTTGGTACCTGTGTTAAGCTGAAAGAAACAAAAGAGAGTGCCAATTCTTTGACTATCTCTAAATATTTGGTTAGTTTTTCACCTTTAACAGCATAGGATCCATTAAAGTGATTGGTGATCAATAATGAGTCTACATATACTTTAAGATATTTTACCCCCATATCCTTAGCAATTTGCAAGCCAGCAATTAAGGCTTCATATTCAGCCTCATTGTTAGTTGCTTGGAACTCACAGGCTATGGAGTGGGGTATTATGTCCCCCTGTGGCGATTTTAGTAGTATCCCGAGCCCTGTGCCCTTGACATTTGAGGATCCATCAGTGTGTAGTATCTAAGGATCCTTGGTCTCATCCAGCTGTTGGACTTCCAATTCTGCTTCTTTTTGTAGATCACTACTGAAATCAGCCACAAAGTCAGCTAGTGCTTGGGATTTAATGGTTGTTCTTGGCTCATATCTTATATCATGGGCACTAAGCTTTACTGCCCACTTAGCCATTCTTCCTGACATCTCTGGTTTCCTGAGGACATTCTTAATTGGAAAGTTAGTTCTAACAACAATAGTATGGGTTTCAAAATAATGCCTTAACTTAGTTGATGCCATGATTAATGCAAGAATAAGTTTTTCGAGGTGTGAGTACCTGGATTTGGCATCAAGTAAACTCTTACTTACATAGTAGATAGGATATTGTGTACCTTCGTGATCCTTCACAAGGACAGCACTTACAGCGGTTGAGGATACCGCCAAATATAAGGATAACACATCTCCTTTTTCGGGTTTTGATAATGCTGGTGCCGAGGACATATATTCTTTAAGGGCTTGTAAAGCATTCTCATGTTTCTCAGTCCATTCAAACTTCTTGTTCTTCCTTAGGATATCGTAAAATTCTTTACATTTTTCTGAGGATTTTGATATGAACCTGTTCAGAGCTGCTATCCTGCCTGTTAGCCTTTGCACATCCTTAGCATTGGCAGGGGACTTGATGTTTACTAGTGCTTTAATTTGCTCCGGACTTGCTTCAATGCCTCTCTGAGTTACCATATATCCTAGGAATTTACCTGCCTTAACACCAAAGTGGCACTTTGAAGGATTAAGTTTCATGTTATATTTATCAAGGATATCAAATGCTTCTTCCAAATCCCTTAGGTGATCCTCAGCTTTCTTTGATTTGACTACCATATCATCTATGTATACTTCCATAGTTTGTCCAATTTGATCTTTGAACATCATATTCACCAGCCTTTGATATGTTGCACCTGCATTTCTTAATCCAAATGGCATGGCAATATAACAATACAAACCTGTTGGGGTCATAAAGGCTGTATCCTCTTGGTCAGATGGTTCCATCTGAATTTGTTGGAATCCAGATGATGCATCCATAAAGGTTAACAGTTCATGCCCCGCTGTTGCATCCACCATGGAGTCAATGTGGGGTAATGGGAAAGGATCCTTGGGACATGCCTTATTCAGATCAGTGAAATCGACACATACCCTCCACTTTCCATTTTTCTTTTGGACAACGACCACATTGGCTAACCATTTTGGATATTTTACCTCTCTGATCATACCTGCTCGAAGTAGTCTTTCTACTTCTTCTTGGATAATGGCATTCCTTTCTGGTGCAAACTTCCTCCTTTTTTGATGGATTGGTTTGATAGACCTGTCAATGCCGAGTTTATGAGTTATGATATCCTTAGATATACCTGTCATATCTTCGTGCTTCCATGCAAAGGTAGACTTTCTTCTCTTGAGGAAGGATATCATGTCTTCTTTCATCTTGCCAAGGATCCCTGATCCGATATAGATTTTTGATTCAGGATCACTAGGATCCAAGAGGATTTCGTCCACATCTTGTTCCCTTGCCTCCAAGACATTCCTCGGAGGATACTGTAATTGCTATTGCTCCCTTGGCTTCGAGGTTGGCTTCATGGATGAGGTATAACAATCCTTAGCCTCCTGCTGATCACTATCGATCTTGATTATTCCCCATGGGCTAGGGAGCTTCACACATTGATGGTAGGTGGATGGGACTGCTTTCATATCATGTATCCAAGGCCTGCCAAGGATAACATTGCAACAAGACAAACAGTCAATAACGCAAAATTTCTGGTAATTATGTAATCCTTCCACGTAGATTGGGAGTTTGATGTCCCCCAGAGTTTTCTTCGTTTCTCCACTGAATCCTACAAGCACGGAGGATCTTGGTGTGATGTCTGATTCTGGGATTCCCATCTTCTTCAGAACATCAAGCTGGATAATGTTCACTGAGCTTCCTCCATCGATAAGGATCCTGCGGACAAAATGGTTAGAGATAAAGAGAGTGATAACTAAACTATCATGATGAGGATCCTGAATGTTAATGCGATCATCCTCATCAAACGTTATCATCTTCCCTTCTGAGACACTTGATGTTCTAATAGGCCTTTCTCCATTATCCATTTTTGACTCCTTTGCATGTCTTTTGGCCGCCGAGAAGGATGTACCACAGATGTCTGATCCCCCGGAAATAAAGTTGATCACTTGTGCATTTGCCGGAGGTACTGGAGCCATTTCAGGGATCCTTTCAGGATCCTGAGTCCTTTGCTTTTTTCTTCCCAACAATTCTTTCAGGTGCCCCTTGCTTAATAGATATCCAATCTCTTTTCTTAAAGCTATGCATTCTTCAGTCAGATGCCCGAAATCCTCATGGTATGCACACCATTTTGACTTGTCTTTAGTCCCGGATGGTTTATCATTCTTCCTGGGCCACCTAGCTTTTTCACCTAGATTCTGCATTGCAAGGATCAGTTCATGATTATCAACGGAAAAACAATATTCTGAGATTGGAGGATAATCTTCATCATCCTCTTCTTGGTCAACAGCATGCACATTCTGGTTCTCATTTCTATGGTAGGATTTGAATTTGTTGTTCTTGAAGGAGGATCCTTGCTTCTCCTGTTTTGAGGATCCTACTTGTCTCTCCTGGATCCTCTTGTCATCCTCTAGCCGGATGAACCTGAGTGCTCGAGTTCTTACTTCATCTAAATTCCTGCATGGTGTCATAACAAGATCATCATAGAATAATGAATCCTTAAGCAGTCCCATTTTGAAGGCTTCAACAGCCGTAGCCATATCCAAGTTGGGAATGTCCAAGGATTCTTTACTAAATTTAGTTATATAATCCCTTAATGATTCATTATGATTTTGAGTTATCCTGTACAAATCACTAGTTAATCTTTCAAATTTTCTACTACAAGAGAATTGGTTATTGAATAAATTAACTAAATTAGCAAATGAAGTAATAGAGTAGGGGGGAAGACTTAGCAGCCACTTAAGAGCTGATCCAGTAAGAGTGGATCCAAATCCTTTACATAGGCATGCTTCTTTCAGTTTTTCTGGGATAGGATTGATCTCCATCCTCTCCCTGTATTGTGCTATGTGCTCTTCTGGATCCGTTGTACCATCATACAGCTTCATAGTGGGGATATGGAACCTTTTGGGTACCTCTGCATCACAAATTGGTGGTGCAAAGCGAGATACCTTATGGCTTCCATCTGCAATCTCTGGGATAGGCTTGACTACCCCTGGAACGCTTGAGATCATATCTTTTAGTTTCTGCAATTCCCTGGCCATAGCATGATTGACACCTGTATCCTGCATGAATCCATGGTTAGTGGTAGGGTAATTATTTAAAGTGTTACCTCCCATTGGGTTCAAGTTAGGGAATCCATATTGCTGGGATTCTGGAACAACGGAGGGACCAGTGGAAGCAATGGTCTGCATTGGAATGAAGTCCCCTTGATGGACATCTAGACTTTCTGTTTGCAAACTTTTTAGGGATCCTGGCACCTGGAAGGATCCTGGTATCTGGAAGGATCCTGGTATCTGGGATGATCCTGAAACGAATGAGGATCCTTGACCCTGGGATGATCCTGGAATAAAGTAGGATCCTTGACCCTGGGATGATCCTGGAACAAAGTAGGATCCTTGACCCTGGGATGATCCTGGAACAAGGTAGGATCCTTGAAACTGCTGTGCTCCCGGATAGGCTCCCGAACTCATGAGGGATCCCATATGCTGGGGATAGGATCCTGCCGGCTGAAAGTGTGAGCCAGATGCCTGAGTCATTGCTGTCGATCCGAGGTGCAATCCTCTTGATTCTCCCATAATTTGCACGTCTGGAATTCCTGATGGCTGAGAAGTAATCATTGGAGTATCAAAGCTCAAAGACTTGGGCATCAGTGGGGAATGATCCTCTGCCGTTTTCTTCTGTCTATTGAGATCTCCAATTTCCCTGAGGATCCTTTCATTAGTTTCATCCTGCCGCTGCATACGATCCTTCATCTGCAAAATCAAAGTAAATACATCACTAGTACTGGGAATATAAGAATTCATAGCAGAAGGAGATGGAGTTTTAGAATTAGTAGGAGTTTGTCTCTTCTCAGCATTCTTCTGGGATCCTGCCGGTGGTGGAGGCAGAATGTTCTGGGACGAGGTGACCGCAGACATTGCCGTGGACATGTTTTTCAATGATGAAGCCATGTAATTCTTATGAAATGATTTCGAACAAAAGGTTTTCTTATGAATGAAGCACCAATTGCCCCACGGTGGGCGCCAAACTGTTTTGGTCAAAAATCACACAAGGATAATGTAACCAAACTTTATGTAAACGGGGTATGATGCTTGGTTAATTATAAAAGTAAAGGATCACTTCTATGAGAAATATGCAAAGACACAATGATTTATACGAGGAAAAAGCCCTTGATCAATGTATGATCTCCGGCATAAAAAACCTCGGGTGATGGCAACTACCGATCACCAACTTCAATATAAGAAAAATATAGTTACAACTTCGGATGATAATGAGCTGAGTACAAGGATCACTATAGTTTCGAGTGTCTAAGCGTGTGAGAGTTGTGTTGTGTGTTTTTCCGAATGAGGAAGAGTGTTATATATACAAGTGTAGGTGACCTATTTTAGGTAAAAAGACTAATAATCAGCTCATTACCCCTTTAGAAATAAAAGACAATCTAGCCTAAATTGCCGCCCTTAAATCAAGCCAAGTTTCCATATCCTTTGCAACGTCTATCTTTGATTAAGCTCGTGCTATAATTGTGAAGACGCGTCCCTTGATTATGATGCTAAGAGCGTATCCTGCCAGATGTTCCTGCAAAATAATGTTGTATTACACGAAGGTAACTATTAGCATGAGGATCCTTTCAATGGTCCATGATCCTGATCCTGAAGCCTGCTGAGGATCACTGTCTGCCAAAGAAACAAGGATCACTGGTTAGGATCACGTATAAGGATCACGTATGATAAAAATCCAGCCCTAACACCTAGGTCAATCCCTTTCTGCTCGATGATCCTCTCGAAGGTATACAGAACCCTCCAGATCATCGGCATAGCTTGGATATAAGAGATGCCGGTTAAGGAAAAGAAAGATTGGGTGAAGGCTGGAAAAGGATACGAATATCCTATGGAGAACGGAGTTGCAGGAAAAGCCAC
Source organism: Helianthus annuus (assembly GCF_002127325.2). Lineage (NCBI taxonomy): Eukaryota > Viridiplantae > Streptophyta > Magnoliopsida > Asterales > Asteraceae > Helianthus > Helianthus annuus. The sequence continues at coordinate 69,143,216 of NC_035448.2, forward strand.
CCAGGTGTCGGAGATAAAATCACTTAGGGCGATAGGAGAAAAAGATTTAAAGACGGTATCCGCCGGAAAACAGTGACGGATCCTATCAATGAGAGCATCGGTATAACAGCATCTCTCAGTAGGAGAGTCCTTGATGATCCCTTGGCTTTTTAGGGGACTACTCTTCTTGTGATCCTTATGAGGAGAATTTCGGAGCAACATCCTTGCGGGAGAATAGAAACAGGGGAGTAGAAAACAGAGTAATAGAAGAAAGAAAGAGAAGATAAGGGAAGGGAATACCTGATCAACCTTCGATGGAGATTATAAAGGGAAGATATCTTGAATTTAAATGAGGATCGATCCCAACCCTATCTCCTATTTATAATCATGATTTGCAGGGATGTCACTTCAGTGACGTAATGATCGCAACGGCTAGTCCGGTTGTAACGGCTAGTTATTCGGAGTTGCCCGTTGGAGATAAGATCAAAACAAAATACAACTCGTTAATTTACAATAAACTCCTTATATTTTGGGGGAAATTGTTAGGGCTGGATTTTTACAATACATGATCCTCACATGTGATCCTAACCAGTGATCCTTGTTTCTTTGGCAGATAGTGATCCTCAGCAGACTCCCAGGATCAGGATCACGGACCATCATAGGATCCTCATGCTAACAGTTGCTTTCGTTGAATTTAATGTTGTTTTGCAGGAATGACTAGCAGGATCCGCTCTTAGCATCACAATTAAAGGACACGTCTTCACAACTATGGCATGTGCTTAATCGGAGATGGACGTTGTGAAGGATATGGAAACTTGGCATGATTTAAGGGCGATAATTTAGGCTAGATTTACTTTTATTTCTAAAGGGGTAATGAGCTGATTATTAGTCTTTTTTACCTAAAATAGGTCACCTACACTTGTATATATAACACTCTCCCTCATTCGGAAGAACACACAACACAATTCTCACACGCTTAGACACTCGAAACTATAGTGATCCTTGTACTCAGCTCATTATCATCCGAAGTTGTAACTATATTTTTCTTATATTGAAGTTGGTGATCGGTAGTTGCCATCACCCGAGGTTTTTTACGCCGGAGATCATACATTGATCAAGGGCTTTTTCCTCGTATAAATCATTGTGTCTTTGCATATTTCTCATAAAAGTGATCCTTTACTTTTATAATTAACCAAGCATCATACCCCGTTTACATAAAGTTTGGTTACATTATCCTTGTGTGATTTTTGACCAAAACATGTCCTAAAGACCCATTTCCTCTTCCCCACATTGATGCAATGGTAGATGCCACTGTCGGGCATGAAATGCTGACTTTCATGGACGCATCTTCTGGATTTCAACAGATCCAAATGGAGCCTTCTGACCAGGAGGATACTGCCTTCATGACACCAACAGGTATTTATTGTTATACAGCTATGCCTTTTGGTTTGAAAAATGCAGGTGCAACATACCAAAGATTGGTAAACATGATGTTTAAAGACAAACTGGGGGACACCATGGAGGTATATATCGATGATATGGTGGTGAAATCTAAAAAGGCTGAGGATCACCTCCAGGATATCAAGGGAGCATTTGATATCCTGGATCAATACAACATGAAGCTGAATCCTGCTAAATGCCATTTCGGAGTGGGGGCAGGAAAGTTTCTTGGATATATGGTGACAAAAAGGGGGATAGAAGCAAGCCCAGAGCAGATCAAAGCTATCCTGGATATAAAATCACCCTCAAACATGAAGGACGTACAAAGATTGACAGGCCGAGTAGCAGCTTTAAACAGGTTTATCTCAAGATCCTCAGAGAAATGCAAAGACTTTTATGATATCCTGAAGAAGAACAAAAGATTCGAATGGGGGGAGAAGCATGAAGCAGCCCTGTAGGATTTGAAACGATATCTCTCAACCGCACCTCTATTGATGAAGCCTGAAAATGGTGAACCACTATCCCTATACCTTGCTGTATCAGGGAATGCTGTAAGTGCCGTTCTTATAAAAGACCATGAAGGTCAGCAATATCCTGTTTATTATGTTTGTAAAAGTTTATTAGATGCTGAAACTAGGTACTCTCACTTAGAAAAATTAATACTAGCGTTGGTCATGGCATCAACGAAGCTTAGACATTATTTCGAGACACATAGGATACATGTTAAGACAAATTATCCTGTCAAAAATGTGCTTAGGAAACCAGAAATGTCGGGCAGGATGGCCAAGTGGTCAGTAAAGTTGAGTGCTTATGATTTAGTATATGAACCTCGAAATGCCATAAAGTCCCAGGCTTTAGCCGACTTTGTGGCTGATTTCAGTAGTGACATTCAGGATGAGGTAGACCTAGAAGTCCAGCAATTAGGAGAATCCTCAGGATCCTGGATATTATATACTGATGGTGCATCTAATGTAAGAGGAGTAGGTTTGGGAATACTACTAAAATCGCCACAGGGGGACATATTACCCCAGGCTATTAGGTGTGAATTCCCTGCTACCAATAATGAAGCAGAATATGAGGCTTTGATTGCATGATTGGAATTGGCTAAGAAGATGAGTATTAAGAATTTGCAAGTATATGTTGATTCCTTGTTAATTACCAATCATTTTAACGGATCCTATGCAGTCAAGGGTGAGAAGTTAATCGAATACCTCGGTATTCTCAAAAAATTAGCAGGATATTTTGATATTTTTACACTTGAACAGGTACCAAGGGAGGATAATGCTGAAGCAGACGCCTTGGCAAATCTGGGATCATCGATCAGGATACTAGATGGGACCCAAATACCAATATTACATATCTTGTATCCTGCAATAGAACATTTCAAATCTCAGGATAAAGAAGTAGCATGTATCCAGGATCCTGGTGACGGATATCCTGAGAAGGATCCTGAATCCTAGATGACTCCAATTATGAAGTATCTTCAAGAAGGAGATATCCTAAAAGATGCAAATCCTAAGGCTTTTAGGATGAAGGTATCTCGTTTTACTATTATAAATAATATTTTGTATAAGAATCCCTTGCAGGTCCGTACCTAAGGTGCTTGGAAGGTCCTGAAACCAAGGAGGTACTTCAGGATATACACGAAGGAGACTGTGGCAACCATACTGGGGGCAGATCTCTGTTCTCTAAGGTGTTGAGAACAGGATATTACTCGCCGACCATGAGAAAGGATGCCGCGGAGTATGCTCAGAAATGCGATGCATGTCAAAGACACGGCAACATCCTGCATCAGCCTGCGGAACCATTATATCCTATCGTATCCCCTTGGCCGTTCATGAAATGGGGATGGATATAGTAGGGAAGTTACCAAAAGCTCCAGGAGGAAAAGTCTTTATGCTAGCAATGACGGATTATTTCTCTAAGTGGGTTGAAGCTGAAGCATTTGTCCAAGTTAGAGACCAAGAAGTAGTATCCTTCATAAAAAGGAATATCCTGACCAGGTTTGGGGTACCAGTTGAAATCATTTGTGATAATGGGTCCCAGTTTATAAGCAAGAGGACTACTGACTTTTGCAAGAGTTGGGGAATCAAAATGATCACGTCTACTCCGGTGCATCCTCAAGCGAATGGACAAGCAGAATCCTCAAACAAGATAATTGTCAATAACTTAAAGAAGAGACTTGGAGCCAAAAGAGGAAGATGGGCACAAGAATTACCCTTTGTTTTGTGGGCTGATAGGACAACGGTAAAGAATGCGACAGGCCAAACCCCATTTTCCTTGGTATTTGGAGCAGAAGCAATGATTCCAACGGAAATGGCGATACCTACTGCAAGATCTATCCTACAGGATCCTGAACAGAATCCTGAAGCCTTATGTCAAGAATTAGATACTGTGGATGGAACAAGGGACGCAGCAAAGCTAAGGATGGCAGCATATCAACAGAGGATATCCGGAGCATACAACAAGAATATAAGGACTAGGAGGTTTCAAGTCGGAGATTGGGTGTTAAGAAAAGCTTTTCAGAATACTACGAATCCTGCTGATGTAAAATTGGCTCCAAAGTGGGAAGGACCCTATGAGATTGAATCCGAATCAGGAAAAGGAGCATACCGACTCAAGAATATAGAGGGGGATATGCTACCAAAATCCTGGAATGCTATACATCTAAAGCGCTATTTCATGTGAGTTTGGAATTTAATTTCTAACTCAGGATGGTATGAATTCTATCTCTTTTAATATGTTTAATATTATTTACTCTTTTGAACTGATTACTGACTTAAGCATCGGAGGGGTGTTAGCCAAGCTAACACCCACCTTAGTTTAAGGATGTTTTGCAGGATATGCTTCAGGATATACCTCCAGGATGTACACTCGGGATAATTCGGAAGATTAGAGGATTGGCCCCCTCTCTCACGTTTAAGGGATCCTGATCCCTTCACAGGTTTAAAGGTATTCACCTTTCTCACGAATTGGGTTTAAACACCCCGCCTGGAGCGCAAGTTATCCAGGGATAGTTCAAGGTGGCGGGACCAGTTCATGTAAAAGTGGCTGACAATTTCGTTACTGTTGGCTATACCCTGGATCCTTAAGGTATATGAGGATTGATCACCCTCTCTCACGAAAGGGTATTTTCATACTCTCTAAGGTTTAAAGGTTTTCACCTTTCTAAGTCTTGGAGTTTATACACTCCCGCCTGTAGCGCACGAAAACAAGAGTGTTTTCACACTCTTCTAAGGTATAAAGGTTTTCACCTTTCTAAGTTTTGGGGTTTCCACACCCTCGCCTGTAGCGCACGAAACGTGGGTAAAATCCCCGGTAAAACTCAAAGACTTAAAGGTTTTCACCTTTTCAAGTCTTGAGGTTCTTATACTCCGGCTTAAATGCCTGGAAATTGGGTTTAGTCCCAATAAAATACAAATTTTTTGGATAATCCCAAAGTATATTTTCAAAAAACATAAATTTACAAGTCTACATAAATTTTTGAAAAAAGATTACTAAGTTTAAACAACTGGTTGAAGAATTGCTAAAGGATCATATCCTGATACAACATACTGGTCCTGCACAGATGGGGGACATCCGTGATGGAACATGACGTATGCTGATACTATATCCGACTGGGGACATTTATGCTGGAGCAAGAAGGAAACCTATGCCAACATTATATCCCACTGGGGACATTGCGAATGATTCAAAGGTTTAAGAATGAAGATTATTGCCTAGGTGTTTCTGGTATGGATTCTTACTTTTCCTAAGTTTGAAGGCCTTATCTGAGTAAGTTAAGTTTTTATGAAAATTTGTATTTAACTAAGTTTTTGTCAAACATTCTGAACAAAGGTGACAAAGCAATTAAGTATCATACCAGTATCCTGATCAGGATATTCAGAATAAATTTTTCAAAATAACATATAACACGGAGATGAGGTCGAAAAGGTTAGTTTATTATTATTGGTCCAAAAAATTGTATTCTTGGTTTCATCTCAAAAAGAGACCCATTCACCAAGAACACAATTAAGTTTTTAAAGCATATTTACATAAACACTTGAAGGCTTCATCCTGAAAACACAGGATCCCTCCACCTTCAACTGTCAAACTATTCTAGTTGCAGGAAATGAAAATTGTTCTAAGTGCAGGACGACCAGATAATTTAGACCCTACAAAATACAGGGAAGGAGATCATGGGCTCGATGAATTCGATGAAGCCAAGGTTACCATAAGAGAAACCTTTGGCAGCAGCAGCAGAGGGCTTAGAGCTGATGGCAACATATGGCTCCTTTTTCACCAAGACAGGCTTAGAAAAGCTGTCAAGCTCATCTGGATCAAAAGTAGCAGGGTCCTTGATGGAATCTGCGTAAAAGGGAGTAATTCTAATTTCATTAGATGATAGTATTCTGAAGTAACCAAACCTATGCATGAATATTTAAAACAGATATCCTTACCAGACATGTTGGAATGACTAAAAAAAATATATCCGTTGGAATCATGATATCCAACAGTTATATTTTTGGGGACAATTGTTATGGGTGAAATTCTGAGCCCATATCCTGATTTTGTATCTTGATTTTTTATTAGCTGTATATGATCAGGATACCAGATCAGGATACCGGATCAGGATACCGTATCAGGATACCGGGCCAGGATATTGGTAATATCCTGAGGCAGTATCCTGACTATTACTAACGATTGGCTTGTAAACGTTGGTTGCAAGGTACCGACGTTAAAAGACTTGATCTACCTGAAGATTCGCTCAAGGTGGTTGAAAAATGGACGTTGATGGTGGAAGAATGGGTCTTGTAACGGTCAGAAAGGCATATTCCGCAAGAATATCGGATGTTGGTCAATGTTATTGACATTGTAACGGTTATATGAGCTGAAGACCCGGTTTTGTAGTCAATAAGCACGTGGAAAACAAGTAGAAAGAGTCCCCCAACGTTCAGAATGGAATATTCCCAGCATCCCGGAATAATAGGAGAGTTAGTTTGTTTTTTGTAACTATATAAAGGGGCGATCGGATCATAGGTAGACACAACTTTTCACGCACTTTCACTCACACTCTTTGCTCTCTAGCTACTAGCAACCACTACACATAAACACTTGTACTCAAATCTGATTGTAACACTTAGCGATCCGATCAATATCCTTCACTGTATCCTGACGTTTGAAGTAATAGAAGAACAAGGCAGCTGCAATTGTCAGCTCCCGAGGTTTTATGCCGGCGATCTAGATTGATCAAGGGCTTTTCTCGTATATCTCGTGTCAACCTTTACTTTTTTTTGCTCATTGTTTGATCGTAGATACAGCTCTATATCCTGAGCCGTATCCTGAAACTGTTTTTGCAAATAACTCAATTAACATATTTTTGAACACATTCTCTTAGCACATTACCTCACTTAACTAGTTTGATCACTTAATTGCTTCGGTAATTTTTGACCAAAACACTTAGCAACCCCTGACACATCAGGTGCTTAGTCTAAACTATAGTACTATCGTTGCTAAAGGCGGTCTGGCAAGTAACCTCGTACAAGCATAGTACAAGCATTCAACAAATCATGTCGCAACCACCGACCCCTACCCAGGGAGCAGGTGTCGCGAGATCCAGATTAGTGGTATCGGTGTTTATTAATTTGGCATCAGAAATTAACATCAGGACCATAGTTAGGAAATAGTTTATCAGAGTTAAAACACCACACTTTTATAAATAATAAATACATGGGAAAAAACCCAAGTTTCCATTACAATACGTTTATAGGGATAAACCCTAATTTATTGAAATAAAACTTCTTTCTTTATTTAGGTAACTTTTATAGCCACTTTTCCAAGCCTTCAGTGCTCTCCAGCTCGCTTCTATTAGCTTCACATTACGTTACCTAAAACGCGTTTTAAAAAGTTTTGTCAGCAACAAATACTGGCGAGTGTATCCCAGTTTAATCAAAAAAGTTTTATCACTTTACAGTATTGAGAGCGATCACAATGTTTATATCTACCCAATTACCACCCACGGTACTGTCAATCCTGACTTGTGGTCATGTTACTACTCACAGTGTAGTAACAAGTAATGTATACAAAACCCCAACATACAGACAATTATTATTAAATACATAGACTCAATCACTGTTAATTTGTACTTTAAAACAATTGAGGTTTTGTAAAAACAGTTTACAAAAATAAGAAATACTCACATTGTTGTTTTAGATAGTACTACTGCTTTTTGGTGACATCCTGGTTATAATCTATTAAAATTAAACAATGCACACGTGTTAGTAAGATAACCCAATTTACATTAGCCATACCCCCGAGACAGAACTCCAACGACTGAGTCAGGCAGAGCCTTGACATGCGTTACAGAGCTCTAGATCAATCGGGTAGAGTAACTAATACGTAACCGGGGGTTATAATACTTACAACAAGGCAGAGCTTCGCTTTTTAGGGGTATAAAACCCGAGAGTTTTAGCTATTCATATTTGAGAGAGAAAGAAAGTTTTTAACGACTGAAACTGAGCTCGAACACTCTTCTTATAGGGCTGGACGAAGGGCGGCTCGCGCCCCGCGACGCCTTATTGCTTATCTTTCACGGCCCGCGAGGCCACTAGGCTAGGGCCTAGCTTGGTCGACTCACACCGTAGATCTAACACTAGAGGGGACACGTGGCGCAATGTGGTGTCGCTTGGTGCCACCTTGTCGCGGCCCGCGACGACTTGTCTTAAGGGAGTCGCACCCCGCGAGAACCCTATTTGTTTGTTTTTATTTGATTTTTATTAATATAAAGGTATTTTAGGCTTGTTTTTCGTATACGGGGTATATTTTAAGATGTGTAGGAGTATTTTAAGGGTTGTTATATCATCCATACCTTGTTTTAGATCTCGTCCTCGAGGTCTACTGGAACAGGTGTGGATATTTCCTTTGCATATCTGATTCAAGCTCCCAAGTGTATTCTGGTCCTCTCGTGGAATCCCATTTCACTTTGACTAGAACTAATCTCTTGTGTTTGAGGTTCTTGATCTTTCTGTCTTCAATCTGCAGGGGTTTCTCTACAAACTTAAGTTTCTCATTTACCTCTATGTCCTTAAGAGGTAACATTAATGATTCATCTGCTAAACATTTCTTGAGATTACATACATGAAATACATCATGTATTCCTGCCATTTCCTCTGGCAGTTGTAGCTCGTAAGCTACTGGTCCTATTTTTCTAATAATCTCAAAAGGTCCGACATATCTGGGGCTTAACTTTCCCTCTGCTACTTGAAATTCCAACAGTTTTCGTCTGTTATTAGCATAACTCTTCTGACGATCTCGTACCGCTTTTAATCTTTCCTTGACTTGAATAATAGTGTCTGTTGTTTCTTGTACTATCTCTGGTCTAGACAGTTGCTTTTCTCCAATTTTTGCCCAACAGACTGGAGTTCGACACTTTCGTCCATAAAGTGCTTCAAATGGTGCAGCATTGATACTGGTATGATAGCTATTATTGTAGGAAAATTCTATTAATGGTAAATGATCGTCCCAATTTCCTCCAAAATCAATTACACAAGCTCTAAGCATATCCTCCATTGTTTGAATTGTCCTTTCGCTTTGTCCGTTCATTTGAGGATGATAAGCTGTGCTTAGTTTTAACTAGGTTCCCATTGCTTTCTGGAAACTAGTCCAAAAGTGAGAAGTAAAATGGCTATCCCTATCAGAAACAATAGATAAAGGAATTCCATGTAATGAAACTATTTCATTTACATATAACTTGGCTAATTGTTCCATACTGAAAGTTTCTTTCATAGGTAAGAAATGAGGAGATTTGTTTAATCTGTCTACAATCACCCAGATTGCATCATTACCTTTTCTTGTCTTGGGTAATTTCTTAACAAAATCCATTGTTATCAATTCCTATTTCCATATCGGCATTTCTAGTTGTTGCAATAATCCTGAGGGTTTCTGATGTTCAGCTTTAACCTGTGAACATGTTAAACACTTAGCAACATAGGTGGCTATATCCTTTTTCATTCCTATCCACCAGAAATTCTTTCTTAAGTCTTGATACATTTTATCATTACCAGGATGTATCGTATACTTAGACTTATGGGCTTCTTCTAAAATTCGGTGGCGTAGGTTTCCTTGTTTGGGTATCCAGATTCTTTTCTTATGGAATCTCCAAATTCCATCTGTTCCTTGTTCTAATTCCTTAATCATTCCTTTTAATTTTTCAGTATCGTCCTTGATTACTGTTTCCTGCATTTCTCTAATTTGCTCGTTTAAGTCTATCTCCAGATTTAATTTGAGAGAGCGTACTCGTCTTAGCTTTTCATGACACTTTCGACTTAAAGCATCAGCTACTAGATTAGCCTTTCCGGCATGATACTGGATATTACAATCATAATCACTGAGAATCTCCATCCAGCGTCTATGTCTCATATTTAACTCTTTCTGCCCAAAAACATATCTTAAGCTCTTATGATTGGTAAAAACAGTAAACTTGCTACCATACAGATAATGTCTCCAAATTTTAAGGGCAAAAATTATCACTCTAGATCATGGGTTATATAATTTTCTTCATGATTCTTAAGTTGTCTAGAGGAATAGGCTATAAACTTTTTGACGTTGCATCAACACACATCCATAACCTAACTTAGAAGCGTCACAATAGACTACCAAGTCTTCAATTCCTTCTGGTAACGCGAGTATAGGTGCGTTGGTTAACTTTTGCTTTAGAATTCTAAAAGCTTCTTCCTGTTTTGGTCCCCATTCAAATTTAACTGATTTGCAGGTCAGTTTCGTTAAGGGAATGACTATTCTAGAAAAATCTTGAATAAAACATTTATAATAACCTGCTAGTCCAAGAAAACTTCTCACCTCCGTCGGTGATTCAGGGACTTTCCACTTGGTAATTGCCTCGATTTTTGTGGGATCTACATGAATTCATTCATGATTAACCAGGTGTCCAAGGAATTGCACTTCTTGTAACCAAAATTCACATTTTGAAAATTTAGCGTAAAGCTTTTCTTTTCTCATCAAATTCAGAAGTATAAACAAATGCTCTGCATGATCTTCTTTATTCTTAGAATAAATAAGAATATCATCTATAAAGACACTTATGAATTTATCCAGATATGGTTTACATATTCTGTTCATCATGTCCATAAATGCGGCTGGGGCATTGGTTAAACCAAATGGCATGACTGTAAATTCATAATGACTGTACCTTGTCCTGAAAGCAGTTTTAGGAATGTCCTCTTTCTGTACTTTCAGTTGATGATATCCTGAGCGTAAATCGATTTAGAAAAGAATTGAGCTCCTTGCAGTTGATCAAACAGATCATCGATTTTCGGTAGTGGGTACCGATTTTTAATCGTAACCTAGTTCAATTCTCGGTAATCAATGCACATACGCATTGATCCGTCCTTCTTCTTGACAAACAAGATTGGTGCTCCCCATGGTGATGAACTAGGCTGTATGAAACCTTTCTCCAGAAGTTCGTCCAATTGTTTCTTCAGTTCTTGCATCTCCGCTGGTGCTAAATGGTAGGGTGCCTTGGCAATCGGTGTTGTCCCTGGTATTAGGTGAATTCTGAATTCAACCTCTCTATCTGGCAGTAATCCAGGTAACTCTTCTGGAAAAACATCTGAGAATTTAGATACTACGGGAATATCTTTCAATTCTTTTCCTTTAGTGTTAATGATTATAGAAATCATATACACTAGTGATCCTTTCCTTGCATAGCTGGCCGTTTTCATCACAGAGATGAATTTTGTGGACCTGGATAGCTCATCTCCTTTAATTGTGATCTTGTCACCCATGGTGAACTTACTTGTACCGACTTTTGATCACATAGAATGCTGGCGTGGTTGGCTACTAACCAATCCGTTCCTAATACTGTATCAAATCCAGCCAGATTCATTGGGTAAAGGTTAGCAATAAAATTATGGTTTAAAATTTATATTCTTGTTTCCTGCAAGATTTCAGTAATCTTAATGGATTCTCCATTCGCCGTTTTGACCAAACATTCTTGTTGAAGTTTAGTTAATGGTTAATTAAGAAGTTTGCAGAACGAAGTATTAATAAAACTTTGGTTTGCACCAGAGTCAAATAATACTTTAGCAAAAATATCATTAACTAAAAACGTACCAGCAATCACATCCGGAATTAGCTTGGCTTCTTCAGCTGTCAGAACAAATGCTCTGGCATTTTTAGTAGTTTTGCTGTTTGTTGCTGGAGCTAGTTTCGGACAGTTCGGTTTGATATGCCCAGTCTCTCCACAGTTGAAGCATAGCTTGTTGCTGGGTTTCTTCCTGCAGTCTTCTTCCATGTGTCCAGACATTTTGCAGAAGTTGCAGTATATTGAACATCTTCTTGAATGCTTCTTTTTGCAGTACTTACAGTAAGGTGCAGAAGTAGAACCTGTACTTTTCCCACGGTAGGTATTTCCATGACGGAATTCTTGAGTAAACTTTTGGGCTAGGTTCTTTCTCTGATTTTCTTCTTGCGTACGTACAAATTCATCAGTCAAGGTATTGGCTAATTCTACGGCTTGTTCTATGGTTTGTGGTCTAGCTGCCTTGACTATGTGTCTGATTTCACTAATTAATCCCAGATGTAATGGGAGATTAATACTGGTTCTGGTGAGGCTAGGGTTGGCAATATCCTAGCATATTCGAAGAATATGGTAGTGTAACCTTTGCAGTCTATTCTAGTCATTTTAAGATTTAAGAACTTATTAGCGATTTGTTCTTTTTCATGAGGAGGACAAAATTTCCTTTCAACTATGTTCTAAAAAGTCAGTCCATTCCATATTATAAATTTTATCACTTCCTCTAGATTGGAGAATAGTATTCCACCATTCTAGAGCTGCATTCTTAAAAAGATTAGAAGCAAACAAAATTTTATCTTCATCTGCACATTTGCTTATTTTTAAGACTGCTTTTGTCTTTTCTATCCAACGTAGAGCTGCAATGGCTCCTTCATTGCCAGAGAACTCTATTGGTTTGCAAGACCAGAATTCTTTTTAAGAACAACCATATGACATGGTTCTTCTTCTTTTTGGAATAGGCAATTGGAGTAGCGGTCCATTATTCACGCTGTGACTGGGTTTAGTATGTGCTCATTGACTTCCACTGTTAGTTTTATTATTTTCTGCTTCTTTAACAGTTGGTGTGCGTTCGGTGTGATATATTTTTGTTGATATTTTGAGCCCATTTTATGCATTAGTCAAGTTTTAAATTTATAAAACACGATATTCTACTAACACTAAACACACACTTGGGCAAGTGCACCCATCGTGAGCGTCGTATAACGTTGGTCAGATACCGAGGTCGTCCAAGGACACAAGAGCTTTTAGTACCGGTTTATCCTCAACGTCTAATCAATCTTAATTTTTGAGAAAAGGTTTGAAACCTGAAAAATAAAAACTAAAAACTAAAAATGCAGAAATAAAAATAAAATAAAATAAAATAAACAGATAGACAAGATGAATCACTTGGATCCGACTCGCCTTTAATGTATCCTTGATGATTTTTGCACTTTCGGACTTTTTAAGAGATTATCTTAGTTATAGTAGTAGGCCCCTCTTTTGAAGGTGACGTTACCCCCAAACCAGTGGTTTGAGTCAGCAAGGATACAATCCCAAATGGTAGGAATATTGAAAGATAATTAATTAAGTTATTAATGCGAAAAGTGGTAGGCCCCTCTTTTGAAGGTGACGTTACCCTCGGCTAAGTGGTTTAAGTCAGCGGGGATACAATCCCAAGTAGCCGGTTTAATGTATTAATAGTAGTTTGCATATGAGGGGTTCAAGCCATTCGCACCCCCGCCATCCAATACCAGTGAGTATTGAAGGAGGTCCTAGTAAGCTTGAACCAGGTCCTTGCAGGATCTATACACTGAACAAGGCAAGAACCTTACTAAACCATTCCCTTAACCCCTGACCAGGTAGCCAACATGCCTCTATATAGACAGTAGAGACATGAATGGTGTAAATCTTTTACTTTATATAGATAGTAAAGTAACGCCAAGAAACCACGGACAAATGATAAAGAAGATTCACCTTCAACATAAGAAACTAGTTATTAAAGTCATTAATACAAAACCAAATAAAAAGTGCCGAAAGATTAAAAATCAAAAGTAATACATAAAAGACTTGTCTTCACCAAGTGATGTAAGAGGCTTAACCAAACATGGCCTTTGATTGGTAAGAACTCTTACTATTAATCTTGGATCCCGAGACTACTACAAACTCTAAAGATGGAGGATGGTGGTGGGTGTTGGTGGTGTGGTGGTGGGTGTTGGTGGTGTAGTGGTGGTAGAGTGGTGGCAAAGTGGGAGAGTAGTGGTTTGCCAAGGGATGCCTTTGAAGTGAGCCAAGCACACCTATTTATAGCCTGCATAGAGCTCTGGCCACGGCCCCGTGTCCAGTGGGCACGCCCCCGTGGCTAGCCCTTTTCTCTTCCTTCATTAAATGCATTTGTCAGCAGAGGGTCCCACACGGCCACGTGTCTAGTGGGCATGACCCCGTGGTCAGAATCGTATCTATACTATCAAGATTTTGCAAGATTCTCTGTATCTTAGCGTTGACCACGCCCCGTGTTGAGCTGGGCACGTTCCCGTGGTGGGCGTAGAAGCTTCTACATGTTTGTCTTTTCTGCAGGCAACTGACCACGCCCCCGTGTCTAGTGGGCACAGCCCCGTGGTCAGTCTTTTTTGGGTAAAGGGTTACCCCGGTGAAATTTTATATCAACCAACAAATAAAAACAGGGTGTGTTAAGACATGAACACACACTTTTAGTCTTGGCATACCAAGACTAGGAATACAAAACAAAAGAACAAAACCCGACAAATGTCATAACCAAAAGACAAAACTAAACAAGGGATCACAGCCCGAAAAACAAAACACTCGGCCGAAACTAAAAGAAACTCCTTAACCCGGCTCCAAAGCCATATTCTTCGCAATCAGCCACCTTTCCAGAATCTTGTCATACTTCGGCTCCCCACTCACCTTGAAACCCATAATTTTAAGCCGAACCGTATCAGTTATGATCTTCGCAAGAGCTTCAGCATTTTGAGCAAGATTAGAAAATAGACGATTGTTTCTTTCTTGCCAAATAAAATATGTGGTAGCCGCAACCAGGATCTTGCAAATAATATGCTCTAGCGTTCTAGAATTAGAAACGAGCTCCAACCACTGAATAATCGACGACCAGGTATTCATTACACCCTCCATGTCCACGTTTTTCCTAACCAGCCCCCAAACCTCAGATGAAAAACGACATTGGAAGAAGAGATGATCTCTAGAGTCACGATCATATTTACATAATGGACAACACATAAGCTGTAAATTAGTAGCACTGCCAGCTTCCCAAACGGTCAACCTGTCTTGAGTCTTTAGTTTGTTCTTGATAACTCCCCGTGGTCAGTCTTCTATTTCTTTATTTTTGCTTTTGCTTTGGGGATGCTGCTGAGGGGTCGGGCATGTCACGTTTATTCCTTTTCTTTGTATTTATGTTGGTTTTGGCTGTATATTTGTTCCTTCTGCTTGTTTAAACTCATTTGGTCCTGTAAATTCAAAAGGTAGATAAAAACACACTTTTCCAACATTAGTACTAAAAAATGGTTAGTTTTATGCCTCATTTGATGTAATTTATATGTTACATTTTGCACACATCAACAGTCTTGATAATATATGGCATAACATCTATGATTCCTTGTGCTACGATATGTTGGATGGCACTGTTATCTATTTGGTATCCATTATTATCATTATTCTGATTTTCCTGATTTACTTCATTGTCCATCTGAATTATAAACATTTATCAGGTATTAATATCACAGAATAAGTTTTAATGCAAACAATCAGGTAAACAAATTGATAAAAAACGTCGAACATTGCGACTTTTACTCTTTTCATATATATATATATATATATATATATATATATAATGTAAGTATCTATAGAAAACCCACTTTAATTTAGAAAACCCGGGAAACTCAAAGCTCCCGATGTTTTTTTTCTTGAAAAAATTTACACATGTTATATACATGTTTTTAAGGGTTTTGGGCAAAAAAAATCAAAAAAGCGCCGAGTAGATATTTAAAAAATAAATAAATAAGTTTTGGTGTAACACATGTTACAAATATGTCAGATAAATGTAACATGTGTTACACCAAACCTTGTTTATTTTTTTTTAAATATCTACTCGGCGCTTTTTTGATTTTTTTTTTGCCTAAAACCCTTAAAAACATGTATATAACATGTGTAAAATTTTTCAAGATAAAAAAACATCGGGAGCTTTGAGTTTCCCGGGTTTTCTAAATTAAAGTGGGTTTTCTATACATCCTTCCCCTATATATATATATCTATATATATATATATCTATATATATATATATATATATATTACAACCTACAACTGAAATGTAAACACACTAATAGTTATGCATCGATAGATATTAGGTAACAATTTTAGTTGATATATATATATATATATATATATATATATATATATATATATATATATATATAGTAGGGTTCGCACGGAAAGTGTGTTTTTCCTAGAAAGTCTAGGAAGCGATCTGGTCCATCCGATTGGTGTGTTTAAGGGTTGAGATTAAATCAATGGCAATCTTGTAATATTTGAGTTTAATTAATTGATTGTTTTAAATGAGTAGCGGCAATTTTGTCAATGGTCGTGTTTTAAATCAATTAGATAATCGCCCAATTCCTAATTTCAAGCGATTTTCCCTCTCTCTCTCTCCAAACCCATGTTGGAAACCCCAATCCCTACCAAAAATAACTACAATCATGGAAGAATATAGCTTTAGAAACGATGGAGAGCACCGGATCAAATTAAAACACTTCTCCGTCTCCACCATCTCCGAGTTCATCATCACCATTCAAATATTGTTCTTATTATCTCCGTTTTCTTGACGATGTGTTTTAACAGCAAGCAAATTAATACAGTTGTGTTTTAGCAGCAAGCAGATTCATACAGTTGTGGTTTAGCATCCAAATTCATACAGATGTGTTTTAACAGCAAGCAGATTCATACAGTTGTGTTTTAGCATTCAGATTCATACAGATGTGTTTTAACAGCAAACAGATTCATACAGTTGTGTTTTAACAGCAAGCAGATTCATACAGATGTGTTTTAATAGCAAGCAGATTCATACAGTTGTGTTTTAGCATTCAGATTCATACAGTTGTGTTTTAGCATCCAGATTCATACAGATGTGTTTTAACAGCAAGCAAATTCATACAGTTGTGTTTTAGCATTCAGATTCATACAGTTGTGTTTTAACACCAAACAGATTCATACAGTTGTGTTTTAACAGCAAGCAGATTCATACACTTGTGTTTTAGCATTCAGATTCATACAGTTGTGTTTTAACATCAATCAGATTCATACAGTTGTGTTTTAGCATTCAGATTCATACAGTTGTGTTTTAACAGCCATCAGATTCATACCCTGTGTTTTACCATCTTTATATTGTGGGATCTATAAAAAAAATTGACTTTAGCCCTGTAAACTGTTAAAACATAGCACCAAGAACATGCTGATAAATTCAAGTAATCTTCTGAACAATGGAATAAGCGATGTAATGTGACATAGACAATAACATAAAACACATTCAGATTGTTAAAATGTGAAAGAACTGTTAAAACACAACCTGATTATATATTGACTTCAGAGTGTTAAAACACACTGACTTCAACCTCTCTGACTGGTAACACACATCACTAAGAACATGCTGATAGTTTTCAGATAAACACATTGACTTCCAGATTTGAATTCGAAAATAATAAAATTCCGAAAATCATGGAATTTTAGTTAATGAAGATACATTCCAAAAATAAAATTAAAATGTGAAATTACATGATAGCCCTTCTACTTAAAATCCCTCAATGCCACATGTCCAATTCTTATTCCTTCCTGAGACTTTCTAGGAAAAATAGACTTTCCACCCAACTCCTACTCTATATATATATATATATATATATATATATATATGTCTGTATATATTATTATCATTATTATTATTATTATTACTAATACTACTAGGGATTGTTCATCCAGAATTGCATTTCTCGCTTGTTATATTTCCACACGAGCTTTTCTCCTATTTGTCGTATTCTCTCTCATTCTTCCACTAATTCCTCACCAAATGTGCGGAGTTCCTACACATTCTCCTCACTCATGGATGGCAGTGGTGCTGGTATTGGGTCAGGGTATTGAGGTATAGGCTCTGGGTACGAGTTGTTTAACACATTCTGAATATACTGGTCGGCATTCCAATACGGGTCTACAGGATTAAGGTCAGTATATTGTGCTATGGGATTTGGTATCGGTTCTCCCTGTGGATAGAGTTCCTGATATTCCCTATGGTCATCTTCCCATGGATCATACGCTAGAGGATTAGGTGCTGGGATTCTAGGTATCTCGTTAGGGTCAAATGCTGGTATGGGAAATTGGTTTCCTTGGTTAAGTTCTATCTCCATTGGTTGGGTTGGAAATAAAGGCAATGGTTGTGGTGCAATTATCTGATCAAGGTTTAGGTGTGCTGCAGTGGTGGCTAGCATATGAAAGTTTGCCAACTGTCTATTAACTGCTTCTTGGATTTGGGAATTTACTTCCCTATTGGCTGCTGCTAACGCTCTTTGTTGTTGTAACTTTCTCATTCGCTTTCTCCTTTCATGTGCTCCCCTACAAAACCATCCTCTCTTTTTCGAAGGGAATGGTTCCTCGGATTGCGCCTTAAAGATGAAGATTCCTTCTTCAGTGTCAGCAGAATACCCCGAAGGAGTAGGCTGTGATGAAGTTCCTTCACTTTTGGGGAACTAGCTAGGTGACAATAAGCGTCAGATGTACCTTGCTCACTCATGCTGTAAACTAACAAATTGTTAAATAACACAAAGCAATAATATACATATATACACATAATCACATAGATTATTTCCTAACATAACTGGTAAAAATCTTGGTATCAGCAGAACACTTCTGTGGCTTAAACCAGTGGCTGTAGCTCTGATACCACTCTCTGTCGCAACCCCGACCCCTACCCCGGGAGCGGGTGTCGCGAGATCCAGATTATTGGTATCGGTGTTTATTAATCTGGTAGTGGAAATTACCATCAGGACCATAGTTAGGAAATAGTTTATCAGAGTTAAAACACCACACTTTTATAAATAATAAATACGTGGGAAAAACCCAAGTTTACATTACAATACGTTTATAGGGATAAACCCTAATTAATTGAAATAAAACTTCTTTCTTTATTTAGGTAACTTTTATAGCCACTTTTCCAAGCCTTCAGTGCTCTCTAGCTGGCTTCTATTAGCTTCACATTAAGTTACCTGAAACGCGTTTTAAAAAAGTTTTATCAGCAAGAAATACTGGCGAGTGCATCCCAGTTTAATCAAAACAGTTTTATCACTTTACAGTATTGAGAGCGATCACAATGTTTATATCTACCCAATTACCACCCACGGTATTGTCAATCTTGACTTGTGGTCATGCTATTACTCACAGTATAGTAACAAGTAAGGTATACAAAACCCGAACATACCGAAAATAATTGTAGAATACATAGACTCAATCACTGTTAATTTATACTTTAAAACAATTGAGGTTTTGTAAAAATGGTTTACAAAAATAAGATGTACTCACATTGCTGTTTTAGATAGTACTACTGCTTTTTGGTGACTTCCTGGTTATAATCTATTAAAATTAAACAATGCACGCGTGTTAGTAAGATAACCCAATTTACATTAGCCATACCCCCGAGACAGAACTCCAACGACTGAGTCAGGCAGAGCCTTGACATGCGTTACGGAGCCCTAGATCAATCGGGTAGAGTAACTAATACGTAACCGGGGGTTATAATACTTACAACGAGGCAGAGCTTCGCTTTTTAGGGGTATAATTGTGACATCTGTGCTTGTGTAATCATTGTACAAACTCTGAACAATTCAATATTAATAAAATAATGAGTTTTGATCCCAATGTTTGTCATTTATGTTTGATTTAATGCACATGTTGATTTTTGATCGATTTTGAACTCTATATCGCTTTCTAAGAGTTATACGCAAACTGATGCGTAAACGCGATCAGTTTAACACGACAAACACTTTGGGACAGCAACATAAGCCTAACATACCTTAAATAACCTTTACATAACTTAGAAATAAGTTTTGAAGGGTTTGGTATGGCAAAAACAAGTTTATTCGCTCACAGGGACTATTTGTGTAAACTTGCAAAAGTCTGCCGTTTCGTAAGGCAACGTACAGTTCAGAACTTGATCATAAGCTAAACATACCATATATAACCTAAACATGGCTTGGAAATAAGCTTAGATAGGTTCGGTGTGCAAAAATATGCTTATATGATCTTACGGGGACTAAAAGTGTCAAAAACGGCATAAGTTTGCATTTTCGCGCATATCTTATGTTCTGACCACATCTGGACATCCAAAATTTTTGTACACACTAAAATATTTTTATTTTAGTGATAGACATGCAAAAATATCGCTCGTCGCTTAATTTGGTTCGTTTTCGCGTCTGTTTGAGTTTCGTCGTAATTTAACGAATAACGCGACCGTATGACCAAAGGAGCCGACATCCGAGAGTTTTCCAAGCATATTTTGAGTCCTCTAAACTTTATTAACCTTGTAGAGCCTTGAAAATGGCTTAACGGGGGTCAAAAGGGAATGAAATAAGCTTAAACAAGTGCAGGGACCTGAACTGTCAAAACAGAAACTGTTAGCTGATCTGCAGAGTTCACACGGGCCGCGTAAGCCCAGTGTAACTCTTACGCGGGCCGCCTGAGAACGCACAGTTCCAGAAATTCAATTTTCAGCAACTGTTTGATACTTTAGGGGCTGTTATGGTAATTTCTTGGTGTGTTAATCAAGTTAACACCTCTCCAAGGCTTTGCACCTGCTCCTAACACTTGTAAGGCCATGATTTCTTGCTTGGAGGCTACACAAACATGTGTCTTGATCTTGTAAGTTTGCAACAAGTATAAATAGCCTACCATTTCATTGTTTCAACTCACACTTGATCTAAATTCTCTAAGTTGATGTTTTTATAACTTCATACCTGAGAATTATAAGATCAAGTTCAAGCAAGGACCTTTTATAAGCATTCCTTCATTCTTTTATTGCTTTCTAGCTTAAAAGTCAAACAGTGTTTGACTTTCAGTTTGACCAGTCAATGGTCAACGCAAAGTTCGGTTAAACTTTGCAACGAGATTGTAATCACGATGGTTATAATCCTTAGCGATTATACCTACTGATTACCACGTTAACTAGGTGTAGTGACGAGTCAAAGTTTCGGTCAAAATGCGTTTTAGCATGCATTTTGCCACGGAACTACTTTTAGGTATCAAAACATTTTGTTTTTGTTGGTGCAGTCATTGTCGTCTTCGTCTTATGTCGAGTCTCGGGTTCGTTGCAGATCAGATTGGGCAAGAAATCAAGAGATTTGAAGGCTGGCCGTTTGAAATGATAACTGGCCGTTTGAAGGAAGACTTCCGTTTGAGACATGCCCGTTTGAGAGTGTCCGTTTGAATGTTAGTCGACCGTTTGAGTGTGTTCAAACGGTCAGGTCATGTCTATATATAGTCTTCAAGTGGATGTCATTTGTAACGATTGGACAAAGTGATACCGAGGTGCTGCCGGTAGTTTTTTGTACTGTAATCACTGTTATATCAATAGAAAAGAGGTTTAAAGTGTATTCAAGCTGTTTTCTAGTGCGTTTCTTAGTATTCCACCTCTGAAACGTACGAGAGCTCTTCCGAACGACTCATTCAGGTCGCGAAACCGATCCTACAATTGGTATCAGAGCTCAGGACGAGGAGTTCTTGCCATTTTCAGCTTGGAAATCTGATTTTCTACACTTTCTGTTCAAAACCGATACTTTTTACGGTTAAAATCAGCTCAAAACTTCACATTGTGTTCGGAATTGATACCTGACAAAGCCTTGAAAGTTTCAGACTGAAAATCGAAGTAAAACAGATAGAAAATTGCCTGTCCGTTTGAAATTGTTCGACAAAATGATGACGTCATAGACCTTCCGTTTGAAAAATCAGCTTCTGTCGTTTGAAACAAGGTCCATCGTTTGAACTGTTCGTTTGAAAACAGTTCCCATCGTTTGAACTTGCTGTCCAATCGTTTGAAATTGGTTCCAATCGTTTGAAAGCATCTTTCGTTTGAATCTGTCGTTTGAAATCACAACAGTTCGTTTGAAAAGTGATCCCATCGTTTGAACAATATCTGTTCGTTTGAAAGATACTTTCTGTCGTTTGAAAGCTTCCTGTCGTTTGAAAAGTTCACTACCGTTTGAAACCTTGTTGTCCGTTTGAAAGCTGTTTAGTTTGTGAAACATGAGTACCGAGTTCTACAACGCATTTGCAACACCGTCAAGTCCAGCTGCGATTGCTCAAGCCATGAATTTAGAAAATGAGACGAGAACCACTCAAAAACCCCCGAAATTGATGAGTATCGAAGAATACTACGGGTGGAAGGATAGATTTGAAAACTGGGTTCAAGCAAATCATCTTAGATCATGGGAATGTATCTTGAAGAAGTATGTGTTACCGAGAACGGAGGTGAATGTTATCAAACAGATATCCGAATTCACAGATCAAGAACTGGCAATGTACAGAGCGGAGAAAATGATGATTAGTTTATTGCAACAAGCGATTAAGGAAGATATATTCATTCTGTTAGAGCACGACAAAACTGCTAAGTCGATATGGGATGCTCTTAAAGTCAAATTCGAGGGAAGTGAGAGTATGATTAAAAGCAAAAAGGCATTGCTTAAGAAAGAGTTTGATCTTTTTAGCAGCTTACCAGGAGAGGATACTAAGAAGCTGATTGAGAGATACTGTCACTTAGTGCGATCATTGACAATGATTGGTGTTGATAAAAGTCGTGAAGAGTATGTGGATAAGTTGGCTGATGCGTTACCTCAGAAGGAGTGGGGAACGTATTTGATGATATTGAAAAACACGGGTGTTTATGACGGACTGACAATTGGACAGTTTATCGAAAAATTAGAGGCTCAGAATCTGGAACAGCAAAAGATCATCAGGATGAATAGTCCGAGTGGTCAACAAGATGTGAAGATGTACTACAAAGGTAGCACTCCAGTTTCAGAATCTGAAAGAAGTCCAAAAATTCAGACAACATTCAGTGCTGGTGATTCATCTGACAAAGCTGATCAGGGTTCAAACTTTAGTAGCAGCGGGTTTTCATCATTTCCGAGTGTAAATCCTAAAGAGACAAACACAAGTTTTCAGTCTCAGAGTACAAAAACAGGAAATGGATATGTGATTCAATGCAATATAGCCATCAACCTTCCAGAAGGTCAAAGCTTCTCTGAAGACACTGCAAAAGACCATATGGCACTTCTGGGTTCTGTTCTGTTATCCTATGAAGGTCTGGTTGCTGGTCGGATCGGAAATCCTATGCTCACCAAAGAGGATTACGATCAAATAGACGCCGAAGAGATGGAACTCATGGATATCAAATGGTGTCTTGCAAGTGTTCTTCGACGTGCTGAGAAGTTCAAAACCATCACCGGGAGAAATGACTTTCTTGATGCTCATGTATCTACTTTAGGTTTTGATAAATCTAAAGTTACTTGTTTTCGGTGCAGGGAGAAAGGCCATTTCAAACGGGAATGCAAAGGAAGAGAAGCTAGTGGTGCACAGAATCCATTCGGGAAAGATGATTACTACCACGCTATCTATCAACAAGTTGGTCAATCTCAAGAACCACAGACGGCTCATGGGAGGAAGATTGAAGATCCTAAGAGAGCATGTTTGGTAGATTTCAGCTGGAGTGATTACATATCATCTGATGATAAAGCAGCAGCACGCATAATCGATCAAGATGATGAAAGACTTCCTGAAGGCTTCAGCTGGGATATGTTTGTTGATGAGAAAGGAGAATTCAAAGCTTTCATTGCCAAAATTATGAGGGAGCCAGACATGTCTATTGGTGAAAATGTCAAATCGGTTGTTTCTGATGAAAGTTCATTTAGTAGTGATGAAAGTACAGAAAGTGTTGGTGAACTTTCAGACAGATCTGGGAAGGTTTCAGAGGGTTCAGATGAAAGTTTACAGAGTTCAGATGAGAGTGTACTAAATGAAGTTACTTCAGAAAAAGCAGTTGTTTTTGATCAAACACCGTCTGATTCTGGTGTATCAGATGCTGATTCTGAAAAATCTGTACAGTTTGATCAATCACTGGTTGACAAAAACAGTGATGATGAAAAAGAAAAATATGTAAATGTTGCTGAATCTCATCTTTCTCCTAAAAATTTTCATGTTTATTTTGCAGATCGCATGAATACACTGAGGGCTATAGAACAACAAGAGAAGTCTGAAGATGATATTCAAAACGTTGAAAATGTTGCTGAGAAGGTTACCGAAGTGGAGAAAGAAGAAAAAAGGGTGACTGTAGCTGAAAAAGTGATAGAAGTTGTGAAAACAATCGAGGTTGAGAAGATTGTTGAAGTCGTCAAGCCTTGTAAGAAGTGTTTGGAAGCCTGCAAGGAATGTGCAACAAAAGATGACATTATAGCTGAGTACGAAAAGAAGAAGGAGCAGTTACTGTTGAATCTCAATTATGTGAAAGAATCATACGATGTCTTGAACAAAACAGTAACTGGTCTCCAAACGACAAATTCAGAAAGAGAACAGGCACTGACAATGATGAATGCAACTTTGATGTCAAAACAAAAGGCGATCAATTTCTACATTGAAGAGAGTGCCAAATGGAAGCAAGAGTTGGAAACTGAAAAGATCGAAAATGAGAGAATTAGGCGGTTATTGTTAAGCTATTCTACTTCTGATTATCTCATTGATCGTGTTTACCCAACTGTTGCAGGATTGGAAGCTTTTCAAGACGAGAAGCCAAGGAAGAAGAAAGACTGTGGTAAGAAACCGACTGTTAGCTATAACAAGTGTCCGCCTCCAATTTGGGATAGGTATTCTCCTAGGAAACCAAATGAGGAGCAACTTGAGAAAGCAGTCAATATAAAGTTAAAAACCGATACAACTGACGTTTTACCAGACAACATTGATGTCACGTTTACCTCGTCCGATACCGATCATGAGTCTGAGTTAATTAAAAAGGTGGTCGATCAGGTGTTGGATACTGATGAGGAGTCCGAGTCAAAGTCTGGGTCTCGAGAGTCAAATTCGTCAGTCAACAGTGAAAAGTCGTCGGTTAAACGCTCTTACAGTATAGAATTTTTGTTATCAAAAGCAAATTTGGATGATGAAACATTTGAAGTTGCATACACTTTAAATGATTCGGACAAATTATACTATGACAAAGAATTTCCAATAAGAAGTGTTCGTTTTGACATGATCAAAAAGGTTTTCAAAATGACAGAAATCAATATTTCTGAAATAAAAGATTTTAATCTTACTGAAAAACCTAAAAAGTACACTTCAAGAGTTCAACAACGTCTAAACAAGAAAAAGGGTTACAATTCTGGTTCTGGTTTTCAAAAGAAACTTAACCAAAATCGTAGCTACAAAAAGAAAGGTTTAGGTTTTGTTCCACCAGAAAATTATAAAAATGATAAAAATTCTAAAACAAAAACAGAATTTGTGTCAGGTGGAAGCTCAGATGAAGAACAGAAGAAACCATTCTGGAGACAGTCAAACCAAGAGTTTCTTGCTGAGCGAAAGAAGAATGGAACTGAAGTGTTTTATCAAAGGGAGACTCGTACCTGTTACAGATGCAATGAAACTGGTCACATTGCATGGAACTGTTCTGCAAATGCAAAAACAAAACAGGGAGTTTCTCAGAAACTAAAAGAAAAAGTTGTTGATGTTGAACCACCAACCGATAGACTTAAATGTTTTGAAAATTCTAAATATGAGGTTGGTGAGTGTTCGGAAAAGAATTTTTACAAAAAGAAAGAAAAAGACAACCAGGTGTGGGTTGTTAAAAAGGTTGATGTGAATGTCGGCGATGAATCTGGTTCCACAAAGCCAGAAGAGCCACAAGTTGAGAAGAAAATTTTAGTGAATGATGAAGAGTTTCCGTCACTAAAATTTGAGGAAGTTAAGAAGAAAATTGGAAAAACTGAGATTTCAAATCAGTTTTACATTGAGAAAAAAGATTTTGATGTCGAGAAAACATTCAACGGGAATGTTAAAAAGATTTTTGGGAAAATGCTGAGTGGGAGAGCAAAGGGGGTTAAAGATTTTTATGCAACGAAAAAGGCAACATACAACCCTGCTGCTCAAGAGTTGAAATCCATCAAGTCTGAGAAGACTTGGATGGATGTATGCTTTCCATGATAGTCTTAGGACTACGCCGGAGATCCCAAGTTTATATCGTGGATCAGGAATCGGCATCATTCTAGTGTTTGAAAAGTTTGTTTGAAAGATTTTGAATAGTGTTTGAATTTTACAGGTGAAAGGACTACGTCGGAGCTTCCAGGTTGGTAATTGAGAAGCAGGAATCGGCATCTTTCTGACTAATCTTACAAGTGGTAAAGAGGTTTCTGTAGATGTCTCATTCCTACAGGAAAACCTACAAGTGATATTCTTTGGGTTTACTTACAAGTGGTATTTGATTGTTATACTTTGAAGAGATTATGTTTACAAGTGATGCAGAGGTTTCTGAACTGCAATTGGTAAATCAGGGACATTAAGTTGTACTTGATTTACTATTCATATGAGATTGATAAACAAGATGATGAACCATATCCCCATGCTTCATAAGTGGTAAACTTAAAAAAAGTAAACACAAACACATTTTCCGGAAAAATCATTTTGATTAAAACAAACTTAAGTGTTTTGAAATCTAAATGAGAAAATGGTTTGTTGAAAGGGGGAGTTCAGATTGTTTATGCCGAGTGAATGGAGATTTGACATGATTCGATATCAGTTGTCAAGTTTCTGTACAGTTTGTGTTGATTTCTATGTTTTTCAAGTGGGTCAAGAGTCTAGTTGTTTTCAAATTTCCTTTGAAATGTGTTTGCATTTTAGGGGGAGTAGAAAATTTCAGAAAATCCAAAAACATTAGAAAATTTGAAAAAGCCAAAAACATGATAAAATTTAAAAAATGAGTTTCGTTGTGAAAAAAGGAAATGATAGTACATCAGTGGACTGTCACAACATGCTAAAGAAATGTAAAGATAAAATGTGATAAACAGTCTTACTGTGGATGTGTTAGTAGATTTTTGCACATTTAATAAATTGTGACGAGATATAAACCTAAATTTCAAACTTGCTTATTCTGTGGGTTAACACAAACTTGAATATATAGGTAACCCCTGAAATCTTGTTTGAAAGGTCCCTTATTCTGAGATACTAGGTCTTTATGCTCAGTGATATCTGGGGTATTATCCCGGGACTTCTGCTGTATGGAAGTACTGACCTAGTCCCCGGATAATGCTTTCCACAAAAAGCTTGAAACATAGCTTCGCCCTCAGCGTGCTGATGAAACAATAAAATTGATAGTCGCTGCTGTTGAAATTAAAAGATCCTCTAAAGGGGACACACCAAAAGTCGAGCCGTCATCTCTTTGCTGAACGGAAGTTCTGACCTGAGCTCTCACGGTTTCGCACCTAACCCCTATACAGATATCAGCTGTGGTATACTCACCTGTAAGACTGAATATTGGGATCTGGATACGGGAGTATATTCAAGTAGTGGGACACACGGATAAGTTTAAGTTCTTAAAACATTAATATCGTATCTCAGATCAGTTGAACTTTGTGTGAAAATTTCAGTGGACCGATATACTGACAATCTAGGTAAATTGGGAGAACTAAAAATGTAATCTAGCTTAACGGTGTTGGTGACATGTCTCATAAACTGATATGATCCTCTTACACAAACTCACAAAAATCTGTTTGTAAATATTTCATTGTCTGCATTTTATTTCTTTACATGAAAAATCCAAAAAGATTTTGTGTGTGTTTTAGCATAAATTTTGAAAAATTCAAAAAGATTTTCGACAAACTGATGTTGGAAAGCTGATTATCAAAATTCCGAATGCTAAACATGATGACATTGTTGTGAGGGGGAGTGCTTCTAATTGCATTAAATGTTTTCCTAATCTAACCCTAAAATGGTTCATCATGTGTGTATGATTTGAAAGAGAGTTAGTCATGCAAATTGTTAAAATTAGAAAATTTATTTCCGGGTTAAGAATATGCAGGAATTGCCAGGTTTCAATCTTGGATCTAAAGATAGAAAGCCAGGTTATAATATCCGTTGAAAAAAGCCAAGTTTTGATCCTGGAAATCAAATTTTGAAAGCCAGACATCGATCCTGAAGATGTTGATGAAGAACAAAGAGATACTAGCAGATCGAGAGGGGGAGTCTGAAGACAGAGAGAGAGAGAGAAGCTTAGAGGACTGATAAAGACTGAAGATTGTAAAGACTCGACACTTAAGACTCGTCAACATCTGAGGGGGAGTCTGTTGGTGCAGTCATCTGTCGTCTTTGTCTTATGTCGAGTCTCGGGTTCGTTGCAGATCAGATTGGGCAAGAAATCAAGAGATTTGAAGGCTGGCCATTTGAAATGATAAGTGGCCGTTTGAAGGAAGACTTCCGTTTGAGACATGCCCGTTTGAGAGTGTCCGTTTGAATGTTAGTCGACCGTTTGAGTGTGTTCAAACGGTCAGGTCATGTCTATATATAGTCTTCAAGCGGATGTCATTTGTAACGATTGGACAAAGTGATACCGAGGTGCTGCCGGTAGTTTTTTGTACTGTAATAACTGTTATATCAATAGAAAAGAGGTTTAAAGTGTATTCAAGTTGTTTTCTAGTGCGTTTCTTAGTATTCCGCCTCTGAAACGTACGAGAGCTCTTCCGAACGACTCATTCAGGTCGTGAAACCGATCCTACAGTTTTGATATCAAATCAGTTTTCTAAGTAGGTTAAACATGTTTTGACATGTTTAACTCGTCATTATTAATTTAGTGCTTTTTTAGGGTCGTAAGTTAAGCGGCCTAAACAACCGCTTAGACTTTCGAACCCGACCCGTTTGGTCGATCATTAGGATCCGACCAAGCTTGCTTAGTGATCATAGTTGCATAGGGAATCACCTCTGAGGTTATACCTTATGATCACGTATGATTGGTTAGTTATTTGTTAAGTAGCTTGTATGCCCATAGGAAATGACCAAAACGCCCTTTTGAAGCATAAATCCGTATTTTGCTTATGTGAACCTATTTTTGACATATAATCTGATTTAGTAACATGTTTAGGGATAATTGGACATGTAAGACTTGGCATAGCACATAGTTAACCATCAGAACTTAGTTTTACGCAAACGACGCATCATAGTAGCTTATACTACCATAATGGGTCAAAACGGGTCAAAAGCACATAGGTAGACTTTCAAATCAGAATGTAAGATCTATTAAATCATACCATATGAGTTTAAATACTCATTTGATTTATAGAACCTCATTCAATCCTATCTCCCAATTTAGGATCCGATTATTAACGTAGTTACCTATATTAGGTGTCGGTTGATTCGTGATCCTTGGAGCCTTATTTGGTCATATTCTCAAGACTATTAGGCAATCCCAAGTGAGTACATAGTTCCCCTCTTATACCGCTTTCAAATACTTTGGGGTGATACACATGTACATACGTGTTACTTTCGTGTTTTTCATGCTTTTATGACATAAACATGCTAGTTTCACCTAGTACACTTATAGTACATGCTTTCAATTGTGTTTTGCTATGTATGTTTACTTAGCATGCTAGCACATTGATTTATTACACATTTGTTGCATATGTTTACTTAGCATATGTACACATTGTTTTACAAGACATTTCTGCTATGTATGTTTACTAAGCATGCTAGCACATTGTTTTACATGAACATTTCTACTAGGCATGTTTACTTAGTATTCCTAGCACATGGTTTTCACATGCTACATTGGTTATGACATTTGGTGTGTTTAATCGGGACAATAATACATTCATTAACATTGATCACGCCGCTCGGTAGTATGTAATGGTACCATAGGAATTGACAACTCCCATTTCCGACTTCCTAGGTTTGTTTGGAAGTTGGGAATGACAGAATCCGATATACATAACTTAGATGAACCTTTAATTTGTTTAAGGGTTTGTCGCCATAGTCGCAAGGCTTGAATGTATGCGATTAACATTACTGCATAAATGTTTGTAATCATAAAGCATTGTTTTCTGGTAAAACATAACATTTGATTTAAACTTAGGTTTATTCAAAAACCTTGTTTTGTACATTTTCCTATGGGGTTGAGTAATTACTAATTATTCACCATACATGACATTTGTTTCACATTCACATCATCACATAGTTTGAGTAGGTACTTGCTACTTGCTATGCATTTCATTTTGTTACACATGAAACATGTTACACATAACATTGAATATGGTTTATACATAAACATTTTTGACATTGAACAAGACATTTTGGTTGGTTATTGATAAGTGACTTATGTAACGGGGCTATCTGTTATATGATAAAAACATGGTGGATACGCCGCTGGTACTTCCTATATATAAGTGCTTTTATTGTATTATACATTGTTGCGTCATCTAAACCACTTGGGCAAGACATGAAAATTTTTATACAAGAACATGCCATAGGAATACCACGAAGGCAATCCCTATTTGGATGGAGAAATAAATTGGTTTCAGACATTCCATGACAACAGGAATGGGGTGTCAAATCCTATAGCGCTATATCATACTACCAACCGGTCTGGTGAACAAAATAAGTACTATTCCAACAATTAATTTTATAATCTTTGAGAAATCAGTATTTAAACCATAGATAGTCATTCAGTTTGTCAAAAGATAAATACTAACATGTATAATCAATTATACTTTGAAATCATGAAAATAACAGATAGGTACACATGCTTCACCCCAAAACAGTTGAAAACAGTAAAAGAGGGGACTATGTACTCACTTGAGGGTGCTTAGAAGTCTTGAACAACTACCAAGCAAGCTAGAGGAGTCCTGGAAATCAAACGGCACCTAATATAGGTAACTACATAAATAAACCGGACCTAAATCGGAGGATCGGAGAGGATGAGGTCTCGTAAACCAAATGAGTGTGGGATCTCATATGATATGGTTTACCAAGGCCTACATACTAAAAGGAAACCTAACCTAAGTGCTTACGACCCATTATGACCCGTTTAGGTAGCTTGCGCTACTTTAACGCGTCGCTCGCGTAAAACGCGTTCGGACCATCTAACTAGTCCTATGACAAGTATTATATGCCCTAACATACTTAATTATGTTGCATAATTAGTTAAATGACAAAAGTTTGGGTTACATATGCTTAAATATCAATTATGCATGAAAAGGGCATTTTGGTCATTTTCCTAAGGCATATAAACTACCTATCATACAACTACCTAAACGAAGTGACCATAAGGTATAACCTCGGAAGGTTATTCCCTATACAACTATGGTCACCTAAAGTGTTTGGTTGGATCCTAAAGATCGACCAAACGGGTCCGGTTCGAATGTATAAGCGATTGTTTAGATCGCTTACCTTACGACCCTACATAAGCACTAATCTAAAAGTGACGAGCTAAACATGTTTAAAACATGTTTAACAAAGTTTGAAAACAAGTTGGATATCAAAACAAACGGTTTTGATACCTAAGAGTAGTTTGGTTACAAAATACGCATAAACACGCATTTTGGCTGAAACTACGACTCGTCACTACACCTAATCGACATGGTAATCAGTAGGTATAGTCACTACGGACTATAACCATCGTGATTACGCTCACGTTGTCACACCCCGATCACGTAGGACAACAAACCGTGGCGGAAACGTCGAGGAGTGTTGTAACAGAAGCTATTGTTTCATAACCATGGATACAAAATAGTTTTGTTTTATTGATAATAATGAACATTGCATTGTCTTAACACAGAATTAACAAGTTTTACATTGTCTATCACTATTATTATGTCACTAAGGCCTCGTCCAGATCCTATGTGACGCATGCATCCTAGTAATCAATCATGTATCAACACCTGAAACATATGTAAAAACTTAGTCAGCAAAGAAATGCTGGCGAGTACATAGGTTTTATAAGAGTATCGGAATTATGGCTCGTTTATATGTTGCAGTACTTTATTAGACTACAACAGTCAACATACAAACCTTGTTTTGAAAAGTGTATTGCAACATAATTAACCAACTCAAATCAAGCGGGTTATAGTTTATAAAACCTCGTAGCCATGATTCTTAACCCAAAAACATTTGCTTTAGAAAACCAACTTGTAAAATATCTTGTAAAAACTCGTTAAAACTCATATAGTTTATATCTCTTTGAAAAAACATCGTTGTGTGACATTGTTTCAAAATCGTTTACCCAAGTGAACTAAATAACGCCACGATATGTAATATGATGAAAACACTTATATATAAGAAGTACCAACGGCGTATCTACCATGTTTTCACCATATTACACCCGTCTCGTTATCTAAACACTTAACCAAAAACCAATCGTTTATCGAAATCGTTTAACATCGTTTCCAAATCGTTCCCAAATCGTTTACTCGTTCCCAAATCGTTTCCAATCGTTCCCAATCGTTTACTCATTCCAAAATCGTTTAAATCGTCATCGTTTTAATTGTGAAAAACTTATATATGGTTGTCTCGTTAACAACATTCAAACCTTTGTGACTCGTCCATCGTTCAACTCGTTCTCGTATTAACAAACCACCAAAGGGTAAGTTAACGAACATCAGATTCAGTCGCTACCCACAACCCCCACACATAACCATGGGTGTAGTTAAGTAACGGGATTTGTCAGATCCTATGGTACCATAACCTAATACTGGTCGGTTTGGCCAAAATTAATGAATGTCATTTGTTATGTAACTACAACCATCAAGTTTCGTTCACATTATTGAAATCGTTATTAGTTTAGTAAAAATCGTTTTAATCGTTTTCGAAATCATCATTTAAACCTGGAAAACATTTCGTACATATGAATCACCCCAAAACATTTAAAAACAGTAAAATAGGGGAACTATGTACTCACCTATAGTGCAAAGTGTCCTCGATCAAATAGATCTTCAACAAACTCGAGCAAACCAGAGAAATCAAGTAGCTCCTAGTAATCGAACCACTAGTTAAACAATAGACGCCTAAATCGGGAGATCGGACAGAATGAGGTCTTGTAAACCAAATGAGTGTTGGAACTCATGTGATATGGTTTAACAAAGCCTACATCCTAAATCGGAACCTAACCTAAGTGCTTTCGACCCATCGCGACCCATTAAGGTAGCTTACGCTACTTTAACGCGTCGTGCACGCAAAAGCGCGTTCGAGACGTCTAGCTAGTCCTATGACAAGTATTATATGCCCATACATGTTTAATTATGTTACATAATTAGTTACGTGTCAAAAGTTTAGGTTACATATGCTTAATTACCAATTATGTATGAAAAAGGGGTATTTTGGTAATTCACCAAAGGCATATAACTACCTATCATGCGACTAATTAAACCTAAGTGACCATAAGGTATAACCTCGAAAGGTTATTCCCTATGCTACTATGGTCACTAAACATGTTTGGTCGGATCCTAATGATCGACCAAACGGGTCGTGTTCGAAAGTCTAAGCGGGTGTTTAGTCCGCTTGACTTACGACTCTACACAAGCACTAAACTAACAAGTGACGAGCTAAACATGTCGAAACATGTTTAGTTAAGTTAGAAACAGGTTTCGATATCAAAACAAACGGTTTTGACATCCTAGAGTAGTTTGGTTACAAAATACGCGAGAAAACGCATTTTGGCCGAAACTATGACTCGCCACTGAGCCCAGATAACGTGGTAATCAGTAGGTATAGTCACTAGGGACTATAACCATCATGATTACGCTCACGTTATGAAGTTCAAACGAACTTCGCGTTGACCATAAACTGGTCAAAGCAGAAAGTCAAACACATTTTGACTTTAATGATAGAAACGAAAGAAAAACGCGAAAGAATACTTACAGAAGGTCCCCGCAAGATTCGAACCCGATTCACTCTCAGGTAGGAAGCACAAACTTCCACTTAGAGAGTGTAGAATCAGATTCAAATGTGAGGGAAATGAGTGAAGGGTGGGGGTATTTATAGGATTTGGTGAACCGTTAAGATCGTTCCTCGCAAAGCATGATCAAATCTCAGCCGTACACCTTTAGCCCATTGATTTATAAAACCATGGGAGTCCCAAAACAGCCCATAGATTGTTTAAAAACCATTTGCAAGTGGTTTTGAAGTGATTAACAGCTGTAAACAGCTGTTTGCAACAAAATTGCATATCCGGGGAGGCCATGCGGCCCGCATCAGGATACACACAAACTCAGGCGGGCCGCCTGGGCTTGTCTGATCAGCACAAACTTTCAGAAATGACAGTTTTAGCCACTGCATGCTTTTAAGTCCATTTTCGACACGTTTAAGCCCTGTTAACCCCATTTCAAGGCTCCAGAATGAAGTTAAAGTATAGGGAACTCAAAACATGCTCAAAAATATCTCGGATGTCGGTTCGTTTGGTCGTACGGTTGCGTTATTCGCTTAATTACGACGGAAGTCGTAACGAACGCAAAAACGATCCAAATTAAGCGACGAATGGAATTTTATCATGCCAAACACTAAAATAAAATATTTTAATGCTTACATAAATTTTTGGATGTCCGGATATATTCAGAACGTAAGATATGCGCGAAAATGCAAACTTGTGCACTTTTTGACGCTTTTAGTCCCTATTGATCAATAAAGTTTATTTTAGCATACCGAACCCCTCAAAGCCTATTTCTAAGCTATGTAAAGGTTATTTAGGGTATGTTTAACTTATGATCAAGTTCCGGAGTGTTCGTTACTATTCAAATCGGTATAGTTTCACAGTTTGACACAAATAGTCCCTGCGATCGAACAAACTTGTTTTCGACACACCAAACCATCCAAAACTTATTTCTAAGTTATGTGGAGGTTATTTATGGTATGTTAAGCCTATTTCACTATTCCGGAGTGTTTGTTGCATTAAACAGGTTATATTTACGCCTCAGGGCGCGTATAACCTTCCAGAAAGCGATTTAAAGCTTGAAATTGGAATCGAATCGAATTGTAAAAATCACCAAACACAAATACACACAAAATAACACCAAAACACATATAATAACACCAAATCACATTGTTTTATTAATAATCAACATTGTTTTACATCGCACCACGACTACAGAACACAGTTCTCACAGTCTCCCCTACTTCAGGAAATTTCGTCCCGAAATTTTAACTAGAGGAAGCTTGTGAAAACAAATGCGGATATTTCGCCTTCATCTGGTCCTCACGTTCCCAAGTAAAATCTGGGCCACGTTTGGGTTCCCAGTGAATTTTTTTACCATTCGAATCCGTTTGTTCTTCAATTGTTTGAAAGTACGGTCCATGATCTCCACGGGTTTCTCGACAAAGTGCATCGTTTCATTGATTCGAATCTCGTTGAGAGGAATGTGAAGATCAGCGTCAGCTAAACACTTTCGCAAATTGGACACGTGAAAAGTCGGGTGAATATCCAAAGGAACATCATGTCGTGATATAATCTCATCAACATAAATCTTTGCAAGTTTATCAGCAGATAGGACCTTGCGAATTGGAATAAAATGAGCTGATTTCGTTAATCGATTGATAACAACCCAAATAGCATCGTGACCTTTAGATATACGCGGTAACTTAGTGATGAGATCTATCGCAAGGCTCTCCCACTTCCAAACCGGTATCTCGGGTTGTACAAGCAACCTAGAAGGTCGTTGATGTTTAGCCTTGACTTTAAGACAAGTTAGGCATTTTGATACATACAAGGCAACATCCTTTTTTCATACCCGGCCACTAGCACTGAGTACGAAGATCCTTGTACACTTTATCAGCACCAGGATTGATAGAATATCGAGACTTGCGAGATTCTTCCATTACCAAGGTGCGAAGGTCGTCTTGTTTTGGAATCCACAAACGATCCTTGAAATAGAGCAACCCATCGTCCTTCGTTTCGAGTTTAAGCTCAAGCTGATGTGGTAATTCCGTACCCATCAAATGTAACGCTCCGCATTTTCAAAACTTTCCTAATTTAGAAATCGAGTAAAAAAATCTATTTTTAGAAGCTTGCCCCTTTCAAAATTATAATCCGTTGTATCGTCGAAAATATTATATCTTTTTTTAAATTCGTTCATAAATAAGGTTATTTGTCCATCCTATTTTATTTAATTAATTAAATTAATTAATGTTGCTATTTTAAAAAAAAAGTGTATTTTTATAATAATCTAGTTAGTCTCGTTAGAGATTAAAGTTAGTAAACTAACCTAGTTAGTTTGATGATGAAGTTAATCCTTTGAAATTATAACTTAAACTTAGATTAATTAAACCATAGGGACTGATTGTGCAAATCTTGAAACTGTTAAATAAGTTAAAACTAAAGGATTTGGACTTCCCCCAACCCTAGCCGCATACACAACACAGACTAACATCACGATCTTCACTCTCATCTTCTCTCTCGATCCACATACTGCGAACACCCACAAGATCATAACCTGCTCCCTCACCCTCTTGTTTATTTGAGTAGTCATCACACACAACAACATTTAACCTTCCACCTCCCTATCTCCTTCCTTTAACTCCGGCGGTCGAGCACCAGCCACAATCAACCTACAACCCCTCGTTCTTTTCATCCTAAACCACCACCCAGCACCCCCTTGTTACTCGATTTAATGGCCGGCCACCACCATCACTCGGTGATGTGCGGCGGCGCGTGTACAGACGGGAGAGGAGAGAGACACGGAGAAAGGGAGAAAGAGAAAGGAGGATGTCGACAACGACGATCCGCCGTCGGCGGCGGCGATACCTGGTGACGAACGACGTCTCCTTCCGACGAGTTCAACTGGCAGGGGTGGTGGTGGAAGGTTTGGTTCTTCGGGTCAGTTAACAAGGAGTCACAGTTTTACTCGATTCGGTTCAGGTCCTACTCGGGTCAGTATTGTTCGGGTCATGGTTCAGTATCATGTTCGGGTCACTCGAGTGCGGGTCAGCCGGTTTAAGCCAGCACTTTCGGGTCATGCTTTGATTCGTGTTTCAGATTGGGTTCAGTCCCGGGTGTACCCAGTTGTTCTTGGTGTCTCGGGTCAAACCTGGTTATCATGGTCAACACTGGTCAGACCGATCCGGCTCGATGTCCGGTTCAGAGTTCGAGTCAACATCCGAGGCCGCCAGAAAACTTCTTCCCTTCATCTTCGGTATACCTTTTTATTTTTATTTGCTTTCTTGATGATTCTATAATAAAACTCTAACTTTTTGTCGTTAATAATGAGATGCATAAATTAAACTATGAGAAAATTATGAAACAGAGGGAGGGCTGGTTATATAACAAAGAGGACGATGACTGTCAATTCATGCATTAATATAATCAAAACCTATATTTGGCTAGTAACTTAACCAAAGTTTTGTTTATATAATTTTTTTTAAACATAAAATGTTATAACATAATATCATAACATCATCTGTAGGTCTTCTTTGATATGTGATTGATCTAATAAAACAAAACAAAATAATATTTATTAAACAACCTATTCTAATTAGTTATTACTGTTTACTAATTATATATATATATATATATATATATATATATATATATATATATATATATATAATTATGTAGTAAAATTTGACAACAACTTTTGTAAAGTTTTACCTAACAATCATCCATCACATTCTACACTTTAGATAATTGGAAAAACATTCGCAATGGTATAATGTCGGAACAACTCCTAACCTTCCAATTGGTGCTGATCTTTGATCTCACCCGGATCCTTCGGGTCTGGGGTACCGTAGTGACACAAGACGCACTTTACGATTAATATACGTTAAAACAATTAAAACTTACTATTCATTGTGGTCTTGTATTCATTAAGTTTAGTATTTGTATTTTATTACTCTATGATAATTCACATCATTCGAAGTGCTCATTTCTCACTTGTACGCTTAATTTTACAAGGAATCGCAAATGCAACCATTGTGAGTACACTCGACCCATTTACATTTTAAACCACTTTGGGGTTGTAACATGTTACCATACAAAATTACACTTACACACACATAAACATGCTTTATGAACTCAATCCGTTATACATGCTACTTGTTATGCTAGATAATACATGCTTGATGCCATTACTATGTTATACCCTCGCTTAACAAATATAGCGCTATAGGAGTAGCACACCACCCGACGGGGATTTGTTAGGTCAATATACTATACGGTCTTGTTACTTTTGTGACAAGGGATGCTAAATACTAGTGGACACTTTGGGTTTATACGTAATGTTATGCATGCTAGTACCTTGTATACAAATTGCCATGTGGATTCGAGTAAAATGCTTTATACTTATGCTATACTATTTAAACCTTGTGTACTCGCCTTTGCTTTTGCATTGACTTTATTTTAACATGTTACAGGTGGATGTTGGCGATGCATGGAATCTAGTAGGATGCTTAGATACACACAAAAAAAAAAGAATTGTATTCATATTGTATTATTTTATTATTCATGTTGTTGTATTTTGTTTCAAAACCTTGTAATTGATCCTTAGAAATGGAATGAAATGATTATTTAAATACTTGTCACAAATAGCGTTATGAAGTCTCGAGCAATCTTCACACTTCGTCTCATCCCGATGTTTCCGCCATTGGTTGGGGTGTGACAGATTGGTATCAGAGCCATAACTATAGGGAATTAGGAAAGTAGGAATGCTTTTACCTAGTCTATAGTTTTAGAGCCTTATTCTTATGTTTTGCTTGAACCACTTGCATGATACATTATTTACTCATCATTTACTTGCTTTTGGTCTTTTAAACATATATACCACTTTCGTGTTAATACTTGCTTTGTTTGTTAATACTTGTTGCATTATTCCACCCTTATGTGCTATCCTTGAAATGCCTTTTTCGTATTATTTCTTGGAATACTTATTATGCTTATACTTGTTATTACTACTTTGAGCATACGTCTTTTAATCATTTATACAAACATCAAGGCCACTCGTACTACACAAACGAGACAACTTCACCAAAATAGGCGTGAAATCCACAATTTGGTGAATGACTCTCAATCCTCCTACTTTCTTTTTCTTACACGAAATTCACCATCAAGTTAGGAGTGAAATCCTCACCTTGATGGAGAAATTCAAATTTTAAATTCTAGTGGACCCTCGTCAAGTGTTGAAATTAAATTTCGACCCGACGAGTACCAACCACATCTAGGATACTAAATCGTCAAGTTAGGGGTGAAACCCGCATCTTGTCGACTAGTTCCACTCCTTGATTCTCATAAATCCCGCCAAGTCTCGAAATTTCAATTGATTTCGGACATGTAGTAACCGGAAGGGTAAATATCGTCGACCGACTTGTCGGCGAGAGTATTTCACCTATTAGGCCAAAGCATGCTCCTCAAATTCGAAAGACTTTTCGACCACTTTGGTTAGTCAACGTTCCGTTTGGAACCATCCAAATTTTGATCAAACATGTGTTTCTATTATTTATTTTATACGACGCAAACTTTCAAATACGAATTTACTTTCAATAATTCCTCCTCACACACGCATCATACTAGGACCTTTCATACATTTATACCTATGCATGACTTCATACGATTTAAACTCATATCCCTTGTAACGACAAGTGGGGACATATCATCGAGATAGGAGTGAATTCCTTACCTTGACGATTAACTCCACTCCCCTTTTCCTTGAAACGACCTCACCAACGAGTTAGGGGTGATTCCCTTACCTAGGTGATCGTTACCAAAACATTCTTTTGAAACGCCTTATGATGCAACTCGATCATATTTTATACATAAATTGCCTATCAATAATCAAATCCCTACTTATGCAATTTTTTAAAATTTATTATTTTACCAAACGTATTCTATATCCCATTATATATTTCACTATACACGAAAATTCTTGATCATGCCTTAAAAAGTTTTATTACTCGAATTTCAAAACCTTATGAAATGCTACCTATCAACTTAATCGGTTCAATGAATCTCTTGCCCATGAATTTCATACTCAACCTAATCACAAACACACACTCACATTTTATCATCATACCAAAGACTTTGTTCACAATCGAAAATCAAACTGGTCATTTCATTTACCTATAAGATCTTATAGTTATTGTAAGATCATTTTTTTTTCTCGAAAGCCTTTTTCAAAATCAATAAAACATCTTATTAAAACACTTTTCAATGATCACTAAGTTCAATATGCATAAAATTCTCTTTAAGAAGCAACGCTTTCACAAGAACCTCCTAATTTCAAATTTCCTATTTTAATGCAAGACCCTTTAAAACGATGCGAACTTACCATTTTCAAAACTCTTTACATACACCGCTCAAGATGTCAATTTAATTCAAAACATGTGGGCAAGAAGACTTCATAGGGACTAACGCTTTTCAACTAACGTAAATTCTTTTAAAACAAGAGTAGCATTTCCGTTATTATACAAAGTATACCTCACACAATCAATAGATGTCTTACGTACTTTTGGCATTCATGAACCATATTTTACATTCCAATTCAAGCTTAAACTATTTCGATTCGATAAACTCAGCGCGTTACTCAAACAACTATACATGCATATCATCGCACATGCTTTATTCTATGTCGCACAATGATTTCCTTATATCATTCGTTTTCCATACTCAAACTTCTCAATCATTTTACGTGCTTAAATTTGTCGCATGCAATACATGTCATACGCGAAATCATCGTCATTTATACCTACTTATATGCATAATTATACACATACGTCTTATTTTCACACTTATACTCATATGCATACTAATACTTGTGTTCATACTTATACGTATACGCATACTCATCATTCATACTTGATTCATACATTCGTACTCGTACGCGAGCGGAATCCGAGGGATTTGCTTAAGTGGGTCCCATACATACTTAAGCATGGACTTGCTTACATACTACATTCTTATACGTCACGTTCTTACTTTTCACATTTATGAATACCCTGATTCATACACAACTAGTACAAGCTATGCGGAGCATGCGACGATCAAAATAATCGCGGGTGCACACGGGATTATAGTGATGGGCGTATAAAAACCATAGAGTGTACTATAGTGTATGGTAAGACACGGAACGTAACATGACACGAACACGAAACGGATGTAATATGGTCAAAACATGGTGGATACGCCGCTGGTACTTCCTACATATAAGTGTTCTCACCATATTACCAAACTTTCGTAAAACGTGCCATGGGAAATTCGGTGTTTTACAGACTTTTTGGACCTAATACAAACTTTAAACAACTCACAAACGCATTATATCCGATTATCCACGACAAGACGTCATTCTTAACACTCTACTTTCGTACCCAATACTTGTGCTATTATTATACTCATAATCGTTATTAGATCAATCGTTCACCCATATACCTCAATTATTCTCCGTTGTCTCAAACTCCATAGCCTCAAATTTTAAACAATCCTCTTCGGTTTGCCAAAAACCCTTTCAGGTCTTCCTCTTGAAAAAAAAAATTCGGGACGAAATTTCCTAAAGGAGGGGAGACTGTAACGCTCCGCGTTTTCACAACTTTCCTAATTTAGAAATCGAGTAAAAAAAATCTATTTTTAGAAGCTTGCCCCTTTCAAAATTATAATCCGTTGTATCGTCGAAAATATTATATCTTTTTTTAAATTCGTTCATAAATATGGTTATTTGTCCATCCTATTTTATTTAATTAATTAAATTAATTAATGTTGCTATTTAAAAAAAAGTGTATTTTTATAATAATCTAGTTAGTCTCGTTAGAGATTAAAGTTAGTAAACTAACCTAGTTAGTTTGATGATGAAGTTAATCCTTTGAAATTATAACTTAAACTTAGATTAATTAAACCATAGGGACTGATTGTGCAAATCTTGAAACTGTTAAATAAGTTAAAACTAAAGGATTTGGACTTCCCCCAACCCTAGCCGCATACACAACACAGACTAACATCACGATCTTCACTCTCATCTTCTCTCTCGATCCACATACTGCGAACACCCACAAGATCATAACCTGCTCCCTCACCCTCTTGTTTATTTGAGTAGTCATCACACACAACAACATTTAACCTTCCACCTCCCTATCTCCTTCCTTTAACTTCGGCGGTCGGAGTTAACACCGGCGATAGCCACGGTCGAGCACCAGCCACAATCAACCTACAACCCCTCGTTCTTTTCATCCTAAACCACCACCCAGCACCCCCTTGTTACTCGATTTAATGGCCAACCACCACCATCACTCGGTGGTGTGCGGCGGCGCGTGTACAGACGGGAGAGGAGAGAGACACGGAGAAAGGGAGAAAGAGAAAGGAGGATGTCGACAACGACGATCCGCCGTCGGCGGCGGCGATACCTGGTGACGAACGACGTCTCCTTCCGACGAGTTCAACTGGCAGGGGTGGTGGTGGAAGGTTTGGTTCTTCGGGTCAGTTAACAAGGAGTCACGGTTTTACTCGATTCGGTTCAGGTCCTACTCGGGTCAGTATTGTTCGGGTCGTGGTTCAGTATCATGTTCGGGTCACTCGAGTGCGGGTCAGCCGGTTTAAGCCAGCACTTTCGGGTCATGCTTTGATTCGTGTTTCAGATTGGGTTCAGTCCCGGGTGTACCCAGTTGTTCTTGGTGTCTCGGGTCAAACCTAGTTATCATGGTCAACACTGGTCAGACCGATCCGGCTTGATGTCCGGTTCAGAGTTCGAGTCAACATCCGAGGCCGCCAGAAAACTTCTTCCCTTCATCTTCGATATACCTTTTTATTTTTATTTGCTTTCTTGATGATTCTATA
Organism: Helianthus annuus; assembly: GCF_002127325.2. Classification (NCBI taxonomy): domain Eukaryota; kingdom Viridiplantae; phylum Streptophyta; class Magnoliopsida; order Asterales; family Asteraceae; genus Helianthus; species Helianthus annuus. The sequence continues at coordinate 69,185,497 of NC_035448.2, forward strand.
ATAAAACTCTAACTTTTTGTCGTTAATAATGAGATGCATAAATTAAACTATGAGAAAATTATGAAACAGAGGGAGGGCTGGTTATATAACAAAGAGGACGATGACTGTCAATTCATGCATTAATATAATCAAAACCTATATTTGGCTAGTAACTTAACCAAAGTTTTGTTTATATAATTTTTTTTAAACACTAAATGTTATAACATAATATCATAACATCGTCTGTAGGTCTTCTTTGATATGTGATTGATCTAATAAAACAAAACAAAATAATATTTATTAAACAACCTATTCTAATTAGTTATTACTGTTTACTAATTATATATATATATATATATATATATATATATATATATATATATATAATTATGTAGTAAAATTTGACAACAACTTTTGTAAAGTTTTACCTAACAATCATCCATCACATTCTACACTTTAGATAATTGGAAAAACATTCGCAATGGTATAATGTCGGAACAACTCCTAACCTTCCAATTGGTGCTGATCTTTGATCTCACCCGGATCCTTCAGGTCTGGGGTACCATAGTGACACAAGACGCACTTTACGATTAATATACGTTAAAACAATTAAACCTTACTATTCGTTGTGGTCTTGTATTCATTAAGTTTAGTATTTGTATTTTATTACTCTAGGATAATTCACATCATTCGAAGTGCTCATTTCTCACTTGTACGCTTAATTTTACAAAGAATCGCAAATGCAACCATTGTAAGTACACTCGACCCATTTACATTTTAAACCACTTTGGGGTTGTAACATGTTACCATACAAAATTACACTTACACACACATAAACATGCTTTATGAACTCAATCCGTTATACATGCTACTTGTTATGCTAGATAATACATGCTTGATGCCATTACTATGTTATACCCTCGCTTAACAAATATAGCGCTATAGGAGTAGCACACCACCCGACGGGGGTTTGTTAGGTCAATATACTATACGGTCTTGTTACTTTTGTGACAAGGGATGCTAAATACTAGTGGACACTTTGGGTTTATACGTAATGTTATGCATGCTAGTACCTTGTATACAAATTGCCATGTGGATTCGAGTAAAATGCTTTGTACTTATGCTATACTATTTAAACCTTGTGTACTCGCCTTTGCTTTTGCATTGACTTTATTTTAACATGTTACAGGTGGATGTTGACGATGCATGGAATCTAGTAGGATGCTTAGATACACACAAAAAAAAAGAATTGTATTCATATTGTATTATTTTATTATTCATGTTGTTGTATTTTGTTTCAAAACCTTGTAATTGATCCTTAGAAATGGAATGAAATGATTATTTAAATACTTGTCACAAATAGCATTATGAAGTCTCGAGCAATCTTCACACTTCGTCTCATCCCGATGTTTCCGCCATTGGTTGGGGTGTGACATCAAATTTTGTGAAACACAAAATTGTTGAGCTTGAAGAACACGAGTTTGAAGATTAAATAGCGTTTGGAGCGCTTCTTCTTGTTTGGGTCCCCACTTAAAAGGCTTATTCTTCTGAGTCAAAGCAGTGAGTGGAACCGTGATCCTTGAGAAATTGAAAATGAATTGACGATAATAACCAGCAAGACCAAGAAAAGATCGAATTTCTGTGGGTGTTGTTGGTGTATTCTAGTCTTTAACAGCAACAAATCTTAGATGGATCCACATGAATACCCCGCTCCTTGACTATATGACCCAAGAATTGAACTCCTTTCAGCCAAAATTCATACTTGGAGAATTTAGCGAAAAGTTGTTCCTTCTTCAGGAGTTCCAATGTTAAGCGAAGGTGTTGCTCGTGCTCGGCTCGAGACTTCGAATAGACAAAAATATCATCGATGAACACAATGATGAACTTGTCTAAATAAGGTTTATAGACCCTATTCATTAAGTCCATAAAGATGGCTGGAGCACTTGTCAAACCAAAGGGCATGACAGTGAACTCATAATGTCCATATCTTGAGCGGAAAGCAGTTTTGGGAATATCTTCTTCGAGAATACGAAGTTGATGATACCCAGAACGCAGATCGATTTTGGAAAAGCATGAAGCATCTTGCAGCTGGTTGAAGAGATCATCTATTCGAGGTAGGGGATACCGATTCTTGATGGTGAGCTTATTCAGCTCACGATGATCGATACACATTCGAAAAGACCCATCTTTCCTTTTCACGAAGAGGACAAGGGCTCCCCAAGGCGAAAAGCTCGGACGGATGAATCCTTTATCAGATAACTCTTGAAGCTGTTTCCATAACTCTTGCATCTCTGAAGGTGCAAGACGATAAGGTGCTTTCGCAATCAGGTTGGCATTGGGTACAAGGTCAATATGAAAACTCAATTTGACGAACTGGAGGCAAACCAGGCAGTTCATCAGGAAACACCTCTGGATAATCCCGAACAGTCGGAATATCCTGAATACTCTTACTCTTGTCTTGACTTTCTCCTCGGTGACATGTGCTAGGAAAGCAACATATCTTTTTCGTAGATAGCTTTGGGCTCTTGTTTCTCAAAAGAAACGGGCGTTTAAGGTTCTAGGGGAGATCACAAGTGATCATAAAAAAAAAGACAAAATCACACGAGTGGTTTGTCTTTGTATTGACATCATAAGGTTGCATCAAACATTCATACAATTGCATTGGTTCACAAAAATAAAAACCATAAATTTTTATTTATATAACAACCGCATTGTCTTAAAATGTTAAAAGATAAAAACCAGAGGAAAAACAAAATACTAATCGTTCACTGCTGCATCGTTGAGTGCCTCGTTGATGTTATACACTCGTCCGCGTGCTGGATTCACATTGGCGTTGACGTTCGCATTCGGGTTTGCATTAGCATTCGCGTTCGCATTCACCAGTCTTGGACAGTTGTTGCGGAAGTGACCAAACTCTCCACAGTTGAAACATGAACCCGGTGGGAATCTCGCAGCATTCCCTTGTACCGGAGCTTGAACCTGGGCAACCTGATTTTGTCCTGAACGACAAACATTGGCTAAATGCCCAAGTCTACCACACGTCGTGCATTGCTTACAAGCTTGATGTGCAACATGATGACCGTTGCAGCGAGCATAATGAGGTGCGGTACCGGCATACGCCTTTTTCGCAGGAGGTTGAGCCGGTGTGTTCTGTTCAGTCTGTGTCGTTACAGCAAAATTCTGAGCATCCTTCCGCTTCCTCGACTTCTTTGACGTCTCACCTTCCTTACCCACACCCTTACCCTTTTTCTTGTCTTTCCCAGAATCAGCCGCCTTCTTTTTATCACCCTTGCGGGTGAGTTTACCCTTCCTAACTTGAGACTCAGTCAGGGTAGCAGACAACTCGATTGCTTGACGAAGGGTAGTGGGTTTAACAGCGGTCACAATATCCAGCATAGAATCGGGTAAGCCATCGATATATCTTTCGATTGCTTTGTCTGGTGGGGTAACCATGGTGGGACACAATAGACTGAGTTCTTCAAAACGATCCGTGTACGCACGGTGTTCAGCCCCATCTTGCTTTAAATCGTCAAACTCTCGTTCCAAAGCTCGAATCTCGTGACGGGGATAAAACTCTTTCATCATGAGAGCTCGAAGCTCTTCCCATGTTTGCGCCAATGCCACCTCGGCACCCCTATCGCGCATAATGCCATTCCACCAGGTAAGCGCTCGCTTCTCGAACACACTCGAAGCAAATTCAACCTTACGCGCATCCGGACACTGCACATGCCTGAATGTGCTCTCGATGCTCTCAAACCACTGCAGGAGCGCAGTTGCTCCTTGTGACCCAGAAAACTTAAGCGGCTTAGCAGAATTGAAATTCTTGAAATTACACTGTGCATTGTTGTTGTTATTGTTATTGTGGTATATCTCATGAACTTGAGTTACAACACCGGGAAGCACAGCAACCACTTGCTGAGAGACTAGGGCTGCGAATTGTTCAATGGTGAAAGACTGTGCTTCACGTCGTGGAGGCATTGTCTAACAAGGAAATATGAGAAACGAGTGAGGTTGAAAAGCAAAAGAGGTATTGAAAATACCGTCAAAATACCAGAAAGGCGATCATTTGTTCGTTACCTCGAACAAACAAACGACACGGAGAGAGTAATCAAAGTAAATGGATCAAAAATAATGTATCGTCGAAGACATGCTCGCCTATAAGTGGACACTCACCCCAAGAGTTCCCAGGTAAGAGTGACTGGTCCGATACTACGAATTTGTACGAACACTCTAGCCTTAGACAGAAAACTCAGAGTACAGGCACCCACTCTTCCAGTTTGCACGTGTTCACACTATTTAGACCCAAACTCTGACGAGATTTTGAAAACTTAAAGGGTTCAAAACCTTATAACAAAGGGTTCAAAACCTAGTAATCAATCATCCTAGAACAAATGATTAGTTTTCAAAGCGGATTCGAACTTAGCGTTCCCATTGTGGTTATCACCTAAGGATAGGTGACGGTATTGTTTTAAAAACTAAACGCAAAGAAACTTGCGTTGGGGTCCTAAAAGTTATAGTCTAGGTCAAAACATTACTAATAACCTAATTCCCTATAACCATTGGCTCTGATACCAACTTTCTTCTGTTACACCCCGACCACGTAGGACAACAAACCATGGCGGAAACGTCGAGGAATGTTGTAACATAAGCTATTGTTTCATAACCATGGATACAAAATAGTTTTGTTTTATTGATAATATTGAACATTGCATTGTCTTAACACAGAATTAACAAGTTTTACATTGTCTATCACTATTATTATGTCACTAAGGCCTCGTCCAGATCCTATGTGACGCATGCATCCTAGTAATCAATCAAGCATCAACACCTGAAACATATGTAAAAACTTAGTCAGCAAAGAAATGCTGGCGAGCACATAGGTTTTATAAGAGTATCGGAATTATGGCTCGTTTATATGTTGCAGTACTTTATTAGACTACAAGAGTCAAAATACAAACCTTGTTTTGAAAAGTGTATTGCAACATAATTAACCAACTCAAATCAAGCGGGTTATAGTTTATAAAACCTCGTAGCCATGATTCTTAACCCAAAAACATTTGCTTTAGAAAACCAACTTGTAAAATATCTTGTAAAAACTCGTTAAAACTGATATAGTTTATATCTCTTTGAAAAAACATCGTTGTGTGACATTGTTTCAAAATCGTTTACCCAAGTGAACTAAATAACACCACGATATGTAATATGATGAAAACACTTATATATAAGAAGTACCAACGGCGTATCTACCATGTTTTCACCATATTACACCCGTCTCGTTATCTAAACACTTAACCAAAAACCAATCGTTTATCGAAATCGTTTAACATCGTTTAACATCGTTTCCAAATCGTTCCCAAATCGTTTACTCGTTCCCAAATCGTTTCCAATCGTTCCCAATCGTTTACTCGTTCCAAAATCGTTTAAATCGTCATCGTTTTAATTGTGAAAAACTTATATATGGTTGTCTCGTTAACAACATTCAAACCTTTGTGACTCGTCCATCGTTCAACTCGTTCTCGTATTAACAAACCACCAAAGGGTAAGTTAACAAACATCAGATTCAGTCGCTACCCACAACCCCCACACATAACCATGGGTGTAGTGTAGGACCGGTTTTTCGACCGTTCGATTGCGTAACGAACGTTTCACGTGCGGAATCCGTGAACGAACGTGACCGAACACACGATAACGTACTACTAATGTGATTCCATTGCTAGAATTGACGTGTACGGTACAAGAATCACAAATACAATACTTTCTCTCTCTACTTTCTCTCTCTAGAAAGTCTTCTCTCCAAGTCTTCTCCAAATCTTCTATCAAAATCTTACTAAACTAGTGATATAATCCCCTATTTATATGGTCAAGGCACTTTAATGATAGTTATCATTAATTACAAGTTTGCCACCTTGCCATTTCTATCTAGATACGACATTATGCGCTTGATATCTTCCGGCTTTTTACTACGACTCGGATTGACGAAGGCGATAGACAATAAATGCATCAACAATCTCCCCCTTGGATATTGCCGTAGTCAATCTCGTAGTGAAACTCGTAGCGACTTGACTTTCTCTCTCTCTTGAGTTCCTCTTGCTTGAACAGAATCCCAGTGGATCTGTCTTCAGCTTCCGTTGCTCTCTTTCTTCAGAATCTTCAGGCTCCCCCTTTCGTCAAGCTTCCGTGCTTTTGGGATCGACGCCTTGCTTTTCGAATACAAGCTCCTTTTGCATTAAGCTCGTCTTCAGACTCCCCCTTAGACTCAGCTGTCGGGATCGTAGTCTGGCTTTTCGTAGCAACAAATTTGAAACCTGCACATCTCAAACACACAATTATAACAAACAATATTGTGATTCAACTTAATGAATCAACTAAACATTTGAGAATTTTCACATTTAAAACTGATAAAATTTGAAACATTCCAATTTCTAATTCAAATTAATGAATTATCTTAAACATTTCAAACCATTAACCAACCTGTCTGTTCATCATGTTTAGCCTTTGAGATTTTGAAAATCAGCTCTCCCACATCAGTTGTCGAAAATCTTTTTGGATTTTTTACAAATAAGAAACATAAATGCAATAACAGTAATTAAATGCAGAAATGAAATATGTACAAACATATTTTTGTGAGTTTGTGCAAGAGGATCATATCAGTTTTTGAGACACATCACACGCACCGTTAAGCTTTTAGACATTTTAAGTTCTAAACGATTCACGTTGATTGACGATATTGTTGTCCACTTAAGTTTTCATACAATTTTCAATCTATTCAGGATACTATTTAAGTTTTTTATGAACTTAGTTCGATTCATGTGTCCCACCTCTTGAATATACTCCCGTATCCAGAATCCCAATATTCAGTCTTACAGGTATGAACACTACAATGATGTCTGTACATAAATTAGGGGATAAATGCGAGAACTGAGGGATCTCAGGTCAGAACTTCCGTTCAGCAGAGAGATATCAGCTTCGACTTAGCAGTGTGTCCCCTTTAGAGGATCTTTTCAGCTACAACAGATGATTATCAATTTTATTGTCTAATCAACTGAGGGCTTTATGCTATGTTTCAAGCATTTTGCGGAAAGTATTAGCCAAGGACTAGGTCAGAACTACCGTTCAGCAGAAGTCCCGGAATAATACCCCAGACATCATAGAGTATAAACACCTAGTATATCAGAATACGAGACCTTTCAAACGAGATTTCAGGGGTTACCTATATATCCAAGTAGTGTTCCCCACAAATTTCACAAGTTTGAAATTTTAGGTTTATATCCCGAATAAATCTACTAAATGTATAAAAACCTATCGTCACATCATCAGTGAGACCGTTTATCACATTTTACATTACATTTCTTTAGCATGCTGTGATAGTCCACTGATTTACAATCATTTCCTCTTTTTCACAACAAAACTCATTTTTAAATTTTTAATGTTTTTGACATTTTCAAATTTTCTAATTTTTTTAAAATTTTTCTCCCCCTAAAATCAAAATATGTTTCAATTTTGATTTTCTGGGAAAATTTGAAACAAACTGTACAAACTTGACAACATGATGAGAATCACTTCAATTCTCCATCCACTTTGGTGTAAACAATCAGAACTCCCCCTCACAACAAACTATTTTCCCATTGTGATTTCAAAACACTTAAGTTTGTTTTAATCAAAATGGTTTTTCCGGAAAATTAGTTTTGTGTGACATTTCATAAACTCGGGGTTTCATCACTTTGTTTTCTACACAAAAGTAGGAAAAACCAAGTACAAGTTAATGTCCTTGATTTACCATTTGCAGTCCAGAATCCTCTGTACCACTTGCAAAAATATAAACTCGTCTAATACCACTTGAAAGTAAAACACAAACAAACCTTTTTACCGTTTGTTTGATTGACGTTACCGATTAGAATTTTAGACAGATGCCGATTCATGATCCACGATACCATCTTGGGATCTCCGGCAATTCCTGCAAAATCTCAAACACTGATTTAGAAAAAATGCCGATTCATGCTCCACGCTTACAAACCTGGGAGCTCCGGCAATTCCTGCAAAATCTTCAAACACAGATTTAAAAAGATGCCGATTCATACTCCACGCTTACAAACCTGGGAGCTCCGGCAAGTCAGGTTTTTCTATTTGAAAAGTTTCACCCAAGCCTAACCAGCCTTGGGTGATTTTGAATTCTTATTCAACAATGGTGGAAAATTTTTCTCATCCATTGTTAAACTAGAATTCTCGACCTTTACCTCAACACATGGCTCTTCTGGTTTTACCATACCAGAATCATTGCCTGAATGTGGCTTGTCTGACTTTAATGAGTCAGATTCATCGCCGACATGTGGCTCCTTTGTTTCCATACCAGAATCATTGCCTGAATGTGGCTTGTCTTCTTTTTCTCCTCTTTTGTCCTCAGATTTGCATCTGATGAATTCGACTTGCTTAACTTTGCAGTTGAGGAAGTTGATTCATCAGCACTCTTCTTCGATCTGTCGGGTGAACCCGAGGACAAAATCTTCTCCAGATATTCTCTGGCCTTCTTCCTCTTCTTTCGCAGTTTGTCTTTTTGCCCCTGAGAAAGCTTCACTTTCTTTTCTTGAACTTTAGGTTCTTGGACCTTCTGTTCTTTGACTTTCTGGTCTGAAACTCTCAGTTCCTTTGGCTTGACAGTGACTGGTTTCTTTGCCAATTTCTGTGAATTAACCCTCAATCTTTCACTTGATTTCCTTGGGCAATCTCTGGCAATGTGTCCTTTGATTTGACAATTATAGCATCTTCTTGTCTCAAATCTCTGTCTCTGGCAGTTAACAGCAATGTGTCCTTGATAACCACATTTGTAACACATTCTGTTATCGTACCAATCACCATCTTCATACCAAACGCTCAGATCCAAGCACTGTTTGGCTTGGTGATATTCCTTTCTCCTCTTGATTGTTGGATTTGTCTCTTGAGCACTGTGGTCAAACCTGCACCACTTATTACCAACATTTTTTGAATTTTCATTTTTTATTTTTTGTAATTTTTTCTTTTGATTGGATGATTGATCTGATGAACTTTTATTCTCTTTTTGTTTCTGTTCCACTTTCTTCTTTAAAGGCTTTTGTTTAGAACATTCACCTTTTTCGGTCGATTGCAAAACAGTTTTCTGAAATTTTTCTTTCAAATTTAAAAACAATTTTTGTTTTTCTTTTTTAACATTTTCATCATCAGGTGTCTCATCACAATCTTCAACTTTGACAGTGTCAAAGTTTGTGACATTGTCACTTATTGGAACAGAATTGATTGGTTTTGGACAGGGAAAATTCAAACTGTCTGCTTTAGTCACAAAACCTATCAATTTCTTCTCAAGTTCATCAATTTTGTTCCTCGAATTCTCAGCTTCACTTTCAAGCTGAGATATTCTCCCAAAATGAGACTTGATTGTTTTCTCATTATCATTCTTCAAATTTTCAAGAACAGACTTTTCATTTATCAAAATTTTGATCTGTTCCTGAAATTTTGATTCATTCGCTTTCAGATTCTTGTTTTCAAGCTTAATCCAGAAATCTAAATCTTCTGAAGATTTCTGTTTGTTTTCAAGCTCTTTTACCAACTCTTTGATTTTCTTTTGAGCGCTTTCACCTTCTTTTTCAAGTTCGACAATCTTCTGAAGATGGGAATTTATCATTTTCTGTTTTTCAATGTTGTTTTTACTGAACACATTTCTCCCATCTTCAAGAATTTTCATTTGCCCTTCAAATTCTTGATTTTTCAATGTCAAACTATTAAAATCAACCAACAGTTTGTCATTTTCAGCTTTCAACTTCTCACAATTTTCTTTCAAAATAAGAATCTGATTTTCAACAACGTGCTTCTCGTCTTTCAACTTTTTGACTTCAGATTCCAAACTTGCCATATCTTTCACGAGTTTGTCATTGTCTGTCTTAAAGTTGTCACATGGACAGCCAGGCAGCAGAAAATATCATAAAAAATCCAGTTTCCCACTCTACCACAAAGCACATCGACATCAGACATCACTTTGTGAGGGATTGCTATGAAAAAGGTTTGATTTCTCTGCATCATGTCCCAACTAAAGACCAGCTGGCAGATGTGCTCACAAAAGCACTTGATACAACCACTTTTGAAAGCTTGGTCTCTAGGATTGGGATGCTAAACATGGAATAACAAGCAACATCTTGTTTTTCTATGATTAAAAGCAACAAAATGTTTTCAGAAAATCAAAAATCCATCCTTAAAAATAGCTAAAAATGAAAATTTCATTAAAATCCTTAAAAGTCTGCCATAACCACTGATTGTTCAAAAGTCTGCTCTACTTCAAAAAGCCTGCCCACTGCTGAAAGGCAACCTCTGTTCTCTAATTTCTTGATAACCTCTGTTGTTCAAAAGCAGTGTCTTATCCACTGATATGCTATCCACTGATAGTGAAAATCATCCACTGCCCCCTTTCCACTGCTATCATCAGTTGCTTTCACCAAAAGTACTGTCCTTCATTTTCACCAGTGGTTGTCACGTGGGCAGTACATAGCAGTCAGACCTTTTGTAACGGCTGCCACGTCAGCATTCATTCTCTTTCCTATAAAATTCCCCACTCACCACCAAAACAGGGTTTTACTGTCGAATTGAATTCTTAAAAATTCTCTTCTCAAAGCAGTTTTTCTTCTCATCTCTCACAAATTTCTTCGATCGTTCGTTTCAAAAATGACAAAATCGAAGTCATCTGCAAAACCCACATCAAAATCATCGAAAACAGCCTCTCAAAAGGCAACTTCCACTGAAATTCCATACAAAAAGTCTCACAATCTCCTGGGTCTACCCACAAAACCAGGAACCACAGATGTTTTCGACTCCATTATTACCATCATGGCAAAATCAAAGTACAAAACTTTGCTCACCGCCGATGCACCAATCTACTTGGCAACCCAAAGGGAGTTTTGGGAGAATGCAACCCTTGAAAAACAAGGAGACATTGCAACCACCATACACTCTTCAATAAAGGGTAAAAAGGTCCAAATCATGCCACAATCCATCTCCGAAGTCTTTCAACTCGATGACCAGGCAGGTAAAACTTCCTTCACTAAAAACGAGTTGCACACTGACTTCATTGACAGAGGGTATGAAGCCACAATGATGACGAAACTAACCTTAGAAAAAGGTTATTTTCCTCCTGCACCCAGATTTCTATTTCATACCCTCCTACTGTGTGTTTCAAACAAAACCACTTCTTTTAATAAGATCCCTATAAAGATTCAAAATCTGGGATATACAATTCTTCAAGAAGAAAGTTATAACTATTCTCGGGAAATCTTTAAAGATTTGGTTAATAATGTTGAAACCAAATCATTCTTACTGTTTCCAAGGTTCTTAAGTTACTATTTTGAAAAGAAATTCAGTAAGGATGATTTAGCTTTAATAAACCAAGGTGAAATAACTGTAATAAACTGCCTAACATCTGAAACTTTTTCACGAATGTTAGCACCTTGCAAAACACAAGCAGGGGTACCTGAGCAGAATTTAGCAGCTACCACTGCTCCTCAGGTATATGCTGCTGAGCCTACTGCTCTAGGTGATCAAAGCAGCAGACCAACTGTTTTGAAACCCACACCTACAAAACCCAAAAAGCTTTACAAAAAGAAAAATCAAAAAACCCCCAAACCAATCAAAACGGCAACTCTGGAGGATGAGATACCAGAGTTAATGCCTGTGACAACACAAATGTCACAAGAAACCACTGCTGCTTCTTCCTCACAGCAGTTGGTACAAATATCTCAACCCATAACCATAACTCCTCCTGCTTCTTCACAAAAAGAACAGGTTGTACACAAAGGGCCACCACATTATGATGCTCTGGATACACTCGTTTCCATCATCCACAACTCAATGCCCGGAGCAAATCCACTTTCTACACCCACCATCACATCCTCAATTCCACCAAAAACACAACTGCTGTTGGATGCAATTGATTTGAACCAGGCATTACTCAGTCCTTCTCAATCACCTGTCAATGAGAATATACCTCAACAAATGACTGAGCCTGCTGTATCATTCTTTGCTAACCCACCAACACAACCTGAGGAGGTTACACCCATTGAGTTACAAGTAACTCTTTGTGGTAATCCAAGTGAAGCAGCCACTACAACTGTTGAACTCACTGGTTTACAGTTGGACAGTGGTTACATCAATAAGACTTCCTTGGAGGCAATTCCTTTTATAGCACCTCTGCCAACCACAAGTGGATTTATTTATCCTACTGGCAACATCAAAAGGTTGTCAAGTGTTGAAGGAAGAAGACCCAATACCAAGAAAAAGGGGCATCAGTGGTTAATGTTTGGAGTAAACTCCCTACTTCAACCACTGATAAAACCACTGTTAGTGGGAAATCAGATGATCCCATTAAATTGGGTGATGATTTAAAGTACCAGAAATTGACGGCTCGTGTTGAAAAACTTGATAACTCTGTTGCAGAGCTCAAAGATATGCTCCAACAGTTGTTACAGGTACAAAAGGTCCAATCCACTGCTGTTCCACCTCAAGCACCTGCTCTCCAACAGGCACCTGCTACAAACCTGCTCTGGAATCTTTTTCAACCTTTTCTCCATCATCAAGCACAAGTAGCAGATCAGCAACATGAAAAACATGTTCAAGAGCTGAGAAATGCTATGGAGTCTAGGTTCAAAGACGCTCAGGCTGATCTAAAGGCTCTCAAAACTTAGATCCTTCACAACTCTGGCACTGCTCCTCCACCAGTATTCTTCATTGATCAACTCCCCGAAGATAATGCCAAAAAGGGGGAGAAAATTCAGGAGTGGAGAAGGAAAGGAATAACAGATGGTCTCTACCTTGCACCAGAAAATTCAAATATGACCAAAAAGATTCCTTTGCCAGATGGGAGTAAGAAAATTGATGTGACCACAAATGCACTTGCAGAAGCACTTGCATGTGTGAAAAGGGATAGAGAGGCCAAAAAGAAAGCCAGGGTGGATTATCCGGATCAGGGTACTTCAGGGTCAAGAGATGATGAAAATCTTATTGATGAAAAGAAGAAGCCTACTAGAAAAGTAAGGCTACCCAAATCCATTCCGGTCAGACGTTCAAAGTCTGCTAAAAAACCACCACCTAAAACAGCTGTTGTAACTCCTGTTGTATCAGCAGCTGCTGGTACTTCAGTAGTTTCAACATCTGCTCCCACTTCAACACACACCACCTCAACACACACTACATTCACTACTTTACCACCATCACCACCTAAATCAAAATCACCTCCTATCAAAAGGCAGAAGACAGTAGTTGTTATAACTTCTGCTGTAAAGACAACAGTGGTTGGAACACCAGTTGTTTCAACAGCTGTTAGTCTATCACAAACCACTGCCACTACAACCACCTTTCCATCCAAAAAATCATCAGTCCCTCCTCAAATAAAGAGGAGAAGGCTAATTCCTAAAGATGATGTCACTATACCATCCCAAACATCTTCAAAACCTTTAGCTCTTGTCAATATACCAAAACCAGTCCCACTCTCTTCTGTTCCAATGCACAAGCCCTTACCTCCTGCAGGTGTTCAATTTCCTCTTGAACTAGAAGCTGTTAGGGAAGAAATAAAATCTTTCTATACTGAGGATGACCCTGCCAAAAGGAGTTTGCCTTCAATCAAAGGATATCCCTGGCCCAAAAATACTGAAGAATATTTGAAGATAAAGGCCTAGCAAGCAAAGGATATCTCGAAAACAAACACACAAGGGAAATCTGACAAAGAAGTATCAAGATACTACCAATATCTGCTCACACAAGTCAGTTCCCTAGAACGTTTTGCAAAGAATATCAGTCAACAAATTTCAGAAAGAGCAGCTGAAACTTTGAAGAAAGACTACATTGAAAGCATTATGTTTCACAAAAGATACAAAGGAGAGAGACACATGTACAAAGAGTGGACTGCTCCTGAACTTGAAGTTGAAGCTGCAAGAATTCAAGACATGATAAAAAGGAAAGTCACTCACACTCCTCCTAATTGGGCAAAGTTCAGAAAGAATGTACCTGATAAGCAAATGGAACTGAAGAGAATGAAAGAAGAACTGGTTGTTACCGATTTTGGTACAAAAAGACAAATTGCTAGATGGAAAGAAGATGTGGTCAGGTCAACCTACAAAAGGTTGGAGGAATTAAGAAAGAAAGATCCAAAAATTCCTCAAAAACCTGACTATCCTGAAGCAGCGGTTTCAAAAGGACCATCAAAGCTGCAAATCAGGAGAGCCACTGCTCCAACTGGTACTGCCATCTACAAAAGAAGGAAACAAAGCCAGTTAGGAGCTGAAACTGTTCAAGAAATTCTTACTGGAAATGCTGTTGTAAAAGAAGGCTTGTTAAGAACGATAAAAGAAGAACTTGAACAGGAAAACACTGCTACCACTGCTCAGCCAGTGATGAACAGGCCAGCCTCACCAAATACTTCTGCAAATAAGCATCTCCGAAGAAACCCACCAGGCTCAAAAATACAAAAGTGGGCAACTGACAAACAGACCTGCATATTGACTTTGCTCAGGTCTGGTGGAGAAGTGGAGAAAATATCAAGGGAACAAGCTCTTGGCCTGAGTCTTGAAGATTTGCAAGATCTCCTTGATCTTCCACTTAGCAGGGATGATGAAGATACAGATGCCCTTGACTTTGAGTTACAATTTAAAGGTCAGATAAGGGAGCTGTTAATGAGGCAATAAAATATCCACGAATAATGAAGGGTTTTGGCATTATCTGTTCCAGGGGAGATTGTTGGGATTGAACCCTATCAGAGGAATAGATAATTAAAGCCAAAACTGGATCAGAGCAGTGGATCCTGAATAAGCAGATGTTGATATACAAATCTCTCCCCTTGAAAGTGATTACAACTATTGATGACCTCCTATCTGCTGATCTTGCTAAACTGCTGACCCATAACTGCTGCTCAACTAAAGATCTGATGGAAGACTAAAGTCCTGCTGATTCAATCTACTGCCTTGAGTCAAGCACTGCTGATCTGGACAAGTGCTGCTGGGTTCACAGCAGTAGAAGGTTGCAGCAGCTGTTCTAAAGTCTGTTTTGTAATAGAATGTATTAGCAGCAGTTAACACAAGCAGTGTCTGTATAGATCAGAGGTTAGAGTTTGTTAGGAGGTTAGATGTCACTTTTATGGTGACGTCAGCAAAGATGCTCAGTAGTTTGCAAGTGCCTATAAATAGTACAGTACTTTGTACTGTTCTATTAGCTCTTTGCATCATTCGTCTTCTTTGCACGAACAAAATACTGAGCTCTGGCTGAGGGGGAGTTTGCATTCTTACAACAATCATTGTAATCGTAGTTGAAATAAATTTAATCTTTCGGTTCTTTGTGTAAAGATGTTTTATGAAAGTATTACTCTCGTTTGATTGTATGAAAAGTTTGTTTCCATTATAATTTCCGATGCACACTCATCCATCTTCATCTTATTTTCAAACATAAAATACAATAAAAAACAAACTCAGATCCAACAATGTTGGTTTTGTACAATACCACACATGAGAGTATATCAGATTATACTTTTGGGAGTATATCAAAATATACAATAAAAGTGTGATTTAAGAATTCATTCAGACCTAGTGCATCAAACTAGACCTTTGAGACTATAGGAATACCATGAAGGCAATCCCTATTTGGATGGAGAAATAAATTGGTTTCGGACATTCCATGACAACAGGAATGGGGTGTTAAATCCTATAGCGCTATATCATACTACCAACCGGTCTAGTGAACAAAATAAGTACTATTCCAACAATTAATTTTATAATCTTTGAGAAATCAGTATTTAAACTATAGATAGTCATTCAGATTGTCAAAAGATAAATACTAACATGTATAATCAATTATACTTTGAAATCATGAAAATAACAGATAGGTACACATGCTTCACCCCAAAACAGTTGAAAACAGTAAAAGAGGGGACTATGTACTCACTTGAGGGTGCTTAGAAGTCTTGAACAACTACCAAGCAAGCTAGAGGAGTCCCGGAAATCAAACGGCACCTAATATAGGTAACTACATAAATAAACCGGACCTAAATCGGAGGATCGGATAGGATGAGGTCTCATAAACCAAATGAGTGTGGGATCTCATATGATATGGTTTAACAAGGCCTACATACTAAAAGGAAACCTAACATAAGTGCTTACGACCCATTATGACCCGTTTAGGTAGCTTGCGCTACTTTAACGTGTCGCTCGCGTAAAACGCGTTCGGACCGTCTAACTAGTCCTATGACAAGTATTATATTCCCTAACATACTTAATTTTGTTGCATAATTAGTTAAATGACAAAAGTTTGGGTTACATATGCTTAAATATCAATTATGCATGAAAAGGGTATTTTGGTCATTTTCCTAAGGCATATAAACTACCTATCATACAACTACTTAAACGAAATGACCATAAGGTATAACCTCGGAAGGTTATTCCCTGTAAAACTATGGTCACCTAAAGTGTTTGGTCGGATCCTAAAGATTGACCAAACGGGTCGGGTTCGAATGTATAAGCGATTGTTTAGATCGCTTACCTTACGACCCTACATAAGCACTAATCTAAAAGTGACGAGCTAAACATGTTTAAAACATGTTTAACAAAGTTTGAAAACAAGTTCGATATCAAAACAAACTGTTTTGATACCTAAGAGTAGTTTGGTTACAAAATACGTATAAACACGCATTTTGGCCGAAACTATGACTCGTAACTACACCTAATCAACGTGGTAATCAGTAGGTATAGTCATTAGGGACTATAACCATCGTGATTACGCTCACGTTGCGAAGTTCAAACGAACTTCGTGTTGACCATAAACTGGTCAACGTAGAAAGTCAAACACAGTTTGACTTTCAGACTCGAAAAGCGATAAAAGAACGAAGGAATACTTACAGAAGGTCCCCGCAAGCTTTGATCCAATTTACCCTCAGGTATGAAGAGTATTCTTCAACTTAGAGGGCCAAAATCAGATCAATGTGGGTTTAGAATGAAAGGGGGGTGTGTATTTATATATTTCCTTAAACCGTTAAGATTGTTTATCGAAAACCGAGCTTTAATCTCAACCATCCATGTGGGCACATGGTTTACAAATACAAGGGTTATCTAAATACCATCAAAATTGGCCCATAGAGTGCAAATCAGGGGTTGAAAACCATGGGAATAGGTGGGAAAGGCCAGATTCAATGTTTCCGCAATTCTAATGTGCTGGGCACTGCTTACGGACCATAAGCAAATGTCCATAAGGACCGTAAGGGACCGGCAGACCAGCAACTTTCAAAAATGACAGATTTAGCCACTGAAGCCCCAAACTTGGCTTTCGATGCATTTTTGACACGTTTAAGCCCCGTTAACCCCATTTCAAAGCTCTAAAATGAAGTTAAAGTATAGGGAACTTAAAATGTGCTCAAAAATATCTCGGATGTCGGCTCGTTGGCGTTGTTCGGTAAATTACGACGGAAGTCGTAACGGACGCAAAAACGATCCAAATTGCGCGACGAATGGATTTTTATCATGCAAACACTAAAATAAAAATTTTATTGCTTACATAAATTTTTGGGTGTCCGGATGTATTCAAAATGTAAGTTATGCGCGAAAATGCAAACTTATGCACTTTTTGATGCTTTTAGTCCCTGAATGACCAAAAGTTTATTTTTGCGCACCAAACACCTCAAAGCCTATTTCTAAGCTATGTAAAGGATATTTAGGGCATATTTAACTTATGATCAAGTTCCGGAATGTTCGTTACAGTACAAATCGGCATACTTTCGCAGTTTATCGAATTTAGTCCCTGTAAGCGAATAAACTTGATTTCGCCACACCAAACCCTCCAAAACTTATTTCTAAGTTATGTATAGGTTATTTAAGGTATGTTAAGCCTATTTCACTATTCCAAAGTGTTCGTTGCATTAAACTGGTTATATTTACGCATCCGTGCGCGTATAACCTTGCAGAAAGCGATTTAAAGCTTGAAATTGAACAAGAATTGATATGTGCAAACGATACACATATTTATACCAATCCCAAGCATGAAATGTAATATTTCATTGGTTTGGTATTTGCTTGATGGTTGAAGTGACACAGGTGTCACAATACAAGAACATGATATTGTGTTACAAAGTACACATTTTATACAAATTCACTTTTACTTGGTTATTCATTTAACCATGCATTGTCCTTTCATTATCATTTGTTTTTCATATCGATTTTCATATGATTTCATAAAGGAAAACATTTTACAAGGTTCATGACATCATTTTGTTAAACACCTTTTAAATCACAAGTCATGAATCCTGCATAAATAAAACCTATGTATCTCACATGAAATTTTTATGCTGACGTACCTACTTTTACATGTGTTTCAGGTGCTAATGCATGATGATGTTTGTGCTACACTTAGGCGGACTTGGGCCTTAGTGACTTAAAAGACTGTTAATTATGTTATGTTTTGTTTGAACTCAAAGACAATGTAACTTTAATTAATAATACATAACTATAATTACAATGGTTGTTGAAACAGGAATGGGGTGTTAAATCCTATAGCGCTATATCATACTACCAACCGGTCTGGTGAACAAAATAAGTACTATTCCAATAATTAATTTTATAATCTTTGAGAAATCAGTATTTAAACTATAGATAGTCATTCAGTTTGTCAAAAGATAAATACTAACATGTATAATCAATTATACTTTGAAATCATGAAAATAACAGATAGGTACACATGCTTCACCCCAAAACAGTTGAAAACAGTCAAAGAGGGGACTATGTACTCACTTGAGGGTGCTTAGAAGTCTTGAACAACTACCAAGCAAGCTAGAGGAGTCCCGGAAATCAAACGGCACCTAATATAGGTAACTACATAAATAAACCGGACCTAAATCGGAGGATCAGATAGGTTGAGGTCTCGTAAACCAAATGAGTGTGGGATCTCATATGATATGGTTTAACAAGGCCTACATACTAAAAGGAAACCTAACCTAAGTGCTTACGACCCATTATGACCCGTTTAGGTAGCTTGCGCTACTTTAACGTGTCGCTCACGTAAAACGCGTTCGGACCGTCTAACTAGTCCTATGACAAGTATTATATTCCCTAACATAATTAATTATGTTGCATAATTAGTTAAATGACAAAAGTTTGGGTTACATATGCTTAATTATCAATTATACATGAAAAGGGCATTTTGGTCATTTTCCTAAGGCATATAAACTACCTATCATACAACTACTTAAACGAAATGACCATAAGGTATAACCTCGGAAGGTTATTCCCTATACAACTATGGTCACCTAAAGTGTTTGGTCGGATCCTAAAGATCGACCAAACGGGTCGGGTTCGAATGTATAAGCGATTGTTTAGATCGCTTACCTTACTAACCCTACATAAGCACTAATCTAAAAGTGACGAGCTAAACATGTTTAAAACATGTTTAACAAAGTTTGAAAACAAGTTGGATATCAAAACAAACGGTTTTGATACCTAAGAGTAGTTTGGTTACAAAATACGCATAAACACGCATTTTGGCTGAAACTACGACTCGTCACTACACCTAATCAACGTGGTAATCAGTAGGTATAGTCATTAAGGACTATAACCATCGTGATTACGCTCACGTTGCGATGTTCAAACGAACTTCGTGTTGACCATAAACTGGTCAACGTAGAAAGTCAAACACAGTTTGACTTTCAGACTCGAAAAGCGATAAAAGAACGAAGGAATACTTACAGAAGGTCCCCGCAAGCTTTGATCCAATTTACCCTTAGGTATGAAGAGTATTCTTCAACTTAGAGGGCCAAAATCAGATCAATGTGGGTTTAGAATGAAAGGGGGGTGGGTATTTATATATTTCCTTGAACCGTTAAGATCGTTTATCGAAAACCGAGCTTTAATCTCAACCATCCATGTGGGCACATGGTTTACAAATACAAGGGTTATCTAAATACCATCAAAATTGGCCCATAGAGTGCAAATCAGAGGTTGAAAACCATGGGAATAGGTGGGAAAGGCCAGATTCAATGTTTCCGCAATTCTAATGTGCTGGGCACTTCTTACGGACCGTAAGCAAAGGTCCATACGGACCGTAAGGGACCTGCAGACCAACAACTTTCAAAAATGACAGATTTAGCCCCTGAAGCCCCAAACTTGGTTTTCGATGCATTTTTGACACGTTTAAGCCCCGTTAACCGCATTTCAAAGCTCTAAAATGAAGTTAAAGTATAGGGAACTTAAAATGTGCTCAAAAATATCTCGGATGTCGGCTCGTTGGCGTTGTTCGGTAAATTACGACGGAAGTCGTAACGGACGCAAAAACGATCCAAATTGCGCGACGAATGGATTTTTATCATGCAAACACTAAAATAAAAATTTTATTGCTTACATAAATTTTTGGGTGTCCGGATGTATTCAGCAAGTAAGTTATGCGCGAAAATGCAAACTTATGCACTTTTTGATGCTTTTAGTCCTTGAATGACCAAAAGTTTATTTTTGCGCATCAAAGACCTCAAAGCCTATTTCTAAGCTATGTAAAGGATATTTAGGGCATGTTTAAATTATGATCAAGTTCCGGAATGTTCGTTACAGTACAAATCGGCATACTTTCGCAGTTTGTCGAATTTAGTCCCTGTAAGCGAATAAACTTGATTTCGCCACACCAAACCCTCCAAAACTTATTTCTAAGTTATGTATAGGTTATTTAAGGTATGTTAAGCCTATTTCACTATTCCAAAGTGTTCGTTGCATTAAACTGGTTATATTTACGCATCCGTGCGCGTATAACCTTGCAGAAAGCGATTTAAAGCTTGAAATTGAACAAGAATTGATATGTGCAAACGATACACATATTTATACCAATCCCAAGCATGAAATGTAATATTTCATTGGTTTGGTATTTGCTTGATGGTTGAAGTGACACAGGTGTCACAATACAAGAACATGACATTGTTTTACAAAGTACACATTTTATACAAATTCACTTTTACTTGGTTATTCATTTAACCATGCATTGTCCTTTCATTATCATTTGATTTTCATATCGATTTTCATATGATTTCATAAAGGAAAACATTTTACAAGGTTCATGACATCATTTTGTTAAACACCTTTTAAATCACAAGTCATGAATCCTGCATAAATAAAACCTATGTATCTCACAGGAAATTTTTATGCTGACGTACCTACTTTTACATGTGTTTCAGGTGCTAATGCATGATGATGTTTGTGCTACACTTAGGCGGACTTGGGCCTTAGTGACTTAAAAGACTGTTAATTATGTTATGTTTTGTTTGAACTCAAAGACAATGTAACTTTAATTAATAATACATAACTTTAATTACCATGGTTGTTGAAACAGGAATGGGGTGTTAAATCCTATAGCGCTATATCATACTACCAACCGGTCTGGTGAACAAAATAAGTACTATTCCAACAATTAATTTTATAATCTTTGAGAAATCAGTATTTAAACTATAGATAGTCATTCAGTTTGTCAAAAGATAAATACTAACATGTATAATCAATTATACTTTGAAATCATGAAAATAACAGATAGGTACACATGCTTCACCCCAAAACAGTTGAAAACAGTCAAAGAGGGGACTATGTACTCACTTGAGGGTGCTTAGAAGTCTTGAACAACTACCAAGCAAGCTAGAGGAGTCCCGGAAATCAAACGGCACCTAATATAGGTAACTACATAAATAAACCGGACCTAAATCGGAGGATCAGATAGGATGAGGTCTCGTAAACCAAATGAGTGTGGGATCTCATATGATATGGTTTAACAAGGCCTACATACTAAAAGGAAACCTAACCTAAGTGCTTACGACCCATTATGACCCGTTTAGGTAGCTTGCGCTACTTTAACGTGTCGCTCGCGTAAAACGCGTTCGGACCGTCTAACTAGTCATATGACAAGTATTATATTCCCTAACATACTTAATTATGTTGCATAATTAGTTAAATGACAAAAGTTTAGGTTACATATGCTTAAATATCAATTATGCATGAAAAGGGCATTTTGGTCATTTTCCTAAGGCATATAAACTACCTATCATACAACTACTTAAACGAAATGACCATAAGGTATAACCTCGGAAGGTTATTCCCTATACAACTATGGTCACCTAAAGTGTTTGGTCGGATCCTAAAGATCGACCAAACGGGTCGGGTTCGAATGTATAAGCGATTGTTTAGATCGCTTACCTTACGACCCTACATAAGCACTAATCTAAAAGTGACGAGCTAAACATGTTTAAAACATGTTTAACAAAGTTTGAAAACAAGTTGGATATCAAAACAAACGGTTTTGATACCTAAGAGTAGTTTTGTCACACCCCCAAAATCCCACCTGCGGAGTACTACCGCTTGGAGGCGTGACTGACCAGGATCCAGCCACCAATCATACTGAACGAGCATATAAACAGTTATAAAAGTCTAACCAATACGATTGGTGTTTCAAGACAAATAAGTTTAAGTTGCAAGCGGAAGCATAAGTCTCAAAAGTAAAACATAAGTTCAAATGTTTTCAAGTTTAACAAGGTACGCAGCAATCCGTGTCCTACAACGACTCTCCTCCATGCAAGCTCCAGCTGAGTACCTAAGGTCCTGCAAAGCATGTAGTAACGAGTCAACAACTAGTTGAGTGAGTTCACAGTTGGGTGTTCGTTTTTAATTGTTTCGAAAAACAGTTTCCTTTATCTGGCATCCTGCCGTGGGGGTTACCCCATAGTTTAAAAACGTGACTTGTTCATTCCCAGTTACTCCGGCATTCCAGCCGTGGGGGCTACCCCATGTTAGTTATCAGGCATTTCGGCCGTGGGGGCTACCCCATGCGTACACTAGACTCGTTACCATATCGACTGCTGACTGTAGTCATGTTTATGTGCCCTGAAAACATCAATGTCTATCATCATTGACGTGCCCCAGATCCATTAGTTCACGCCCGCCCTCTGCGGCACGGTGTGAGGTTTATCAGACCTAAATAGCGCTATCTAACTAATGACCCGCTCGCCATTGGCCCGGCGATTAGTCGATACAAAAAGGAGGGACTTCGTGATAGAGTTTTAGTCTAGTACGAGTTATCCGTCCACCAGGACGAGGAATTACATTCCTGAACCAACACCGTCCTACCCAAGGAGGACGAGGAACCCACGTTCCTTAACCCCGTTCCCAACCCAGGGAATCCCATGCTTTGTAGAGGGTGTGAACTCACCTTGGTTTGCTCGGTAGTAACACAAAAAGGTCAATCAAGTCGCAAGTAGTCAATTACGTCCTA
The DNA here is from genome assembly GCF_002127325.2 of Helianthus annuus. Classification (NCBI taxonomy): domain Eukaryota; kingdom Viridiplantae; phylum Streptophyta; class Magnoliopsida; order Asterales; family Asteraceae; genus Helianthus; species Helianthus annuus. The sequence goes on from NC_035448.2 coordinate 69,208,744, forward strand.
ACATAGATACCACTTATGATCAGATTCAAACCAAGCAGTGCACGTACAAGTAGTAGTCATGGCATACAGTTATATCATGGTAGTTTCAACAACAGTGCATAACATAATCCGTTAACAGTAGCACGTATAGGTATAGCCCATCTGTTCAGCCCAATCACTTAAGCCCAAAACACGCATAAAATAGTTAACACAGAAGTCCACAAGGCCGGCCCATTAACCATGGCCCGTAACTAAGCAAGTCCAATAAGCGTGGTGTCGAGTCGCAACCGGACTCGCAATCATGGTTTCGAGTCATGCTGTTTGTGTTGATCATGGGTGGTTGCGAGTCGCAACCTAAGTCGCAACCGTGGTCTCGGTTGATCATGCTAAGGTCTCGAGTCGCAACGGGACTCGTAACCGGTGTCGCAACCTGTGGTCTCGGCTTGTCATGTTATGGTTGCGAGTCGTAACCAGATGTTCTCGACTCGCAATTGGTGTCGCAATCGTGGAGGTTTCGAGTCGCAACCAGGGGTCTCGACTCCCCAACAGTTGCTGATTCTGCACAGTTGTACTATCCAATAGAATTTGAATGTCATGCAACACAAATATTGTACTATCCACTAAAACATGTTTTGTTGTCTAAACCTTTGCTAAAATGGATCAAACATGGCAGAATTCAAATATTCAACACACATTCATATGATATTCAATAAGTTCTTCATATATTCAAGTCATGTTCATGTTCATCATACATCCAAAAGACATAACACATTTAACCCTTGTTCAAGCACACTATGCATTTATCCTAATTATAACATGAACAACTATCAAACACTTGAACCAAAGGCTACAATTCGGTCCTTTATTAACCCGATTACATGACAAATACAAACCGATTTCATGCTCCTTAAAACTAGTGGTTCAACCTCCTTTAAACACAAAGCATCAACAATCCGAAATCAAGCATGTTAACCGGTTCATTATTATCATACATGTAATATCATCTTTTGACAACAAACAACTATTTTCTATCTAGCAAACATCTTTATCATAGATAGACAATCATCAAGCCAACACATATTATCATTCAACCTCATTACACATCAACAACAAACCGAAATACAATGTGAGTTACTAACCGGTTAAGAGGTATGAAAGGTGAACTCCAAATGTTGATTTCCAAGCTTGAACCGAAATCCTAGTGCTAACCGATTGGATCCGAAAATGATGTGTGTTTGTGTTCTTAGGGTTTTAGTGAGAGGGAAAGTATGAGAGTGTGGGTGTGTGTAGTCCAAGGAAATGGTGAGTGTGGTCATGAGTGTAGTATTTATACTAGTTCTTCATGATCCACCCTAAAGGGCTTACCAAAACCGGTTAGAGGAGGTCACGGCCCAAAGGCCCAAATCGGTCACTATTCACTCGAGACCTCATGGTCTCGAGTCGGGTCCTTGTCGTCTCGAGTTGGGTTCTCGGCTCACATAATATACATACATATATACCATACGTACAAGCAAGCACATAGTCACATAAAATGTTCACTTATGTTATTACATTAACAAGTTACTAGTCACGAAATGTTTCAAGAAAGTTACATCAAGATACAAGATAGGTTCTAAATTTCGAGTTGTCACATCATCCCCAAGTTGAAAGAAATTTCGTCCCGAAATTTGATGGCACTCACTGAGGAAGCTAGTCAAGTTGTAAGGTTTTCCCGGTTATCCTGGGGTGTCACATCCACCCCCCGTTGATCTGGAATTTCGTCCCGAAATTCCGTAGCTTCAGCCTCAGTAGCGGTTGTACTGTTCTCAAACAGTTGGGGATACTTTTGTTTCATCCGATCTTCGCGCTCCCAGGTGAACTCTGGGCCGCGACGTGAGTTCCAACGAACTCGAACGAGAGGTATTCTAGTGCTCTTGAGGACCTTAACATCCCGGTCCGTGATTTCGACTGGTTCCTCGACGAATTTCAACTGTTCGTCGATCGTGAGTTCCTTCAGAGGAACTACGTGGGTCTCATCTGACAGACACTTCTTCAGATTCGACACATGGAAAACGTTGTGAACCGCACCGAGTTCCGCTGGTAAGTTCAGTCTGTAGGCCACCTTGCCTATTTTCTCCATGACTTCAAAAGGTCCAACGTATCGTGGGTTGAGTTTGCCTCGTTTACCAAAACGAACCACACCCTTCCAGGGTGAAACTTTGAGTAATACCCGATCCCCAACCTGGAGCTCAAGTGGTTTCCTGCCCTTATCGGCGTAGGCCTTCTGACGGTCTCGAGCGGCCGCCATGCGTTGTCGTATTTGAGCAATCCGCTCAGTAGTGTCTACCACATGTTCTGGACCAGTGATCTGACTATCCCCCACCTCTGCCTAACAAAGAGGTGACCGGCATTTACGTCCGTACAATGCCTCAAACGGAGCAGCTTTAATGCTGGTGTGGTAGCTGTTATTGTATGAAAATTCCACAAGTGGCAGATGCTTTTCCCAGCTATTGCCAAAGTCGATTACACACGCGCGAAGCATGTCTTCTAGGGTCTAAATAGTGCGCTCGGACTGCCCGTCCGTCTGTGGGTGATACGCTGTGCTCATATCCAAACGTGAGCCAAAAGATTTGTGCATTGCTTGCCACAGCTCTGAGGTAAAACGCGCGTCTCGATCCGAGATAATAGAAGTGGGCACCCCGTGCCTCGAAACAACTTCCTTGAGATATATTTCCGCTAGGGTGGAGAATTTATCTGTTTCCTTAATTGCCAAGAAGTGTGCGGACTTTGTAAGTCGATCCACAATCACCCAGATAGTATCGTTTCTGCGCTGTGATCTAGGTAGTCCAGTAACGAAATCCATGGAAATTTGCTCCCATTTCCATTGTGGTATCTCTGGTTGTTGGAGTAGGCCTGAGGGTTTCTGATATTCCGTCTTGACTCGTGCACAAGTCAAACACTTGCTGACGTAAGTTGCTATGTGGGCCTTCATGCTAGGCCACCAATACGTAGTTTTAATATCGTGGTACATCTTGTCCGAACCAGGGTGTACCGAGTAGCGAGATTTGTGTGCTTCATCCATCACAAGTTTCCGTAAGTCGCCATAAAGTGGAACCCAAATGCGTCCTGTTACGTAGTAAGCACCGTCTTCCTTCTGCTCTAAGCGTTGCCTTGACCCGCGTAGGGCTTCAGCTCTAACGTTTTCTGGTTTCAGTGCTTCTATCTGAGCAGCTCGTATCTGCGAAGGTAGACTAGAATGGATCGTGAGTTGTAGAGCTCTTACGCACTTAGGCGCAGTGTCCTTTCGACTGAGGGCGTCAGCTACAACGTTGGCCTTGCCCGGGTGATACCTGATGGAGCACTCATAGTCATTCAGCAGCTCGACCCATCGTCGTTGCCGCATATTCAGTTCCTTCTGCTTGAATATGTGTTCTAGGCTCCTGTGGTCGGTGTAAATGGCGCACTTGGTTCCGTACAGGTAATGCCGCCATAACTTAAGTGCGAAAACAACAGCTCCCAGCTCTAAATCATGCGTAGTGTAGTTCTTCTCGTGAACTTTGAGTTGTCGTGAGGCGTAAGCTATAACTTTATCTCGTTGCATCAATACACAACCAAGACCTTGAATTGATGCATCACAATAAACCACAAAATCTTCTGTGCCCTCTGGCAGTGAAAGGATAGGTGCACTACAAAGTCTATCCTTTAGGTGCTGAAAAGCTAACTCTTGTGCATTTCCCCAATGATAAACAACGCCTTTCTGTGTCAGCGAGGTGAGAGGCTGCGCGATCTTAGAAAAATCCTTAATGAATCTCCTGTAGTAACCTGCCAATCCCAAGAATTGGCGAATTTCCTTTGGTGTACGAGGTGCAGGCCAGTTCTTAATAGAGTCCACTTTGGATGGATCAACGTGGATCCCATCCTTGTTCACCACATGCCCTAAGAAATGGACTTCGCGAAGCCAGAAGTCGCATTTCGAAAACTTTGCGTAAAGCTGTTCTGTTCGAAGGAGTTCCAAAATAAGCCGTAGATGCTGTTCGTGCTCCTCTTTACTCTTAGAATAGATCAGGATGTCGTCGATGAAGACTATAACGAACTTGTCCAGGTAAGGCTTGCACACTCGGTTCATCAAGTCCATAAAAACTGCGGGTGCGTTCGTCAGCCCGAACGGCATGACCAAGAACTCATAGTGCCCATATCGAGTTCTAAAGGCTGTCTTAGAGACATCCTCTTCTCGAACTCTCAGCTGGTGGTATCCCGATCTCAGGTCAATCTTTGAGTAGTAGCTTGACCCCTGTAATTGGTCGAATAAGTCGTCAATGCGCGGTAGGGGATAACGGTTCTTCACAGTCACCTTGTTGAGTTCACGATAGTCGATACACATTCTGAAGGTACCGTCCTTCTTCTTCACAAATAGTACTGGAGCTCCCCAAGGCGATGAACTAGGACGAATAAAACCTTTATCCAGGAGTTCTTGTAGTTGCGTGGAGAGTTCTTCCAACTCGGATGGAGCTAAACGATAAGGTGCACGTGCTATAGGCGCAGCTCCAGGAGCTAGTTCAATCTGAAACTCGACTTGGCGATGTGGCGGAAGACCAGGTAATTCCTCAGGGAATACCTCAGGATAGTCGCGTACAACTGGAAAATCTTCTAGCTTCTTCTCTTTCTCTGTGGTATCAGTAACTAGAGCCAAAATCGCAGTGTGGCCCTTTCGTAAGCACTTCTGGGCCTTAAGAAGAGAGATGATGTTCTCAACAGCACTTCTCTTGTCGCCACGAATCATGAGAGGTTCACTACCTAAACCAGGAATACGAACGATCTTCTCGTTGCAAAGAATCTCTGCTCTGTGTTGGGATAACCAATCCATCCCAATGACAACGTCGAAGCTACCCAAAACGATAGGAATAAGGTCAATAGAGAAGGTCTGGTTAGCGAGAATAAGTTGGCAACCTTTGACTACGTGCGAGGCTTCCAAGCTCTTACCATTAGCTAGCTCTACGGTGTGCTTGTCACTCAGGGGTGTGGGAATACGCTTAAGCATTTTACTAACTTCTAGTGACACATAGCTAGTATCGGCACCCGAATCAAATAAGACTGTAACATAAAAGTCGTCGAGAAGGAACTTACCCGTCACCACGTTGGGATCATTCCTTGCTTCACCTTGACCAATCACGAACACTCGTCCCCTAGCACCATTGTTGTTGTTGTGGTTCCCATTGTTACCATTCCCCTGATTGTTGTTGTTGTTGTTGTTCTGGTTCAGTTGGGGACAATCTTTCTTGAAGTGGCCCTCAGCTCCACACTGAAAGCATCCTTTGTTGTTACCCTGTTGCTGTCGCTGGTTCGGTTGAGGTTGCTGACGATTCTGATTAGCGGGGTATGCGCTCCTGCAATCCTTTGCAACATGACCAGGCTTGTTGCACCGATGACAGTTGCCCCTGGTGCATGGCCCACTGTGGTGTAGGTTGCAACGATTGCATTTGGGGTGATTCCCCTTGTACCCACCATGACTTTGACCACCAGACGACTGTTGACTGGGGCTCTTGTGGTCGTCAGTCTTTCTCTGCTGAGACTGAGATTGCACAGAAGTTGAACCCTTGCTCGAAGTTCCATCCCATTTCCGTTTATCCCCACTAGAGGTACCAGAAGTAGTTGCAGCACCTATGCGCTTTGGTAACTTGTTCTGCTCCACCGCCTGATCAGTGAGACGGTGAGCCAACTGAACAACCTGCTGGATGTAGTCAAGTTTGCTGAAGTCACATGACTTTGGATCTCTGGCACCAAGCCCTTGAGATAGAGTTCAATTCGCTTATAGGGAGGGTCCACCATAGTAGGACACAACAAGGCAAGCTCATGCGATCTCTTAGTGTATGCCTCAATCTCTGACCCCGTCATCTTGAGGTTGTAGAACTCATCTTCCAGCTTATGGATGTCATCGCGACTGCAGTATTCCTCCTTAACCATTTCCTTGAAAGTTTCCCATGGGGTGGCGTTGGCAGCAACCAACCCCAGCATTTGCACTTGAGCATTCCACCACGTGAGGGCCAAACCCTCGAGAGTACCAGTAGCATACTTCACCCTGCGCGCTTCAGGGCATTCACACATTTCGAACACAGATTCTAGTTTCTCAAACCAGTGTAGGAGACCTACTGCTCCTTCAGTTCCGCTAAAAGTAGTGGGTCGGCAGTCCATAAAGGTCTTAAAAGTGCACACCGGTGCCTGAGCATATTGACCTAGGGTAGGTGAAAGAAAGACAGAGTTTAACACAAAGGTTGGTTCACGAGAGTAGGATCCAAATGATCCTAGAACAAATTCGGACTGCAGGATATACCTCCTGCGTTTGCAGCTGCAAGCGCTGCGGCAACTCGTTCGTTGATCAAAGCCGTCAACTGGGCTTGTGTCATGTTAACGCGTCCAGACATGATTCTTCATTACAAGAGTAATACGTGTGAGAGAGGTTCGCGAAAGTACGATAGTAGGACAGAGTAAGCACGCACGTGTTCAAACAACAGTAGTTATACTAATCAAGCATACCATGAGCAATGTACTATGTATCTAACAAGTAGGCAATATACACATATCATATCACCTAGAATGTCGAGCCTTGCATGTGGAGTGGAGCGTCGTTGTGGACCGTTGAGCACTAAACCGGTTATAGTCTGGTTTTAACAAAAACGTTTCCCCTTTATTAAAACCAAGTTCACTATAACCAATGGCTCTGATACCAATCTGTCACACCCCCAAAATCCCACCTGCGGAGTACTACCGCTTGGAGGCGTGACTGACCAGGATCCAGCCACCAATCATACTGAACGAGCATATAAACAGTTATAAAAGTCTAACCAATACGATTGGTGTTTCAAGACAAATAAGTTTAAGTTGCAAGCGGAAGCATAAGTCTCAAAAGTAAAACATAAGTTCAAATGTTTTCAAGTTTAACAAGGTACGCAGCAATCCGTGTCCCACAACGACTCTCCTCCATGCAAGCTCCAGCTGAGTACCTAAGGTCCTGCAAAGCATGTAGTAACGAGTCAACAACTAGTTGAGTGAGTTCACAGTTGGGTGTTCGTTTTTAATTGTTTCGAAAAACAGTTTCCTTTATCTGGCATCCTGCCGTGGGGGTTACCCCATAGTTTAAAAACGTGACTTGTTCATTCCCAGTTACTCCGGCATTCCAGCCGTGGGGGCTACCCCATGTTAGTTATCAGGCATTTCGGTCGTGGGGGCTACCCCATGCGTACACTAGACTCGTTACCATATCGACTGCTGACTGTAGTCATGTTTATGTGCCCTGAAAACATCAATGTCTATCATCATTGACGTGCCCCAGATCCATTAGTTCACGCCCGCCCTCTGCGGCACGGTGTGAGGTTTGTCAGACCTAAATAGCGCTATCTAACTAATGACCCGCTCGCCATTGGCCCGGCGATTAGTCGATACAAAAAGGAGGGACTTCGTGATAGAGTTTTAGTCTAGTACGAGTTATCCGTCCACCAGGACGAGGAATTACATTCCTGAACCAACACCGTCCTACCCAAGGAGGACGAGGAACCCACGTTCCTTAACCCCGTTCCCAACCAAGGGAATCCCATGCTTTGTAGAGGGTGTGAACTCACCTTGGTTTGCTCGGTAGTAACACAAAAAGGTCAATCAAGTCGCAAGTAGTCAATTACGTCCTAACATAGATACCACTTATGATCAGATTCAAACCAAGCAGTGCACGTACAAGTAGTAGTCATGGCATACAGTTATATCATGGTAGTTTCAACAACAGTGCATAACATAATCCGTTAACAGTAGCACGTATAGGTATAGCCCATCTGTTCAGCCCAATCACTTAAGCCCAAAACACGCATAAAATAGTTAACACAGAAGTCCACAAGGCCGGCCCATTAACCATGGCCCGTAACTAAGCAAGTCCAATAAGCGTGGTGTCGAGTCGCAACCGGACTCGCAATCATGGTTTCGAGTCATGCTGTTTGTGTTGATCATGGGTGGTTGCGAGTCGCAACCTAAGTCGCAACCGTGGTCTCGGTTGATCATGCTAAGGTCTCGAGTCGCAACGGGACTCGTAACCGGTGTCGCAACCTGTGGTCTCGGCTTGTCATGTTATGGTTGCGAGTCGTAACCAGATGTTCTCGACTCGCAATTGGTGTCGCAATCGTGGAGGTTTCGAGTCGCAACCAGGGGTCTCGACTCCCCAACAGTTGCTGATTCTGCACAGTTGTACTATCCAATAGAATTTGAATGTCATGCAACACAAATATTGTACTATCCACTAAAACATGTTTTGTTGTCTAAACCTTTGCTAAAATGGATCAAACATGGCAGAATTCAAATATTCAACACACATTCATATGATATTCAACAAGTTCTTCATATATTCAAGTCATGTTCATGTTCATCATACATCCAAAAGACATAACACATTTAACCCTTGTTCAAGCACACTATGCATTTATCCTAATTATAACATGAACAACTATCAAACACTTGAACCAAAGGCTACAATTCGGTCCTTTATTAACCCGATTACATGACAAATACAAACCGATTTCATGCTCCTTAAAACTAGTGGTTCAACCTCCTTTAAACACAAAGCATCAACAATCCGAAATCAAGCATGTTAACCGGTTCATTATTATCATACATGTAATATCATCTTTTGACAACAAACAACTATTTTCTATCTAGCAAACATCTTTATCATAGATAGACAATCATCAAGCCAACACATATTATCATTCAACCTCATTACACATCAACAACAAACCGAAATACAATGTGAGTTACTAACCGGTTAAGAGGTATGAAAGGTGAACTCCAAATGTTGATTTCCAAGCTTGAACCGAAATCCTAGTGCTAACCGATTGGATCCGAAAATGATGTGTGTTTGTGTTCTTAGGGTTTTAGTGAGAGGGAAAGTATGAGAGTGTGGGTGTGTGTAGTCCAAGGAAATGGTGAGTGTGGTCATGAGTGTAGTATTTATACTAGTTCTTCATGATCCACCCTAAAGGGCTTACCAAAACCGGTTAGAGGAGGTCACGGCCCAAAGGCCCAAATCGGTCACTATTCACTCGAGACCTCATGGTCTCGAGTCGGGTCCTTGTCGTCTCGAGTTGGGTTCTCGGCTCACATAATATACATACATATATACCATACGTACAAGCAAGCACATAGTCACATAAAATGTTCACTTATGTTATTACATTAACAAGTTACTAGTCACGAAATGTTTCAAGAAAGTTACATCAAGATATAAGATAGGTTCTAAATTTCGAGTTGTCACAAGTTTGGTTACAAAATACACATAAACACGCATTTTGGCCGAAACTACGACTCGTCACTACACCTAATCAACGTGGTAATCAGTAGGTATAGTCATTAGGGACTATAACCATCGTGATTACGCTCACGTTGCGAAGTTCAAACGAACTTCGTGTTGACCATAAACTGGTCAACGTAGAAAGTCAAACACAGTTTGACTTTCAGACTCGAAAAGCGATAAAAGAACGAAGGAATACTTACAGAAGGTCCCCGCAAGCTTTGATCCAATTTACCCTCAGGTATGAAGAGTATTCTTCAACTTAGAGGGCCAAAATCAGATCAATGTGGGTTTAGAATGAAAGGGGGGGTGGGTATTTATATATTTCCTTGAACCGTTAAGATCGTTTATCGAAAACCGAGCTTTAATCTCAACCATCCATGTGGGCACATGGTTTACAAATACAAGGGTTATCTAAATACCATCAAAATTGGCCCATAGAGTGCAAATCAGAGGTTGAAAGCCATGGGAATAGGTGGGAAAGACCAGATTCAATGTTTCCGCAATTCTAATGTGCTGGGCACTGCTTACGGACCGTAAGCAAAGGTCCATACGGACCGTAAGGGACCTGCGGACCAGCAACTTTCAAAAATGACAGATTTAGCCCCTGAGGCCCCAAACTTGGTTTTCGATGCAATTTTTGACACGTTTAAGCCCCGTTAACCCCATTTCAAAGCTCTAAAATGAAGTTAAAGTATAGGGAACTTCAAATGTGCTCAAAAATATCTCGGATGTCGGCTCGTTGGCTTTGTTCGGTAAATTACGACGGAAGTCGTAACGGACGCAAAAACGATCCAAATTGCGCGACGAATGGATTTTTATCATGCCAAACACTATAATAAAAATTTTATTACTTACATAAATTTTTGGGTGTCCGGATGTATTCAGAACGTAAGTTATGCGCGAAAATGCAAACGTATGCACTTTTTGATGCTTTTAGTCCCTGAATGACCAAAAGTTTATTTTTGCGCACCAAACACCTCAAAGCCTATTTCTAAGCTATGTAAAGGATATTTAGGGCATATTTAACTTATGATCAAGTTCCGGAATGTTCGTTACAGTACAAATCGGCATACTTTCGCAGTTTGTCGAATTTAGTCCCTGTAAGCGAATAAACTTGATTTCGCCACACCAAACCCTCCAAAACTTATTTCTAAGTTATGTATAGGTTATCTAAGGTATGTTAAGCCTATTTCACTATTCCAAAGTGTTCGTTGCATTAAACTGGTTATATTTACGCATCCGTGCGCGTATAACCTTGCAGAAAGCGATTTAAAGCTTGAAATTGAACAAGAATTGATATGTGCAAACGATACACATATTTATACCAATCCCAAGCATCAAATGTAATATTTCATTGGTTTGGTATTTGCTTGATGGTTGAAGTGACACAGGTGTCACAATACAAGAACATGACATTGTTTTACAAAGTACACATTTTATACAAATTCACTTTTACTTGGTTATTCATTTAACCATGCATTGTCCTTTCATTATCATTTGATTTTCATATCGATTTTCATATCGATTTTCATATGATTTCATAAAGGAAAACATTTTACAAAGTTCATGACATCATTTTGTTAAACACCTTTTAAACCACAAGTCATGAATCCTGCATAAATAAACCTATGTATCTCACAGGAAATTTTTATGCTAACGTACCTACTTTTACATGTGTTTCAGGTGCTAATGCATGATGATGTTTGTGCTACACTTAGGCGGACTTGGGCCTTAGTGACTTAAAAGACTGTTAATTATGTTATGTTTTGTTTGAACTCAAAGACAATGTAACTTTAATTAATAATACATAACTTCAATTACCATGGTTGTTGAAACAATAATTCTGTCGCAATTCACTCCCCGGCGTTTCCACCGAGGTTTTAGTTGTTTTGCCGCGGCCGGGGTGTGACAGAAGAGTTGGTATCAGAGCCAGTGGTTATAGGGAATTAGGTTATTAGTAATGCTTTGACCTAGACTATAACTTTCTAGGACCCAAACGCGAGTTCACTTGCATTTAGATTTTAAAACAATACCGTCACATATCCTTAGGTGATTACCAAAACATGAACACAAATTTTCCAAAATGATTTTGAAATCAATCATCTATCCTTAGATGATTCCTTTTGGTCGTGTGCCTTCTAAATTTTCAAAATCTCGTCAAAGTTTTGGTCTAAATAATGTGAACACATGCAAACTTGAAGAGTGAATGCTACAAATCCGCAATATCGGACCAGTCACTCTTACCTGGGAACTCTTGGCGTGAGTGTTCACTTATAGGGGAGCATGTCTTCAGTGATACATTATTATGACCTATTTACTTTGATTTGTCACTGTGTGTCGACTGTTTGTTACGAGGTAACGAACAAATGACCACCATCCTTTCCTTTTGTTGGTATTTATGATATCTCATTTTTCATCACATCATCTCACTCGTTTTCTCTCATGTTTCCTCTTTTAGAATGCCTCCTCGACGTAACGTTCAACAACCTGATGCCGAACTGGCAGCTATTATAGCACAGCAAATGGCTGCTATGCTACCTGGTCTCATAACTCAAATAAACCAAGCCAACAATAACAATGTTAATGCACCTGCTCCGTGCAACTTCAAAAGGTTTTACTCGGCTAAACCGCTCAAGTTTAGTGGTTCTGAAGGAGCAACTGGGCTCCTACAGTGGTTTGAGAGTCTTGAGAGCACCTTTCGCCATGTTCAGTGTCCGAACAATCGTAAGGTCAAGTTTGCTTCTAGTGTGTTTCAAAAGAGGGCCCTCACATGGTGGAATGGGGTAATGAGAGATAGAGGTGCTGATGTTGCTTTGGGCCAGACATGAGAGGAACTTAGAGCTCTCATGATGAGAGAATTTTGTCCTCGTCACGAGCAGAGGGCACTTGAAGATGAGTTCCATGATCTGAAGCAAGACAGTGGTGAACACCGGGCTTACACAGATAGATACGAGGAGTTAAGCTTGCTCTGTCCTACAATGGTCACGCCTTTGGATAAGGCTATTGAGAAATACATAGATGGTTTGCCAGATCCTGTTCAGGATATTGTCACTGGCAGCAACCCTACTACCGTCCGACAGGCCATTGAGCTAGCTGCAACCCTAACAGACTCTCAAGTCAAGAAGGGTAAACTCCATAGAAATGGTGACAAGAAACAGAAACAGTCTAATAGCACCACTGAGAAAAAGGGCAAGAAGGCTGCTGAGTCTTCCAAGAAATCTAGGAAGCGTAAGGCTTCCAAGAGTTTCGCTGTCACTACTCAGACTAATCAGCCTGCACAACCTGCTGCCAAGAGGCAGTATGCTAGGAATGCACCTCTGTGCAACAGATGTAACAGCCATCACCAGCCTCAGCTGCAATGCCGCATCTGCACAAATTGTGGCAAGTCTGGTCATCTTGCGAATACCTGCCGTTTTGTTCCTAACCAAAATCAAGCAGCTCCAAACCAAGTTGTACAAAATCCTGCTCAAAATCCTGCACGACCTCACTATCCACCTGGTTCATGTTTCAACTGTGGGGATCTGACCCACTATAGGAACAAATGACCAAGGTTGGCAAACGCAAATCAGGCACCGACTCGAGGTAGAGCTTTTTACCTTAATGCAAATGAGGCACGTGCGGATAACGAAGTGGTGAACGGTACGTTCCTTGTTAACAACCATCCTGCTTCTGTTCTATTTGATTCGGGTGCCGATAAGAGTTTTGTGTCCTTGGCATTTGAGCCTTTGCTTTTGATGACTAGAACAAGACTAGGAAAGCCCTTGACAATAGAAGTAGCTAGTGGTGAACCTGTTGTACTCAACTCTGTTCTTCGAAATTGCCAGTTGAATCTCAATAACCATCTTTTCCCTATCGACCTCACACCGATGCAACTCGGGAGCTTCGATGTTATAGTAGGAATGGATTGGTTATCGAAGTACCATGCTGAGGTGGTATGTTTTGAGAAGTTGGTCCGTATACCGCTTACGACCGGTGAGATCTTAGAAGTTCATGGAGAGAAACCTGCTAGTAGCCTTAAACTCATGTCTTGTACCCAAGCCCGCAAATACCTACGAAAGAAATATGTTGCTTTCTTGGCACTTGTTGTAGAGGATAAAGGCAAGGGTAAGACTATCCAAGATATCCCTGTTGTTCGGGATTATCCAGAGGTATTTCCTGAAGAATTGCCTGGTTTACCCCCTGTGCGCCAAGTTGAATTTCGTATCGATCTTGTACCTGGTGGAAATCCTATTGCTAAATCACCTTATCGTCTTACACCGTGTGAGATGCAAGATTTGTCTAAGCAGCTTCAGGAGTTATCTGACAAAGGATTCATCCGTCCGAGCTTTTCACCTTGGGGTGCTCCTGTCCTATTCGTGAAAAAGAAAGATGGATCATTCAGGATGTGTATCGATTACCGTGAGCTTAACAAGCTTACCATCAAGAATCGATATCCCCTACCTCGCATTGATGATCTCTTTGATCAGCTACAGGGTGCTACTTGCTTTTCAAAGATTGATCTACATTCTGGGTATCATCAACTTCGAGTTCTCAAAGAAGATATTCCCAAGACTGCTTTTCGTACGCGTTATAGTCATTATGAGTTCACTGTTATGCCGTTTGGTCTAACAAATGCTCCTGCTGTTTTCATGGACTTAATGAATAGGGTTTGTAAGCCTTATTTGGACAAGTTCATCATTGTTTTCATTGATGATATTTTGAACTATTCTAAGACTCGAGCTGATCATGAGCAACATCTCCGTCTTACAATGGTGCTCTTAATGAAAGAACAGCTTTTCGCCAAATTCTCCAAGTGTGAATTTTGGCTTAAGGAAGTTCAATTTTTGGGACACATTGTCAATGAACAAGGTATACATGTAGATCCCGCCAAAATCAGTGCGATTAAGGATTGGGATACACCTACTACTCCTAATGAGGTTCGTTCATTTCTTGGTCTAGCGGGTTATTACCGCCGTTTCATTGAAAACTTCTCCAAGATTGCAGTTCCCCTCACTGCTTTAACTCAAAAGAATAAACCTTTTGAGTGGGGATCCAAACAGGAAGAAGCTTTCCAGACCTTGAAACAGAAATCCTGTGATACACCTATTCTATCTTTGCCCGAGGGTAATGATGATTTTGTCTTATATTGCGATGCGTCTAAATTAGGCCTTGGCTGCGTTCTTATGCAAAGAAACAAAGTCATAGCTTATGCATCAAGACAACTGAAGGTACATGAGAAAAACTACACGACTCATGATCTTGAGTTAGGTGCAGTTGTGTTTGCTCTCAAAATCTGGAGACACTACCTTTATGGTACAAACTGTGTAGTGATTACTGACCACAAGAGTCTCCAACATATCTTCAATCAGAAAGAACTTAACATGAGGCAACAACGTTGGGTTAACTCCTAAACGACTACGATTGCGAAATTCACTACCATCCTGGTAAGGCGAATGTCGTGGCTGACGCATTGAGTCGTAAGGAACGTGTCAAGCTTCAATGTGCTCAGGTTCGATCTGACATTCAAACCCGCATAATTCAGGCTCAACATACGTGTGTTACACAAGACTTGATGGGTAAAGAATTACCGTGTCATACTAAGCCCGAGCTTGAACTGAAAGACTTTGGTGTATTTTATTTCATGGGCCATTTGTGGGTCCCAAGTATAAACGATCTTCGCACCTTGCTAATGGATGAAGCTCACAAGTCTCGTTATTCTATTCATCCTGGTTCAGACAAAATGTATAAGGATCTTCGAACCCAGTATTGGTGGCCGGGTATGAAGAAGGATATTGCCTTATATGTTTCCAAATGCCTTACTTGTCTTACGGTAAAGGCAGAACATCAACATCCCTTTGGATTATTGGAGCAACCAGAGATACCGGTTTGGAAATGGGAAAACATTTCTATGGATCTCATTACCAAGCTGCCGCGCACTAAAAGAGGTTATGATGCCATTTGGGTTGTTGTTGATCGTCTTACAAAGTCAGCACATTTCTTGCCGATCCGTGAGGATCTATCTGCTGACAAGCTTGCCAAAGATATACGTTGATGAGATTGTATCTCGACATGGTGTTCCTTTGAACATTATATCTGACAGAGATGCTCGATTCTCGTCTCGCTTTTGGAGAACCAAGCAATCTGCCATGGGTACCCAACTTCATTTGAGCACAACATACCATCCGCATATAGATGGTCAATCTGAGAGAACAATCCAGACATTAGAGGATATGCTTAGAGCATGTGTGATTGATTTTGGTGGTAGTTGGGATTCGCATCTACCATTGATCGAATTTTCCTACAACAATAGTTATTACTCTAGCATCAATATGGCTCCTTTCGAAGCTTTATACGGTCGAAAATGTCGTTCACCAGTCTGCTGGAATGAGATAGGTGAAGCTCAGCTTATAGGACCTGAACTCATTCTAGAGACTACAGATAAGGTTAAGAAGATTCGTGATAACCTGCAGACAGCTAGAAGCCGTCAAAAGAGTTACGCGGATCGACGACGCAAGCCCTTAGAGTTTCAGGTCGGTGATCACGTCCTACTTATGGTATCTCCTTGGAAAGGTGTGATTAGATTTGGAAAAAAAGAAAAACTTGCACCACGCTATATTGGACCATTCAAGATCGTTCATCCAACATTCCACATGTCCAATCTCAAAAAGTGTTTAGCTGATGAGAACCTCCACATACCACTTGATGAAATTCGTGTTGATAACACGATGCACTTCATTGAAAAACTCGTGGAAATCACGGACCGTGAACTCAAAAAGCTCAAACGCAAGCGCATACCTATTGTCAAAGTTCGCTGGGAATCTAAACGTGGCCCAGAATCTACTTGGGAACATGAAGATCAGATGAAAGCGAAATATCCGCATCTATTCTCACAAGTTTCCTCAAAATAAACTTCGGGACGAAATTTCCTAAATTAGGGGAGACTGTGACATCTATGCTTGTGTAATCATTGTACAAACTCTAAACAATACAATATTAATAAAACAATGAGTTTTGATCCCAATGTTTGTCATTTATGTTTGATTTTACGCACATGTTGATTTTTGATCTATTTTGAACTCTATATCGCTTTCTAGAGAGTTATACGCAAACTGCTGCGTAAACGCGATCACTTTAACGCGACAAACACTCTGGGACAGAAACATAAGCTTAACATACCTTAAATAACCTTTACATAACTTAGAAATAAGTTTTGAAGGGTTTGGTATGGCAAAAACAAGTTTATTCGCTCACAGGGACTATTTACGTCAACTTGCAAAAGTCTGCCATTTCGTAAGGCAACGTACAGTCCGGAACTTGATCATAAGCTAAACACACCATATATAACCTAAACATGGCTTGGAAATAAGCTTTGATAGGTTCGATGTGCAAAAATATGCTTATATGATCTTACAGGGACTAAAAGTGTCAAAAACGGCGTAAGTTTGCATTTTCACAAATATCTTACGTTCTGACCACATCTGGACATCCAAAATTTTTGTACACACTAAAATATTTTTATTTTAGTGATCGGCATGCAAAAATACCGCTTGTCGCTTAATTTGGTTCGTTTTCGCGTCCGTTTGAGTTTCGTCGTAATTTAACGAATAACGTGACCGTGCGACCAAACGAGCCGACATCCGAGAGTTTCCCAAGCATATTTTGAGTCCTCTAAACTTTATTAACCTTGTAGAGCCTTGAAAATTGCTTAACGGGGGTCAAAAGGGCCAGAAATAAGCTTAAACAAGTGTAGGGACCTGAACTGTCAAAACAGAAACTGTTGGCTGATCTGCAGAGTTCACACGGGCTGCGTAAACCCAGTGTAACTCTTACGCGGGCCGCCTGAGAATGCCCAGTTCTAGAAATTCAATTTTCAGCAACTGTTTGATACTTTAAGGGTTGTTATGGTAATTTCTTGGTGTGTTAACCAAGTTAACACCTCTCCAAGGCTTTGCACCTGCTCCTAACACTTGTAAGGCCATGATTTCTTGCTTGGAGGCTACACAAACATGTGTCTTGATCTTGTAAGTTTGCAACAAGTATAAATAGCCTACCATTTCATTGTTGTAACTCACATTTGATCTAAATTCTCTATGTTGATGTTTTTATAACTTCATACCTGAGAATTATAAGATCAAGTTCAAGCAAGGACCTTTTGTAAGCATTCCTTCATTCTTGTATTGCTTTCTAGCTTAAATGTCAAACAGTGTTTGACTTTTAGTTTGACCAGTCAATGGTCAACGCAAAGTTCGGTTGAACTTTGCAACGTGATTGTAATCACGATGGTTATAATCCTTAGCGATTATACCTACTGATTACCACGTTAACTAGGTGTAGTGACGAGTCAAAGTTTCGGTCAAAATGCGTTTTAGCACGCATTTTGCCACGGAACTACTTTTAGGTATCAAAACATTTTGTTTTGATACCAAATCAGTTTTCTAAGTAGGTTAAACATGTTTTGACATGTTTAACTCGTCACTATTAGTTTAGTGCTTGTTTAGGGTCGTAAGTTAAGCGGCCTAAACAACCGCTTAGACTTTCGAACCCAACCCATTTGGTCGATCATTAGGATCCAACCAAGCTTGCTTAGTGATCATAGTTGCATAGGAAATAACCTCTGAGGTTATACCTTATGATCACGTAGGATTGGTTAGTTATTTGTTGAGTAGCTTATATGCCCATAGGAAATGACCAAAACGCCATTTTGAAGCATAAATCCGTATTTTGCTTATGTGAACCTATTTTTGACATATAATCTGATTTAGTAACATGTTTAGGGATAATTGGGCATGTAAGACTTGGCATAGCACATAGTTAACCATCCGAACTTAGTTTTACGCAAACGACGCATCATAGTAGCTTATACTACCATAATGGGTCGAAACGGGTCAAAAGCACATAGGTAGACTTTCAAATCAGAATGTAAGGTCTATTAAATCATACCATATGTGTTCAAATACTCATTTGATTTATAGAACCTCATTCTATACTTTCTCCCAATTTAGGATCCAATTATTAACATAGTTACCACCTATATTAGGTGCCGGTTGATTCGTGATCCTTGGAGCCTTATTTGGTCTTATTCTCAAGAATATTAGGCAATCCCAAGTGAGTACATAGTTCCCCTCTTTTACCGCTTTCAAATACTTTGGGGTGATACACATGTACATACGTGTTATTTTCGTACTTTGCATGCTTTTTTGACATAAACATACTAGTTTCACCTAGTACACTTATAGTACATGCTTTCAATTGTGTTTTGCTATGTATGTTTACTTAGCATGCTAGCACATTGATTTATTACACATTTGTTGCATATGTTTACTTAGCATATGTACACATTGTTTTACATGACATTTCTGCTATGTATGTTTACTAAGCATGCTAGCACATTGTTTTACATGAACATTTCTACTAGGCATGTCTACTTAGCATTCCTAGCACATGGTTTTCACATGCTACATTGGTTATGACATTTGGTGTGTTTAATCGGGACAATAATACATTCATTAACATTGCTCACGCCGCTCGGTAGTATGTAATGGTACAATAGGAATTGACAACTCCCGTTTCCGACTTCCTAGGTTTTTTTGGAAGTTGGGAATGACAGAATCAAATATACATAACTTAGATGAACCTTTAATTTGTTTAAGGGTTTGTCGCCACAGTCGCAAGGCTTGAATGTATGCGATTAACATTACTACATAAATGTTTGCAATCATAAAGCATTGTTTTCTGCAAAACATAACATTTGATTTAAACGTAGGTTTATTCAAAAACCTTGTTTTGTACATTTTCCTATGGGGTTGAGTAATTACTAATTATTCACCATACATGATATTTGTTTCACATTGGCATCATCACATAGTTTGAGTAGGTACTTGCTACTTGCTATGCATTTCATTTTGTTATACATGAAACATGTTACACAAAACATTGAACATGGTTTATACATAAACATTTTTGACACTGAACAAGACATTTTGGTTGGTTATTGATAAGTGACTTATGTAACGGGGCTATGTGTTATATGATAAAAGCATGGTGGATACGCCACTGGTACTTCCTATATATAAGTGCTTTTATTGTATTATACATTGTTGCGTCATCTAAACCACTTGGGCAAGACATGAAAAATTTTATACAAGAACATGACATTGTTTTACAAAGTACACATTTTATATAAATTCACTTTTACTTGGTTATGCATTTAACCATGCATTGTCCTTTCATTATCATTTGATTTTCATATCGATTTTCATATGATTTCATAAAGGAAAACATTTTACAAGGTTCATGACATCATTTTGTTAAACACCTTTTAAACCACAAGTCATGAATCCTGCATAAATAAAACCTATGTATCTCACAGGCATTTTTATGCTGACGTACCTACTTTTACATGTATTTCAGGTGCTAATGCATGATGATGTTTGTGCTACACTTAGGCGGACTCGGGCCTTAGTGACTTAAAAGACTGTTAATTATGTTATGTTTTGTTTGAACTCAAAGACAATGTAACTTTAGTTAATAATACATAACTTTAATTACCATGGTTGTTGAAACAATAATTCTGTCGCAATTCACTCCCCGGCGTTTCCGCCGCGGTTTTGGTTGTTTTGCCGTGGCCGGGGTATGACAATAATACCCAAGAGTTTTAGCTATTAATATTTGAGAGAGAAAGAAATTTGTGAATGACTGAAACTGAGCTCGAATACTCCTTTTATAGGGCTGGTCGAAGGGCAGCTCGCGCTCCGCGACGCCCAATTGCTTATCTTTCGCGGCCCGCGAGGCCACTAGGCTAGGGCCTAGCTTGGTCGATTCACATCGTAGATCTAACACAAGAGGGGACACGTGGCGCCATGTGGTGTCTCCTGGTGCCACCTTGTCACGGCCCGCGATGACTTGTCTTAAGGGAGTTGCGCCTCGCGAGAACCCTATTTATTTGTTTTTATTTGATTTTTATTAATATAAAGGTATTTTAGGCTTGTTTTTCGTATACGGTGTATATTTTAAGTTGTGTAGGAGTATTTTAAGGGTTGTTATAAATCACGTATAGCATGCGGGAGCGGTTACGTTAAAAGTGTTTGCGTTATGTATTGTGTTTTGATAGAGAACGTATGTAACACCCAAAACTGCGTTAAACGAAAATGGGTTCGAGTATACTCACAGTGCGTGTTTGACAGATAAACACGGTCTGGTTGGATTGAAGGGAGCGCCGGATCAGCCTGCGTACGGGAACAGAAGCATAATTCTTCTAAGTGCTGACACGGTTGAAAATAAGAGTGTCGAGTGGGGTAAAAAGCTAGTTAAGTGTCCAACAGTCTATCCGGACGGATGGGTCTAGTCCATCCGGACGGATGGGCTTTTGTCCGTTCGGTCAGATGGCTTTATCCTTTCAGATGGAAGGGCTATTTCTGTTGGAGTAAAATGATCTGATGTGCAACCGATGTTTAAAAGTAGAAAGAAAAGATTTGGTGTGGCAACCGAGTTTATCCGGATGGATGGACATGGTCCATTCGGCGAATGGACTGTGGTTGTTTGTGAACCGTTAACATTGTTGAAGTGTTGATTAAAAACGTTTTAACAGACGTGATAACAGGAATCAAACAACGGAAATCGTCAAGGTCAGTTCATCCGCACGGATGGAGATTGTCCATTCAAACGGATGGGCTGAGCTGAAGTTTTTGTAAAAATTTTCTTGAACAACGGTTTTGTTTAATGGAGACGGACGTGTTGACGGATTCGAACAACGGAAAACACCAAGCCCAGTCCGTTCGGACGAATGTTCTGTTCTTGATGAAGATTCATGTTTGACCCGTTAATCGGACCATCTCTTCGGTGGAAATCAGCCCTCGTGCCGCCTCTCGACTATGGAAAGAGTTGGAAGTCTGAAGAGTTCCCGATTCCACCAAAGTTGTATGAAAATCGAAGAAAGTTTATAAATTAGTTGAAAAATGTGAAAATCCTTTAGATCTTGAACCAATCTCGATTGAATGATGCTCCACAACAGTTTGACTAAGCAAAACGAGTGGAAACCATCTTCGAGAGGTCTAAAATCAATGGTTTTAAGTAAAGTTAGAGGTTGTGTGCGTGTATTTGTGATTATAAAGCAAGAAGATGGAGTAGGAGTGGAATGGAGGTTGAAATCGGAGCGAAAACTTACAAGAAGTCTTGAATTGCAGTCGGAAATGTTGAGAGCGGATGAGAGAGCTTAAAAGTTGAAATGAAGACACAAGGCCCCTATTTATAAGTGAGGGTGAGGGCTTGTGTTGCGTTCGAATGGTTGTATTCGGATGGCTCCATCCAGACGGATGAGCTCCATCCGTACGGATGGGCTCCATCCGGGCGGATGGCCCATTCGGTCAGCCAAGTTCATGTTTGTTAGTTTTCCAACTTTGGTTCGTTTGTTAAGTGTTGCGTTGCGTTTTATCGAGTTGCGAAAGTTTGCGTTTGAGCGTTTATCAACCACATATAGCATATTAAACAAGTAATCACACAAATAATATAAGTACATAAATAAATCCGCGTTTCGAGTTTGTGTTGCGGTAAGCGTTTAAGTAACAAGCATTATAAATAGCGTTTAAATGCGACAATTGTGATTAAAAAAGCGTTTGTAATATGCGTTTAAAATATAGTTTTAACCCATAGTGTTAATCGAACCTCGGAGAACAAGTGTTTTACGAAAGAAATATGACAAAAGTAGGAACAACCGAAATATGGGTTGTTACACCAGGCAACGTTACCCTCAACCTATTGGTCTGAGTCAGCAGGGATGCAGTCTTGCAAGGTCGGATTATTGAAAGATAACTAAGTAACTTATTAATGCGAAAAGTGGTAGGCCCCCTTCCAGGCAGCGTTACCCTCAACCTATTGGTCTAAGTCAGGAAGAATACAGTCCCGCAAGGTCGGTTTAATGTTTTAATAGTAGTTTATAGATAAGGGATTCAAGCGGTTCTTACTTCTCCCGAGGCGGTTAAGCCCTACCTCTCGTGAAGTACTACTAAGCTTGAACCAGCTTCTCGTAGGATCTATAAACCGAACGTGACAAGAATTTACCCAACCACCCTTCTAACCCCCTTCAAGGCAGTTAACGTGCTTTATATAGACCATAAAGACACGAATGAGTGAATCAACAAAACATGAAAAGTAATTATGTAAAATTCACTTTCAATATAGAAAACTAGTTATTAAAGTCATTAATACATACCCAAATAAAAAGGAGCCAAAGGTTGGAAATCAAAAAGTAATACATAAAAGATTTGTCTTCACCAAGTGATGTAAGAGTTTAGCCAAGCATGACCTTTGATTCACAAGAACACTTACGATCGATCTTGGATCCCGAGACTACTACACACTCTAAAAGATGGAAGATGGATGATGGTGGGGGGTTTTGGTGTTGTAGTGGAGGTGGAGTGGTGGCAAGTGTGAGAGAAGTGGTTTGCCAAGGGATGAGTTGGAATGAAACCAATCACCCCTATTTATAGCTGAAAGCAGACTGTCAACATGGCCCCATGCTCTCCTGGCACGGCCCCGTGGCCTTCATTTTCTCTCCTTTGCATTAACTGCAGTGTCAGATCTTGTACTAACATGACCCCTTGTGTCAATGGCATGGCATGTGGCAATTGTACTTGCTATACTATCTCATATTCTGCGAGTCTTAGAGTTGACCACGCCCCATGTTGGGTTAGCATGGCCACGTGTTGGTTTGTCTGGTTTGTCTTTTGTTGTTGTCTTTTCTTCTGCAGGGAATCTTAACTGGGAACGGTCCCGTGTCTAAGGTTCTGTTTTTGTTATTTTTGTTGGTTTGGATGTGGACGGGGGCTCGGTGACTCGTGTCAATCCTCCTTTGTATTTATGTTGGTTTCTGCTGTTAATTTGCTTCTTTTGTACGTTTAAGCTCTTTTGAAAAGGAACAAAGAAACACGCTTTTTCCAACATTAGTACCGAAAATGGCTGATTTTCTGCCGTATTTGATATAATTTATATGTTGTATTTTACGCACATCAAATACCCTCACACTTGAATCTTTGCTTGTCCTCAAGCAAAGCTCTATATCTTGGTTTACACACCCAAACGGAATAGGTAGAAGAGAAGTTTTGGGCTTATCTTTAGAGTGTCGGGAATCCAAGTTCTAAATTTATTCTGTTTTTATTTATTTGCAATTTTTTCGTCATGATTTATTAAAACACATATTAAGAAACATTATTTTTTTGGGCATAACATGCCTTTAATAAAATTGTATTTAGTTATATACATGTTTACACACCTCACAAGTAGTCATTCAACACTCGGCCGGAGATGTATAAGTGAAAACGTTCGGTCCCGGTTTGGAACTTACTCCTACTATAGGCTTGACAAGTAATAAAACCTCCTCCTTTTTGACGTTTTAATCCTTGTAAATGTCAAGAGGGCTTTGAGAGGGTAGGTTGTGGCTCGGCTAGGCGTATTTTATTGAAAGTGGCTAAAATGTAAAATGTCGGTTTTTCTTTTGAAAATTTGTTTGTTTTTGACTTAGTTAAAAGCTACATATTTATAAGCAATAATTTCTGCTTATTTATTTCAAGTAGCTAGATTTTTTTTTGTAAACTAAGTCACCTCTTTTATATGATTTTCAAAAGAACCGCATTTACTAAAAACAAGGGGTGTGAAAATAAAAAGAATTGGTTTTGGGGTGATGGGTGGTCATTTTTGTAAAAAAATATATTTTTGCGGGTTTAGAAATGAAAGGTTTAAGGCTCAAAAGGGTTTATCGAGGGGGACGTTTTTTATAAAGAAAGAAAAATAAAGGTTTAAAAAGAAAAATGGGTTTATTCCTATTGCCTCTATCATTTACTTAATTGGATTTGTGTCAGTAAGGATTTGGAACGTATTGCTTTGGCAAGTTCTAGATTTATAAGAACCAAACAGGCTATTCAAATAAGAAACGAAAATAGAGCAATTAGTATGGATGTGTATTTGTATGCTCGGTAAAGGCTCAAAGCTCACTTTTGTGGGAAAAGGGGTTATAGTGTAAAAATGTATATATAATCTAATTTTACCAAGATTTGTTATGCCCGTTTTTATAATTTTCTTAATTGGTTTTTTTTTATCACGACTTATTAGGTGTAAATTAGTAAAAACATAATTTTTAGAACTTATTTTACCCAACTAAGCCAAGATAAGTAAAAAAAAATGAAACATTTTGATAAAAAAGTTTGGGGTGATTAGCGGGTTTCCAAGGCAAGCTTTGTGTAAGACTTGTTTTTTCGGACAAATTATTCAAGGTTTTGACGTCCGCCCCACACTTAAATTACACATTGTCCTCAACGTGTCCCAAATATGATTTGTTTTAATTAAATGTGCAAATAGTGTTTAAAAATAACAAAAAATTGTAGTTACTAGGCACTTGGCACGGGGGCATGTCTGGTGGACACGACCCGCGGCCAAAGTGCCAGTAACATGTTTTTCAAAAAACTTACAGTGTCGTGAGCACGGGGTCGTGCCTGGTGGGCACGACCCGTGAAACTTTCTGGGGAGAAATTTTTTGACATCAGGTATGTGGGTACGGGGGCGTGTCTGGTGAACACGGCCCCGTGGCAATCGTCTATTTCGGTTAAAAACCCGGGTTTTGTTGTTTGGCTTCTGTTCTCCGGTCTTGGGGACCACTATGCTTAGTGTGTTCAAGCCTCCCATGGTACCTATAAGCTACAATTCTACCACGATACAACAATCCAACACAAACATAACGACATCCTAAATTACGAAAGTTAAAGTTGTTCAACCACCACAACATCACAAGAAAATAAAAAAAATGCAGAAAAGTAAATTGTTCAAAGATGTAAATTGTTCAGCGCGACGCAACCCAAATGATACGAGATTGTTCAAAACTCAAGGAAAGATAACCTGGAAGATACCCACGTCGCCTGCCACCACCATCACCTAGTCTGAGTCCATGTCCTGACCTTCCTCCTCTTCCTCGCCGCGAAACACCATGTTGTCCCAGATGTAGGCGATGCCGTTTTGCATTGCGATAATGTTGCGTTCCATGCTTCCGATCCGGGTACTTGAGCTTTGGCCCAAGCTGTAGGCGTTTTTTGAGACTTGTAGGGTTTCCTGCATGATATTATATAAATTATAGAAGTTAGGAAAATCTCCCCCGCCTTGGGATGAGGAGCCCGAAAATGATCCAGGGTGTGGAGGACGATTGCAAGGATTTCATCTAGGTCATTCGGGTTCCAAACCCAGCCGCGTGCATCCTTAAAGCGCATCAATCCGTTGTTGCGATCGATGATGAGGTTCAGACTTCGGCACGAAGCAAGATCCACCCGCGTCACGCTTACACCCTTATGGAATGTAGTCGGAGTTCGCCTAATGTAGTTCTTGTAGAGTTTAGCGATCCACCCTCTGTAAAAGATGGGTGCGCGAGTGTCTGCGATGGCATTGGTGGCCATGTTTCTTAGTAGCATGTGAGCGACGTCGATAGGCTGGTGGTTCATGGGGCAATAAAGGCAAGTGAGCTCGCGAAGGTTTACCACCCCACCGCTATCTTTCCATCGGCACAAAGAACCGCTAAGGACCCGGTGGATGTACGGATAAGCGGGTCCCTAGTCTTGGTGCTCTTCGTGGAGCTTGGGTTATAGGGGCCTTCTCCGATCCGTGCCCATGCAGCATGCCTCAGGTTGTCCAGTAGTTCACGTATAGCTTCTGTGAATTCGGGTTCAACAGTATCTTCCTCGGTGTAAAGCCTAATATTAACACTGAATTGGGCTATTGATATACTGTACCACTCACCCCCACACCTGAATTGCACTGCATTGGAATCAAAGAGATCTGGCTCATTCTTGTTGAAAGTTAGTGTGCTCAAGAACTCCATGTTATACTCATGGAGTGACTGGAGCCGAGTCTCTAAGAAGATACGGAGAGGACCAGTGACGAGAGCATCATATCTTTCCCGTTGTCCCACAATGTCAAGCGTCTTATAGCAAACTTGTCTTGGAGGTTCTTCATGCCTAGCTTGTAACACTTCCAACCGATTTTGGTAATCAAGTTCAGAAGATTTGAACCTTAGGAACTTGTGTGGCGCCATTTCCGCAAGAAAGAACCAGTAAGACAGTTGGCATGTTCAAAATTATGTGAAAAATTGAAATCAGATGGTCTGGATACGGCCCCGTGTCTTTTAGGCACAGCCCCGTGTCTAGGGTCTGGATTGTCCACAGCCCTGTATCCATTGGGCACAGCCCCGTGTCAAATCGTCTGTTAACCCAAAAATTAAGGTTTTCAAGCCGGCTTCGAAAATTCAAAATCCATTAGGTGCGGCTTACCCCGAAAAACAAACCCTAAGTGTCAATTTTGCATAAAACACTTCTATACCCTTTCGATTTTTGATTTTTCGGTCAAGAACAAGGGTTTATGAATAACTGTTTGAACAATCTGATTTTTCCAACAATGTTTAGTTATTTACTTTTCCAAACACTAAAGCTAACTACTACTAACAAGATCTAAACAAAAATCTGGGATCGGCACAGGTCTAGTTCAAGAACCCTAGATTACCCCTGAATTTTTTATGTTAAACTACATGCAAATCACTAAACTAACTAACTATGATGTTAGAATCAAACCTTGTAGTCGGATTTGGTCGGATGATCGTTGAAATTCGGCAGAAAAAGGTCAGGAACAGGTGCCTCTGGAGAAACGGCTCGTGGTTTGTGTTGAAAAAGTGAAGACATGCCTTTTATACCCTGTCTGCAGGTCGACCACGGTCCCGTGCTTGTTTAGCACGGCCCCGTGCCGTGTTATTAATTTTTCTTTGTGGTACTGGGCATTTGAACACGGGGGCATGCCAAGTGGGCACGACCCCGTGGTCAGAGTGCCAGTAACATAATTTTTATTGTGCATGTGTGTGTGACCGTTTTTTCGAGGGTTCCCTTTTTGTACTTACTTGTTTCTCTTCCAATATTCAAGGATGATGCTTCCCAATTGTTCCTACAAGATGATTAATAAAAAAAAGAAAAAAAACATGCATATTTACAATTAACTTTTGATCGTTTTCCGATCACGTGTCTACCTCTTGAAGAGTTACTTCAACTTCCTCATCCTCAATAAAGCCTATGTAAAGCTTAAGCCTTTGTCCGTTTACCTTGAAAGGTTCACCATTTGGAGTGTGACAACCCTCACCAAACCAGGTATCCGTACGAATTAATTATTATTTAATTACTGCTTAATTACTGTGCTTGCTTGAAATTGTGAATAAACTGCTACTTGAGTACTGATACATACACACACTTGCATCATACTTTCTCAACTGTCACTCTATTATTTACATACAGTACTTTAGTGACAAACTTGATGCACCAAAGCACAGTAGCACAATGAACGGATAACCCATTAAACGTGCTGACATAGCCAGCACCAGGCAGACACTGCCTCTAAGGCCTGTATGAGCCAGAGATAGTTTACTACACTAGTAGAGAGTGTAGGGATATGAGGGTTGTAGAACTGCGTCACTAGGTATAAGTTATAGTGACCGGATGTGCCAAAAATATGATTTAAACACAAATTCTGCACTTTAATATAAAAATTTAGCCTTTAATATAGCTAGTAAAGTGCAAAAAAACGCGGAAAAATAATACTAGGCACTTTCCAAAGTGTCGGAAATTCATTGGGTCACTAAAAATAATATTAACAACACTTTAAATACTTATTAAGCACTTTAACGGACTAATATCCAACCGAACAACCGGACTTAACCCAGAACATAAAAATATTGACAACAACATTGTTTTTCTTTTTCTGAGCCAGTTAAGGTCCCCAAGTACCCTAACACCCGTTACAATTTACAACACACTAGTAACTAGTCTTAACCCTCCTAATTAAACTAACTAGTTACTAACATCTAACTAACTAGTTAAGATCTAACTATTAAAAAAAAAAAAAAAAAAGAACCCAATGATTTTAGTCCCAAGAGGGGACAACCTCTTACAAATGTGATTATTTAAATGTTGGTTGCCTAATATCTAGTTTACACTTTATCTAATGGTCACTTGTGAATAATGGTCTTTAAATATGACCACAAGACCCTTCTATCCACAAACAACAAAATTTTACACTTTTCTTTCCCCTCTTGAACTTACGGCCGAGAATCCAAGACCCACCCACCATTTCTTTTATTTCCATCTTGCAATCTAATATACAACCAAGGGTTAAGGATCTCATACAAGGAGGCTCGGTGCATTCGGATCGTAAAGGACCTCGTTACATTGCTTTTGTCCACGCGTTTTTCGACTAGTTTCTTCCCTAGCCTCGAGCTAGTAGTAAGTGGCTTTAAACACACTCTTGATCTATTCTAAAGTGGTTAAAACGAACTTTGTCGGTTAAAAGTCATGAACTTACAAAAAGACATACTAAAAGTTTACATAAATGATGAACATGTTGGTTAAAAGCATAAGGGTTGTGTAAATCTTGTAAGGCTTGTTTTGTGGTGATTTTTAGTGCCGATCTATGTTGTGGTAGCTTGGATCATCATCTAACCCGGATTAGTCGTGTCCATAAATCATGGCTAGAATATGTTTAAGTATGAAAAAGGGGAATGATGAAACACTACTACACATTAGACATGAACTTGTGTAAAATCAAATTTTCCTACGAAATAGTGCTCTAAACTAGTAGATCTACGGATCTACAAATGGTATTTTTAAAGGACCCAGTGTCAAAAGAAAACATACTTTTGAAACCGGGATCTACATAAACAAAAGTGATTTTTGTAAGCACACAAGTGTGTAGACACTTGTGTAACACTAAGTTTCGACAAAGAACTATTTTTGTAAAATTTTACAAGAAGATGTAAAATTATATTTTCTTTAGAAACGGGATTCACGAGAAACCGAGTAGATTATTGCAAAGATCCACTAAAAGGAATGGAAATTACTACATATTTTGGACGAACCACAAGTTCATGTATTTTTGCGATTTATATATATTTTGACTAGTTTGATGGTTTGGATATTGTTATTGTTGATCTGAATTTTAAAAGAAAATGATACGCTTAAAAGCGTGGCCACCTCCAGTTACATGGGAAACTCTGGCGAAATTTTTTCAAAAACCTAACGCTTGGAAATATTTTCACTACAAGTATTATAAATATATTTCTAACTTGTTTTCAAGAATATAAATTTCGCCACGATTTTTGTTACAACATTTCTAAGTGTCGGAGGTGGGATTTCACAAAATAAAACTCGATAAATATATATTTAGTATATGTTTTTCATAACAACACTTGTGAATTTTTATGATTATTTTGTGAACTATACAAATATTATTTTTAGGGTAAAAATAATATTACCAAATAGTGACGATTCCAAAATAATACGAACGCCTTCACAATAATTATTTAAGTTACACCGGTAATTATTATTACCACCCGATCTTTAAACGTAACTTACGCATTTTCGGAAAAATACTAATGAACGCGTATTTTGACAAGGATATTATTTTGGAATAATTATGTGAAATAAAATATAATATTTTTGAGAAAAATATTTATATTTTGGAGAAAGGATTAAAATATATTTTAAGTGAGACTTAATGATATACTTCAAATATTACGAACGTACATGTATTAAAACCCCCATCCTTGGGAAGGAAAATATTTACAAAATAATTACGAAGTGTAATTACGAAATAGTTGTCTAACTATTTCCCAAAGACATTAAACCTTAAACTAAGGCACGACCATCTCTCTAATAGACATTAGTACGTGTAGGTCGTCGCACAGCTGTTTGATCAGGAGATTTACTTGATAGAGACGCACCACTGTGAGTTCATGTCCCCCTTTTCTCTTAACTGTTTTCAGTTTTCTAAACTGCGGGGGTGAAATACATGTTACTATATTTATGAGAGCTTTATACATGGTATGGTTAGCGTAAGGAGGTTTACTACTTAGATCATGTGAGTGGGTAGGCGGAAACTTGAGGCCATTAATCCTCAGGGTAGGACCGAGGGACAGGAGCGGTAGATCTATCTGGGTGTAGCGAGCCCAGCCCCAGGCCCAACAGTACGGACCTCGGGGTGACTTTGTGCCCAACGCATAAATCCGCTAGGTTTGAGTCTCCCTACTTGCACTTCACACATATCAATGGCCTTGCAAACCATTGGTGATCTCTTTTTCCTTATTTGCTACATACCAGGATTTTTATACTTACAAAGGTTTATATACTCACTTACACATGAACTCGCTCAACATTATTGTTGATTTTTCCAACTTACATGTATTTCAGGGAATTAAAGGATCTGGCGCGGTATGTTGTGTTTTCCCGCTGCATATGGGTTCCGAGGTCATCCCGGTTTAGGAAATGTGACTTTTTCCTGGACGACTCACAAATCTTAAACTGCGTTTTATTCATGTTGATGTTTATGTCTTCCAAACAATATTTTATGTTATGTTGTTGTAGTTTCCAAGACAATGTTGTGTTACGTTTGTTTTAAAACTTAATCTACGGATGATCTTGCATGGTTTTTATTTCATATAGCTTTGTTATGATTAACTTATGGTATTAAGAAGTCACACCAAAATTAACCACGCTTCCGCAAAGCCAGGGTGTGACATGGAGGCTTAATTTCTACGGCTCCATGTGGAAAGATTTGGGTAACGGAAAAAGGTCATGACCACCTTGACTTAAGTTTTCCCGGAAATAACCGAAGTCTCGAGTTAAACAATAACACTTGATCCCCCTCCCAAAATTCATTCGGCTTGCTTATTTTATCGTGTATATTTTACATGAGTTCGTTATAGATTTCAGAGTTGGAGTATGCTTGATTTCTCAATTCATCCAATTCGTTTAAGTGATAAAATCGATTTTTACCGGATGTTTCTTGGGTCTAGGTTTACGTTTGTTAACACCCAGTATGCTTTGTGTGCAATTTCTACTAGGAGGTGACAATTTTTTCCATGGACGAGCTTATATGGGGTGGTGCCTATTGGTGTTTTATAGGTGGTTCGGAAGGCCCATAAAGCATCGTCTAGTTTATCTGCCTAATCTTTTTTATTTTGACCTACGGTTTTTTCTAAGATTCTTTTAGCCATTGATTTATTACTTCAGCTTGACCGTTACTTTGAGGATGATAGGCGGTTGAAAGACGGTGATAGACCCCATATTTTGTTAAAATTTTATTTAATTGATAATTGAAAAAATGGGCACCTCTATCACTAATGAGTTCTTTTGGAGTGCCGAAACGAGAGAATAATCATTTTAGGAATTTTACCACAACTCTCCCATCTTTAGTTGGAAGAGCTTCGGCTTTGACCCACTTGGACATGTAATCGACTGCCACAAGAATGTATTTGTTCCCTTTTGACGGTGGAAAAGGTCCCATAAAATACATTCCCCAAACATCAAAAATTTCACAAATAAGAATGTCGTTTTGGGGTATTTCGTTTCTTGATGAGATATTACCTGTTTGTTGGCACGCGTCACTGGTACGTGTGCGGGTGTATATAATTTTTAGATATATTTTAAACTCTTTTTACTCGCGAATCAAGTTTTAAATTTATAAAACATGATATAATACTATCACTCTACACACGTTAGGGCAAATGCACCCATCGCGGACGTAATATAATGATGGCAATATACCAAGTCGTCCAAGGACACAAGAGCTTTTAGTACCGGCTTATCATTAATGTCTAATCTAACCAAATTTTGATGAAAAGTTTTGAAAGTTAAAAAAAGATAAACTAGAAAATGAAAATAAAATATAAGGAAAAACAAATAGACATGAAGGAATCACTTGGTTCCAACTCCTCTTTTATGTATCCTTAAATGATTTCCGCCCTTTGGGCATTTTAGGAGATTATCTTTAAGTTATAGTACTAGGCCCCTTTCTAGGCAATGTTACCCTCAACCTCTTGGTCTGAGTCAGCAGAGATATAGTCCCGCAAGGTCGGATTATTGAAAGATAATTAAGTTATTAATGCGAAAAGTGGTAGGACCCCTACCAGGCAGCCTTACCCTCAACCTATTGGTCTGAGTCAGCAAGGATACAGTCCCACAAGGTTGGTTTAAAGTTTTAATAGTAGTATATAGATAAGGGATTCAAGCGGTTCTTACTTCTCCCTAGGCAGATTGTACCGCCCACTCGTGAAATCTTACTAGACTTGAACCAGGTTCTCGCAGTATATATACACTGAACGAGACATAGAATTACCCAACCACCCTTCTAACCGGTTCCAGGTAGTTAACGTGCTTTTATATAGACCGTAAAGATACGAATGAGTGACTCAACAAAACATGAAGAATGGTTAAACAAATTCACATTCAATATAGAAAACTAGTTATTAAAGTCATTAATACATACCCGAATAAAAAGAGCAAAAGGTTGGAAATCAAAAAGTAATGCATAAAAGATTTGTCTTCACCAAGTGATGTAAGAGTTTAGCCAAGCATGGACTTTGTTTGACAAGAACTCTTACGATTGATCTTGGATCCCAAGACTACTACACACTCTATATGATGGAAGACGGGTGATGGTGGTGGGTGTTGGTCTTGTACTGGTGGTGGAGTGGTGGTAAGTGTGAGAGAAGTGGTATGCCAAGGGATGGATTGGAATGAAACCAATCACCCCTATTTATAGCTGAAGTCAGTCACTTCACACGGCCCCGTGCCCACCTGGCATGGCCCCGTGGCCTTCTTTCTGTCTCTTCCTCATTAACTGCAGAGTCAGGTCTTGTACTAACATGGCCCCGTGTGTCATGGCACGACCCGTGGCCATTATACTTGTTGTTTTTGCGAATCTTAAAGTGGACCACACCCCGTTTTGCCTTAGCACGGCCCCATGTTGGTGATCTGGTTTGTCTTTTGCTGTTGTCTTTTCTTCTGCAGAGAATCTTGACTAGGCACAGCCCATGCATGGTGAGCATGGCCACGTGCCAGAGCTTCTGTTCTTCTTATTTTGTTGGTTTGGATGTGGATGGGGGCTTGGCGAGTCGTGTCAATCCTTCTTCTTTGTATTTTTGTCGGTTTCTGCTGTTAACTTCTTCTTTTGTGTGTTTAAGCTCTTTTGACTCTGTAAATTAAAAAGAAACAAAGAAACAGGCTTTTTCCAACATTAATACCGAAAAAGGGTTGATTTTACGCCATATTTGATATAATTTATATGTTGTATTTTACGCATAATTTATATGTTGTATTTTACGCACATCATTCACATGTTTTAATTAAGTTGTATACATCCTTATGGATGGTTAGCCAATAAAATCCTGAATCGAGTACCTTTTGTGCGGTGCTCATGGCTCTATGATGTCCTCCGCATGATCCTTCATGACAATGGCGAAAAATCTTTCTTGTTTCTTGACCATGGACCCACCTTCGGATGAGTTGGTTGGCACCTATTTTAAAAAAATATGGGTCTTCCCAAAAATTGTTTTACATCGGCAAAGAATTTTCCTTTATTGATGTGACCAACCTTTGACTAAAATGCCACTAGCGAGGTAGTTAGCATAGTCGCCTACCATGGTTCTTCTTGATATTCGACCATTTCCAAGGATTCGGTGGGAAACTTTTCACTGATGAGCTCTTCCCGAGTTAGGCCCAAAGCGGGATCTTCTAAGCGAGATAGGTGATCGGCGGCGGTGTTTTCGGCTCCTCGTTTACCTTTTATTTAAATGTCGAATTCTTGGAGGAGAAGAATCCACCGGATCAAACGTGTTTTGGCATCTTGTTTTTTGAAAAGGTATCGAATGACGGCATGGTCCATATAGACTTATTCTTTTAGAAAGAACAAGATAGGAATGGAATTTATCAAAAGCAAATACTATGACTAGTAACTCTTTTTCGGTTGTTGTATAATTTTCTTGAAAATCGTTAAGAGTTTTACTTGCATAGTATATTGGGTGAAAGTGTTTTTCTTTTCGTTGTCCTAAGACGGCACGAACTGCAAAGTTGCTTGTATCGCACATGATTTCAAAATGTAGCTTCCAATCGGGTGCTATCATGATTGGTGCATTGACTAGCATTTCTTTTAGTGCAAGAAAAGCTTTGCTGCACTCCTTGTCAAAGATGAATGGGGCATCTTTTTCATGTAATTTTGTTAGAGGTCTAGAGATTTTTGAAAAGTCTTAGATAAATCGCCTATAAAATCTAGCATGTCCTAGGAAATCAAGAAATAGTGTCTATTTTTGCCCGATCAACTTCCATTACTTCGTTTATGATTTTATGACCAAGTACTATTTCTTCAGTTACCATGAAATGACATTTTTCATAGTTAAGGGTGAGGTTAGTTTCCTCACATCGGGATAACATTCGTTCAAGATTATCGGGGCATTGGTCGAATGTATCACCAAAGATAGAAAAGTCATCTATGAAAACTTCCATGGTTTTTTCTATCATGTCATGGAAGATAGCCACCATACAACGTTGAAACGTAGCGGGGGCATTGCATAGACTAAAAGGCATGCGCCGATAAGCAAAAGTTCCATAGGGACATGTAAAAGTTGTTTTTTCTTGGTCCTCTGGTGCTATGGGAATTTGAAAATACCCAGAGAAAACAATGGAAATTATGACCAGATAGTCTTTCTAACATTTGTTCAATGAATGGTAAAGGAAATTGGTCTTTTCTTGTTGCTTCGTTTAATTTGCCATAGTCGATACAAACTCTCCATCCGGTAACGGTTCTTGTTAGTATAATTTCATTTTTATCATTAGTTACTACCGTCATACCTCCTTTTTTTTGGTACTACTTGGACAGGACTTACCCATGGGCTATCAGAGATAGGATAAATAAGTCCGGCATCTAGTAGCTTGATGACTTCATTTTTAACCAGTTCTTGTATGTTTGGATTAACCCTTCTTTGTGGTTGTATTACCATTTTATAACCATCTTCCATTAAAATTTTGTGTGTGCACATGGAATGATTGATACCTTTGATATCCATAATTTTCCATGTGATTGCGTTTTTATGTTTTTTCAAAAGTTTTATTAATTTTTTCTTTTTCAAAAAGTATTAGTTTAGAAGAAATGATGACGGAGAGCTTACCATGTTCATCCGAGAATGCGTATTCTAGACCTTTTGGTAGTTCCTTGAGTTCAAGTGACGGTGGGTCTTCAAGAGACCCCTTATTTTCTTCTTTATTAAGATCGATGGCCGAAAAGGTTTGTTCGATGGCGTCTTCCTCTTCGATGAATTGTTCATCTGTTTCTTCCGTATCGGGTGGTTCTGCTTCATCTTCAATTAGGGGGTCGTCATTGCCAATTGGGCATTTCATTGATTGGTCAAGATTGACGTACCTTTTGTCGGCCCCTAATTGAAGTGGTAGGTTATTTTGCTTCCAGTTGACAAAGGTTTGATGGGACTTTATGAACGGTTGTCCCAACACGAGGGGGGTATCATCTTGGATGATAAAGTCGGTTAGTACTTTCGTTTGATTCGTTTGAATTAAGACATCCTCAACCATTCCTGTGGCGTTTATCATTTTTCGACTAGAGATAAAAATAGGGATTTTAAGAGGAGAAAAATCACTAGTACCTAATTTTTCAAAAATATACTTTGACATTATATTAACACAAAGATCTTTATCAATTAGCACGTTACTAACAAAGATGTTTTGAAAAAAAACATGGTACCGGTTTTATGTTTATTTCATGGTGTTCATCTTGTATTAGTGAAGTTTGACCATTTGTTAATGTAATGCTAACTAACTCTTCGATTTTAGTGGTAGTGTTTAACTATTTTAAAAACTTGGCATAAGAAGATACCAAACAATGATTTTTAAAAGAAGGTTGTAAAACGTGAATTTCTTGAAATTTTGTTCCATTTTAAAATCCTTAGTTTTAGACTTACCTTCTTCTTGGTTTGGTTCATGCGTGAGTTTTTCGTTTTGTGGTTCTTCTATTTTTACCTCTTCGATTATTACATCTTTATTACAAATGATCTCCTCCTTTTCACGAGATCTCTTAATTAAGAGTTCTAAATTTTTGAGACTTTGTATAAGCCTTTCGGCTACGGGATTAATTGTTGGTGGCGTGTCGTATGTTTCAAACGGATTGGTATCCCAGTCAAAGCTTGACTTTGGGAGCTCGAACCTTGGTTCTTCATATGTGGTGTATGAGGTTGATGGTTGGAAAAGGCCGGTAACAATGTTGTACCAAATGGGATTCACCACAAATGTTACAATAAGGTTCATCAAAATCATCCTCAATATAGTAGCTGTAGTCTTTTGAGTAGTTAATCCATTGTATTGGAAGATACCCAGAAGATTAACGTGTCACACCCCGACCACGTAAAACAACAAAACGTGGCGGAATCATCGGGGAGTGTTGTAACAGAATCATTGTTTCATAACACATGGAAAATTGAAATTTTGTTTTATTGATTAAATGAGTTACAATGTCTTAACAAACAAAGAAGTATAACATAATTAACTAGTCTTGCGTCTGTTATTGTCACTAAGGCCCAAGTCCGCCTATGTGTATCTTGATCAATCCTATGCATCATCTCCTGAAACACATGTGAAAATAGGTACGTCAGCATAAAAATGCCGGCGAGTACATAGGTTTTATTGATTTAGGATTCATGACTTATAAGTTTAGAAAAAAGTTGTTTAACAAAAGTCAGTCAAGATCCTTGTAAAATGTTTTTGTTTTATAAATCATTTGAAAAGCGATGATAAGGTAGATGATATGTAAAAGAGTAATGTAAGGTTAAATGAATAACCAAGTAAACATGAGTTTGTATAAAATAAGTTGTTTGTAAAACAATGTCTTGTGAAAAATATGTTATATGTCTAAACTGAAATGATTTACACAACGCTGCGATATGTAATATCATACAAACACTTATATATAGGAAGTACCAGCAGCGTATCCACCATGCTTGTATCATATTACACACGCCTCGTTACTTAAATCACTTACCCAAACAAACCACCAATGTAAAATGTCTATGTTTAAACCAATTGCCAAATGTATTGAATAATATGTCAAAATGTTTATGTCAAAATGTAAATCATGTAATGTATAACCAATGTCAAAAATGTTTATGTGTCAAATGTAAATCATGTAATGTGTAACCAAAATGATATGTATGGCTAGTGAAATGCATCAACTAAACCTAGGTAAAATGCACAAAACAAAGTATTGAAGTAAAACTTGGTTTAAATCAAAGTTATGTTTTGTGGAAATGCATGCTATACTGATACAAACATCTATGCGGTGTTGTGAAAATGCATACATTCAAGCCTTGCGACTATGGCGATAAACCTTTAAACAAATTAAAGGTTTATCTGAGTTAATGTATATCGAATTCGGTCATTCCTTTCATCCAAACATACCTAGGATGTCAGGAATGGGAGTTGTCAATTCCTATGGTACCACTACCTACTAACGAACGGCGTAGCTAATGTTAATGAATGTATACAAGTCCCATTTAAACAAACCAAATGTCATACCAAAATGTAAGCATGTGAAAACAATGCACTAAGTATGTAATCAAATGTACACACATAGCGTGAAATGTCATGTAAAACAATGTACTAAATATGCACACAATGGACATACATAGCATAAAATGTAATGTAAAACGATGTACTAAGTATGATGAACATACATAGCATGAAAAGGTAATGTAAAACAATGCACTAGGTATGCAATCAAATGTACATACATAGCGTGAAATGTAATGAAAACAATGTACTAAGTATGATGAACATACATAGCATAAAATGTCATGCAAAACGATGTACTAAGTATGCACACAATGGACATACATAGCAAAAACATAATGAAATCATGTACTAATAGTGTACTAATGGACATAGCAAGTATATGATATGAAAACATGGAAAGCACGAAAGTAACAAGTAGGCACATGTGTTTCACCCCAAAACGTTTGAAAAACAGTAAAAGAGGGGACTATGTACTCACTTGAGGGTGCTTAGGAGTCTTGAACAACAACCAAGCAAAGCTAGAGAGATCACGGAATCAAACGACACCCTATATAGATAACTACAGAAATAACCGGACCTAAATCGGGGGATTAGATAGTATGAGGTTTCGTAAACCAAATGAGTATTGGAACTCATATGATATGGTTTAACAAAGCCCATAGACTAAAATGAAACCTAACCTAAGTGCTTATGACCCGTTTAGGTAGCTTATGCTACTTTAACTTGTCGTTTGCGTAAAACGCGTTCGGACCGCCTAACTAGCCCTATGACAAGTAAGATATGCCTTAACATGTTTAATATTGTTTCCAAATCAGTTTAGATGTCAAAAGTTATGTTACTTATGCTTAAAATGAATTTTGGAGCAAAAGGGTATTTCGGTAATTTTCCTAAGGCATATAAACTACCTATCATACAACTACTTAAACGAAGTGACCATAAGGTATAACCTCGGAAGGTTATTCCCTATACAACTATGGTCACCTAAAGTGTTTGGTCGGATCCTAATGATCGACCAAATGGGTCGGGTTCGAAAGCATAAGCGATTGTTTAGATCGCTTACCTTTACGACCCTAGACAAGCACAATTCTAAAAGTGACGAGTTAAACATGTTAAAACATATTTAACAAAGTTTAAAAACAGGTTTGGTATCAAGACAAAGGGTCTTGATACCCAAACGTAGTTTGGTTAAAAAATACGCAAGAATACGCATTTTGGCCGAAACTACGACTCGTCACTGAGCCTAGATAACGTGGTAATCAGTAGGTATAGTCACTAGGGACTATAACCATCGTGATTACGCTCACGTTATGAAGTTCAAACGAACTTCGCATTGACCATAAACTGGTCAATGCAGAAAGTCAAACACAGTTTGACTTTAACGCTAAAACGAAAGAAAAGCATGAAAGAATACTTACAGAAGGTCCCCGCAAGATTTGATCCAATTTACCCTCAGGTATGAAGTATGAACTCCAACTTAGAGGGCCAAGATCAGATTCAAATGTGGGTTTTGCAAATGAGAATGGAGGGGTATTTATAGATTTCATGGAACCGTTAAGATCGTTCGTCGAATAACGTGCTTTAATCTTAACCGTACACATGTGCCCATGGTTATGTAAAACTATGGGAGCCCCTAGAATGAGTCCCTGGTATTATAAAAACCATTGAATATTAGCCCATGGTATTGCAAAACCATGGGTTAAAACCATCAAATCTCAAAAGTGGACCAAGTTCAATGTATCTTCCAGAAATTTCAAAAATGGTCCGCGCACTTGTAAAACTTGATTTGTTTTTGCACTTTTAAGCCCCGTTAACCCCATTTAAAGGCTCTGAAATAAACTTAGAGTATAGGGAACTTAAAATATGCTCAAAAACATCTCGGATGTCGGTTCGTTTGGTTGTACGGTTGTGTTGTTCGGTTAATTACGACGAAAATCGTAATGAACACAAAAACGGTCCAAATTACGCGACGAATGGAATTTTATCATGCCAATCACTAAAATAAAATATTTTAATGATTACATAAATTTTTGGATGTCCGGATATATTCAGGACGTAAGATATGTGCGAAAATGCAAACTTATGCACTTTTGACGCTTTTAGTCTCTATTGATCAAATAAGTTTATTTTAGCCTACCGAACCCCTCGAAGCCCATTTCTAAGCTATGTAAAGGATATCTAGGGTATGTTTAACTTATGATCAAGTTTCGGAATGTTCGTTACAGTACGAATCGGCATACTTTCGCAGTTTGTCAAATTTAGTCCCTATAAGCGAATAAACTTGATTTTGGCACACCAAACCTTCCAAAACTTATTTCTAAGTTATGTAAAGGTTATTTAAGGTATGTTAAGCCTATGTCACTGTTCCGGAGTATTTGTTGCATTAAACTGGTTATATTTACGCATCAGTGCGCATATAACCTTCCAGAAAGCGATTTAGAGCCTGAAATCGAACAAGAATTGATATGTGCAAATGATACACATATTTATACAAATCCCAAGTATGAAATACAATATTTCATTGGTTTGGTATTTGTTTGATGGTTGAAGTGACACAGGTGTCACAGTCTCCCCTACTTCAGGAAATTTCGTCCCGAAATTTATTTTAGAGGAAACTTGTGAGAGTTTGAAACATGAAGTTGAAAAGATCAAACAACACTGGTTAGAGTCCTGAACTTCTAGTAACTTTATATAACATCATGCTTGCAATGCGAGAGGGACACTTATATACAAGTATATAAAGCGTTATTGGTGCGTCCACCGTATCTTCATTACATTGTTCACATTTCGTTATGGTTGCCACTATCGGTTCTTACACATAAAAAGTCTTACTGTGGTTCCCGTGCACTGAACTTCGTAATTATGTATGCATCCATAATTTCGTAATTCCTTGCATAGTCACGTAGTGCATCTTATAATGTGTAGGGGAAGAAAGTAATGAACGAACTTGTGATGATTGTG
The DNA here is from genome assembly GCF_002127325.2 of Helianthus annuus. Taxonomy (NCBI): domain Eukaryota; kingdom Viridiplantae; phylum Streptophyta; class Magnoliopsida; order Asterales; family Asteraceae; genus Helianthus; species Helianthus annuus. The sequence goes on from NC_035448.2 coordinate 69,249,376, forward strand.
CCTAGACCACCATAGGGTCCCCCTTTTTTTAATTAAATCAATAAATGATTTAAAGAGAGTACCAAGGAGTCTATTCAGTCATATCACCACGTGTCATTCTTAACCAGATTTTGAATCAATCTCTTGACTTAGACCACTCAGAGGGGTCTCTTTGACTGATGGAATAGTACTATATAATCCAAGGGTCTTGACTATCACGTAGAAGCCCAATAAGGATTTAAGGTAGTACCTTTTTGAATATCCTACTACGAATCCCTCATATAAAGATATTAAAGGTTCTACGAGGATTTGGATAACGAATATCCAGAGTATACAAAAACACAAAATGCATAAACACATAATCACATAATTGTTTAACTTGATTTTAATTTTTTTTTATCATTTTGTTAATTGCGCACAAGTATTTAAAGCACAATAGGAATCCATTCCGTGGATTTCATTTGGTACTTCAAACATTATCAAGAATCTAACTATGAAGATAGAAAGATCTTAAAGAGAAAATTCGATTTCGATTGTAAGGAACCTAAATGTTCGAATTAAGGTACACAAGGAATCTAATTAAGAACTCTGATTTGAATGATAATCATCCACAAGGGTCTAATTGTGAAGATAAAAAGATCCCTTATGGATTTTAGAAGTTGAAGGTATTTTGAAACCTTGCACTGGAGGTGCTTAAGTCAAAACATGAGGTAAAATGCTTATGAAGTTGAGGTGCTAGATATGCCAAGGCGACAAATGAAGCAGAACTTTGAAGGTTAAGTCAACGTATGAGGAAAATATATTTTTGAAAACTATGCATGGGGTTCTAAAAAAAATGTGTTCAGTTTTTTTGAAACCTTATATATAATACTTTTGAAATCATAAAGTAGGTGTATTAGGTAGGTATATTTATAAAAATGTTTTAAAATCATGTGAGATGAATTTTGAAATTATGTATAAGGTTTTTGAAAACATGAATGATGCTTTTGAAATCATGCACTTGATATAAGTAATTATAATGTATTAATATTGTTTTCAAACTATTTAAAACATTTTGAAATCATGAAGGTTGTTTTGAAAACTTATGTTATGCATGTTGAAAAATCAGAACGTAATGGGGATGAGATTTGAAAATACCCTTAGTTATCTAACCAAGGATTCAAAGGCACAGATGTGTGAAAAGCACGATTACTCATAATATCACTTCATTTCATGTACTTTGTTTCTTAGAATGAAACGAGTACCTAGAACTTTCGAGGAAATTACGAGCGATCACTTGAGAGAGAGAATCACAAGAGTAGTTTGTAAGAGCGCAGTTCTTTGTCGTAGGTATCATAGGGGAATGCCATACACACATGTAACTACACTTGTATATTAGAATTATGAACAACAATTTATTTATAAACAAAACAAATTGTTTCACATTACAAGAAATCAGAAGAAACAAAAGCATAAGACAACAACATCTTCTAATCAGCCAACTGCTCATCCGTGGGTTGGATTTGCCTTAGCAAGCTTTGGACATTTGTTCATGAAATGACCCATCTTGCCACAGTTGTAGCACGATCCAGGGGGAAAGCGAGCTTGAGCAGGATTGGCTTGTGGTTGATTTGGACCACCTTGGTTCGGGTTAGTTCGATAAACACTTGCCAGGTGACCAACTCGCCCACATGATACACACAGACGACACTGCAAGTGAGCTTGGTAATGCCCATTACATTTGTCGCATAGTGGTGCTGTTCCCTTGTATTGCTTCTTAGCAAGTGGTGTCGCCACTTGGCTAGGTCCCGCTTGATTTGGAGCACCCACTGTGGGTTTCCTTGGAGCCTTACGCTTCCTTGATTTTGGTGCAGGCTTGACTTCTACTTTCTTCAGTGACTCTTGAGTGGCTCCATTTTTGAGACGAGACATGGCAATACCTAAATCCACGGACTTCAGAATTACTTCGCCTATTTTCTGGGCAAATTTGGCTGCTCGCTTGGACATTTGATCGCTGTTGAGATGAAGAGACATTCTAGAAGAAAATGAAAGACATAGGAAGCAACAAATGAAATGTTATCGGATAAACAAAACAGAAAGGCAATGCATACGGATTGCAATCATTTGTTTGTTACCTAAGGCAAACAAATGAGACGGTGACAAATCAAAGCAAGCGGGTCATAATAATGTATTGCTGAAGACATGCTTGCCTATAAGTGAACACTCACCCCAAGAGTTCCCAGGTAAGAGTGACTGGTCCGATACTGCGGATTTGTACGAATACTCTAGCCTTAGAAAACTTAGGGTACAGGCATCCACCCTTCCAGTTTGCACATGTTCACATTATAAGACCCAAACTTTGACGAGATTTGAAGACTTGGAGGGTTCAAAACCATATAATCAATCATCCTAGAACAGATGATTGCTTTTCAAAGTGGTTTTGAAATTTATGTTCTTGTTGTGGTTGTCGCCTAAGGATAGGTGATGGTATTGTTTTATGATCTGAACACAAGGATCTTGTGTTAGGGTCCCAGGAAGGTTATAGACTAGGTCAAAGCATTACTAATAACCTAATTCCATATAACCATGAGCTCTGATACCAACTCTTCTGTCACACCCCGACCACGTAAAACAACAAAACATGGCGGAATCATCGGGAAGTGTTGTAACAGAATCATTGTTTCATAACACATGGAAAAATTGAAATTTTGTTTTATTGATTAAATGAGTTGCAATATCTTAACAAACAAAGAAATATAACATAACTAACTAGTCTTGCGTCTGTTATTGTCACTAAGGCCCAAGTCCGCCTATGTGTATCTTGATCAATCCTATGCATCATCTCCTGAAACACATGTGAAAATAGGTACGTCAGCATAAAAATGCCAGCGAGTACATAAAAAAGTTGTTTAACAAAAGTCAGTCATGATCCTTGTAAAATGTTTTTGTTTTATAAATCATTTGAAAAGCGATGATAAGGTAGATGATATGTAAAAGAGTAATGTAAGGTTAAATGAATAACCAAGTAAAAATGAGTTTGTATAAAATAAGTTGTTTGTAATGTCTTGTGAAAAATATGTTATATGTCTAAACTTAAATGATTTACACAACGCTGCGATATGTAATATCATACAAACACTTATATATAGTAAGTACCAGCGGCGTATCCACCATGCTTGTATCATATTACACACGCCTCGTTACTTAAATCACTTACCCAAACAAACCACCAATGTAAAATGTCTATGTTAAACTAATTGCCAAATGTATTGAATAATTAGTCAAACTGTATATGTCAAAATGTAAATCATGTAATGTATAACCAATGTCAAAAATGTTTATGTGTCAAATGTAAATCATGTAATGTGTAACCAAAATGATATGTATGGCTAGTGAAATGCATCAACTAAACCATAGGTAAAATGCACAAAACAAAGTATTGAAGTAAAACTTGGTTTAAATCAAAGTTATGTTTTGTGGAAATGCAATCTATACTGATACAAACATCTATGCGGTGTTGTGAAAATGCATACATTTAAGCCTTGCGACTGTGGCGATAAATCTTTAAACAAATTAAAGGTTTATCTAAGTTAATGTATATCGAATTCGGTCATTCCTTTCATCCAAACATACCTAGGATGTCAGGAATGGGAGTTGTCAATTCCTATGGTACCATTACCTACTAACGAACGGCGTAGCTAATGTTAATGAATGTATATAAGTCCCATTTAAACAAACCAAATGTCATACCAAAATGTAAGCATGTGAAAACAATGCACTAAGTATGTAACCAAATGTACACACATAGCGTAAAATGTCATGTAAAACGATGTACTAAGTATGCACACAATGGACATACATAGCAAAAACATAATGAAATCATGTACTAATAGTGTACTAATGGACATAGCAAGTATATGATATCAAAACATGGAAAGCATGAAAGTAACAAGTAGGCACATGTGTTTCACCCCAAAACGTTTGAAAAACAGTAAAAGAGAGGACTATGTACTCACTTGAGGGTGCTTAGGAGTCTTGAACAACAACCAAGCAAAGCTAGAGAGATCATGGAATCAAACGACACCCTATATAGATAACTACATAAATAATCGGACCTAAATCGGGGGACTGGATAGTATGAGGTTTCGTAAACCAAATGAGTATTTGAACTCATATGATATGGTTTAACAAAGCCCATATACTAAAATGAAACCTAACCTAAGTGCTTATGACCCATTACGACCCGTTTAGGTAGCTTATGCTACTTTAACGCGTCGTTTGCGTAAAACGCATTCGGACCGCCTAACTAGCCCTATGACAAGTAAGATATGCCTTAACATGTTTAATATTGTTTCCAAATCAGTTTAGATCGATGTCAAAAGTTATGTTACTTATGCTTAAAATGAATTTTGGCGCAAAAAGGGTATTTTGGAAATTTTCCTAAGGCATATAAACTACCTATCATACAACTACTTAAATGAAGTGACCATAACGTATAACCTCGGAAGGTTATTCCCTATACAACTATGGTCACCTAAAGTGTTTGGTCGGATCCTAATGATCGACCAAATGGGTCGGGTTCGAAAGCATAAGCGATTGTTTAGATCGCTTACCTTTACGACCCTAGACAAGCTCAATTCTAAAAGTGACGAGTTAAACATGTTAAAACATGTTTAACAAAGTTTAAAAACAGGTTTGGTATCAAGACAAAGGGTCTTGATACCCAAAAGTAGTTTGGTTAAAAAATACGCAAGAATACGCATTTTGGCCGAAACTACGACTCGTCACTGAGCCTAGATAACGTGGTAATCAGTAGGTATAGTCACTAGGGACTATAACCATCGTGATTACGCTCACGTTATGAAGTTCAAACAAACTTCGCATTGACCATAAACTGGTCAATGCAGAAAGTCAAACACAGTTTGACTTTAACGCTAAAACGAAAGAAAAGCACGAAAGAATACTTACAGAAGGTCCCCGCAAGATTTGATCCGATTTACCCTCAGGTATGAAGTATGAACTCCAACTTAGAGGGCCAAAATTAGATTCAAATGTGGGTTTTGCAAATGAGAATGGAGGGGTATTTATAGATTTCATGGAACCGTTAAGATCGTTCGTCGAATAACGTGCTTTAATCTTAACCGTACACATGTGCCCATGGTTTTGTAAAACCATGGGAGCCCCTAGAATGAGTCCATGGTATTTTAAAAACCATTGAATATTAGCCCATGGTATTGCAAAACCATGGGTTAAAACCATCAAATTTCAAAAGTGGACCAAGTTCAATGTATCTGCCAGAAATTTCAAAAATGGTCCCTGCACTTGTAAAACTTGATTTTTTTTGCACTTTTAAGCCCCGTTAATCCCATTTAAAGGCTCTAAAATAAACTTAAAGTATAGGGAACTTAAAATATGCTCAAAAACATCTCGGATGTCGGTTCGTTTGGTCGTACGATTGTGTTGTTCGGTTAATTACGACGGAAATCGTAATGAACACAAAAACGATCCAAATTACGCGATGAATGGAATTTTATCATGCCAATCACTAAAATAAAATATTTTAATGATTACATAAATTTTTGGATGTCCGGATATATTCAGGACGTAAGTTATGTGTGAAAATGCAAACTTATGCACTTTTGACGCTTTTAGTCTCTATTGATCAAATAAGTTTATTTTAGCATACCGAATCCCTCGAAGCCTATTTCTAAGCTATGTAAAGGATATTTAGGGTATGTTTAACTTATGATCAAGTTCCAGAATGTTCGTTACAGTACGAATCGGCATACTTTCGCAGTTTGTCGAATTTAGTCCCTATAAGCGAATAAACTTGATTTCGGCACACCAAACCTTCCAAAAAATATTTCTAAGTTATGTAAAGGTTATTTAAGGTATGTTAAGCCTATGTCACTGTTCCGGAGTGTTTGTTGCATTAAACTGGTTATATTTACGCATCAGTGCGCGTATAACCTTCCAGAAAGCGATTTAGAGCCCGAAATTGAACAAGAATTGATATGTGCAAATGATACATATTTGTTTGATGGTTGAAGTGACACAGGTGTCATATAACGAGCCTCAGGATCAGAAAACATAAAATTTAAAATTTAACAGAATGCTGACACGGCCCCGTGGGTAAGTCTGTATCTGGGCATTTTGAAAAAGATTTCTGGAAATTTGTAGCACAAGGACGTGTCCAAGTGGCACGGCCTCGTGTTAAACCTAGTGTAAAAAGAAAAAAAGTTTTGAAAACAGGCGCACAGTTTTGAAAAATGTCCAGAATTTGATTAGGCCACTAATTTTAAGCTTTCTCAAAATCCTTGTGTCCCCAGCAACGGCGCCAAAAACTTGGTGTGTGTGCGGGTGTGTATAATTTTTAGGTATATTTTAAGCACTTTTACTCGCGCATCAAGTTTTAAATTTATAAAACACGATATAATACTATCACTCTACACACTTTAGGGCAAGTGAACCCATCGCGGACGTAGTATAGTGATGACAAGATACCAAGGTCGTCCAAGGACACAAGAGCTTTTAGTACCGGCTTATCGTTAACGTCTATGTTGGACCGTTGTTTTGACCCGAAAAGTCAGTCAAGGTAGCTCATCCTCATATACAAAGGCGGAAATAGAGTATACAAGGTTACAACAGCTCGTCCTTTCAATTCCTACTGCTTTTATTGTTTTCTAACAAGATTTTGACAGAGTTTCGCTCCAGAGAACAATCACACATCTGAGATCCGCTCAGACTGACCAACTATATATAGCCATGATGGTTCGCTCATATGACAGGTCAAATGAGCGGACCTGCTACACTTTGACAAATATGCGAACCTCTTAAAAACCTATGAGCGGACCTCTTTAACAAATGACCAAAAAAGCGAACCTAATACTAAATTACATAATTTTGACTTTCTAGATCTCCTGTTGACCTATCTTGATCCAAGACTTCATGTAGACGTAGTCAACAGAGATCCTATGCATCAACAGACTCCCCCTTGGATGTTGACGTAGTCTTTATCGGTCTTCAGATCCTGAGTCTTTGATCTTGGTCTTTTCTCCGACTCTATCTTCTCCTCGTAAGCATTCTTCACAGGTTCCAGTATTAACACCTGGCTCTGACTTCCATCTTCCCTTTAGCAGTTGATCCAGACTCCCCTTTCACAGACTCCCCCTCTCAGTATGCTGGGATCTTGAGATATCTGGTTCAAACTTTGACAATTTGCCTCCGTTGGGAATAATGAAGTCTCCAAACCTGTTACTCAACCAATAACGTCACAATCTATCTTTTCAATCAATAAAACTCACACTCAACCAGTTATAAACATCCACTCAAGTATTCAGGTTCAAATTAATGACCCTGATCACTTGATTAATCCACCAAGTTCAATTTAATGACCGTGGTTGATCTTTTTGACGAAACAAACTGATTTAGTAAAATCATTTCAACTTTTTCTGAAAATAACAAGTATCAAGTTAATGAACTTGTTTGTGACTTTGAAACCAATCAATCTTCCAACAATGTAAGCCCTCCTCATTCTTCAGCTCAGAATCTCCTGCATCTGCTTCATCTTTCTAGAATCCAACAATCAACTTTCCATTCTGGTTTGTCTAAAATAAAGCAGAAATAAAATCTTTTTGGATTTTGATATGATCTAAACTAAGAAATGAAATAACAGAAAACTTAAATTGCAGAAAGTAAACTATTTACACGTTTATTTTTGGCAAGCGTGTCAGGGAATCATATCAGCTTTTCAGACAGATTACAAGTACCGTTAAGCTACATTTCATACTCAGACTTAAACAATTCACCTCGATTGTCGATATACTGATCCATCTTAAATTCTCACACAAACTTCAATCTATTCAGGATACAGTTTAAGTGTCTTAAGAACTTAGATCAATTCATGTGTCCCACCTCTTGAATATACTCCCGTATCCAGAATCCCAGATATTCAGTCTTACAGGTGAGTATACCATAGATGATATCTGTAAGGGGTTAGGTGCGAAACCGTGAGAGCTCAGGTCAGCACTTCCGTTCAGCAGAGAGATGACGGCTCGACTTTTGGTGTGTCCCTTTTAGAGGATCTTTTAGTATTACAACAGCAGCGACTATCAATTTTATTGTTTCATCAGCTTGCTGAGGGCGATGCTATATTTCAAGCATTTGCAGAAAGTATTATTCGGGGACTAGGTCAGTACTTCCATACAGCAGAAGTCCCGGAATAATACCCCAGATATCACTGAGTATAAAGACCTAGTATCTCAGAATATGGGACCTTTCAAACGAGATTTCAGGGGTTACCTATATATCCAAGTAGTGTTCCCCACGAATTTCACCAGTTTGAAATTTTAGGTTTATATCCCAAATAAATTTACTAAATGTGCGAAAACCTATCGACACATCGTTAGTAAGATTGTTTAATTCATTTTGACTATCCAAATCTTTAGCATACTGTAATTGTCTAGCTGATGTACTATCATTTTCCCTATATACACAAGCTCTTTTTAATTTTATCATGTTTTTGGATTTTTCATTTTTTACTGTTTTTGTATTTTTATGAAAATAAACTATGTACAACTATCTATCTCCCCCTAAATACCAAAACACGTAAAAAATCGACAAACCATCGCAGATTGTCTCTCGTCTTCATCCGCAAAAGTACTCTCATCAACGCTTACAATACTATCGGACACTGAAAGCAATTTCATACCATTAAGTTTTAACAAATATTGAAACCGATTTTTATCAAAAGCTTTGGTATACAAATCAGCCTTTTGTTCGTCAGTGTGGATTTTCTCAATTCGTATCAACTTTTTCTGGAAGCAATCGCGAATAAAGTGATAACGAATCTCTATATGTTTAGTTTTAGCGTGATGTACTGGATTTTTAGTTATATTAATTGCGGCCTCATTATCAACAAACAGAGGTGTGTTAAGAAACTGCAAACCGTAGTCGCGCATCTGTTGTATCCACAAGATCTGAGAGCAGCAACTGCTACCAGAAACGTACTCCGCTTCACATGTAGATAATGCCACAGACGTTTGTTTCTTACACTGCCAGGTAACCAATCTAGGACCAAAGAACTGGCATCCTGCAGTTGTTGATTTCGCGTTGACTTTGCAGCATCTGAAATCCGAATCGGAATACCCTTCGAGCGTAAAGTCGCCTTTCCTAGGATACCATAACCCCAATGACGGAGTACCTTTCAGGTAACGTAATATCCTCTTGACAATAATCATGTGCGATGCTCTCAGGTTAGACTGAAATCTTGCTGCGAGGCACGTTGGGTACATGATGTCAGGACGTGAAACAGTCAGATACATCAAAGAAACTATCATGGAAAGGTAGAACGTTTCATCAGCCCTGTCTCCGGTGAGATCTGGGTGAATCCCATGATTAGTCGCAAGTGGGGTAGCAGCTGGAGTAGAAATTGACATTCCAAATTTCTCTAGAATATCATGCACGTACTTCGTTTGATGAATGAAAATTCCCTCTGGTAGTTGTTCAACTTGTAGACCCAGAAAGAATTTCATCTCCCCCATTGATGACATTTCGAATTTCTGCTTCATCACCTGTTCGAAATCTTTACACAATTTCTCATTTGTTAACCCAAAAATTATATCGTCCACATAAATTTGTACTATCAGAAGATGACCATCAACGACTTTAGTGAAGAGAGTGGCATCCACTTTTCCACGAATGAACTGGTTAGCGAGTAGGTGTTGAGACAAAGTCTCGTACCAGGCTCTCGGCGCCTGATGTAGACCATACAACGCTTTGTCCAGCAGATAAACTTTGTTCTTGTGGATTGGGTCAGTAAAGCCCGGCGGCTGACCAACATAAACCTCCTCTTTGACCTTCCCATAAAGAAACGCTGACTTTAGATCCAACTGATATACTTTGAAATTCTTCCGAGACGCAAATTCTAGGAAAATTCTGATAGCCTCTAGTCGTGCGACAGGAGCATAGACTTCGGTAAAATCAATCCCCTCCTGTTGACTAAAGCCCTGAACAACGAGTCGAGCATTGTTCCTGACAACCACTCCTCTATCGTCCCTCTTAAATTTGAAAACCCATTTTGTATTGATTTTCCTTTGACCATCCGGCAAATCAACTAACTTCCACACCCCCAACTTTTTAAACTGACTTAACTCTTCTTGCATTGCTATGACCCAAGAGTCTTCAGTAAGCGCCTCTTTGTAAGTTCTCGTTTCGACCTGCGAGATAAAACAACTTAATGAAAATTCAGTTTGTAAAGGTGCTACTGTAGAATAAAAACATGTTAAGCCCTGGTCAATTTGACGTCTCGTGCGAACGCCCGATTGCAATTCTCCTATGATCAACTCCTCTGGATAATAAGAACGAGTTCGCGGCATCACTTCGCTTGGAACTTCTACATTTCCCTCCAGATTAGTAACATTTTGCTCTGCATCTTGTTCACCAACTTGGTTTATTTGACTTGACAACTGGATCTGCTCCCCCTCAAGATCTGAATCACCATGATCAAATACTAGCATGTTATCAGCTTCTTGATCATCATTCACCTCCGACTGATTACCAGGAGCAACTTCTTCATCATGTTCACTAGCATTACTAGGACCTGCTTCATCATCATTTGAAGTTTCCCGAGGTCTTCTAGAATACTCCGCTGGTAACCTGAGCTGCGACTCATACTCTCGCAAAATATCCAGCTCATCAAAGAAATCCTCTTCTTCCTCTGATTCTTCTCTCATGTCAAACGAATCCCAAAGTTTGTCATAATGATAACGCCATGAATCACCAGGATTCTGTGGCGGCATAGTATAACCTTGACATTCAACATTCGCTGCTTCAATAATCTGCTTCTCGCTTGGAACGAAGACACGCCGTGTAGGACTTGAATAGCCAACAAAGATACCCTCAATGCTCTTCGGACCAAACTTTCCATTAGGCTCTATCACCGTACAGGGTGATCCAAACGGTTCTAGATACTTCAAATTCGGCTTGCGGTTATTGATTAGCTCAAAACACGTCTTGTTGAACTTCTTTATAGTAAGAACTCTGTTGAGAGTATAGCATGCAGCAGAAACAACTTCAGCCCATAAATTAATTGGTAACTTAGAGTCTGCAAGCATCGTTCTGGTTGTCTCGATTAGCGTCCGGTTTTTGCGTTCTGCAACTCCATTCTGCTGCGGAGTGTACGGAGCACTAAACTCATGCAGTATACCTCTTTCGTCACAAAATTCTTCCATCTTACTGTTTTTGAACTCAGTACCATTATCACTGCGAATTCTACAAATCGGCCTCTGGTACAAATTCTCAATTCTTTTAAACAACGCCATCAGGCTGTCAAACGTTTCGTCTTTTGATTTCAAAAACATAACCCAAGAAAATCTGGAATAGTCATCAGTCACGACCAAACAGTAGGAATCTCCTGTTATACTCTTGACATTCACTGGACCGAACAAATCCATGTGAAGCCTTTCCAAAGGTCTTGACACTGAATTGACTTGCTTTGTAGGGTGTGACTTTTTCTTCTGTTTGCCTTTGACACAACTTATGCACTCCCCTTCCAGATGAAAACCTTTAACATGCACTCCTGTCACCAAATCCTTATGCACCAAGTGATTCATCTTCCTTAGGTGAATATGCCCCATCTTTCGGTGCCATAATCTTGACTCTTTTTCTGTTGCTCTAGACACAAAACAATGAGCCTGACCCGTGGTTGTAGTAGCGACGCTCATGTCCAACACACACAGATCATTGACTCTTGGTGCCCTCATGATGATCCATTCCTCAGGTATCACAAATCCCGGTTTCAAGATCAAACATTCTTTGTCGGTGAAATGAGTAGTATACATCCTGTCACAGATCTGGGAGATACTCAGCAGGTTGTTTTCCAGCTCAGGGATGTAGTTAACTCTCTCAAATGTTACGATGCCGTTCGATAACGTTCCTTCACCCATGATCCTTCCTCCTTGATTACCCGCAAAACCCACGTAACCACCATTAATGTTATTCACATCATACAGCAACGCGGTCTTCCCTGTCATATGTCTAGATGCTCCACTATCCATGATCCACCTGGATACAAGTTTTGGAAGATCCTGCACATAACAAATCATCATTTAAACAACTTCAAAAAAGATGCCGATACATGCTTCGCAATCCAGGAAGCTCCGACAATTCAAACTGTTTAGTCAAACATGGTGTCCACCCAGGCCTCATCAGCCTTAGGTGTAACCTTAACTCTCGCAATTTGAATTTTGAAATTTTCATCCTTGAGAGGTGGAAAATTTGCATCATAATCAACCGTAATTGATTCTTCAGCCTTTTTCACCTCAGAAATTGAAACTTTCTTCTCAACTTTTGATTCAATTTTAGGTTTCCACACCTGTTGAGTTACTGCAACCCTTTTGTAAAATGTGTCATTTTTAGTTACCGACTTCTTTACGGGTTCATTTTTCACTTTTAAGTTGTCAATTTTAACATTTTTCTTCTCAACAACCTTCTTCTCAACAAACATCGGTGCTTTACCCTTCACATCAACCTTGTTTTGTTGAACTTTCACAGCTTCAGTCTTAGGCTTCACATAAGTACACTTTCGTGCAATGTGACCAACCTTATCACACCTAAAACAAGTACGAGTATCAGCAACCCGACTCGTGCCTTCAGACTGAGCCTGTGAAGCTCTCTTCTCAAAAAATTCTTTGTTCGATTTTGAAAAAAATTCTTTCTCTTCATCAGCCAATGAACTCGAACTGTTCACAAACTTTTTCTTCTCGACAAACCTCTTGTTTGGAACATTTCTTTTCTGATATGGTTTACCCCCCTGATAACCACCCGACCAATTGTTTCTGTTGTTATTGTAAAGACGTAGTGGATAACCAGTTTTCTTGTTGTAAACCTTGTCTTTCTTTCGACTCAGATTGTTCACAGCTGACAACTCCACTTCGACTAGTTTAAAAACATTTGTCAATTTGTTCAAATTAACATTCTCTATCGGAAACTCAGAATCCGAAAACAACTTATCCGAACCCATCATCTTGTACATGACAAGGTTTGATTCTTCATCTAAGTTGTTCTTGGACTTTTGTTTCGGAATGTATTTATCCAAGAAACACCCATCCACCTCAGAAGTGTCACAATCCGGTTTAAGCACTTTGTCTACCACACTTTTCACCACATCATTTTGGACACCCTCGTCATTGGAAGACGTGAACGTGACATCAATGTTCTCTGGAAGTTTAACATCACTTTCTTCCTCAATTTCCAAAAAACTAGACTGCTTTTTCGTGTAATTGTCTAAAATTGGCGGTGGAACTTTGTGAAACCCGACACCCGTTCCATCAGAAAACACATCCTCGCCAGCTTTGTTTTTCCCTATGGGTTTGGGAACAATATGCTGCAAAACAAAGCTTGCTAAGCTATAGTTGTTTAACTTCAACTGAATTCTTTCATTTTCAATTTCAGCTTCTTGAACTTTAAGTTTCAGTTTAGCAATTTCATCCAGTTGGTTGTTAATTGATTCTTCTTTTATTCTCACCACACCTCTTAGATGTTCATTTTCCTTAAATGTTTTGCCATTTCGATCATCACTATCTTTCACAATGGTTTTAAGTTTTTCAAACTTTTCTGAAATCTGACGGTTTTCAAGAATTAACTTTTCATTTTCACTTTTTATTTTCTCACGTTCAGTTTTATCATGTTCAATTTGAGCTGTTAATTCTTTGATCCGTTCGGTTGAAGGTTTTACAGTTTTGTCACGACCGAGAATCTGATCCTCAACACTTTTAACTTTCGCTGTCAGATTCTTGATTTTCTCATTGTTAAGGTACGTGACAGTGCTACAAAAATTGCATTGTTTGGTGCAATTTTTGCAGTCAGCATTTCCATCAATCTTGTTACCTGACGCATTTGTTGACACAATTTGACTGACCAGCCCCTTTGACTCAGTAACAGAATTAGGGTCTACCTCAAGCGCTTTCGCAGCCAGCACCTTGTCAGCCATCTTTCCCAGGTTCTCATCCGTCAACTTCTGCGTAATATCGATCACGCCCGTATCAACCTTCTTTACTTTCTCAATCTCTTCTTTTTCTTTCATCTCTTTCTCTTCTTTCTCCTTTCTCTCTTTCTCTTTCTCTTCTTCAATCATCTTCTCAGTTGGCGTTCCCCACCATTTGTGCTGCCAGTATTCATCTTCTTCTTTGTACTCCTTGATGATGGCTTCGATATCTAACGTTTTGTCATCAATCGCGATGTTGCCATACTTATCAAGGTAGCACTCTCTATCTTGATCCCATCTATTTGCTCTTTTTGTCTCTAGAAATATACCAGAAAGTCTGATAATCTTGTTTTCAGCAATCATCTTCCGGTATTTATACTTCTGATCCTCTGTTCGATCATCTTTCCACGGAATGGGTTCATCGTTACTTGCCATGAATGCATAACCCACCGCATCTTCTTCCGGTAAAACTTCCTTACTCCAATCATACCCCTCATCATCATAAATCACAGCCAGAGCCCTTGATTTGTCTCTGTTATCTTCAGATTGCTTTAATCTAGGCGGCTCGGATTTATTCTGATGGTAGATTGCCTTTTTGTAACAATCATCTCGAAACTAATTCTCTGACTCATCAGCATATGCATTCCTGCATTCCCGCTTGAAGTGACCCTTCTGCTTACACTTAAAGCATGTCACCTTCGATTTATCGAACCCCAACTTTGTAGACGGACCACCAATCGTCTTTCTCCCGGTAATTTCCATGAAACACTGAGCGCGTCGTACAGCACTCGCCATCGCCCAACGAATGTCAATAAGCTCCATTTCTTCGAGGTCTATCTGATCGTAATCTTCTTTCGTCAGATTTGTGTTCCCGATCTTACCAGCCACCAAACTTCATAAGACTCTAGCACAGATGCCAAAAAGACCATCTGCTGCTTAGCCGACTCCTCATCAAAATTCTGTGCGTTCTTCAGATCTATCGCAATGTTGCAAGAAAACTTCGCATCAGCACGATTTGCAGAAGATGAAGATCCACTGTGATAACCACTGTGACTTCCACTGCTTGGACTGCTTTGACTTTCTTTGCTTGCTAGAGATACATTCTCAGCTGAAAATGCAGTCTTTGGAGAAGTTGCTTTTGGCATCATGCTTTTTGGATAATAGAGATCCAAATTCTGCTGAGAAGAAGAGTGATTGACTTTGTAAGTTTTCTTCAGTTCCAGCTCGTGACTTTCAAGTCTCTCAATCACCAAATCTGGAGTCAATTTTTCAGGAGCAATAGTGTTCTTCAACATAAGCGCATAATATCTCGAATCAACCTCATCTGGTAATGAATCAAACAATTTGTCAACTAGTTCTTCATCAGAAAACTTGATTTCATGTCTTGCTAATTCTAGTTTCAGATGACCGAACCTCTCTATCATTTTACACACCGATTCATTCTTTAGACATCCAAAAAGATCAAATTCTTTTCTAAGAAGCTTTCGTTTGTTCTTTACAATCTCTTTGCTTCCAAGACATTTCTTTTCGAGTTTCTCCCACAGATCTTTAGCATTGGAGTAATCTATCAGCGAAATGATGTCTTCCCGCACCGACTGAAACAATAATGCCACACACTTTTGCTCGGCCACAAAACTATCAATCTCATTAACCGATCTCAATGCTTCACCATTCTTCTTTCCCTCGGCATAACCATTCATCATACTCTTCCAGCTGGGAAAAGCGAATGCCATCAACCAGTCTTCGAACTTTGTTGCCCACCTGCTGTAATCTTCTATAGCCATCAGCTTAGGAGGTTTGTTAAATGTTCCAAATGCGCTTACGGACTCCCAAGCTTCCTTCTTTCTTTCTTTCGGTGGACTCTTATTTGCATTGCTTGAAGAGGTGTCATTGTTTCCAGAACTCCCTGTGAAAGCATACATGTCGCTGAAGGGATTCATGAAAATATCATCCATTTTGATTGTACCTGAAAAATTAAACAACACTTAGAAAAATTTTCAAAACTTTTGAAAATCAGACTAATAAGCGGATCTATCTGAAAGAATGACAGATAAGCGAATCTGGACGGTTCAGATAAGCGAATGCCTAAGAGCGAACCACTTCGAGCGAATCTACTAATGTCCGTTCGAGCGAACCACAAACTATCCTTTCGAGCGGACCTGTAATTGTCCGAATGAGCGGACCTGTCTCTTGAACAAAAGAGCGAACAAGAATATGTTCTTACAAGCGAACCAGGTAATGTACATTCGAGC
Source organism: Helianthus annuus (assembly GCF_002127325.2). Taxonomy (NCBI): domain Eukaryota; kingdom Viridiplantae; phylum Streptophyta; class Magnoliopsida; order Asterales; family Asteraceae; genus Helianthus; species Helianthus annuus. Next base: position 69,265,570 of record NC_035448.2, read on the forward strand.
GGACCTAAATGTGTCCGTTCGAGCGAAACTATCAGTGAAAATTGTCTGAAAAGCGAACCAAACAGGTTGTTTCGAGCGAACCTGTTTATAATTTTGGGCGAACCTGAACAATTGTTTTCTGAAAAAGTGGACCACTTGTTCGAAAAAGCGAATCTCGGTTTTAACCAATTTTCATCATGTTTTAGTCCGAATTTTAGTCTGAAACTTTCTAGGGTTTGTTATTAGTATGTTTTACACGTTATGTTTCATTTTCAGACAATTTTAACCGTAGGAACCACTGAAAATCGAAAAAGTATGAGAGAAAATGAGTAGAAGAGAGAGATTTCTGCAGATATAAGTTGTAGTAGTATGAACTCCTCGTCCTGAGCTCTGATACCACTTGTTGGACCGTTGTTTTGACCCGAAAAGTCAGTCAAGGTAGCTCATCCTCATATACAAAGGCGGAAACAGAGTATACAAGGTTACAACAGCTCGTCCTTTCAATTCCTACTGCTTTTATTGTTTTCTAACAAGATTTTGACAGAGTTTCGCTCCAGAGAACAATCACACATCTGAGATCCGCTCAGACTGACCAACTATATATAGCCATGATGGTTCGCTCATATGACAGGTCATATGAGCGGACCTGCTACACTTTGACAAATATGCGAACCTCTTAAAGACCTATGAGCGGACCTCTTTAACAAATGACCAAAAAAGCGAACCTAATACTAAATTACATAATTTTGACTTTCTAGATCTCCTGTTGACCTATCTTGATCCAAGACTTCATGTAGACGTAGTCAACAGACATCCTATGCATCAACAGTCTAATCTAACCAAATTTTGATAAACCGTTTTGAAAGTTATAAAAAGAAAAACTATAAAATAAAAATAATAAAAATATAAGGAAAAACAAATAGACAAGAAGGAATCACTTGGTTCCAATTCCTCTTTTATGTATCCTTAAATGATTTCCGCCCTTTGGGCATTTTAAGAGATTATCTTTAAGTTATAGTAGTAGGCCCCTTTCCAGGCAACGTTACCCTCAACCTATTGGCCTAAGTCAGCAGGGATATAGTCCCGCAAGGTCGGATTCTTGAAAGATAATTAAGTTATTAATGCGAAAAGTGGTAGGACCCCTACCAGGCAGCCTTACCCTCAACCTATTGGTCTGAGTCAGCAAGGATACAGTCCCGCTAGGTTGGTTTAAAGTTTTAATAGTAGTATATAGATAAGGGATTCAAGCGGTTCTTACTTCTCCCGAGGCGGTTAAGACCTACCTCCCGTGAAGTACTACCAAGCTTGAACTAGGTTCTCGAAGGATCTATACACTGAACGAGACAAGAGTTTACCCAACCACCCTTCTAACTGTAACAACCCGACTTTCCGGGTCATTACTTGTATCTGTCATTTCTTGCTTAATTGACTTGTACTCTCAAGATTCCGATTATTGAAAAAGGGTTAAAACTATTTTTAGACGTATTTTACAAACGCATGATTACAACGCTATTTCAAAACGAAGTTATCGGACTTAACCCTACACACAACGCATATTATTTACACGCATTTATCGCGTTTTATCGCTTGTTTAGACTAAACGCTATCGCAACGCAAACTCAACGCAAACTCGAAACACAGATTTACTTTTTAGTTGTTATGTGTGTTACTTGTGTGATTAATCATTTAAATGTCATGTGGTTCTCAACGCAACGCTTGCACGCTCAAACGCTTATTCACAACTCGCTTAAACGCAACACAACACAACACAACACAACACAACGCAACGCTTAACGCACGAAACGAAAGTTGAAAAACTAACTCGCAAAACACGGCTGTCCGAATAAACATCCGGTCGAATGGACATCCGTCCGGATGCCCACCCGATCGGATGGCCATCCGACCGGATGCCCATCCGACCGCACACCTGCGCGCACCAACTTAAACCTCTCTCTCAGACTATAAATAGCCGTACATGCTACTGTTCACTGATGTGACAGCTCCATCCGACCCAACTCGCTCCCAAGTCATTCTCAGTCACTTTTCTCTCAATTCAAGGCTATTTTGTAAGTATTTCTCCTCAAATCTTGTACAATCATCATCACTACACACTTCTGCATCATCTACTCCATCAAGATCACACACAAACACCTACTTTTTTTCTCTGAAATCACTGATTTGGACCTCTTGAAAGTGGTGTTCCTCTCGGTTTGCTTAGGCAAACTGTTATGGAGCTCCATTCAATCAAGATTGGTTCAGATCTAGAAGATTTCTACACTTTTCAACAAGATTATATAATATTTCAACATTTTTCAAATATTTTCAGTTTTCTTCAACTTTTCCTCAACTTTCTTCACAAAACCGATGGAATCTAGACTCACTCAGGCTCTCTACTCATTCTCTAGTCGAGAATCGGCTTGAAAACAGATTTCCATCGGAGAGATGACCTATTTACGGGTTGAAAATGAAACTCCATCAAGAACAGTTAGTCTGATCGAATGGGGTGATTCCCATCTGATCGACTGAACTGGGCCATGATGTGTTTCCATTGTTTGACACGTCGTCACGCCGTCTCCATTAAAACTAACACTTTCAAACTTAGAAAACTTTGTGAAATTTTCAAACAACAGGTTGCCCACTCGAGTGGCCATCCGATCGGATGACCATCCGATCGAATGACCATTCGACCAGGTGATCTAACCTTTATGCTAACTCTTGTTCAAAATGATTTGACCAAACTTCAAACTATCTACTTCTCGATCGAATAGCCATCCGATCGAATGGCCATCCATCCGGATGACCACCCGACCGGATGACTTGGCATCCATACTTTACATTTGTTTAAATGCTACAACGAAAACTTCAAAATTTTCAAAACGATTATAAACACCCACACCTCATTCGAATGGCCATCCGTTCGAATGGTCATCCGCTCGGATGACCCTCCGGATGGTTGTGCACATTCGACCGAATCACCATTCGACCCTCTGTTACGAGTTGTTCAACGATTACGCTACTGTTCTATGCTTAGGCAAACTCCAACGCGCTCCCTTCAATCCAATCAAGACTGTGTTTACTTGTTAAACACATACTGTGAGTAAACTCGAACCCTTTTTCGCTTAATGCACCTTTGGGTGTTACATACGTTCTATATCAACACACAACACACACAATACTCAAACTCTTTTATAAACGCTAACTGCTCTCGCATGTTATACGTGATTCGATGAATGCTTGTATGTTATGTTTACACAGTGATTGTTTGCATGATACCTTAGCAACGATAGTACTATAGTTTGGACTCAGCACCTATTTATTCAGGGGTTGTTAAGGGCCTTACTTCACATGTTCACAGTGGTGAAAATGTGTTGCGCATTCTACAACTCGCAGTCATGTCGGTTGTATGCGTCATTGTCGATAGCTTACTTGATTCACATTTCTACGTGTTACATACTGGTTATGCGTAAATGCTTTTTTGCTATACTATATGCTATGCAAACTTGTGTACTCACCTTTACATTTTATGTATTGACTTTATTTTAACGTATGTGACAGGTTGATAGGGTGCTATGTATGCTGTGACGAATCAAGTAGGAAGTCTAGAAACCCACCAAATAAGAAATCTGAGTTGTCGGACCAGTTTACTTGTTTTTGAGACACGATGTCTGTAATAACTGTTTTTACTTTATATGTTAGTGGTATGGGACATTAACGTTAAATATATTGTCATTAATAGTTATTATGGATTCTCTTGGATGATCTGTTTGGCTCAGTGCCACGCCCCGATGTTTTCGCCATCGATTAGGGTGTGACGGATTGGTATCAGAGCCATAACTATAGGGAATTAGGTCGTGTCTTAGGATTGACCTAGTCTATAGTCTAAGTACCAACAGACCAGCTCTGTGCGAACCCAGTAGGGGTCTTGCACGAGCCTACTCTTGTTACTCTCGCTCGAACTCGCGAAAACTACATCTTTGTGCGAACACTGCATACTACAGCTTCGTGCGAAGACGACTTTTCATAAAGCTAAAACACTACATCCCTTTCCTAAGGCTGACACAATAACACATTTTCGAAAACACTCGCATAACACAATCGACTGATCTTGTCGAGATTAGGCGTGAGAACCAAGAACTCTTGATAAAGTCACTCACTCTACGCATATTTTTACTCTCAGCACGAGAATCTTCGTTGAGTTAGGAGTGACATCCGCATCTCAATGAAAAATCTCCCTCTCTCTATCTATTTGAACTCTCAAATCTATTTGGTAACAAAGTGTCTTGGGACAAGTTGTTAAGTTAGGGGTGACACCCGCACCTTAATGACATGTTCTGCTATTTACTTTGATATTTACAAAAACTCTCACCAAAGCCTCGATTGTTCTGATGACTTGAGTCACATAGTAACTGAAAGGATGAGTGTCGATCGCCATATTTTGGTGAGAGCACAGTCTATTAGGCCAAAGCGTGCACTCGAGGTCGTTGTGAATAATTGAATCACTTTGGGTAGTCAATGTCTAACACCCAGGACGTTCTCTCTGTTTCGATTCTAACCCGCAACCGCCGATTTTACGTGCTATCGATTTTGTGAGTTTTATGTGGCTAAATGTTTATATGCTTTCATTTTGGAGATTTTATTCGCCTTTTGCTCATCACTTTACTAAACGCGCACAACTCGCATAGCTTTCGTGAATCTAAAACGCTAACTAATCGCAAAACAAACTATGACCTCTCGCTCGCTATACTACTCGCTGTGTTACTCGCAACGCTACTCGCTTACGCCACTCGTTAACACTCGCAACTCTCGAAAAGCAAATCGCAGCCTTGAAAGATAGGTGAACACGTGCAAAATATTTAGGTGAATACGTGCAAAATATAGGCGAATACGTGCAAAATATGTGCTTACGTGCTTATGTGCCTATGCGGTTTATGTGCCTACGTGTTTGTGTGTCTATGTGCCTACGTGTTCCTGAGCTTTACATAAAGAGGATGATTGTAAAACTCTAGAGTTTTTCAAAAATAACCCGATATAATCGAATCTTGTCTGAATCCTATGACGATGTCTGTTGCAGACAATGTCGTCATTTGGATCCCATACTTCACGCACAGCTCGACGTAACCATGCTGACAAGCGCATCGCTTCGCTCGTAGCAAAGGAAATGGCTAAGGTCATACCACAGATTGTCAGTGAGATCAACGATGTCAGCAACAAGTCCTATGTTGAATCAAAGAGCAACACGCCTAAAACGCCCTTCAGCTTTAAACAATTTAAGGCCTGCGGTCCTGCTAGCTTCACTGGTGAAGATGGACCCAGTCCTATGTTCCAGTGGTTTGACTCGATTGAAGACACCCTTCGTCAAAGCGGATGCCCAGACAACCTCCGCACTGTGAATGCTACTGGAGTCTTCCAGTCTAGGGCACTGGATTCGTGGACTGCTGAGCGCAACAGGCGCGGTAACGATGCAGCCTATGGACTCTCCTGGGAGGAACTAAAGGAAGTCATGATGAAAGAATTTTGTCCCCCACATGAACTCCAGAAGATGGAAAACGAGTTTTGGGGTATCAAGCAAGAAGGAGGTGACAACGCTGGTCCCACTGCTCGCTTCAAACAGCTCAGTATCATCTGTCCTGGTCAAGTGACAACGCCTGAGATTACGATCAAGAAGTACATTCGTGCTCTACCAGACTATGTAGCTGACTTTGTTCAGGCAGCTAAACCTGCTACTATTGAGGAAACTTACCAACTCGCAGCTGAGATCAATGACAAGCGAGTCTTAGTTGGGTATTTCAAAACCTCAACTAAGAGTCTGAATCAAGCAACCGCAACTCCCGCTACTGAAATCGCAACATCTCAAGTTTCAAAGTCTTCACGCCAGAATCGCAAGCGCAAGGGTAACAACAACAAGAACTACGCTAATACCACCGCTCCTCTCAACGCTGCTCCCGTCCAACCCCACAACCAAAACCGCCAAGTGGCAGCACCTATGACCAATGCACCGCCTGCCAAGCGTGCGTATACTAGTCCTCATCCTCTGTGCCCTACTTGCACCTATCATCACCCAGCTGGGATAGCTTGCCGTTTCTGTGTCCACTGCAACCTCTATGGACACTTCACAGCGAACTGTCGCACTGGCCCACGTCAACAAGCTCAAGCTCAAGCTCCTCCAGCCCTACCAGCTCCACTTCCTGCTCCTCAGGGTAACCAAGCAGCTCCTGTGCCCGCTGTCCATGCATGAGCCTTCTACTCTTGTGGTGACCCGAATCATTTTGCGAATGTCTGCCCGAATCGCGTGGTGAAACAAGAACCGCAACAACCACCGCAACAGCAGCAGCAACAACAACAACAACAACAGCAGCAGCAGCCACAACAATGATTCGGGCAGACATTCGCAGACGAACCTTCAACATTAATGTCCGCCAGGCTCAAACTGACAACAATGTTGTCCATGGTTCGTTTCTCGTTAACGGTATTTATGCTTCGTGTTTATTTGATACTAGAGCCGATAACTGTTTTGTGTCTTTTGAATTCGAAAAGCACCTAAACCGTAAATGCGCTAACCTCCCAACAATGTTCAACGTAGAAATTGCCACCGGACGAATCGTCACCGTTAGTTCTGTTCTTCTTGATTGTACTCTCGAACTCAACAATCACGTTTTCCCGATCTATCTTATTCCGATGCAACTTGGTAGCTTCGATATCATAGTAGGCATGGATTTTCTTTTGAAAATCGCGCTGAAGTTGTTTTTTTTGAAAAGATGATTCGTTTCTCTCTTACTAATGGCGACCAACTCAGTGTTTATGGGGAAGTATCCTCGAAAGAATTTAAACTCATGTCATGCATTCAAGCAAGCAAGTATCTCCAAAAGGAATACATGGCTTTCTTGGCTCGCATCGTAGTAGCGGAGAAGGAAAAGAAGCCGATGGAAAAGGTACCTGTGGTTCGTGATTTTCCTAATGTCTTTCCTGACGATTTACCCGGTCTACCTCTGTCTCGTGATATTGATTCCCGTATCGACCTCATTCCTGGAGCTAACCCTGTCGCTAAAGCCCCTTATCGCCTCGCACCGTCTGAAATGCGTGAACTTTCTAGTCAACTACAGGAATTACTTGATAAAGGCTTCATACGCCCTAGCACATCTCCATGGGGCGCACCTGTCCTTTTCGTGAAAAAGAAGGATGGATCGTTCTGAATGTGCATCGATTATAGGGAACTCAACAAGCTTACCATCAAGAATCGCTATCCTCTACCCTGAATCGTTGACTTATTTGATCAATTGCAAGGCGATACGTGTTTTTCTAAGATCGATCTACGCTCTGGTTATCATCAACTACGAATTCAGGAGGAAGATATCCCGAAAACCGCTTTTCGTACCCGCTATGGCCATTACGAATTCGTGGTTATGCCCTTTGGTCTTACAAACGCACCTGCGGTTTTCATGGATTTGATGAATCGCGTGCGTAAACCTTTCTCGACCGCTTCGTCATTGTGTTTATCGATGATATCCTCATCTACTCGAAGTCAAAAGCCGAACATGCACAACATCTTCGTTTGGTACTCAAGCTTCTCCAAGGGAATCACCTCTACGCCAAGTTCTCCAAGTGTGAATTTTGGCTCGAGGAGGTTCAATTCCTCGGTCACATCGTCAATAGTTAAGGTATTCACGTCGATCCCGCGAAGATTGAAGTAGTTAAGAGTTGGATTACACCAAAAACCCTGTCCGAAATCGCCGTTCCTCACACCTCTCTTACGCATAAAAACAAGACTTTTGTTTAGGGAACCGAACAAGAGGATGCCTTTCAAACTCTCAAGCGTATGCTTTGCAACGCTCCCGTACTCGCGCTACCCGATGGAAACAATGACTTTGTAGTCTATTGTGATGCCTCTAACCTCGGTCTTAGTTGCATTCTTATGCAACGGGACAAGATTATCGCGTACGCGTCACGACAACTCAAGGTCCACGAGAAGAACTTTACAACCCACGATCTCGAACTAGGTTCAGTTGTTTTTGTGTTAAAGATTTGGCGACACTACCTTTACGGTACCAATTGTACGGTCATCACTAACCATAAGAGCGTACAACACATCTTGAACCAGAAAGAGCTGAATATGCACCAACGCAGATGGGTTGAACTTCTCAATGACTATGATTGTGAGATTCGCTACCACCTAAGTAAAGCAAATGTCGTTGCCGACGCTCTTAGCCGACGAAGCTATTTACATAGTGTTCGTAATGTTCAAGCCCAACACGACCTTGAAGCTCTCATTCGCGACGCTCAACACGCTTGTTTTCTCGAAAGCACCTTGAACGAAGAAAGGATTCTTGGAACCGAAAACCAATTAGTGAATAAACCTAATGGTATTTTTCAATATCTCGACCGCATTTGGATTCCTAGTCGCAACAATCTCCGAGAGATTTTGCTGACTGAAGCCCACAAATCCTGATATTCCATTCATCCTGGTGCCGACAAGATGTACCAGGACCTCCATGCCAGGTATTGGTGGCTAGGAATGAAGAAGGGTATCGCTCTCTATGATTCGAAATGCCTATCTTGCTCTAAAGTTAAGGCTGAACATCAACGACCCTCTGGCTTACTCGAACAACCCGAGATCCCGATGTGGAAATGGGAGAGTATACCTATTGATTTCATTACGAAACTCCCTCGCACCCCATCAGGTCACGAAAGCATTTGGGTTACCATTGATCGTCTTACAAAATCCGCCCACTTTTTACCGATACGAGAAGACTATAAGGTTGAATGATTAGCACGAATCTATACCGACGAAGTCATTTATCGACATGGGACACCTCGTGACATCATCTCTGACCGTGATGGTCGTTTTACTTCGCGTCTCTGGGAAACATTCCAATCCGCTCTTGGTACTACTCTTAATCTCAGTACCGCTTTCCATCCTTAGACCGACGGTCACACTGAACGCACGATTCGCACCCTTGAAGACATGCTTCGCTCATGCGTTATAGATTTTGGTGGTAATGGGGATTCACATTTACCTTTATTCGAATTCTCGTACAACAACAGTTATCACGCTAGTATTCAAATGCCACCATTTGAGGCATTATATGGAAGAAAATGTCGATCGCCTATTGTATGGCACGAGATCGGAGACGCGCAAATTACCGGTCCTGAGTTATTACAAGAAACGACTGACAAGATCCTCCAGATCCGAGACAATCTCTTGAAAGCTCAGAGCCGTCAAAAGAGTTATGCTGATAAACGCTACAAGCACCTTGAGTTTGAAGTTGGTGATCAAGTACTCCTAAAGGTCTCACCTTAGAAGGGGGTGATCCTATTTGGTAAGAAAGGAAAGCTAGCGCCACGATATGTGGGTCCCTTTAAGATTCTAGAAAGAATTGGCAAAGTGGCCTACCGACTCGAATTATCGGAGGAACTCAGCAACGTACATCCGACTTTCCATGTCTCGGACCTCAAAACGTGCCTAGCCGAAGAGAACCTGCATGTCCCTCTCGAGGATTTGCAAGTGAACGAAACTCAACACTTCGTGGAAAAGCTAGTAGAAATCATGGACCGAGAGACCAAGAAACTTCGACACTCTCGCATTCCTATAGTAAAGGTGTAACACCCCTAAAATATAAATTCTTTATTATAAATCCGACGTTGATGTTAAACGGGATAATCTAACTAGTTATAAAACTAACCTAGTTAGACAAGAGTCTAGTGATACTAAGTTTGAGTGTTAAAACACTTAAACTAAGAGCCTCATGAAAGTAGGAGGGTTAATTGTGCCAATTGTGAAACAAGTTTTATTAAAACACAAAAATTAAAATCCAACACACACTGGTGTGTGTGTGGATCGAATAGAACACAGGAGGGGGGCGACCGGGTTTCTCCAAAACCCTAACTCACACAAAATTCAAAAATTGAAGGCACAAATCCATTCCAAAACGAAATTCAAGCTTATATTGGCTATCTCCACTGTAAGGGGGTCATAAGGTATGAGAATTTAATAGGAAATCTCTATTTTGAATTTCTGGATGAACATAGAGAATTCGAAAATTGTTGTTGCATGAGTGTTATATTGATGGAATAGGAACAATATTGTGTCTAGGAGTGAACCCTAGACAATTATGTGTTGAAATCATGCCTAATTCTTGTGAATTTATAATCACCATTGAAGGTGATAAGTGGGTTTTGTAGGAGCATGCTAAACACTAGATTTTGATTGTTGTTCTAGTGTAATTTGAGTTCTAGGAAGTAAATTCAGATGTTGATAATGTGAAAATTGATATGAACATGCTTAGTTGATGTTAATATTGGCTAAATAACAAGCCATGAACTTGATTATAAATTGTGTAAAATCTGCCCTTAAAGTGTTCGTAAAAATGCCTAAGAGAAGGCTAAATGTTGAAATATGAACAAAAACGCATGCTTGTACTAGTTGGTAAACTATGCGTTATATGTAAATCAAAGAGTTCTAAATGTGTAGTGATTGAACTCTATAGGAAAGGAAACCGGAGTGTCGAGCGGACAAGCCGGTGGTGATGCACGTTTGAAGGGTGTGCTTTGAAGGTATGTAACATGTTCTGTTACACCATGTAAATTTGATATTTTAGATAATTGAAATTGTGTTTTAGTATAAGGAATTGTATTAGTTGAAGTGATGGTGATCATTACTTAATTGAATGAAATAAATTAGCTTGGAAAACGTTTAGTAGTCATTAGAAATGGAGGATTCCATAAATGAGCCAAACGGGTCAAATAAATGTGTGTTAAGTAGTAAAGATTTGATTTTGGTTATGTGACAACTTGAGTTTCCAGGATTCCATCTTCGTAGTGATTGCACGTTAATTGTTTAAGTTGTTTGTTTTCACGACTCGTTTGTTTCATAACTGTACACGGTGGTAATATGTTAATTCGTGTTGTGATTGATATGTTATATTCTTCGATGTTTAACATAAGTGTATTTGTGGATATATGTTTGTATGCTTGTTAATATATGGGTGTATGAACAAAATATATGTGTATTGTATTAATAATGCGATGTGGGTTAATAAAGTCCTTTGCCTAACACCCCTAGCTGAAAACCCAAACACCCCACTAAAACACATCCCACGAAAACACTCTAGTGTTTTCGTCTACAAAGAGGCCAACGAAAACCAGAATGGGCTTTGGCACAGTAACGTCCGGTTATAATTTTTGTTCATAGCCTTTACGCATAAGTTAATCGGAAAACCCTAACCACCTATCACAATCTCTCACGTTTCCTTTGAACCCGACGGCTGCCTTCACTTTGTTCGAAGTCAGATTTTCCCCTGGATTGATCATTCCTTGATCGGTTAGTGTTTTCCACTGTTAAATAAACCATAGTTCTATATGGATGTTTATGATGCTTCGAGTTTTATATGCATGATAAGATCGGTTATATTATTGTATGTGAAACTGGATGATGTTTTAGAGTCTAGGGTCGATATGATTGTTATTGGATGATATGAATGTGATCTGGAATACGTGAGCATGTTAACTTGCTAATAGTGTTTGATGAGGCATTATGTAATCGATTGGTTACATGAATAAATGGAGTCTGTTGTTTCTAACATGAATTGCTTAGAATGGATCTGAGGATTTGTAGATCTCTAATCATGTTAGTTTAGTGATTGAGGATTGTTATGAATTGATCTGGTGGTATGTTTATGTTGATGATTGATTCGTAACTTTAGATAGATGGTCATTAGGGTTCCTGTAATTATGTAACTGGTAACGATGATGTTGATGATTGGTGGACCCAACGAAAACCCCATCTCAACGAAAACAACTTGGGGATTTCGGCCCAAAGTGTTTTCGGCCCAAAGTGATTTCGCCACTTAAGGGTTTTCGGTCAAATGGGTTTTCGCCAGGATAGGTGATTTCGTCATGTGTTTTCGTGTATATTCTGGCACCTTAAATCTGTTAGTTTATTTACTCTGTGAGTTTATTAACTTGGTTAAGTTTCTTAACGTTGTTAATCTTAACAACTCTGTTATACAATATAACTCTGTTAGTGTATTGTTCCTTTTAAGTATGCTAAGTTCGTTTAGTCTGTTAACTTGTCAAGTATGTTAATAAATAGCCATGTTAGTTGTGAAGGACATTTATATGAAACATGAACTGCACGACTTTGATTAATTGCTTATGTGATACGTGCTGATTGTTTAAGCACACTCTGTGACATAGATTGCATGTGAAACTTTATGAACTTAAACTGATTGTATTATACGTGCGTACTATAGGTTGTGACCGATTATTTGTGAGAGTGTATTCCTTTAGCATACCGAGCAAACCAAGGTGAGTTCACACTCTTTCCAAGGCATGGGATTCCCAAGGGTTGGGAATGGGTTAAAGATACTGAACGGTAACTACAAACTTGCGTATTCCCCATACACCAGGATACGTACGATCATAAGACCATCAACTCTATCATTTGAAGTCCCTCATTTATCGACTTAATTGCCGAGGCCTATGGCGAGTGGGTCATTAGTAGATAGCGCTATTAGGTTTAACAAACCTCACACCGTGTCGTCCGAACGGGCATGTACTAATGGACTATGGGCAAAGGGTCAATGCTGATAGACATTGACTTAGGGCACCTCTTACATTTTCGTAGCAGTCGATATACGTGGTCTAGTAATACATTGGAAGCCCCCACTAATCTTCGCAACATGTCTGGGAGACCGCGATACTAATTAATACGATATATGGGTTACAAACGAACATACGAATTACGAAACGAATACTATAACTAAACAACCTACTGTGAACTCGCTCAACTTTGTTGTTGATCCGTTGCTACATGCCTTGCAGGTCGTTAGGTACTCATGGAGCTTGCACAGGGAGGCGCGGTCGTTGTGGGACATGGCAGTGTGTGCCATGCTAAATACATTACTTTATTTCGTACTTAATACTTACATTGGGTTTTACAATTATGCTTCCGCTAAACACTTAACTATGTTTTGGTTTTGAACACCTTTCATATTGTTTGGTTGATTTATATTTACTACTTACATTGTTTAATATGATTGGTGGCTTGATCCTGGTCAGTCACGCCTCCAAGCGGTGATACTCCGCGTGTGGATTTTGGGGGTGTGACAGATTGGTATCAGAGCCATTGGTTATAGAGAACTTGGTTTTAACAAGGGGTAAAAGTATTTGTTAAAACCAGACTATAACTAGTACAGTGCTCAACGATCCACAATGACGCTTCGCTCCACGTGCAAGACTCAACACTATAGGTACTACTATTCATGCTTACATTGCCTACTTGCTAGATTACATAGAACTTTGCTCATGGTATGCTTAGATAAACGTAACAACTATTGCTTGAGAACACTTGTGTGCTTACTCTCTTCTGTCATCGTATTTTTCGCGAACCTCTCTCACTTATGTTGCCTTTGATATGAAGATCATGGCTGGACACATTAACATGACTCAAGCCCAGTTGACGGCTCTGATTAACGAACAAGTTGCAGCGGCACTTGTAGTCGCACAAGCAGGAGGTATGCCTTGCAGTCGTAACACACTCTAGGGTCTTTAGATCCTACACCCCTAAACCAACTCTTGTGTTTAACCTTGTCCTGTTCTTATACACAACAGGTCAACACGCTCAGCCACCTGTTTGCACCTGCAAGACTTTCATGGATTGTCGTCCTAGCACATTCAGTGGCACTAAAGGAGCAGTTGGACTCTTCCATTGGTTTGAAAAGCTCGAGTCCGTTTTTGAGATGTGTGAATGCCCTGAGGCTCGCAGGGTGAAGTACGCCACTGGTACTCTAGAAGGCATTGCGCTGACTTGTTGGAATGCGCAAGTTCAGATGTTAGGGTTGGCAGCTGCTAACGCCACCCCTTGGAACGATTTCAAGGAACTAATCAAGCGAGAATACTGTACCCAAGATGACATACACAAGTTGGAGGTGGAGTTCTTCAATCTGAAAATGACGGGGTCAGAGATTGAGGCGTATACTAAAAGGTCAAACGAGCTGGCCATCTTGTATCTAACTATGGTGGACCCTCCTATCAAGCGTATTGAGTTGTATCTCAAAGGGCTAGCACCAGAAAGTCAAAGTCATGTGACATCGGCCAACCTTGCTAATATCCAGGATATTACACGTCTTGCTCATCGCCTCACAGATCAGGCAGTGGAACAGAACAAGCTGCCCAAACGTATCAGTGCTACTAATGCTACTACTTCCGCTACTCCCAGTGACAACAAGCGGAAATGGGATGGGGATTCCAGTAAGGGTTCAGCTACAGCTCAGTCTCAGGCACAGCAGCGAAAGACTGATAACTACCAGAGCCCAGGTCAGCAATTTTCTGGTAATCAAAGACAGGGTGGATATCGAGGAAACCTTCCAAGGTGCAATACTTGCAACAGGCACCACAATAGCCAGTGCAACAAGGGTCGTTGTCAGCGGTGTCTCAAGATGGTTCATGAGGCTAAGGATTGCAGGAGCTCACGACCTGCGAATCAGAACCAGCAACAACAACCACCCGCTCCACGAAACCAGCAGCAACAACAGCAGCGAGGCAATAGGGGATGCTATCAGTGTGGTGCTGAAGGCCACTTCAAGCGAGACTGTCCCCAGTTAAACCAGAACCAGAATAACAACAACAATAATCAGGGCAATGGGAACAACAACGGGGGAAACAATGATGGAAATATTGCGCCAGGGGTCGTGCATTTGTGCTGGGTCAGGGTGATGCAAGAGATGATCCTAACGTGGTGATGGGTAAGTTTCTTCTCGACGACTTTTATGTTACTGTATTATTTGATTCGGGTGCCGATACCAGTTACGTGTCTCTAAAAGTTAGTAAAATGATTAAACGCACACCAACACTTTTGAACACCAAGCATGTAGTAGAGTTAGCTAACGGTAAAGGTCTAGAAGCCACACACATAGTCAAGGGCTGTAGCATCGCTTTAGCTGATCAGACTATCTCTATCGATCTCATTCCCGTAGTTCTGGGTAGTTTCGACATCGTCATTGGTATGGATTGGTTATCACAACAACAAGCAGAGATCCTATGCAAGGAGAAGATTGTTCGTATTCCCCGTTCTGGTAAAGAACCTCTCGAAGTTCAAGGCGACAAGAGTGGTGCCGTGGTTGGCATCATCTCCTTCCTGAAGGCCCAGAAGTGTTTACGAAAGGGCCACATTGCCATTTTGGCACTTGTTACTGACGCGTCAATGAAAGAGAGGAGATTAGAGGACATCCCAGCTGTACGCGATTTTCCTCAAGTGTTTCCTGAAGATTTACCTGGGCTACCACCTCATCGCCGGATCGAGCTAGCTCCAGGAGCAGCACCAATAGCTCGTGCACCGTATCGCTCAGCTCCATCAGAATTGGAGGAACTATCCACACAAATACAAGAACTCTTGGGTAAGGGTTTCATACGTCCTAACTCTTCACCTTGGGGAGCTCCAGTACTATTTGTGAAGAAGAAAGACGGTACCTTCAGGATGGGCATAGATTACCGCGAACTCAACAAGGTGACCGTGAAGAATCGCTACCCTCTTCCACGCATTGACAACTTGTTCGACCAGCTGCAAGGGTCGAACTACTATTCAAAGATAGATCTGAGGTCAGGCTACCATCAACTGAGAGTCCGGGACAAGGACGTCTCCAAAACAGCATTCAGAACACGCTACGGCCATTACGAGTTTCTAGTCATGCCATTCGGGCTAACAAACGCGCCTGCGGTCTTCGTGGACCTTATGAGCAGAGTGTGCAAGCCTTACTTGGATAAGTTCGTCAAAGTATTCATCAACGACATCCTGATCTATTCTAAGAGTCAGGAGGATCACGAGCAGCATCTACGGCTCATATTAGAACTCCTTCAGACAGAACAACTGTATGCCAAGTTCTCAAAATGCGACTTCTGGCTTCATGAAATTCATTTTCTAGACCACGTGGTCAACAGGGATGGGATTCATGTTGATCCATCCAAGGTAGATTCGATCAAGAACTGGCCTGCACCTCGCACACCAACAAAAATACGCCAATTCTTGGGTTTGGCAGGTTACTACAGAAGGTTCATCAAAGACTTCTCAAAGATTGCACAGCCGCTTACACTACTGACACAGAAGGGTGTAACTTATCGTTGGGGTAATACACAGGAAACAACTTTTCAGCACTTAAAGGATAGGCTCTGCAGCGCACCTATTCTTTCATTGCCAGAGGGCACAGACGATTTTGTGGTCTACTGCGACGCATCAATTCAGGGTCTTGGTTGTGTATTGATGCAACGGGATAAAGTCATTGCTTATGCTTCGCGCCAACTTAAGATCCACGAAAGGAATTACACCACACACGACTTGGAGCGGGGAGCTGTCGTTTTCGCGCTTATGATATGGAGACATTACCTGTACGGTAGCCAGTGCACTATCTACACCGATCATAGGAGTCTCGAGCATATCTTCAAGCAGAAAGAATTAAACATGCGTCAACGTCGATAGGTCGAACTGCTGAACGATTACGAATGGGCCATCAAGTACCATCCAGGCAAAGCCAATGTTGTGGCTGACGCCCTCAGTCGAAAAGACACTATGCCTAGATGCGTACGAGCATTACAACTTACCATCTAGTCTAATCTTCCTGCATAGATACGAGATGCTCAGGTAGAAGCATTGAAACCAAAAAACGTCAGGGCTGAAGCCCTACGCGGCTCAAGGCAACGGTTAGAACAAAAGGAAGACGGCGCCTACTACGTAACAGGATGCATCTGGGTCCCACTTTATGGCAACTTACGCGAGCTTGTAATTGATGAAGCACATAAGTCACGCTACTCGGTACATCCAGGTTCGGATAAGATGTACCACGATCTCAGAACTACGTATTGGTGGCCTAGCATGAAAGTCCACATCGCAACTTACGTCAGCAAGTGTTTGACTTGTGCGAGAGTCAAGGTCGAATATTAGAAACCATCAGGCCTACTCCAGCAACCAAAGATACCACAATAGAAATGGGAGGAAATTTCCATGGATTTTATCACTAGCCTGCCTAGATCGCAGCGTGGGAATGATACTATTTGGGTAATCGTGGATCGACTCACGAAGTCTGCACACTTCCTGGCTATTAAGGAAACAGACAAGTGCTCCACCTTAGCAGATGTTTACCTTAAGGAAGTTGTCTCGAGGCACGGGGTGCCAACATCTATTATCTCAGATCGCAACGCACGTTTTACTTCGGAACTGTGGCAAGCAATGCACAAATCTTTTGGCTCTCGATTGGACATGAGCACAGCTTACCACCCTCAGACGGATGGGCAGCCTGAGCGCACTATTCAAACTCTGGAAGACATGTTGCGTGCATGTGTAATTGATTTTGGCAACAGCTGGGAAAAACATCTCCCGTTAGTGGAGTTTTCATATAACAACAGTTACCACACCAGCATTCAAGCGCTCCATTCAAGGCATTATACGGGCATAAATGCCGATCACCTCTCTGTTGGGCGGAGGTGGGCGATAGTCAGATCACAAGTCCAGAACTTGTAGTTGATGCTACTGAACGCATTGCACATATACGACAACGAATGGCGGCTGCTCGTGATCGTCAGAAAAGCTATGCTGATAAGCGCAGGAAACCACTCGAGTTCCAGGTTGGGGATCGAGTGTTACTCAAAGTCTCGCCCTGGAAGGGTGTGGTTCGTTTTGGCAAACGAGGCAAGGTCAATCCGCGGTATGTCGGACGCTTCGAAATCATAGAAAGAATAGGAAAAGTGGCCTACAAACTGAACTTACCAGCAGAACTCGAGGGAGTTCACAACGTTTTCCACGTGTCGAATCTGAAGAAGTGTCTGTCAGATGAGACCCTCATAGTTCCTTTGAAGGAGCTCACTATCGACGAAAAGTTGCATTTCGTAGAAGAACCAGTTGAAATCACGGACCGGGATGTTAAGATCTAAAGCACACCAGAATACCTCTTGTTCGAGTTCGTTGGAACTCCCGTCGTGGCCCGGAGTTTACCTGGGAACGAGAAGATCAAATGAAACTCAAGTATCCCCAGTTGTATGGAAACAATGCAACCACTACTGAGGCTGAAGCTACTACAGAATTTCGGGACGGAATTCCAAATCAATGGGAGGATGATGTGACACCCCAGGTAAACTAGTAAACCACGCAAACTTAACTAGCTTCCTCAGTAACCGCATGCTAAATTTCCGGACGAAATTTCTTTCAGGTTGGGGATAATGTGACAACTCGAGTTTCTAGGATTCCATCTTCGTAGTGATTACACGTTAATTGTTTAAGTTGTTTGTTTTCACGACTCGTTTGTTTCATAACTGTACACGGTTGTTATATGTTAATTCGTGTTGTGATTAATATGTTATATTCTTCGATGTGTAACATAAGTGTATTTGTGGATATATGTTTGTATGCTTGTTAATATATGGGTGTATGAGCAAAATATATGTGTATTATATTAATAATGTGATGTGGATTAATAAACTCCTTTGCCTAACACCCCTAGCCGAAAACCCACACACCCCACTAAAACACATCCCACGAAAACACTCTAGTGTTTTCGTCTACAAAGAGGCCAACGAAAACCAGAATGGGCTTTGGCTGGCAATTCCAGACCCACTAGTACACACACGACCATTAGGCCAAATGGAAGAATGGTGGACCAATGACTGGCAATTCCAAAATATAGTTAATAGTCCCTATAGTTTTCTCCCACAGTTTGATCCAGAACCTATCCCTAATCCGCCAATGAGCTATGAAAATTTAGTTGAACTGCATCAGTTTGGTGAAGAACTGATAGGCACTGGGGATAGGATCAGGGAAATTGGGGAGCAGATTTCTTGAAAGTATGACGAAAGGGAACGTCACTACTAAACTGCCAGTTAATCCAAGATAGTGGGGAGGGTTTGGAAAAGTTTGTATTATAACTAATACAGTAAAACTAACTCTGTAAAATGGGCAATAAAACAATGTAAGATAAAAGGTGTGTATTGAAGCAAATATAATCTATAAAACAAAACAGAAGTCGAGGCATCGACAATTTTGGTTATATTTGTATGTTGTAATAATCTATGTGTTTATCTGTGCTGATTTTGTTACCAATAATTAGATACTAATAATTCCTATCAATATAAATTAGCAGATGGAAAACGCTAGTAATGAACCAGTTAACGAAGAGAATCAATCTGAGCAAAATCAGGAAAACCAATACATGACTAGACAAGATATTGAAAATATCATTACTCAAGGGATAGCCAATGCTATTCCAAAAATTATGGCTGCTGCTAGGAAACCTGTTGAATCCCAACAAATCATTCCTAGTAAACGTACTCAGGAAGATAATTTTAGCCATAGTATAAATGGAGGCGGCAATCATGATAATCATGATAATGATCCGCAACAGGCCCCACTCCCTAAGAAAATAAAAGCTGCAACGCCTGGTTGCACTTACAATGAATTTCTTGCCTGTAAACCAGCAGAATTTGCAGGTAATGAAGAGGCAACTGCAACACTGCGATGGTTAGAGAAAACCGAAGCAGTAATTGCAATAAGTAAATGTGCTGAAGAAGATCAAGTTATGTATGCGTCGAACTTGTTCAAAGAAGGGGCGCTAGAATGGTGGAACATAGTGCTACAAGAAAAAGGAAGAAGGGTGGCCTATGCGATGAATTGGGAAGAATTTAAGAGTCTTGTCGAAAGAAAATTCTGTCCCGAATACGAAAAGGAACAAATGGCAAACAAGTTCCTGAGTCATCGTATGGTAGGCGTAGATTGTCGAGGATATACTTCGACATTCTTCGAATATGCGAGAGTGGTACCTAACTTGGCTTCGCCAGAACCGGTACTCATTTCCCGTTATATTTGGGGATTAATCGGAGAAATCCGTAACATCGTTAAAGCTGCAAGACCACGCACTATTGACGATGCTGTAGATTTAGCCAACACCTTAACCGATGAACTGGTGCGCACAAGAGAAGAAGACCGAAAGAAAGAATTGGCTCAGAAGAGTACCCAGGGATTTCGTACGGGTAATAATAACCGTTTTAAAAGAAGAGGAACATGGCAATCCTCAACCCCACCATTCTGCAGAAATTGCAAAAGAAAGCATTTTGGAAGATGCTATATAACCTGCAATTTTTGCAAATCAGTAGGACATAGTGAAGATAACTACAAAAAGAAAGCCATAGTCTGCTATAACTGTGGAGAAACCGGACATTACAAAACAGAATGCCCTAAAATGGCTAAAGCCGCAGATAATAAAGGCAAGCAAGCTGAAGGGACAACTAAGAAGAATGCTCGCGTATTCCAGCTGACCACTCAAGAAGCCGAACTCATTCCAGACGTGATAGCGGGTACGTTCTTAGTACATAACGTCTATGCAAAAGTATTATTTGACTCTGGTGCAAACCAAAGTTTCATTAATACTTCATTCTGCCAAGCTCTTAACTTACCTTTAACTACCCTTAGGCAGATTTTTACAGTCGAAACGGCAGATGGAAATTCTGTCAACATAGATAAGGTATTGCAAGAAGGAAAGATAGAACTGTTAGGCCATAAGTTTTCTGCAAACCTGTTACCTATGAATTTAGCCGGATTCGATGTAGTATTAGGAATGGATTGGTTAGTCGCCAACCATGCTCGAATCCTGTGTGATAAGAATTCCGTAGAAATCCATACCCCCACAGGAGAAGTAATCATAATTACACGAGATAGACCTCGGAAGCCATTAAAATTCATTTCAGTAAAGAAATTGGCTAGTTATTCAAGGAAACAAGAAATGGTGTATAGGATTTCTGTAATCATTAACACTAAAAGTAAGGAACTCCAGGACATTCCTATAGTTTCAGAATACCCATATGTCTTTCCAGAAGAATTACTTGGGTTACCGCCAGATAGGGAAGTAGAGTTTAGAATTCATCTAATTCCAGGTACTACACCAATAGCTAAGGCACCTTATCGATTAGCACCTACTGAAATGATAGAATTGAAAAAGCAATTAGATGAATTACTAAGCAAAGGATTTATACAACCTAGTTCATCCCCTTGGGGTGCACCAGTGTTGTTTGTGAAAAAGAAAGATGGATCGATGAGAATGTGTATCGATTATAGGGAATTGAATAAGGTTACAATCAAGAATCGATACCCACTACCTAGGATTGATGATCTTTTTGATCAATTGCAAGGAGCTAGGTATTTCTCTAAGATAGACTTAAGATCGGGATATCACCAGCTGAAAGTACAAGAGGAGGACATACCTAAAATTGCTTTCAGAACTAGGTATGGTCATTATGAGTTTACAGTCATGCCCTTCGGATTAACAAATGCTCCAGCCGCATTTATGGACATGATGAATAGGATCTGTAAACCATACTTGGATAAATTTGTAATCGTGTTCATTGACGATATACTCATTTATTCCAAAAATCGGGAAGAACATTGTAAGCACCTACATGCACTCTTAACCTTGTTAAGAAAGGAAAAGCTTTATGCCAAATTCTCGAAGTGTGAATTCTGGCTGCAGGAAGTACAATTTTTAGGTCATATGGTGAATCACGAAGGAATTCAAGTAGATCCTGCTAAAATAGAAGCAGTCACCAATTGGAAGGTTCCACGAACGGCTATGGAAGTTAGAAGTTTTCTAGGATTAGCTGGATATTATAGACGATTTATTAAAGACTTCTCTAAGATAGCTGTACCTTTGACTAAGCTAACCTGTAAGGCAGTTAAGTTCGAATGGGGAACTAGACAAGAGGAAGCTTTTAGGATTCTAAAGCACAAATTGACGAACGCTCCAATATTAGCTTTACCCGAAGGAACCGAAGATTTTGAAGTATACTGTGATGCTTCAAAATTAGGATACGGGTGTGTATTGATGCAACGCAAAAAGGTAATTGCATATGCCTCTAGGCAATTGAAAAAGCATGAGGAAAGTTATACAACTCATGACCTAGAGTTAGGAGCCATAATTTTTGCCCTTAAAATTTGGAGACATTATCTGTACGGAAGTAAGTTTACTATCTATACAGATCATAAAAGTTTAAGGTATATATTTGGGCAAAAAGAGCTAAACATGAGGCAAAGAAGGTGGATGGAAATCCTAAGTGATTACGACTTTGATATTCAATATCACGAAGGAAAGGCAAACGTAGTAGCGGATGCCTTAAGTCGTAAGTATCATGAAAAGCAAAAACGAGTCCGTGCTCTTAGGTTAAATCTACAATTAGATTTAATGGAACAATTGAAGAAAGTTCAAGGAACGGCAATCAAGGACGATGCCGAAGGAATGAAAGGTTACCTAAAGGAACTAGAACAAGGAAAGGATGGAATATGGAGATTCCACAAGAAACGAATTTGGGTACCTAAACAAGGAGAATTAAGAAATAAAATTTTAGAAGAAGCACATAAATCTAGGTATACTGTACATCCAGGAAACAATAAGATGTACCAAGATTTAAGAAATAATTTCTGGTGGGTAGGAATGAAAAAGGACATAGCTGAATATGTAACCAAGTGTCTTACTTGTTCACAAGTTAAGACAGAACACCAGAAACCTTCAGGACTACTACAACAGTTAGAAATGCCTGTATGGAAATGGGAACTCATAACAATGGACTTTGTTACTAAGTTACCCAAAACCAGAAAAGGTAATGATGCTATTTGGGTAATTGTGGATCGATTAACCAAATCAGCTCATTTTCTACAAATGAAGGAAACCTTTAGCATGGAAGGTTAGCCAAGTTGTATGTAGATGAAGTAGTATCCTTACATGGAGTCCCACTCTCCATTGTATCGGATAGAGATAGTCGTTTCACTTCCCGTTTCTGGACAAGTTTCCAGGAGGCAATGGGAACTCGACTTAATTTAAGTACTGCATATCATCCTCAAACGGACGGACAAAGTGAAAGGACGATACAAACAATGGAAGACATGCTCCGAGCATGTGTAATTGACTTTGGTGGTAATTGGGATAGACATTTGCCATTAATTGAATTCTCCTATAACAATAGTTATCATTCGAGCATCGAAGCTGCTCCATTTGAAGCACTGTATGGACGCAAGTGCAGAACTCCCGTATGTTGGGCAGAAATAGGAGAAAGTCAATTATCAGGTCCAGAGATTGTGCAAGAAACCACTGACAAAATAACACAAATACAAATCAAGGAAAGATTAAAGATAGCCAGAGATCGCCAGAAAAGCTATGCGGACAATCGCAGCAAGCCGTTAGAATTTCAAGTCGGAGACAAAGTACTTTTGAAAGTATCTCCTTGGAAAGGAGTAGTACGATTTGGTAAGAAAGGAAAACTGAGTCCCAGATATGTTGGACCATTCCCCGTGATCCAACGAACAGGACCAGTAGCTTATCGTTTACAACTACCAGAAGAATTAGCTGGAGTACCTGATGTGTTTCATGTATCCAATCTCAAGAAATGTCTATCAGACGAATCCCTGGTAGTACCTCTTCAAGATATAGAGGTAAATGAAAAGCTGAAATTCGTAGAGAAACCCCTACAAATAGAAGACCGGAAGATTAAGTTTCTCAAACACAAACGACTAGTGCTAGTGAAAGTCAAATGGGAATCCAGGAGAGGACCAGAGTACACTTGGGAACTGGAATCAGAGATGAAGCGAAAGTACCCTCATCTATTTCAGTAAATCTCGAGGACGAGATTTTTCGTAAGGTTGGGAGGATGTAACAACTGTCACTAAAATCAATAATTAGGACGATAATTAGTCAATAAGGAAACCCTAATTGAGACACCCAAGTAATTCTGCATTAGCCCTAAAATTTTCAGAACAATCGGAAACAGGATCAGGGCCCCTAAAACTCAAGGGGGGCAAACCCTAGTTTAATAGTTATCTAAAATAAACGTTGCTAGCCTCTGATTTGCCAAAATTTTGAATCACCCAAGCTATACCCGAGCCTAGGCAGCCTATGAATTAGACTGCTTAGCTTACGGACCGCAAAGGAAACGGCTTACGGTCCGTAAGGGAGTCCCAAAAAATCAGTATAAATAGCCGACCTTGGCACTTGAAATCTGTTGTGAAAACGACGTAAAGTTACTGTCTGTACGTCGAGTTAAGGCCGTAATATCACAATTAAACACACACGATCACGAGGTGTTGCCGCAATCAGGGTAATAACTCGATCGCTATTACGATTCAACGTCCGATCGATTATAACTATCCAATGATTGTCCGAGTGTTGCTCAAATTGAGCTTGTACTTTGATTTTTCGTCGTGATTTCGACTTGAATATTTGAGTGATGTTCGAATTCGGACTATGCTCTGTTATTCGTTGTGAATCCGATTGAATTATTAAGTATCGCACTTGTTAATCGATGTGAGGGTTTAATCTCGTGAATTGACGTAACTGCTGAATTAGTTACTAACCCGTTTGTGTGTGTGAATTGTTAATTAAATTAGGTTAATCACAGGCAAATCAGTAAGGCTTAAACTCTGCTCGTAAAATCTGCAATGTGAGTCATTCTCTTTCTATCAACTGTTTTACAAAACTCCAAATTATTTTCAAAGTTATAATTACAGGGATTAAGTCTTTGTAATCACCAAGTTACAGCCGGTATGTGGGGTTTTGTATACATTACTTGATAATCTTCAACATTGGGGCAGCCAATGGGTGATATGAACATAATCACAGACACCACTGGACAAGTGGGCCAGTGGGTCGAGTGATAAAGTACCGTGGGTAGTTGGTTTGATAATCAGAAACATTGTAATCGCTCTTAATACTGTGAATTATAACTAATGTGTCGTTTTAGTAAAATGAATGATTCACTCAGTATTTCCCCGCTGACAAAACCTTTTTCAAACATGTTTCAGGTGATATGATGTGAGCAAAGAAAGAGAAGTGCCGTGAAGCACTCCCAGCTTAGAAAAGTGGCTCATTGTAAATAAATAAAAGAAACATGTTTTGAAAATAAAGATTTCCCGGAGAAATCACATTATTGTAAATTATGGGATTTTATCCCTCAGTTATAAAACGGGCAGTTTGAATTATTGAAAGATCCTGTTTTTAAAAAAGACTTCCGCTGTCACCTAAAATTTAAATACCGTAGGATTTCTGTCCCGCGGCTCCTGAAACGGGTCAAACCGGGTCGGGGGCCGTGACATTTGGCGGGTTCTCATTATTGTTGCTTGAAGATGTATCATCTCCCGAATTTCCAGCAAAAGCATACATGTCGCTAAACGGGTTCATGAAAATGTCATCCATCTTGAACGTACCTGAAAAATCAGCAAACACTTAGAAAAAATTTCGAAATTTCGAAAAATGGTGATTTCGAGCAAAATCAGCAATTTCGAGCGAAATCAAGTGATATGCTTGGAGCGAAATCAGATATAATCTGATTACGAGCAAAATCAAAACAATATAGTTCCAGCGAAATCAGAAAATCTCTGATTTGGAGCGAAATCAATGCTACGTTTCGAGCGAAATTGGACTTTTACTAATTTCGAGCGAAATTAGATGGTGTCTTCACGAGCGAAATTAGAACTTTATGTCTTTATGAGCGAAATCAAGTATTTCGCTCCAAGTGACCAGATGAATTTCGAGCGAAATCAAAATATTACGAGCGAAACCTTCGATGTTCTTTAGGAGCGAAATCAGGTGTTTAGGTTGTTTTTACCATTTTTAATCCGAATTTTAACCTGATTCTTTCTAGGGTTTGTTATTTCTATGTTTTACACAATATACTCGAAATTCAGGCCATTTCAACCGTAGGAACTAGTTCAAATCAGAAAAGTATGAGAAGAAGTAAGTAGAAGTAAGAGAATCTGGTAGAATCAAGCTGTAGTAGTATGAACTCCTCGTCCTGAGCTCTGATACCACTTGTTGGACCGTTGTCGTGACCCTAAACAGTCAGTATAAGGCAGTTCATCTTCAAATACAAAGGCGGAATCAATGTAAATGAAGTCACACAACTTTCCTCTTAATTTCCTCTTTATAAACACTTTCTGAGTCGTTTTACAACAGTTCTGACAAAAATCCGGCAGCACCTTGACTCAGATTTCGCTCCAACAGTTACTGAATGAGATCACAACACTGGTATTTATAGTTGGACTGATTTCGCTCCAAACTATAGGAGCGAAACCCCCATGATCTCATGAGCGAAATTACCTAGTTACCTAGGAGCGAAATTAACTATAATGTGCACTTAGGAGCGGAATTACATGACTATTTGATTTCGCTTCTAATGACTCAAATGTCATTAGGAGCGAAATTAACCTCTAAAACTACAAATCCTGTTTTCCGACTCTGTACAACCTATCTAGACCTAAAACTCGATACAGACGTAGATAACAGACATTCAGTGCACCAACAGAGTTATTCCCAACATGTGGGTTTATATTTTAGCATTTGCATCTGTCAGGTGTATGCCTACATCCCCGTGCATAGGTCGTGGCCATTTTCAAATGAAATGAGCCGAGGATATCCATGACACGGTCGAATTAACCAAACTCAATTTAATCATTAATTGGACACCACATAGACATGGTGCTGAAAAGTTGGTTAATTTAAGTGGCAACCAAAAATAGGTCTTTGTCATCAGATCTTTTACAGTTCAATTACCCTATTTACTAGTGTGAGTCAACCTACTCTATGTAACCCAACGAGCTACAAAGTTTTGTCATCAACCGAGCAAGTTGTAAAGTAAGAACTCAAAACACATAAAAATAGTTCAAAGAAACCAACACATCAAATTGTTTAACAACGTTGTCAATGTCAAAATCAAATCCAATAATGAATAAAACTAAGAAAAGTAATAAACCCTACAAACCGTTCACTTGGAACGCCACCTAGCCAATCATCTCTTAAACCATGTACAGCCGCCCGAAGGCGGCTGCCTTCTCCGTGCGTGCCCACTCTTCAGCCGTCAAAGTGTTGAATGATATATCCCCTTCTCAAAAAACAAAATTCTCTCTTATGAATATGGCGGCCAATGAATGTATGCGTGTCCATTATTCTTTCACGTGGATTCCTTTTGTTCCACAAGGGTGTCAAAAGTCAGCCCAATAAAAATCCTCTAAGAGTCCAAGATATCGGCCCACTCCCTCCTTGCATGTGATAATGAGCCGAGGATATCAGGACAAGGTCGAATTAACCCCCAATGTTTATGGTATTAAACAAGACAGATTAAAACGGGTTATTTAAATTAATTAATCACAATCCTATTAAATGATTTCATACCCGACCAAGTGGTATTATTATAATACCATATCCCAAGCTCGTATAAGGGAAAAATAAGTTAAAAGTATTTACCTGAGCTAATGTGAAAGGTAACTCAGCCGTATAATCCTAAAGCTTTATGATGATACCTTCTACTGGATGCTACTTAATCTGTATAGAAGGTTTAATAACCTATTAGGATGCTAACGGATCTTTAGTTAAGTCAAAGACTTAGACCGCTAGCTGGAAAGAAACTTTACGGTTCTAAACGCTAGATTAGGCGGAGACCGAAATAGAATGTAGTTTAGACCCGACAAGATTGGATACTTGTATAATATAGGTAAGCTAAACACATTCTGGAATTTGAGGATTTAATGATAAGGTTTAACCCGTTTCGGTTATTTTACGTAAACTAGTCACATAAACCGATCCGAACGCATAAACACGTAACGGGTAACCAAATGAATTATATACAGGTCTCAAATGTTATTATGCTTAAAATATGTTAATACATCAGTAGGATGTTAACATATATGCCCAAAAAGTAATTAAAACCAATTTAAGTCCCGTAAGAGCATTTTGGTCATTTTAATGATTATAAAAGAGATTTTATAACAAACTGAAGTTCTGGTCTTTGGTAATCAATAAAAATATTTATTTTATCTCATTACATTAGTAAGATACTACATATATGTAAGGTTTACCATTTATGGCCAAACTATGCCCCGAAAGGGCATTTTGGTCATTTCACATATGCTTTTAAGGACATTTTTGGAAATTTGAGTTCATAACTTATACCTACTGTAATAATATTTAAATTTGTATAAAAATTCAGTAGGTAACAAGTCTTAGGTGTTAAATATGGTTTTAAACCATACTATGCACCTAATTAGTGTAAAACTCGCTAATTGACGATAATCAAGATGTTTATGTAAATCTGAGATTTTGATCTGTTTTAAATGCTCAAAATAATTTATTTAATGTATGAAATCAGTAGGAAAAGGTTTGGCATTCAAATCATTTGTTAATCTCATTTTATGCATGGAAAGGGTATTGTCGTCATTTACCGAATTACACAAGAACTCTATAATCTAAACAGATTATAATCTGACCAAAAATCTTAAAATTCCTTTAAAATAATATCTTAACAGTAGGTAATGACTTTTGGTTCAAAATCCAAGTTTGAACATGTATTATGCAAGATATCGCAATTTAATTAACAAAAAGCTTCTAATTACGATATCGAGCATAACTTCTATTTGAGACCAAGAACTGATGTCAAATTTTCGGGACAAGCTTATATATCAGTAACAAAGGTTTTTGTCCTCTCACATTTCAAAAAATCTCATTTATATGTCAAAAGGGCATTTACGGCATTTATAAGCATATTAACAAACAAGAGCATATAATTCAACCTACTAAGGACCAAGCAATATAACTCCAGAGGGTTATACTACTGAATAATGTGGTCCTAATGGAAGCTTAAAGCATAGGAGAATTAAGCTTAAACAAGTCAGAACTGAAAGTCAAAGCAAAAGTCAAGCTTTTGCGACTTTCGGTTAAAAACGGACGTTAGACTGATAATTGTCGGGTTAGACCTGATTAAACATGTTCTAATACTAATAACCAAGTCATTAGAATGTTAAAATATAATTTAGAACCTTTGTTGTATTAACTTAAATCATTTTTAAACTTTCTGTCCAGTTTGACTTTTTGACTAACTAGTTTGACACGACAATTAACTAGTCAAACGAAATAATTAGGAGGTGCCCTTTTAAGAGTTAATCACCTACCTTAATATGGTTTCATAACCACTTTCGTTTTGGTCAGTGGCTAGACCATTTATGATTAAACCGAAAGTCAAAGCTTAATTACGATATGTTTGACCTTTCGGTTTTTAAGCTAATTAAAAGGACTAAGCAGGGATTAAAACTCTTACTTAAGGTCCTTGCTATCTTTTCTACACTTGACAATCTTCTCCTAATGCTTGCTAGCTCCAGAGGTGAGTTTTGAATTGTTGTTGCAAATGAATGGGCATAAGAACAAGAACTAAAACTCCTTATATAGCATAATGCCAAGTCCCTAGATGTTTGCATCTGTTTTGGAGGTTCCTCGGATCACCCCAGGTGTCCTAGTGGTAAAATAAATCCGTCCAACAGCCCCTAGTATCGATTGCAACATGTTAAAGTCGGTTCTGCAGCTGAACTTGCATCTGTCCAAACTTTTCTGCGCTGGGGGCTTCTACGCGGGCCGCGTAAGACTCAACAATAGTCTACGCGGGCCGCGATGACTGGTATAACAGGTTAAAACATTTTCAAACTTGGCAGATTCAGTCCCTGGCCATTTAAAACCTTATACAACCTTATTTTTGACATATAAGGCCCTTGTAGTTAGTTTTTAGAGGCTCAGGGATGTATAATCAAACTCTGTTAGGCTCGGTTTCGTTAAATATCACTATAAACGCAAGTTTCATCATATTGACACTTTTCACCTAAAGTCTTGAAAACTTGCTTAACGATCTCGACACCACGTGAAATTTATACCACTTATTCTTGAGAGTATATTTGAATATTTCGAAGCCTCGGGTTCGTAAAAAGGTCACTCAGAGGTAAGAATTAACATGTTGACACGTTTAACCCCTGTAGTTTTATATTCTTCCGATTATTTTCACAAACGGCTTCTTATATTCAATTAATCACTCATTTAAGAATATATTCTCCGTGTATGGTCAATCAGAGGCACAAGTTTGGCATGTTGACACTTTTAGTCCCTTCGCATACATATTTTCACCGTTTGTCAACTTTAGTCCTTCAAACTCAATTTTTCACATATTTAGAGTTTAGGGTACGTGTCTTTACATAATTGGGCACGTTTTTACGTGGTGTTACATCCTCACCCCCTTAAAAGAAATCTCAACCTCGAGATTTACTGGAATAAGTGAGGGTACTTCTGTCGCATAGTGGACTCGACTTCCTACGTATATTCGGGACCTCTACGGGCATCCCATTTGACCTTTACTATAGGCACATGCTTCCTTCGGAGCTTTTTAACCTGACAATCATCGATCGATATAGGTCTTTCAACGAACCTCAAGCTTTCATCAATATGTACGTCTTTATGAGACATAGCTAGCGATTCATCAGCTAGACATTTCTTGAGATTACAAATGTGGAACACATTATGAATTCCACTGAGCTCCTCAGGCATGTATAGCTTATAAGCTACACTGCCGACACATTCAATAATCTCGAATGGTCCAATATACCTAGGGCTTAGCTTGCCCTTCTTACCAAAACGCATCGCACCTTTCCAGGGTGATACTTTTAGTAAGACTTTATCGCCAACCTCAAACTTTAGAGGTTTTCGCCTCTTATCAGCATAACTTTTCTGCCTATCTCTGGCAGCTTTCAGGCGATCACGAATCTGGACAATCTTATTCGTCGTTTCAAAGACTATATCAGGTCCTGACAACTGAGCTTCTCCTACTTCCGCCCAACAAACAGGTGTTCTACATTTCCTTCCATACAATGCCTCAAAAGGCGCAGCCTGAATGCTAGTATGGTAGCTATTGTTATAGGAGAACTCGATCAAGGGTAGGTGGTCATCCCAACTACATCCCAAATCAATAACACATGCTCGAAGCTTGTCTTCCAAAGTTTGAATTGTACGCTCACTTTGCCCATTTGTCTGAGGATGGTAAGCAGTACTAAAATTTAAACGAGTGCCCAAAGATTGTTGGAAACTTTTCCAAAAGTGAGAGGTGTATCTAGTATCTCTATCGGATATAATAGACAGTGGCACTCTGTGGAGAGATACAATTTTATCCACGTATAATTGAGCTATCTTGTCGGAGCTATGAGTCTCCTTGATGGGTAAGAAATGTGCTGACTTAGTCAGTCTGTCAACTATGACCCACATAGTATCATTTCCGTGCCTTGTTTTAGGTAACTTGGTTATAAAATCCATGGTTACCATCTCCCACTTCCATGTGGGAAGTTCTGGCTGTTGTAGCAGACCTGATGGCTTTTGATGTTCAGCCTTAATCTGAGCACAAGTCAGTCACTTAGCTACATGTGTGGCAATAGATTTCTTCAAACCTATCCACCAATAATTAGCTTTCAAATCCTGATACATGACTTCCAGGGTGAACTGAGTATTTGGAGTTGTGAGCTTCCTGGAGGATTATATCACGAAGCCCTCCATGAATAGGAACCCAAATTCTTCCATTCAGTCTAAGGATTCCATCCTTGCCAGGTGCTAACAGTTCAGCAGTTACACCTAACTTTTCACTTGGAAGGTTAGCTTCCAAAATAGCTTTTTTGTGCAGCTAATAGCCTTTCATTCAGGCTATTCTTCAGTTCAATGCTCTTGGCATTGATTCTAATAGGTTTAACTCTTTCCTTTCGGCTTAGAGCATCGGCGACCACATTCGCTTTACCTGGATGGTAACGAATTTCGCAATCATAGTCATTTAAAGTTTCCATCCAGCGGCGCTGTCTCATATTGAGATCCTTTTGATTGAATAAGTGTTGGAGACTTTTGTGATCGGAATAGATCGCACATTTAGTTCCATACAAATAATGTCTCCACAACTTTAGTGCGAATACAACGGTACCCAACTACAAATCGTGGGTGGTGTAATTCTTTTCATGCACTTTCAGTTGTCGTGATGCATAGGTAATCACCTTGCCTCGCTGCATAAGTACACAACCAATACCGGTGTGTGAAGCATCACAATATACAACAAACTCGTCAACTCCTTTGGGTAAAGATAATACCGAAGCATTGCTCAACTTTTGCTTAAGAATCTCAATGGATTCTTGTTGTTTTGGAGCCCAATCAAATTTCACATTTTTACGGGTCAAAGAAGTTAATGGTGCAGCTATCCTCGAGAAGTTCTCAATGAATCTTCTATAATATCCAGCTAAACCTAGAAAGTTGTGAATTTCTGTTGGTGTCTTTGGTGCTTCCCAGTTCATAATGGCTTCTATCTTGGCGGGATCTACTTGGATGCCACGCTCACTAACAACATGTCCAAGGAATTAGACTTCGCGAAGCCAGAACTCGCACTTGGAGAATTTAGCATATAGCTTCTCCTGTCGAATTAATCCTAAGATACATCGAAGGTGCTTCTCGTGTTCAACTTGGCTACGAGAATAGATAAGTATGTCATCTATGAAGACGATGATGAACTTATCTAAGTATGGTTTGCAGACTTTATTCGTGAGGTCCATGAATGCTGCAGGTGCATTAGTGAGCCCGAAAGGCATCACTAAAAACTCGTAATGTCCATAACTCGTTCTGAATGCTGTCTTAGGTACATCTTCGGTTCTAACCTTGAGTTGATGATACCCAGATCTTAAATCAATATTCGAGAAATAGCTTGCCCCTTGGAGTTGGTCGAATAAATCATCGATCCTGGGCAAAGGATAACGATTCTTGATCGTTACCTTATTTAATTCACGATAATCAATGCATAAGGGCATTGATCCATCCTTCTTCACAAACAATATTGGAGCTCCCCAAGGCGAAGAGCTGGGTTGTATGAAACCTTTTTCCAGTAAGTCATCCAATTGAGTCCTGAGTTCTTTCATTTCAGTAGGCGCTAGACGATAAGGAGCTCGTGCAATAGGTGAAGACCCTGGTAGAATGTCTATCCTGAACTCTACTTGCCTCTCAAGAGGTAATCCAGGTAACTCGTTAGGAAAGACATCAAGATACTCAGAAATGATTGGAATATCTTCGAACTTAGGCTTCGGGTCATTCACAGTCACTTGTGCCATGTAGATGACACATCCGCTCTTCAGACACTGCGATACCTTGAGAATAGACACATTGTTGGGCAAACCATATTGTGTATATCCTTATAAATAGTGACGGATTCACCAGAAGGGGTTTTTATAATAACTAGCTTTTTATCACAGGCAATTTGGGCTTGGTTATGTGACAATTCAATCCATGCCTAAAACTATATCAAACCCAGCCAATTTCATTGGCAAGAGGGATAGCGGGATAGAATGATTCTTAATGGATATAAAGCATCCATCAAGAAGGGTTGAAGCTGTTTCTAAGGTACCATCAGCAAGCTCTACCTCATATTTTATGTCTAGAGTCTTAATAGGCAATTTCAGTAACTTACAAAACTTATGGTCTACAAAAGACATATCAGCACCGGAATCAAATAAAACTCTAGCATAGTTATTATTAATGAGGAAGGTACCTGTTATGACATTCTCGTCATTCACCGCTTCCCTATCATTTATCTGAAAAACTCTCGCATCCGTTTTCTTCGCCTCCTCGGGCTTCTTAGCATTCTTGGGGAAATTGGTCTTGATGTGCCCCTTTTCATTGCAACCGTAACAGGTTGCATCCTTAATGTTTCGGCACTCTACAGACTTGTGCCCTTTCTTCTTGCAAATCCCACATGGTTTGGCTTGTGGGTCTTGGTTGCACTTTCCAAAGTGCCTTTTGTGGCAAGTCTTGCACCTGGGCTTGTCATTTGACTGCCCTTTCTTGGAACCAGAGTTCCCTTTGCCCTTCTTGTTCAGTTGAGGAGACTTGTCTTCCCCCCTCTTCCTCTTCCCATCATCGATAGCTTTCTTTGCCCTACTCCTCACAACATCAAGAGTAAGGGACAAAGATAGATCCACAGCGGATCTATAGGTAGCAGGCTTAGAAGCCTTGACATTTCCTTTCACTTCAGGGGCTAGACCACCGATGAAACGCGCAATGCGTTTGGGTTCAGGAATGACCAAGTATGGTACAAGCCTCGACATCGAGTTGAAACTGGTCACATAGGACCTACAATCCAAGTCCTTCATCACCAAGATGAGGAAGTCAGTTTCAATCCTCTCAACTTCATGCTGAGGACAATATGTGTCCTTCACCAGATCAACAAAGTTGTTCCATGAAAGGTTGTACAAAGGAACCTTCCTAGTGGATTGCAACAATGCTTTCCACCAAGTGAGGGCATACCCTTGAATGATTGAGACACAAACTTCATTATGTCGTCCTTAGCACATCCGTTGATGTCTATCACAATCTCCATTTCATCTAACCATTTCATCTAATCGATTGCTCCCTTTTCTCCTATGAAATCCCTCGGTTTTCAGGAGACGAAGTATTTATAGGTACAACCCTTGGTGTACCGGGGAGTCTGTTCGAGGACAACCTGCCTCTGTGGTTCACTTCTCTGATTAGACGAGTGTTGAGACTCGTCCTTCTTCAGTGTATGCGAATGAGATAAGGACTTTGAATGAGTTTTAGACCGAACAATACTCGGTTCCTTGAACTTATTATCAACAGCCTGAGCAACCGCTGCGGTTATCATCGCTTGCAATTCAGCACCAGTGATATTAATCCTGGTATTGTTGTTTTCTTCCACGGGATAATTGTTTGCTTTGTCAGAGCCAGCCATGATTCATGTACTATATCAAACAAGAATGATATATTTAAATTATATAATGAATCATCGCATTGATGATCAGATGGTCATGGTATTATTAAACCATATAGACCATTTTAAATAAAATCAATTTAATCATGATTAGCCTAGGCTACAATAGAACCATTATAAGCAATTAATAGGATATAATCCTTTATATTTATTAGACAGGGGATATAAATCACAACTGTCAATGTCATGGAAGTCATTTTCATGTAGCACAAGGCTCGTCTCGAAGGACATTTAGATGGCACAAAAGGCCTTGTCACAAGGACGATTAAAATATAACCAATGATCTCTTGGATCAGTGATCTTTTAAGGGTTGAACATAGTTCATTGCCTTTTTGACAAGAAGTTTATAGATAAAACTATCATTGTCATTATTACACCTTTGCTTATAAGCATGCATCTCAAATGGATGTTTTGGTGTATACATCATATTAATGTTTATTAGCCATGATTCACATTGATCATAAAGGCTATTAAAGTGACTTGGAAAGATCCAAGTACATTTGGAAGCTTGTGTGGTTTCTCGTACCGCACAGCCAGGAATGTTAACATGTTTTCAGATGTTAACAGGGATTTATTGTCTTAAAAAGGTTGTACCATTATAGCCATTTAATATTTTGGCTAGGTTATACCTCTAAGAACTTCTTTGGCAGATCAATTAAATATTGAAATGATATAGCATGATAATGTAATAAAATACATATTTAAAATCCAAAAAGAAATTCCATTAAACATTAAACTATTACAAAGGTGCCCTAAACGGGTCTTGAAAAGAACATACTGCCCACGCAAGGGCTACAGAAACAGAAATAAGTCCTCGCAGGGACTAGGTACTAAAAATAAAACATCCTCATAGGGACTTGATTGAAAACAAAATAAAAAATAAAATAAACAACTTTCTATTTCTTTTTGCCTTTGATAAGACTTGCAAGGCCCTTGAGAAAGCTGTTGTGGATCTTTTTGGTTTCACCTGCTTTACGCTCAACCCTGTCTAACCTCTGTAGAATCTCCTGAGTTTGCTCTTGTTGGGGAGGAGGAGGTTGCTGACATGGTGGGTATTGATACCCCTGCACCGGATATCTAGTTGGGTAAACTGGAGGGTAAGAAGAAGGATAAAGTGCATTGTACTGTGCTGCCGTAAGATACGGACCTTGGGTTCCATAACCCGCAGAGGCTTGATATCCATAATCCCCAGTGGTTGGATATCCAGATGGGTTATACCCATACGAAATTGGGTAAATCGGTATCGGGTTGTCGAAACCCACTGGCGGTGTCGGTGGTGCATAAGAAACTGGCGGACAATCGTCTTCCGGCACCGCGTGCGAGGGTCCACCCATTTGTGGGTCCTCGGGGATAGGAGGGTAAGAGCTTGAACCTTGAGGGGAACTGAACCGTGGTCCCCCTCGCACGGATATTCGTGCGTTCCTCCTTCGCCTCGGCGGCTCGGGAGGTGGCTGAGGTGGCTGTTGAGGCGGCTCCTCAATAGGAAGAGGTGGAGAAGTGACAGCTTGAAGGTAAGGCTCATTCAAAGGAGGTTGAGCCGGGGAGTTATGATATGAAGGGGTGAATTCCCATTCATACTTTACCCACCTTTCATTAAATGAATCGGGCCCTTGGTACGGCGATCCTTGATATGGAGAACCGCTTGAGATGCTGATAGGGTGGCCCGGTGTTCCGGTTTGCAGTTCAGGGTCCGGGTCGTCATACATCTCCATGTCGTGAGGAAAGTGATCCTCGGGTCCCAAAGGGTTGTAACCTAGAAAGTCGTTGACATAGTCATTGGGGTTGAACTGGGCTGGAGAGTTAGTGGAATCCGAGTGATGAAAAGAATGAGAATGCAAGGAATGATAGGATTGATGGGAATGACGGGAATTATGCGAATGATGTGAATCATGGGAGTGTTGGGAATGTTGGGGCTCGTCTGGAATAGGCGGCCCGAATGATGGATGAAAAGAGGGTGATGAGCTCAACGACACCGAGTGTCTCGCGGGTTTGTAAGAATGACCCCAATGGTCACGGGAATCTAAACTAGAAAATGACGTAGACGGGGTGAGCCTATGGGAAGGTCCTGCATGTGCTGACGGTCCACCTTTCATTGGACCCTTTCCTTTGCCTCGTACTCTTGGCGGCGTTATTGATGATTATACCTGTCAAAACAAGTAAAACAAAATAAAATATAAACAGCAAAAAGGAAAGTTAAGAATACATCCTAGGTCATTGGCCTAGACTCAGAAGTCTAAGGAATGTGCTTATTGTGTCACTGAGATTAAACACAAAAGGTTAGTGTTTAATTCACTCAATGTTGGCTCTGATACCAACCTGTCACACCCTGATATTTCCACATATTACCGGTGGGCCCGGCGGGGAGTATCGTGACGTAGTTGATATCATCATTGTCAATACACACAATATAATAGCATACCGGAAGGCTTGGTAAATAAACTATTACAAACCATAATGTCTGAGTGTCCGAATAAAAGAATATACAGACTTGGTTGTAATAAGATCCATAGGCAGATCATAAATAAAATAAGAGAAACTAAAATAACAGACTTCAGGTATCTAGGGACTTGCAAGATCCTCTTATACGACACCTAATAGCTCCAGCCTATTTACGAGAGGTACCTGTCAATAAGTCTTTAGAAAATACATCAGTTTACACTGGTAAATACAATTAACTGACTCTTTTGAAAACATTTATGAAAATTGATTTAAGTGCACATGGCACAAATCTTTTATAACTTGGGACAATTATTTAAAGATAATCTTGTATACAGATTTACATGTTTGTCATACAATTGGGGCCCGTTAGAAGCCGGTCATGATTAACTGGCTCACCACTTATAGAACCCACAAAGGAGTTATCCCCAACATGTAGGTTTATATTTTAGCATTTGCATCTGTCAGGTGTATGCCTATACCCCGTGCATAGGTCGTGGCCATTTTCAAATGAAATGAGCCGAGGATATCCAGGACACGGTCGAATTAACCCCCAATGTTTATGTTATCAAACAAGACAGATTAAAATGTGTTATGTAAATTTATTAATCACAATCCGATTAAATGATTTCATACCCGACCAAGTGGTATTATTATAATACCATATCCCAAGCCGTATAAAGGAAAATAAGTTAAAAGTATTTACCCGAGCTAATGTGAAAGGTAACTCAGCCGTATAATCCTAAAGCTTTATGATGATACCTTCTACTGGATGCTACTTAATCTGTATAGAAGGTTTAATAAGCTAGTAGGATGCTAACGGGTCTTTAGTTAAGTCAAAGACTTAGACCGGCTAGCTAGAAAGAAACTTTACGTTTCTAAACGCTAGATTAAGCGGAGACCGGAATAGAATGTGATTTAAACCCGACAAGCTTGGATACTTGTATAATATGGGTAAGCTAAACACATTCTGGAATTTGAGGATTTAATGATAAGGTTTAACCCGTTTCGATTATTTTACGTAAACTAGTCACATAAGCCGATCCGAACGCATAAACACGTAACGGGTAACCAAATGAATTATATATAGGTCTCAAATGTTATTATGCTTAAAATATGTTAATACATTAGTAGGATGTTAACATATATGCCCAAAAAGTAATTAAAACCAATTTAAGTCCTGTAAGGGCATTTTGGTCATTTTAATGATTATAAAAGAGATTTTATAACAAACTGAAGTTCTGGTCTTTGGTAATCAATAAAAATATTTATTTTATCTAATTACATCAGTAAGATACTACATATATGTGAGGTTTACCATTTATGGCCAAACTATGCCCCGAAAGGGCATTTTGGTCATTTCACATATGCTTTTAAGGACATTTTTGGAAATCTAAGTTCATAACTTATACCTACTGTAATAATATTTAAATTTGTTTAAAAATTCAGTAGATAACAACTCTTAGGTGTTAAATATGGTTTTAAACCATACTATGCACCTAATTAGTGTAAAACTCGCTAATTGACGATAATCAAGATGTTTATGTAAATCTAAGATTTTGATAAGTTTTAAATGCTAAAAATAATTTATTTAATGTATGAAATCAGTAGGAAAAGGTTTGGCATTCAAATCATTTGTTAATCTCATTTTATGAATGGAAAGGGTATTATCGTCATTTACCGAATTACACAAGAACTCTATAATCTAAACAGATTATAATCTGACAAAAAATCTTAAAATTCCTTAAAAATAATATCTTAATAGTAGGTAATGAGTTTTGGTTCAAAATCCAAGTTTAAACATGTATTATGCAAGATATCGCAATTTAATTAACAAAAAGCTTCTAATTACGATATCGAGCATAACTTCTATGTGAGACCAAGAACTGATGTCAAATTTTCGGGACAATCTTATATATTAGTAGAAAAGGTTTTTGTCCTCTCACATTTCTAAAAATCTCATTTATATGTCAAAAGGGCATTTGCGGCATTTATAAGCATATTAACAAACAAGAGCATATAATTCAAACTACTAAGGACCAAGCAATATAACTCCAGAGGGTTATACTAATGAATAATGTGGTCCTGATGGAAGCCTAAAGCATGGGAGAATTAAGCTTAAACGGGTCAGAACTGAAAGTCAAAGCAAAAGTCAAGCTTTTGCGAATTTCGGTTATAAACTGACCTTAGACTGATAATTGTCGGGTTAGACCTGATTAAACATGTTCTAATACTAATTACCAAGTCATTAGAATGTTAAAATATAATTTAGAACCTTTGTTTTATTAATGGGAAATTGGATTTAAATAATCCCAACTCACTGTTATTGGCCAATAATAATCCCAACTCATTTAATCACCAACAATAATCCGAACTATTCACTTTTGTTTGTAAAATACTCCCAGTTAAAAAAACACTAACTAGGTTAAAAAATTGCTGACATGGCAGGTGACGTGGCATGCCACATCAGCAAATTTGCTGACGTGGCAGTTGATGTGGCATTTTTTATGACGTGGCAGCTGACGTGGCTGTCTACGTGGCATTTTTGATGGCGTGGCAACTGATGTGGCAGGTGACGTGGCATGCCACATCAGCAATTTTTTAACCTAGTTAGTGTTTTTTTAACTGGGAGTATTTTACAAATAAAAGTGAATAGTTCGGATTATTATTGGTGATTAAATGAGTTGGGATTATTATTGGCTAATAACAGTGAGTTGGGATTATTTAAATCCAATTTGCCTTTATTAATTTAAATCATTTTTAAACTTTCTGTCCAGTTTGACTTTTTGACTAACTAGTTTGACCCGACAATTAAGTAGTCAAACGAAATAATTAGGAGGTGCCATTTTAAGGGTTAATCACCTACCTTAATATGGTTTCATAACCACTCTCATTTTGGTCAGTGGCTGGACCATTTATGATTAAACCGAAAGTCAAAGCTTAATTATGATATGTTTGACTTTTCGGTTTTTAAGCTAATTAAAAGGACTAAGCAGGGATTAAAACTCTTACTTAAGGTCCTTGCTATCTTTTCTACACTTGACAATCTTCTCCTAATGCTTGCTAGCTCCAGAGGTGAGTTTTGTATTGTTGTTGCAAATGAATGTGCATAAGAACAAGAACTAAAGCTCCTTATATAGCATAATGCCAAGTCCCTAGATGTTTGCATCTGTTTTGGAGGTTCCTAGGATCACCTCAGGTGTCCTAGTGGTAAAATAAATCCGTCCAACAGCCCCTAGTATCGATTGCAACATGTTAAAGTCGGTTCTGCAGCTGAACTTGCATCTGTCCAAACTTTTCCGCGTTGGGGGCTTCTACGCGGGCCGCGTAAGACTCAGCAAGAGTCTACGCGGGCCGCGATGACTGGTATAACAGGTTAAAACATTTTCAAACTTGACAGATTCAGTCCCTGGCCATCTAAAACCTTATACAACCTTATTTTTGACATATAAGGCCCTTGTAGTTAGTTTGTAGAGGCTCAGGGATGTATAATCAAACTCCGTTAGGCTCGGTTTCGTTAAATATCACTATAAACGCAAGTTTCATCATATTGACACTTTTCACCCAAAGTCTTGAAAACTTGCTTAACGATCTCGAAACCACGTGAAATTTATACCACTTATTCTTGAGAGTATATTTGAATATTTTGAAGCCTCGGGTTCGTTAAAAGGTCACTCAGAGGTAAGAATTAACATGTTGACACGTTTAACCCCTGTAGTTTTATAATCTTCCGATTATTTTCACAAACGGCTTCTTATATTCAATTAATCACTCGTTTAAGAATATATTCTCCGTGTATGGTCAATCAGAGGCACAAGTTTGGCATGTTGACACTTTTAGTCCCTTCGCATACATATTTTCACCGTTTGTCAACTTTAGTCCTTCAAACTCAATTTTTCACATATTTAGAGTTTAGGACACGTGTCTTTACATAATTGGACACGTTTTTACGTGGTGTTACACTCAGGCTCTCTACTCATTCTCTAGTCAAGAACCGGCTTGAAAACGGATTTCCACCGGAGAGATGACCGATTTACGGGTTGAACATGAAACTCCATCAAGAACAGTTAGTCTGATCGAATTGGGTGATTCCTATCCGATCGATTGAACTGGGCCATGATGTGTTTCCGTTGTTTGACACGTCGTCACGCCATCTCCGTTAAAACTCAAACTTTCGAACTTAGAAAACTTTGTGAAATTTTCAAACAACCGGTTGCCCACTCGAGTGGCCATCCGATCGGATGACCATCTGATCGAATGACCATTCGACCAGGTGATCTGACCTTTATGCTAAATCTTGTTCAAAATGATTTGACCAAACTTCAAATTATCTACTTCTCGATCGAATAGCCATTCGTCGAATGGCCATCCGTTCGGATGACCATCCGACCGGATGACTTGGCATCCATACTTTACATTGTTTAAATGCTACAACGAAAACTTTAAAATTTTCAAAACGATTTACAAACACCCACACCTCATTCGAATGGCCATCTGTTCAAATGGTCTTCCGCTCGGATGACCCTCCGTTCGGATGGGTTGTGCACATTCGACCGAATCACCATTCGACTCTCTGTTATGCACCATTCAACGCTTAAGCTTTTGTTCTATGCTCAGGCTAACTCCAACGCGCTCCCTTCAATCCAATCAAGGTTGTGTTTACTTGTTAAACACATACTGTGAGTATACTCGAACCCTTTTTCGCTTAACGCACCTTTGGGTGTTACTTACGTTCTATATCAACACACAACGCACACAATACTCAAACTCTTTTAGAAATGCTAACCGCTCTTGCATGTTATACGTGATTTGATAAATGCTTGTATGTTATGTTTACACAGTGATTGTTTGCCTGACACCTTAGCAACGATAGTACTATAGTTTGGACTCAGCACATGTTTATTCAGGGGTTGTTAAGGGCCTTACTTCACATGTTCACAGTGGTGAAAATGTGTTGCGCATTCTACAACTCGCAGTCATGTCGGTTGTATGCGTCATTGTCGATAGCTTACTTGATTCACATTTCTACGTGTTACATGCTGGTTATGTCTAAACTCTTTTTCTCTATACTATATGCTATGCAAACTTGTGTACTCACCTTTACATTTTATGTATTGACTTTATTTTAACGTATGTGACAGGTTGATAGGGTGCTATGTATGCTGTGACGAATCAAGTAGGAAGTCTAGAAACCCACTAAATAAGAAATCTGAGTTGTCAGAACAGTTTACTTGTTTTCGAGACACGTTGTCTGTAATAACTGTTTTTACTTTATATGTTAGTGGTATGGGACATTAACGTTAAATATATTGTCATTAATAGTTGTTATGGATTCTCTTGGACCATTTGTTTCGCTCAGTGCCATGCCCCGATGTTTCCGCCATCAGTTGGGGTGTGACACTAACCCCCTTCCAGGCAGTTAACGTGCTTTATATAGACCGTAAAGACACGAATGGGTGAATCAACAAAACATGAAGAATGATTAAGTAAAGTTCACCTTCAATATAGAAAACTAGTTATTAAAGTCATTAATACATACCCAAAAAATGGAGCCAAAGGTTGGAAATCAAAAAGTTATACATAAAAGATTTTTCTTCACCAAGTGATGTAAGAGTTTA
The DNA here is from genome assembly GCF_002127325.2 of Helianthus annuus. Classification (NCBI taxonomy): domain Eukaryota; kingdom Viridiplantae; phylum Streptophyta; class Magnoliopsida; order Asterales; family Asteraceae; genus Helianthus; species Helianthus annuus. The sequence continues at coordinate 69,308,214 of NC_035448.2, forward strand.
GCCAAACATGGCCTTTGATTGACAAGAACTCTTACGATCGATCTTGGATCCCGAGACTACTACACACTATAAAAGATGGAAGATGGATGATGGTGGTGGGTGTTGGTGTTGTAGTGGAGGTGGAGTGGCGGCAAGTGTGAGAGAAGTGGTTTGCCAAGTGATGATTTGGAATGAAACCAAGCACCCCTATTTATAGCTGAAATCAAACTATCAACACGGCCCTGTGCCCTCCTGGCATGACCCCGTGGCCTTCATTCTCTCTTCTCTTCATTAACTGCAGTGTCAGATCTTGTACTAACACGGCCCCGTGTGTCAACGACACGGCCTGTGACAATTGTACTTGCTGTACTATCTCAGATTCTGCGAATCTTAGAGTTGACCACGCCCCGTGTTGGGTTTGCACGACCCCGTGTTGGTTTGTCTGGTTTGTCTTTTCTTCTTAGGGAATCTTGACTGGGCACGGCCCATGCCTGGTGAGCACGACCCCGTGCTTAAGCTTTTGTTTTTGTTATTTTTATTGGTTTGGATGTGGACGGGGGCTTGGCGAGTCGTATCAATCCTCCTTCTTTGTATTTATGTTGGTTTCTACTGTTAATTTGCTTCTCTTGTGCGTTTAAACTCTTTTGACCCTGTAAATTAAAAAGGAACAAAGAAACACGTTTTTTCCAACATTAGTATCGAAAAATGGTTAATTTTACGCCGTATTCGATATAATTTATATGTTGTATTTTACGCACATCATGTAGTTATGTGCAATTGGAATTGTTTATGTGCAATTCATTACACTTAAGTTAAACTTTATGTTTCTTCTAAAATTATGGAACTTGGAAGATGTAAAAAACAAAATCTTGTCAAGACGTATTTACGCAATCAAATGAGTGAGGAGTATTTGAACGGTGCCCTAATTTGTTCGGTTAAAAAAAAGCTTTTCATAAAGTAAAAGAAAAGGGTGTCATAACCCGAAGAGAAGAAATCATTTAGGTATGTGTTTAAATTTATTTATTATTGTGCTACTATTTTTGTTTCGTTTAAATTGTACGAAGTACGTTAAAAAAATTTTGAGCGTTACCCTATAATTATTTTCTAGATCGTCACTTCAATGAACCTGTTTTTTTTTTTAAATCACCATATTCAGAATTTAAAGATATTATATTATATTGAGTATAATTGATAAGTATTCTAATCAAATTGTGATGGCATGGCATGCAAAATTTATCTATTTAACAAACCACCATCGATCAAATACACAAATAAGTCATTATGTGAACTCTGAATATGATACATGGGGTACGTGTTTGTATAAAACTAGTTTTTGCCCCGCCCGCGTTGCGGGGCAATAAGACAAATATTTCTCTCTCATAACATGTATGTCTGTACAGAGGGGAAAATCGGAATTATATTTTGAACAGGAGGCGAAATCATGATTTTAAACTGAGAGCAAAATCATAATTTTGAGTTAAGGGGGGAAAACATAATTTTATTTTGAACTGTGGTAAAAAACGTAATTTTGAGCTGAGGGCAGAATCGTAATTTTGAGCTAGAGGAAAAAACAACATTTTATTTTTTCGTAATTTTAAACGGAGGGCGAAACCGTAATTTTAGACTGGGAACAAAATTAAAAAAAAGTTTTTGAACCGAGGGCAAAAGCGTATTTGAGCTAGGGCAAAATTATACTTTTATTTTTAGCGGGGGGCGAAAACGTAATTTTAAACGAATGATGAAAGCGTAATTTTAAACTGGAAATAAAATTAAAAAAAAAATGAGTTGGTCCAATAGGGAAGTGACAGCCAACTAATAATTTTGAGCTAGGGGGAAAACATAATTTTATTTTGAACTGGGGGCAAAAACGTAATTTTGGGCTGAGGGCAGAATCGTAATTTTGAGCTGGAGGGAAAAACAACATTTTATTTTGAACTGGGGGCAAAACCGTAATTTTAAACGGAGGGCGAAACCGTAATTTTAAACTGGGAACAAAATTAGAAATAAGTTTTTGAATCGAGGGCAAAAGCGTAATTTTGAGCTAAGGTGAAAATTATAATTTTATTTTGAGATTGGGGCGAAAACGTAATTTTAGGTAGGGGCAAAATTATAATTTAATTTTTGAGCTGGGGACAAAACCGTAATTCCTTTTATAGCTTGTAAATGTATAGTAGAGAAATTTTAAATTAAGAATAAAATTAAATTAAAAATTGGTTGGTCCAATAGAAAAGTGCCAGGCAAGCTGCGTGGCACTATTCCTTTTATAGCTTGTAAATTGTAAATGTATAGTAGAGAAATAAGTTGGCCGACATCGTTTTGTTAGTGATTGTGGTTTTACATGTTGACGCGGTGAAGGAATACACTGTTTGCTTGACTTTTAAGGATGCGATTTGCTTTTCTTTTCTTTTCTTTTTTGCCCCCTTTGTTCCAACATTCCACTAATTTAAGCGAACTCAATTTTAATTAACACTAGATTTTTTTATATCGCACGTTGCAGCGAAACAAAGCAAATGATAATGTTAAACAAATGTTATTTGAAAACGAAACATATTGTTTAGAAAATCAAACCATTATAGATTATTATCGTCCCATAGAACGATACCAAATAAATACTCTATTATCAATACAACTTCATTTTTAAAAACATTTTATATCAGAATGTCCAGAGTAAAAAATAAGTACCAATACGTACTTAAGTTATTAAAAAACAAATTAACAAACACAAGTTATTAAAGAAAATTAAATTAATTGATAAAAGAAATATGATTATAAGAAGAAAAAAAAATTATTAAAAACAAAAAAAAATAAATGACAAAGGTCTATGGTTAAAAGTTAAAGTAAATATAATATGATAATATATTATTATAATATTAAAGTAATAAAATATTGAAAAAAACAATATATTATTATAAAACTAAAATAATGAACTCTAGATCATCTCGACTTTATGTAATCTATTTTGTGAGCGATAAAACTTTAAATTATTATAAAGAAAATTGTAACCATTAAAACCAAAATAATGAATAATGAACTTGAATTACATTCCTTCCCTATTAAGCTTGTCAAACAAGGCATTAAGAAGCGCGTCACGTTTTTCAGATCTTGCTTCTTCTCTCATCATCCGTTGTTCTTCGCGCTCTCTCCACCTTTGTTCCAACATTATTCTTTCGTTCTCGAGGGACTCCATCCTTTGTTGCCATTCGATCTCCTTCAGTCTCCTCTCTTCTTCTTTTTCTTCGAATGTTTTCATCCATTGCATCTCTATTTGCATTTGTTGCTTCATGAATTCCTCGAGTATCTCCTTGGTGTTACTAGAAGTACTACCACTAGGATTGTTTCCATTGCTACTCTTTATAGACTTCTTTTTCTTGTTCTTGCCACTGTGTATTCTTTCTAGACCGCTTTCTTCATTGTCATCGTCATCGTCCTCATCTGAAGATAAATGTGTTACTCTCTTTTTAGATCCGCTCACTAGGCCCTCTGCTTCCATCCATAGCATCTTCTGCATTCGAGCTTCGAAAATCGCTTGCAAATCATTGTAGAATGGAAATTGTTGCCTCATAAGTTCATCTTCCATCGTCTCACAACCCTAAATTTTTCATTCCAAGAAAACAACCTTTGTTTCTTCAGTTACATGTCATACACACATGTTATTCACTAGATAATTATGCAAATCCTACTAGCTAGCTAGACGGTTTGAAGACATGTTGCTAATTGAAGTGTGACAACAAGACGAACAGATACACTCATTATGAAATCTTCAATCCGTACAACAGATATACTCAACATAATTATCCAAATTTTCCATCTAAATCTGCCAAATTATTTTGGAGTTGAGAAAAGTTGGTATGAACAAACATTTACTAACTGATGTATGATATGACAGTTTATTATATCAGATAAATGATAGTCTTTATAAATTATATATTATTGTACCCAGAATAAAAATGATTATTTACTAGACCAAAAACGCAGCTTAAAAAATATAAATCTTACAACTTTTATAATAGCAATTAATTAACCTTTCTTTGAGGTTTTTTTTTAACGACAATTCTAATAATGGTAATATGAGAAACTTCATGTAACTTTTTTTTCTCTTCTAAAATGGATTATTTTCGGGCACTAAAATTAATTTATTTAATTAGACATTAATAAATTCTAAAAAAAATGTACTTAACGTAAAATTTCAACCATAATAATTTTTTTTTTTCTAAAATTAAGAGAATTAAGAAAAATACGGGTGATATATATCAGTGGCGTCTTCTCTAAGATATATATGACTAAACTTGCAATTTTAGTTTTGTTAAATGAGTTTTGTTAGTGATGTGAACTAATTCCAAAAACATTATCTTATGAAAAATAAAAATATTTAGATACCAATAACCATAATCACCTTAACACAAAAAAAATGTGACTTCAAGTGGGGATATAATATTCATCATAATAATATATGGAAAACACAGGAACACACAAATATCTGAATTTAAAAACATGATCTCTATGATATTAATGTAAACAATTTTATGAGAATGAAGGTTAACACACAGAAAATACCAAAACTGCACACAAAACTATTGGGTTTAAAAGATCTTGATACTAGTTATTCCAACTTCTAATCTAGGCACATGTGGGTTGTCCGATAATTTTGAAGTTCTCATACAAAAAAAGAGAATGTTTTTGTTGTTTTCAAAGAAAAATAAGGTAGAAAGCACACACAGAAACACAAATCTAGGGTTTGAAAAAAGATTTCAGATCTAGTTAAAAGTTTATCTTCTTAAAACTCAAAGTTAATATCATTTCAGAGATATAGCCATTTCTGTCACTACTACATTAATGTAGCATTAGACGGTGTCAAAGATTTGTTTTAGACGATGTGAAAGTAAAAATACCGTCTTAAAACCAATACCAATATGACTGTTCTGCTCTTTTAAATAAAATATTTATTAAAATTCAGAGGAACACCGTCTAATGCTTCATTTGGTAGTTCGTAATTTAATATACAGACCGTATCCGAACTTTTGGCTATCCCAGGTAAAACACTAGCTTCATTATTTCTAACGATTTTTAAAATCTCTAGTGTTTGGTACATTTTCTTATTATAAATTGGTGATATCTTAGACAATAACAAAAAAAACCCTTATACTTGTTCTTTAAATCATAAAATCAAAACAAATGTTAAAAAGACGGTAATTGAGTAAAGAGAAATAAAAATATCAAATCTTACGCCAAATGTTATTATGTATTTTTTCGTGTTAGGAATTTACATATCTTAATGATTATGAGTAAGCCTATGATTTTCCATCCCATAATTTATTTTAGGTTTGAAAGAAGTTATAGTTAAGCTAGGGTAGCCTGGTCAGCCGGTCCGATCCGGTCTGATTCTTAGGCTTGACGGTGTGGGGGTCGTCCAGCCACGTCGAGCACCGGCGACGCCCCTATACACCGCCCCGGCAGGCCCGGCGTCGTCCAAAACGTCGAGGGTAGGACGTTTGAGACGGGCACAAGAAGACAAACTTCTCCTCACACACACATATACATACAACTCATACATGTATATATATATATATTAGGCTCATCCCCCATTTCCTTAGTTTCATCCCCTTTGCCCCATCCTACGTGACGCTTATGTAGAGGGTCATCTCCCATACCGTATAGCCTTAAAACACTGTCTGTTATTTGAAAGTAGTTTTTCATTCAAGTCTGTTTCATAGAGATTTGTTCTTGAGAAAAGAAGGCTACAAAAATATTTAGGGTTTATGACTAAAAAACTTAGCCACCACCATTTTTCAGGTTAAATCCAAATACCCAACACAACACACATAAACACAAAGTATACAAACCTTATAACGTGTCACAAGGTTCTTCCATTTAGCTTTGCACTGCTCAGCACTGCGATTATACCCGCGATCCATCATCTTTCTCGACGTCACTTCCCATAGAAGCTTATTACGTTTTGTTTCCACAAAATTCTGATCCATTTCTGCGCGTATCATCAGGAAATCGCGCGTTTCTTGGACACTCCATTGCAAAATCCTGTCACTGGCGCCGCCACCTCCGCTGGCTATGCTATCCAAACTACCACTGATATGATGAAGGTGTCCATGCTCCATATAAGTATAAATATCTTAAATGAAATTTGAGGGTGTTGTTGCAGATGAATATGATAGGAAAAAGATAAGATGGGGAAGAATCACAAGTCTTTATATGATATATTTTGCCGTGTGTGTGTGAATTCAAGGTGTGAAAATGGTTAACTGTACAAAGATTAAATAATAACAATAATAACATTTCTTGATCAGGTGGCAAAATGAATGCAAATTTGAATTTGTAATTTTGTTGCGTTTTATAAAAGGGAAATTATTAAAACGAAATGTGTTCAGATGCATTGTTTATATTTATTGTACAGGTATTCAGGTTTAGAAATTTAGTGGAAGAAAGCAAATAAATTTGGATTTTGTGTAGTATCTTCCCTGTCTCATCCTTCTACGCGTTGTCTTTGATATTTCTTTGTCAATACATAATTAGCTTTTTCAGCGTAAAAAAGTTTTAACTTTATCTACAAATATGATAACGTAATAAAATTTCTGACCAAAATCAACATATCCTATTAACTATTAATAAAACAGTATATTTACTTGAATGAAAACCAAAAAAAAAAACAATGTTTTTTAATATTTTTATAGAAAACTAAAAAAAGGATTTAAAGCTTTTCATCGATAAATAAATTGAAAAACACTTTCTAGGTCCCTTAAATTGGTTCAAAACAACCTATTCCTTGTTAGTGAAGACAAAAATAAGTGCGGAATCTAAGTTTATATGCAAATCAAAATAAGAACGCTATCAATACAAGAAGGATATCACTTCAAAATATTCACTAGTATTGATTTCAGCAGAGTAACCTTACAAAGTTCACCAAAATAAGCTCTCACTCTCTGAATGTGCTCCCTACTGAAACAGGGGGTATATGTTAGTATTTATAGACTATACCAGCAGACTTACATCGAAACAGACAAGGATCACATCGATATACAAAACCTATATCGATATAGGCTATATCGATAGTTCTATATCGATGCATATTGAATGCAATGCAATACAAAACAATCCTATATCGATGTATCCTATATCGATGTCCAATAACCACTAACATCTATATCGATATGTATCATATGTCGATGTTCATCAACCACTATTATGACTAACTGTTGTTAATCTGTGACAAGAGGATGTCACAGATTACCCAACTTACAATCATACAACAGAAACGGATAAACCGTAAACATTACGAGTTCAAGATCGACGTACAAAATATACAAAGAAAAACACAGGCTACAAACACAAAATGCACCAACACACTTATTAATTGTCATGTAGTGTTGAGTTTCCCATGTTCGTTATTTTAAGTCAGTATCTTGAGGGTGAGATAAGGCTTTGAGATCAATAGGTAATGGGTTCGGTTTCCACAAGGGGGGGGGGGGGGTTTCTCATATTTATTGGGTTTTCTCTTGAATTGGTGTATAGGCATTATGCAAAGTGGAAATGGATATTATCAGATGGTTTCGCTGATGGCACGATGATATTCCAGTAGTCAGTCAATAATCCTAATTTGCCGTTAAAAAAAATCAAAAACTTAGAATATATAAATTATAAAAAGCCCACTCGTGTTATGAATAAGGTGTTGGTGTCCACTCATTTTTCCCAAACTAAACATGAAAAACGGCTTAGCAATTTTATTATATAATATTTCTATTAAAAACGGCTTAGCAATTTTATTTTATAATGCTTCTATTAAATTTCGGTTTTGACACTTGTAATTTAATAATTTAACCTTTTAACTTATTAAATTTTTATTTAATTTATTTTTTCTTTAATAATTACATTATCAACTTAAAAAAAAAAAGCTGAATACGCTGGTGTGTTTAATTTTTCTCTCCCAACATTCTGGTATAATTTTTATTAAAAATGAAGTTGTACTCAAAAGAGAATATCTTTTGGTATAGTAATCTTTAGCCATTGACGTTACCGTACTAGTACTGACGAACCATAAGGTAGAGATTAGCACTTGTGTTGGGACTATCACAAGAACTAGTAGTGGTATTCGTTTTTTAGTTTTCAATCGATATAAAATACATGTCGGTGTCCTTTTGGCATGTCATGACTTAAATTTTGGTTTTCTCTTTCAGTTGTTGTATCGAATATCGGTATTGTACCTCTGCCGTAACAAAACAATCATATTCCCACCAGTAGGTTCGTGTGAATAGTAATTTTAGTTTTACTACGTATACTAAAAATAATATACATCTTGGTATCATACACTATACTGAATACCAATATCATACACTATATCGAATACTAGTATCGATACATACTAAAATCACCGAAATTGAATTCTAATCAAATCCCAAAGCGCACTTCCAAATATATAAATCCACGACTCCTACTATTTTATTAATGTTAATTTTTATGATTAGCCAAGTTGAGAGGCATTAAACGTGATCGAGTGCATAACCCCTTTGAAAGTTTATACAACTTTTAAATTGTTGTAATGCTTTAAATAATTAGAAATTTAAGTTTATACACGTGTATATATATTGTAAGGACCGTTTCACTCCTTGAAATGCTTCGGCCGATCTAATAAACAAACAAGAATACACTAATAAACAACCGTTTCTATTGATTTTAACAAGTTACAACGCTGAGAAACGATTTTGGCAGAGCTTCGCTTCAGATGCCAAAAGTTACAAAATTAGAACAACACATCACCTATTTATAATACTCTACCATTCGTACAAAAGGAATAGGGACGGTTGAACCATCCGTGCAAAAGTGCTTTGGGCTCCATCCGCACGAAGGGCTCCTTTGTGCGGATGGGCTTCAAACATTCAAACCCGACCTTTCAAACACACTATTCTATATAAAGTATACATTAAACCTAGATAGGACACAGAATAGGGTTCCGACGGTAGGGTAATGTGATCGGTGAGTTTGATTTGAATTTTGAAAGGGGGAAGACGTATGGCAGAAGAAGATAAATGGTGAGGAAGGGATGATGAAAAGGTAATAATAGATGTCAATCAAAGTTACATAAGACAATTAAACCTTACAAACACCATCTGAAAACTTATATAATATGCTTCATATATTAAACATAAAATAAGTAAAATATATTCCTCTATTCATTGCTTCACTTGACCCAAAAGATGATAACTTTCACCAAAAGTTTATAATAAAAGTTCAAGAATTCTGAACCCTAGCTGCAAACAACCCAACAAACTCCGGATACTGAAAACTTTCAGCAATCATACTCTCACAACCCACCGTTGTCGCCACCCAACAAACTCCGGATACTGAAAACGCTATCTAAAGAATTACTAAAACTTGTTGAACGGTTGTTCGGTTTTTCACAAAAAAAAAAAAAACTTATATACGGGTCGTATAACATTATACGACCCGTATACAGATCTTAAAAACCAAAAAGCTGATCAAAACTCACAAAAAATAAACACAATTGGTCTTATAACACTATGGGTATGCTTGGCAAAAGTAGTTGGTGGCTGGAAGCTGATGGTTGGAAGCTGATAGCTAGTAGTTGTAGCTTTTTAGATATATTTGGTGTTTGGCAGAGTAACTGGAGCTTTTTAAAATGTATAAAATGACCAAAGTGGACATAACTAAAAATTTAAAAAGTTTGTGCATTAAAAAGTTCATTATCTTTAGAGGTTAAAATAGTCATTTTTTCCCTGAAAGCTTGTAGCACCTTCTAAACGCTACTAGTGAGAGCGTTCAACCAAAAGGTTCAAGCTCCTAACCTAAAAGCTTCAAACTCCTTCAACCAACCAAGACTTTTTATTGAGTATGAGCTTTTTCTTAAAAGCTTGAAGCTATAAGCTCCTAAAAGCTTCATACCAAACGTACCATATATTGCTCGTATACAATTGTATACGGCTCGTATAATGTTATACGACATGTATACATGTAAAATAAAAAAAAAACATTCCATTGTATTTATTTCTCTGCAACAGCATTCTATACGAACCGTATACTAAGGATGTGAAAATAGTGGATCCCATAATTTATTGTGTGAGAGAAAACGTACACGTTTGTTCAATTGCATCATCAAAATGTCATGCTTACAAAAGTTGGTGGTGTCTTTGATACTCTCACTCCTTTCCGGAAACGTTTTCTACATAATTTACTAATTTCAAATTCTCAAATATCGCTTTGAAATTTTATTGTCCTATATTTTTGTAATTTAATCTCAACCCGTATATTTTTTCAAAGGTCAAAAGTCAAAATCAAGGACCTCATTACATTGCATAGTCATTTGACTATAGTCCACAACACAACTAATTTCTTGCGTTTAGGAGATTTAGCTACCTTTAATCTAATTATTTATCATTTATTATATTTTTAAATCATACATAAAACATTAGCATATTTTCTTATTTGTCCCATGTTAATAATTGTACTCAAGAAAAATTCTAGGTGGGTCATTAAAGGTTTAAAGGTTAGTTTTTGTCTCTTTGGTCCATTGATAACCTAGATCAGAATCATCAGATGAACATCATACATAACTTTTCGGCTATGAATTTTTGTGATATTTTATTTATTAATTCTATTTCGGGATCTCGTAAATGTAACTTAATCTGAATATATGTTCACATAAAATACAAGTATACACATATGTGAATATGCGTATTCATTTGTTTGTTTCTAGAGGGAATTTCATAATGTCCGTTTTTTAATTATTTAAAGCTCATGTTAGCCAAAAGCTACCTTCGTTCTATCACGTGTTAATCACAAATATTTTACACTTGTGGTTTGCTAAAAAAAAAAAAAAAATTCTAGTGTGTTGTTTTTAGAATGGCAAAATCACATACCTACTAATTCTAGTTTTGTCCTTCATATGACTAGAACCCTTAATCTTAGAGGAAGAAACACATTTTTAATACACTTTGGTACAACTTATGACTTTATAGTCTAGTTACATTTTGAAACTGTGATAAGATTTTAGGAACAATAGATCCTGTGTTCGATTCCCAAAAGGGGGGTCTCATATTTATTGGGTTTCCTCCTGTATTGGTGTATAGACATTATGTCTAGTGGAGATCAGTGGCGGATCTAGAAAAAAACGTCAAGGGGCAACATTTCAAAAATTTCTTTTCTATAGGGGCAGCGAAATCGAAAAAACGTCAAAATTTTCCAAAATCTACACTACCGCCGGAGCGTCAAGGGGTAGCGGAGGCTACCCCTTGTTATATGCTATGTCCGCCACTGGTGGAGATGGATATGATCGGGTGGTTCCGTTGGTGACATGATACTCCATTGGTCTGTCAGTGATCCAAATTTGTCGTTCAAAAAAAAATATACTTTGGTACATGGGTGTTGTTGGGATGTATTGTTTGGTTTTCGGGTAGTCCGGGTCTTTTTTTTTTTTATTGTATATGGTGTTTTACCCAGTAACTTTTTTTTTGAGTGGCTAAAATATCACCACCAATCACTTAGTTGGAAAACACACCACTTTACCACCACCTAATAACCGATCGATACGACAAGCGGGTTAGTCGGGTTCAGGATGTCCGGTTAGACCATGGGGTGTGGTTTGCTTAGCCCCTTTGGGGACTACCCGCCACGTAGGCGTCACATCACCATGGGTGGAGGACTACCCAAGGGTGTGAAGGATAGTCCTCCCTCCCTTTTTTTATTATTATTTTGTTTGATTTAATTAAATAATTAAAACAAAAAAAATCATTCTCTCTATCTCTCTCACAGGTGGCCCACCATCAGCCAACCAAACACCTCGTCCCCAACGTCCAAATTCAGCCGGTTGAGCCGCGACGAGCCGGGGAGGGGGCGGTGTGGGACGACCGAGACGAACGGCGCGCGGGGGGGGGGGGGGGGGGGGGAGGGGGGGACCCCCACACCCCATGGTCTTATTGATATCATGGGCCTACTGTTCGTTAGTAGGGATGGCAAAAAAGCCTAAGCCCGACGGGTATACCCGAAACCCGAAACATACGGGTCGGGTATACACGAAGCCCAATGGGTATGGGCCGGGTACGGGCTTAAAAATAGAAAAAATTCGGGTATGGGTACGGGTATGGGATTTAGTGATACCCGCCCGATACCCGGCCCATTTACCCAAATAATACCCGAAATTATCATATTATAGATTTCCATATATATAAACTTAGTACATGTACTTATTACATTCTCTATAGTCATATGTGGATATGTATATGGCAAGTGTTTAGTGAACATATAACTTATTTTTGAGCATGTATATTGGATATGGAAGCTATCACCCCTTATTATGTGGACGTTTTATGCAACTAGGTGGTCCTGATACAATTACCTAAATAAGTAATCGTTTTAATTTAATTTAATATATGTGGTCTTAATATGATATGTAAGTTGTTAATTATATTTTCATTTGTTATATTCACTAAAATAGTAAATTATATAAAAATCAAAGTAAAAATTGCACATTTGTTCCAACGGGTATTTTTGAGAAATTAACGGGTATACCCGATACCCGTGTGTATGCCTGATACCCGACGGGTTATTACCCGAAAAATACCCGACAGGTAACGGGTCGGGTATGGGACAAAGAATTACAACCGGGTACGGACCTGGGATTACCAATACCCAACCCAAGCCCGGCCCATTGCGATTCCTATTCGTTAGGTTGGGACACAAGATGATATAGCTTATTAATGGAATTAATAATGATCATGTACACTTCTCCAGTTCTCTTATGATGATCCGCTAGAAGCCTAGAATACAGAAATAAATGTGATGACGGTGGGGGCTAGAACTGTAATATACAGTAATTAATAAGGGAAAATTACGCCAGTAGCCGCTTGACCAGGCCTTTTACCAAAATAGCCATTTGACCAGGCTTTATGCCCCTACATATGTCAGCCTATCCAAGTGAACTCTCATTTTTATGCACCTTCAATCCAACCACAACCAAGCGGACACGTGTCCCTCTTACCTGAACCGGCTTTATGCCGCTACACGTCAGCCGAGCCGCTACAAGTACAAGCCGAGCCGCTTCGCCCTGGATCTAAGCCGCTTCAGCATGCCACCTACCCCCAAGCCGTTTCATTTGAATTTATGAGCTTTCAACACATGCCCAAGCCGCTACACCCTGGATCTAAGCCGCTTCAGCATGCCACCTACCCCCAAGCCGTTTTATTTGAATTTATGAGCTTTCAACACATGCCCAAACCGCTACACCCTGGATCTAAGCCGCTTCAGCATGCCACCTACCCCCAAGCCGTTTCATTTGAATTTATGAGCTTTCAACACATGCCCAAGCCTTTACATGTGTTTTTTTATTTCTTAGATTTTTAGTTTAATCGTACGTTTATATAAATGCTTGTCCGTTTGTTTGCTACTGTATCTTAATAAATAAAGTCTTGTCTTATTTAGTGTCTATTGCAATGTACATAAAATATAAAATTTATCATATATAAAAGTTGTTAAATACAAAAGCTTTTCTTTGATCCTAACCCACTACAAATATAATGAGTTTGAGATTTTAAAGCTAAGTAAAACGTCATAAAACCGAGAGGTAACCCACCCGATGAAAAAATTGGCATAAAACCGAAAGGTTCCATAGAAAAGGAGAGAACACAGAGTAGAGAACTCCTTCTGTATGGGATTCGGTTTTTTAAAGCTAAGAAAAACGTCATTTTCTTAAAAAATACAACATTGAAAAAATTTGTCCCACCTATACTTCAAAAACCAATTTGACATATTTTTTTGATATTTTTTAAAAAATACTACTGAAATTTAAAAAGAGTTTTGAAACGGCTTGGCTTGGCCTTGAAAGGTCATGGCTTGTACTTTTAGCGGCTCGGCTAGCTTGTGGGGCAGGGGCGCGAAGCGGCTCGGCTTGTACTTGTAGCGGCTCGGCTGATGTGTAGCGGCATAAAGCCGGTTCAGGTAAGAGGGACACGTGTCCGCTTGGTTGTGGCTGGATTGAAGGTGCATAAAAATGAGAGTTCACTTGGATGGCCTGACATGTGTAGGGGCATAAAGCCTGGTCAAATGGCTATTTTGGTAAAAGGCCTAATTAAGCGGCTACTGTCGTAATTTTCCCAATTAATAATGTTGTGATGGAGATATTTTATTAATTTAATGAGATATTATCATATTGATAAATTAATAATTTATTAATTTAAAGAGATAGGTATAACCTATAAATTTACAAGTCTAATATACATTTACAAATTAATTGAATTTGTTAAGTTTATTTTTTTTAATACAAAAAGTTATTTCATAGTACTAAAAAATAAATTAGAAAAACAAGTTTCAATACACATTTCGTCTCCATGTACAATATATTAAACATTATCGAACAAAAACAAACTTCAATGCATATTATTTTTTACTATACAATCTTAGAATTTGAAATCTTTTAGTAATTATTAATTTATAGTTTTATTGGGACCAATATATATACATTGGGATTTCAAAAAAGTTATTATCTTATTATTTTATCGATTGGTGTTCAATTAGGGGTGTTCAAAAAACTCGTGACACGCAGCTCGCTCGAAATTTGCTCGAAAAAAGCTCGAAGAAAGCTCGGCTCGAAATTGGCTAGGTTGTAAATGAGCCAGCTCGGCTCGGTTTGTAAATGAGTCGAGCTCGAGCTTGGCCTGGCTCGGTTGACATCTTTCATTTTTTTGTCCCACGTCACTTAGAAAACAAAAACTAAGAGAGTATCTCCCTTATAAAAGAAGGTAAATACAATGTACAAAGGGAAATAACTATTTATACTTGCATATTTAGCCATATGATTAAATTAAATGACAATTATGGCCCTTAATCTATGAAGAAATTCATTTTTAAGGGTTTTTTAAGTAGTAAATTCTATGGTTCTTTATTAGTTAGAGCTAGATCGAGCCTAGCCGAGCTAACTCGAATTCTAATCGAGTCGAGCTCGAGCCTCAAATCTCAGCTCGATTTGAAATTCGAGTTCGAGCCGAGCTCGAGCTGAATCTAGCTCGGCTCAACTCGGCTCTTTTACAGCCCTTGGTCCAATTTTGTACTGGTCCCAAGTTGGGACAGTACGGATTATTAATTTTATCGAGGTTATTAATTTATCGAGTATTAAGTTATAGAAGTTTTACTGTGTAGATGATAAATTGTGATGACATACACAATTGTGATGAAACATTGTGACCCATCATGAACAATTCTGTATTTGTCACTTGCTTTGATATCCAACTCAGGTTGAAAACCGATTACAAAACAAAATAAAAACGATTACAAACCAATTACTATACTGCTAAACAGTTACCGAGCCTTAAACTTGGAATGATCAAGCTTTTAATGATGAACGATTGGAATTGAATCAATTGATATTGATTGACGTGACTGTTGATGATGAAGTGTGAACGAGATGAGATTGGACTAGCAAATTTGGATACTTGGATGATACATGGAAAACCGCTAGGAATGTTTGACTTGTGACCGCAAGTTTGACTCAACACCCTAGAATAATTAGAAATGTCAGCCGCTAGAAGCCACATCCTAACACTGAACCATAAAAAGACATTGTTACTTATTAACACCAAAAAATCTATTAATTCAATTTTGATATATTTAAGTGTCTAAATCTAAACCATTGTGTTTAAAAAAAAATAACTTTTTGCCTCTAAGACCGTGAGGTATGGTGGGGCGGGAGTTTGGGGCATAGGTTGACACGTGGCTTGGGGGGGCTTTGCTGGGCTGACCCACATTGAAGACGGTATGGTGGGGCGGGGGTTTGGGGCGTGGGTTTGGTGGGCTTCGCTGGGCTGACCCAAACCGCTAGGTATTTGAATATTTTTTAAAACAACAAATTTAATTTTTTTAATATTTTGAAATAAAGAAAATTACATAAAAAAATTCCTAACGTTTATATTTGTTTTTTTATCACTTGTCTCACCTCCAAGACTAGTTGCAACTCGTCACCCTCTAGGTGATCAATGAGCTGGGATAGAAATTTCAAATCATCCCGTTTTTGTTTCTGGGCATCTCTAGCGGCATCTCTAGCTTCTTTGCTCTTTCGAATTTCGGCCCTTTGTTGTTGGAATACGTTGAATGTATCTAACTTGCATGCAATGTCATCCAAGTGATCGCTGTATATTCCCCTACGCAAGCCCGAACTCTCAGCTGAAGGCGATGCCGTACCAGATCTTGATTTTTGAGCACGCCTTTTTGCGGCATCTCTTCCATACTCAGGCCGGTTTGGCGAATCATCCAAAAGGTCCTCAAACTCTTGATCTCGTGCATCAGATTGGGCTTGGGACGAGGCCCTTGACCTTTTGGAAGACGTGTTACTTTCGCTACCACTTGGGATATTCGCCCACTTTGGATGGAACTTACAAATCTCCCAACAATGCATGAAACGGAAGTCGCTCCCCACATTTGATTTGAATGCAACCAATGCATTTGTCACAATGTCGGCTTCGGTTTCACCACTTTTTGGGTTTTGCTTTGCTTTATTTAAAAAACCACTATATTTTGTAAGTTAACCGCTAATCTCGCTCCACTTCGAGGATAAGCTATCGTTTTCACGACAAGCCTCCATTCCCATTTCTCCATGGAATGCTTTACTAACCGCTTCCCACAAATGGGTTCGATGTTGAGAATTTCCTATTTTAATAAAAATAAAATTTAATATATTACAAAGTTATATAAAAAATAACCATTAATAAAAACAAAATTTAATATATTACAAACCTAAACTTGGATGTTGAGATTGTTGACACCAAGCCCTCGCCAATGCAAGTTCTTCATTAACGCCCCATTTTTGTTGTTTTCGTTTGACGGTTTCAAGTGCTTTCTCCGCCTCGGTTTTTTTCTTATGACTTCTCTTTTTGGGAACTATTGAGGCGGAAGGACCATCGTTGGGTGGTTGAGTTTCGTGGACGGTTTCGGTTTGTGAAAGGTCGATGGAGATTGGTGAAAGGTTGATAGGTGTTTGTGTAAACGGGGTACGTATCGAATCGTCGGTGTGTGGGAAGTTAGTAAACACATGATTCCCGATATACGATGCATAACTCGCTTCAAGGGGCATAGGGGAGTGTATGAAAAATGGACGAGGCATTGGACGATTGGGTGGTGGGCTAGGATTATTTTCTTGGAATGCAAACAGGTTGTTTGGGTCATAAGCACGGTTATGAGGATGCATTTTTTCGTTTTGTAGAAGGAGAATTGAAGATGATTATAGAAGATGTGGAGTGTATTGTGGTTGAATGTGGTAAAAAATGGAAGAAAAATGTGAGTTTTATAGTGAAAAAATAATTTTTTTAACATAACCATTGGCCAACGACTAGTTTGGTTTGGCCATTGAGAGCCCGCCTTGTCAGCTTGCTAGACTCGCCCCACGCCCGGCTTCAAACCCAAGCCCCAAGGGCTACGCCCCAACCCAAGCCCCATACCCCATAGTCTAAGAGGGTCAATAGTGTTGATCAGTTATGTTTAAACATAATGAAAAACATGTATAACATACCTGTTACAGCAGACAGGCCAGCAGTGAATCCAGTCAGAGATGCAGCCATTGAGTTTGACATACTTGTCAGGATGATCTGGTTCCTCCTTAGGGTGTAAGATTATGATGGTGATGAACCGAAACTAGGGAAGGAATCGGTTATGGAGAGAGAGCCGAAAGTGATGTTATTAGGGTTGTGTGAATTGTGTAATTGTCTAACCCTTAAACTCTCTAATAATCTCCTTATATATACACCCAAGAGGAAACCTAATTAGTTAATAAGGGTAATATGGTCCATCAACAATTACCAACTAATTATTAATAGGTTATTAATATATTTTGATCTATATAATATAAATGATTATAATAGCTACAAGATTAAATATTATAATAATAATATATTTAATCTCACATTCTCCCACTTAGCCGAGTAATCATTTATCATGAGTATTAGATGAGCCTGGCCAGGAGTTAACACTCATTTTAGCCTTAAACCAAGAACTATAACAGAGAAATACAGTCGTTGAATCATAATTCGACTCAGGACCCCCGTTAGTCATACTATAGCCTCAATTTAAAACCTAATAGTTATGATCAAAATATGCATAAGCCCTTTAGCGTCTGATTTGTATTTATATTTGTCTATATGTCATTACACCGACAAAACATATGTTAGAGACATACAAAATCAAACTGAGGAAATTTTATTAATTAAAACATAAGCTAGTACAATATGCCATTAAATAAGGTCTTTAGTAAGTCCCATATTCGATACATGTTCTTCGAAAACTTTAGGTGGGAGACCTTTAGTCATCGGATCCGCAAGCACATCTTTAGTACTAATATACTCAATATAAAGATTATTTTCCTCAACTCGTTCACGTACGAACAAATACTTTGTATCGAGATATAAACCAGCTCCAGTCGAACTGTTACTGTTCGAGAAACTAACGGCAACTGAGTTATCACAGTAAAGCTTCAATGGTCTAGAAATGGAATTAACGATTTTGAGTCTAGTGATCAGATTTCTAAGCAACATTCCATGACAGGTTGCGTTGTAAACAACAATGTATTCTGCCATCATTGTGGAAGTTGTGGTTAACTGTTGTTTATGACTCTTCCATGAGATAGGTCCGCCTGCTAACATAAAGATGTAGCCCGAAGTGGATTTCTTGTCATCTTTGCATTTGGCAAAGTCAGAATCAGAATAACCTACCACTTCTAAGTGATCACTTCTTCTATAAGTCAGTTTATAGTCTTTCGTCCCTTGCAGATATCTAAGGACCTTCTTAGCTGCTTTCCAGTGATCTAGGCCAGGATTAGTCTGATAACGGCCTAGCATTTCAGCAATATAAGCGATATCTGGGCGAGTACATACTTGAGCATACATCAAGCTCCCGACTACGGACGCGTAAGGTATCTGGCTCATTTGCTCCTTTTCAACCTCTATTGTCAGACACTGGAATGAACCGAAAACATCTCCCTTAACTACTGGAGCGAGTGAGGGTTTGCACTGTTTGCATGTTGTAACGTGTAAGGATACGATCTATGTAAGTCTTTTGAGACAATCCTAAGATCCCTTTATGTCTATCTCGGTGAATTTCGATGCCAATGACGTAAGAAGCATCTCCGAGATCCTTCATGTCGAAGTTAGGCGAGAGTAACCTCTTCGACTCATGCAACATGTCTAAACTATTACTTGCCAATAGAATATCGTCTACGTAAAAGGACAAGTATAGTAAAGTTACTCCCACTCATCTTGAGGTAGGTGCATTGATCCACTTGATTCTTCATAAAACCTTGTCTTTTCATGACTTCATCAAACTTGAGGTACCATTGACGTGATGCTTGTTTTAACCCGTAAATGGATTTCTTCAGCTTACAGACTAGATGCTCCTGACCTTCAGGTTTAAAGCCTTCAGGTTGTTTCATGTAAACATCTTCGTCTAAGTCTCTGTTAGGGAAAGCAGTTTTGACGTCCATCTGATGTAACTCCAAATCAAAATGAGCTACTAGGGCCATAATGACCCTTAATGAATCTTTACGAGAGACAGGTGAAAATGTCTCTTGATAATCAATTCCCTCTTTCTGAGTGTTGCCCTTTGCAACCAATCTCGCTTTGTAGCGTTCAACGTTCCCATTCGGATCCAGTTTTGTTTTGAACACCCATTCACAACCTACAGGTTTAACACCGTTGGGTAATTCTACCAAATCCCAAACGTCATTTTTCTTCATGGATTCAAGCTCATCAATCATTGATTTATTCCATTCAAAAGACTGATCACTGCTAATGGCTTCATTATAAGAGGTAGGATCATTGAGCTTTCCAGCATCCATTTCAGTCAGGTAGGTAACATAATCACCTCCCGAGTTGATTATCGGGTTCAGTGTTGTCTTGGTTTTGAGCGTTTGATGTGCCTTCGTTATGAGGTATAATGGGTTCTGATTGCGGCGATGGAATTTGTGCAGTAACTTCAGGAGCAGTTGTTGCATTGGGTACAAGAGGAGTAAACGGAATAATGGTAAGCGACGAGTCTATCCCCCCCCCCCCCCGCATCTTGTACTTCGTACAATTCTTCGTAAGGGTTGGTACTGCTCCCACTGACCTTGAAATCCTCCAGGAACGCAACACACTTGGTTTCAACAATACGGGTGACATGGGAAGGACAATAGAAACGATAACCCTTCGAATGATCAGGATACCCGATAAAGAAACAGGTAACTGTTTTAGGGTCAAGTTTCCCTAGGAAAGGATTATAGAGTTTTGCTTCAGCAATGCAGCCCCATACTTTCATATATTTAAGACTCGGTTTCCTTTCTGTCCAAAGTTCATAAGGAGTTTTAGGGACAGACTTAGAAGGAACTCTATTGAGTATATGAACAGCTGCTTTTAACGCTTCTGTCCAGAGGAATAATGGCAAATTAGTGTTGGCTAACATACTGCGCACCATGTTCATAAGGGTACGATTTCTTCGTTCAGCGACACCGTTCTGCTGAGGTGTACCAGGCATGGTGTATTGGTTTATAATCCCCTGGCCCTTATAAAACTCATAAAATGGACCAGGAGCTTGACCCACATTATTATGTCTTCCATAATATTCATTGCCTCTATCTGATCTCATAACTTTAATCTGACGATCTAATTGTTTTTCAACTTCAGCTTTATAATCTTTAAAAGTTGTAAGATTCAGACTTTTCCTTAATAACATGCAAGTACATGTAACGAGAATAATCATCAATGAAAGTGATAAATGAAGTATGTCCTGTTATGCCAACGATTTGGTAGGGACCACTAATGTCAGTATGAATGAGTTCTAATAGATTAAAGCTCTTAGTTTCACCTTTCTTATTCGCTAATGTCATTTTACCTTTAAGACATTTGACACATGTTCCAAAATCAGTGAAATCGAGAGGAGGTAAGACTTCATCCTTTATGAGACGATTTAATCGTTCTATTGAGATGTGGCCTAAACGTTGATGCCACAACATAGATGAAGACTCTAAGTCTCGATTATGTTTCATCTTTGTGAGTGATTCATTAATATTATATGACAACAAAGATTTGGAAAAATTATCATCTAGTTCTAATCTATAGAGACCACCATCCAGAATGCCAGTACCATAAACAACGGAATCATAAAGAATAGAGAGTTTGTGATGACCATGGGAAACAACAAAACCTTCCATGTCTAACTTTGGTCCTGATACAAGGTTCCGAGTTACCTCAGGAACATATAAGGTATCATAAAGTTGAATACATAAACCAGTTTTCAAAAATAATTGTACTGTTCCTATGGCCTTCACTTCTAATTCCCGATCATCCCTAACTTTAAGTGTTATTTGGTTTCTTCCCAGCTTCCGGATTGAAAGGAATCCCTGAGTAGAGTTGGTTACATGAACCATAGAACCAGAATCAAACCACCAAGAATTAGTAGGAACATCTAAATTAAAGGACTCAAGTATCATGAAAAAATTGTTACCTTTCTTAGCCAGCCACTCCTTGAAGTCAGGGCATTCCTTTTGCTTATGTCATGTTTTCTTACAGAACTTGCAGTAGGGTTTGCCTAAGGAGCTCTTAGAGCTGGAAGGTGTATTCGTATTAGGATTGGGCTTTTGGACTTTGGAAGCATCCTTTCTTTGATAACTGTGCTTCATCTTCTTAGAGTTGGAGGTGGTGAAGTTAGCAACATCAGTAGTGCGATCCATCTTCATACGCTCTTCCTCCTGTACGCACATAGCGACCCGTCACTCATCGTCCATTTGTACTTCTGAGTGTTGTAATTAATCTGGAATGCTTCATAGGACGAAGGAAGCGAAGTGATGATGAAGTGAACAAGAAAACCATCACTGATTTCCATCTCTAGCCCTTTCAGCTTATTGGCCATGTCATGCATCATCATGATGTGCTCGCGAATGCCGCTCCTCCCATCATACTTAGTCGTCACCAGCTTGAGGATAAGAGTGCTAGCGTGTGATTTTGATGTTCCTTTGAATTGAGCCTCCACAGAAGCCAGGTAGGTTTTAACGTCATCAGAATTAGGAATGGCTCCACTGATCACATTGTGAATGGATTGCTTCATGAACATGAGAGACATGCGGTTACACCTTGTCACACCCTGACTTTTGCGGAAGCGTATGATGTGTGACTGGTTTAATATCATTGCATTCAATCGTAATAAACAACTACATGATCAAAACGATGTTCATCCATTCATAAAATTTGAGTATTACAAACACTGGTTATTCAAGTTTTTAAAACACAACCTTCGACTAGGTTACAAACCAACAAAAGTGGATGACATCTATACTTGAAGTCTACTTCTAGTTACGACACCCGCGCCCAAGATCCATCCTGTCACCTGAAATACATGTAATTTTCGAAAACATCAACAAAAAGTTGAGCGAGTTCATGCGTTTTGTATCAGTATTGTAATCTTGTAAATCTTTGAGAGACTCCTTTGTAAACAGGTATGAAAAGCGTGTATGAACATGAATGTTTTACGAGGACTTTAAGGCATGTGAGGACATAGGAAGCACTCGTAATGGCTTATGCCCTTGTCAATTTTCCTCGACTGTGTCGATTAACCTCGACTGTGTCAATTCACCTTGACTGTGTCAATTTCCCTTGACTGTGTCGATTACCCTCGACTGTGGCGATTAAACTCGATTGTGTCGATTAACCTCGACTGGGACTCCGAAGCACTACTAGGTACTAGTTGTGACCATGAGTGGGGTTCGCCCGTACCCGTTAGATCTAACCTTCGTCCCTAATTAAGTATTAATGGCATTTCAATATCTAGTCTATGCTCACATGATCTAGTATTTCATATGCATTTCATACCATTTAAGTATTCGTAACATGTATTCCACCCCCGAGAGTTATAAAACCAAAAACAGTTAAAGAAAAGGGAGAGCATGAACTCACAGTTTTGCGTCTTCAGTACTCGTAACTCAAATCTCGTCAGCAAACACGACTACCTACAATGTGCTAGGGTCTATTAGACGAGCGAGCTGTGCCTTGCCTTAGTATTCACGTTTTGAGTTACATTTCCTTTATGTTTTTAACATTATCCAGAGTTATAATACTTCTCAAGTATTTATTCTCGTATTTTCTTCCCAAGGATGGGAGTATTTTATAGATGCGTATTTGTATTCTCGTATCGTAGTTTCCAAAATAATATATTTTCAAGAAAATATATATTTTTCCCATACATCATCCGTCTTCTAAATATACTAAGAAAATATATTTTTATCTCCCAAAAATAATATATTTTCCTCTTGTTTGAAGGTATGACATAACTTGCTAATATGTACAAAAATCATGTTTTCACTTCTTGTATCCAAAATAATATTTTCCAAAAATATGTTTATAGCGGTATTCCCCGGTATACTTCATAAGTTGCGTTCTATCGTTCGGCTCTATAATATTGTTTGTGTAACTTATATATTATCCCTTGATTTTCTTGGTATTATTTTGTATTGTAGATTTCTTGGTATCGTGTTAAGTTATATTATTTTAGATCCTAAAATAATACAACTATTACGCAAAGTATACACATAAGCACGCCCAATGTGTCTTTAATGTAAAAAATATATATTCTAAATATATATTTATCCATTTTTATTTACAAAACCAACCTCCAAGACTTGTATTTTTGTTACAAAATTATGGCGAAGTTTGTATTTAAAAAACATAGTTTAAAATACACTAGTAAACACTTATTTAGAAAATATTTTCTAAGTGTTGGAATTTTTAGAAAATTTCGCCATAGTTTCCTTTGCAAAATGGAGGTGTCCATGCTATTTAGCATATCATTTTCTTTTCAAAAATCATTCAAACAATCAACAACAAATCACTAATCATCTTGTACTTACCAAGTGCAAAACTATTCCGTTTACAATATAACATGAGCTTGATCTTTCACAAAAACACGTAGTAACTTGGTAAGGTGTTTAGTAGCCTTAGTTACCCTCTAAAATATATTTACTACTTGGTAAACTTCATTCTTGAAGATTTTAGATGTTTACAACTTGTAAACATATTTTACAAAAATGTTTCTTTATTAAACCTTCTTGTTTCTCTAGTGTTTATATACTTGTTTTTCCACTAAAAATGGTGTAAGTTTAGTAAAAGCCATGATCTTTCAAAAATCATATTTTGAACTTGGTTTTCTTGGAAAATCATTCATAAATCTTGGATCTACAAGTTTAATAACTCACTTTGTTTATTACTTTTCAAGAAATCATTTTGCTTATCAAGTTCATGTCCATATGTGAAGATGATTATCTTATGTTGTTACATAATCATCTTCCTACTTGCTAGATTATGTGTTAAATCACCATCTAGCAAGCTTCATGTGATGATTAACATCATCATCTCAAGAAATCAACAAACAAATATCATTCATGCACTAAACAACATCATTTCAACAAGATTTCATCTTATGTTTCAAGATTCAAGTGTATGTCTTTTAGTGTTCTTGTGTTAATCATCATATATCTTTTATCCAATAAAAATATGAAATATCAAGAGTGAAAAAGGATCTTACTACTAGCTTCAAGCTAGGGAAGAACAATGGTGAAGATGAAGTGGATAAAAGCAAACAAAGGAGGTCCTTCAAGTTCCGTGAGCACTGAGCTTCCTAAACCACCTTGTAACACTTTGAGATAACCTTGGATTGCTTGGAAATGGCTTGAAGGATGATGATGATGATAAAAGGGGGTGTTGGGCCGTAGCCTTAAGGGAGAAGAGGGAGGAGTTGTGGTGGTGTGTAATGTGATGAAGATGGAGGATTATGGTCCACTATATAACTCCTAATCCCTTTTGTCCAATGGTCTTTGTGTCTACAAAAGTACATGCACAATCTTACACAAGATTATGGAAGATTTCTAGTAATCTAGGAAGATTAGGAAATCTTGAATAGGGCCACCTCAAGGGCCGTAAATATTAGCATTGGGGTGGGGGGGTTAATTGTAACTTGAATGATAAAGGGGGTAATTAGTTAGGGTGTTAAGTGTAATATCTAATGTTTAGTGTGTAGGATGCTTTATGTAGAATGTTTAAGTGTTTGGGGACCATAACTAGCTCAGAAAAATAAAACAATGTTTTTAGCAATATTTTAGTGTTCCGGGTAATGTCCGGTTGTTCGGTTAGATATAGATTCGTTAAAGTGTTAAGTTATACCGTATAGTGTCCTTTATGTAACTTTTTGTGACACTTTTAATTCACAACACTTAGGAAAGTATACATGACCATTTTGCCATATTTTTGTATGTAATAAACTTGTTAAAATGCTGAATTTTGTCGATTTATGCAAAATTCTGCACTTTATGTGGGTTTTAGGCACTTTCCGGCACTTTTTCTATCACTTAGAAAAGCAGTTTTGTGGTCCTTAATTCCCTACACACTATACTAGTGTATCACTTGGTCTCGGGCTCATACTGGGCCACAAAATACTGTCTGTGTGTGTACTGAACTTCATTAGCATTTTATTTTGTCTGGTAATGGTGCCAATTCTATTCTGTGTATCATTAGAACTATCTCGTGTTGCATGTAGCAACGATAAAAGTCTTGCAACATGAAATGCCATTGTATATATATAACAGTAATAAAAAATTCATCTGTCTTGTAAACTAGATCACGCACAGTTATTAGAGCACAAATTACTGTTCAATTAGTGTACGGAATGTACGGAAATGTGACGCTTGTCACAGTCTCCCCCAGTTAAAAGAATTTCGTCCCGAAATTCAAGCGATGCCATCGGTCGCAGGGGAGTTGTGAATCCAATGTGGTCACTTATGTTTAAAATTTGTGTTTATGTTCCCATGTATCCAATGTGGTCACTTATGTTTAAAATTTGTCTTTATGTTCCCATGTACTCTGGGTCATGATATGAATTCTATCATACTCAAGTAATTCAATTACGTCTTTTCTGTATCTTGTGGACTCTTGGTCCGTAACCTTAACAGGTTTCTATAGTAATTTTGTCATTTTGTCATTGACGTGAATCTTATTTGTGGGAACAATGACTGTTCCTTGAGTCAGACTCCTCTAGACACATGGAATGTGTCGCGATCACTACTGATCTTTTTCTGGAAGTTTCATCTTGTGAACAATGGTTCCGATCCCTACACCGGGGTCTAACCTTTACGTTTTCCAAATCACACCATGCCTTCTCTAGGCGAGGCTCCTATTTAAGTCACACCTCTTATCTCAAATTCTTACAATTTCTGCCGCTCATCGGCGCAATCTTTCTGTATTCCGCGGGCTGTCTTGATATGATCACATATCTGGACGTTCTCGCCTCTAGTTTTTCCTGGCCAACTCGGGCCAGTAGATTATTTATCTTTGGTCTCCGTTCAACACGACGGGGATTAACTTATTATGTTCCATCTAACGCTTCACACGAAGCGGTTTAAACGGCGGTGTGATAAATACTGTAGTAGGAAAACTCTACTAAGGGCAAGTGAGTGTTCCAACTTTTTATCAAAGTTTATCACACAAGCACGTATCGTGTTCATACAGTCTGCATCGTTTAGTAGCTTAGTCCATCTATGTTAATATTCAAGTTTTTACGATCAACGGTGTGCTGCAACCCTTGTGTTCAGTAAAGTTCGTGCAGTGTTTTCTTACAAGTAATGTTGTGACACCCCAGGAAAACCAGCAAACGATATAACTTACCTAGCTTTAACTTATCTAGCTTTCTCAGTGAGTGCGTACCAAATTTCGGGACGAAATTTCTTTTTAGTTGGGGATACTGTGACAACTCGTAATTTGAACCTACTTTCTGTAACGTTACGTGCTTACGTGAACTATGTTAATTGAATGTTATGTGTTATATGTATTGTATGTAACGAGCCAAACTGCGCAAGACTCACCAACCGCACAAGCCCATTTGGGCTACACCTTGTAGTCGGATCAATGGGCAGCCCATTGAGGGTTCGGCCCACTCCTTCTTTAGGTCGCATAACACTTGGAAGGGGGTGTATACTCCTCAATTGTTACCAAACACTATCACACACTAAAACCCTAGTTTCCTCTTCTCCTCTCTTGTTCGACGGCAACAACTCTTTCAACCGGAGCCTCGTATCTTGATCCACTACACACGCACACTCCGGTTAGTTTAATACTTTCGATTTAGTTGTCACGATGTTATGATTTCTGTGATATGATGTTGATTGATGTTATTGTTCCACGTTTTTGTTTCAGCCGATTAGGGTTAATTTTATGAATGGTTTTCGGGTTGTTGTAGAACCGGATTAGTGTTAATCGGTTGTTATATGATGTGACAGTATTCTAGCCAATCGGATATGCTATTGATTGTTGTTGTTCGGTTATTATGATTTGTTGTTAGGATTGAACATATAACCGGTTGAATGTTGGTGAAATCGGATCTTGTGATATGCTTTAGTGTTAGGATTGTTGTTTATGTTCCTAATACATGTTATAACGGATTAGGATTCATGAGAATTTAAATGTTAAAACCCTCATTTGATCGAATGTGGGCATGATTTGAAAGAGATTAATTGCTGATTGGTAAATGATAAATATGGAAACCGAGTAACTGTTGATTGATTGTGTAAAAGTTGGAAACTATTAAGTTGTAACCAATTGCATGTTTTTCTGGAAGTTTAAACCGATCGCACAAGGTCTCTTGGTCGCACAAGAGGCCCACTCATACAAGACTTGATCCATTCGCACAAGTCACAGATCGCACAAGTCACAGGAGTACAACTGTACATACACTGGGTACAACCCACTTATGCATGATCGCACAACATCTTGTGGATCGCACAAGCTGGTGCTGATCACACAAGATGTTGGGCCACACACATATCCGTTAATTGTTGTTATGCTGTTGGGCCGAACAAGCCCAAACTGCCAAATCGCACAACCACTTCAATCGTACAACCCGGATCGCACAAGACTTGTGATAATTTGGGCCGACGTGTTTTGATCTGTTATGATATGCTGGGCCGAGTATTATTATATTTGGACTTCTTTAGGTTGGGCTTTATTATTTGGGCCGAGAATGTTGTTGGGCTGGTCATATGATTTGGGCCGGGCACAAGGCTGATCGCACAACCCATTGTGGACCGCACAAGTTGTGCTGATCGCACAATCGGTTGGGCCGCTTGTTATCGGGCTTTATCTTTGGGTGTGTATAAGCGTTAGTATGATATGAACTTGACTGTCAATATGTGATACGTGTTTACCATGATCTCTACGTGTTTGTAACGTGTTAACTCTGTGTAACTGTACGTGCAATACTTGAATACAAACCTGACTTGTATGATAAACCTGCTAGGACGTGGTTGATCACATCGTAGCTTAACTGAACCTTTTCGTGTATCATACCGAGCAAACCAAGGTGAGTTCATTGCATTTCTCTAAGCATGCATCCCGGTGGTTTGGGACAACCGGTAAACATTTGGAAGGGAAACTCTGGGTAAACAGTTAAATTGGGTCTTGGTTATTGTACATGGGATCGATCATTACCAATGCTCGGTTAGGAGCATTGGGGTTGTTAAGGGGCACACTCCCCGGATACATATGGGCACATTCCCTAGCGTATCTAGCATGAGCAATATCATATCGCAACGTTGAATCGCATTAACATACATCTGGTAACAAAACACGTTAACAAAACCTTGAACTCACCAGCGTAGTCTGACACACTTGTTTGCATGCTTGTAGGTCGTTAACCTTGGAACACGGACTTGCTATCTGGGAGTGCTGGAGTGGTCATGGATCGAGGCTCTCGGATTATCTTACATTTGATACATTGATTTTAAGTGTTATTATGAAACATTGCTAAACGATTTATTACATGCTTCCACTACACAACATTTTGGGAATTGATATCATGTTGACATTTTATCTCAGTAATTAATGACATGTTTTATTTAAGTATTTACCATTGGTTCAATGTAATTGGTGGCTCGAACTCTGATGCGTAACACGCCTCGCGGGGTTTCCGCAGGTGGAATTTTGGGGGTGTTACAGTTGGTATCAGAGCCACTGGTTATAGTGAACTAGGTTTTAAAACGTTTTTGTAAAACCAGACTATAACCGAACACCTTCGAAAATCGATCATGACACTCAGCTCCAGATCGCAAGGTTCGTCTTTCGTATACTCATTGTACTACGTAACTAGTGGACACTTACATATGATATTGCATGCTGGTGCACGTTAAACACGATAGTATGAACTTACGTATCCCTTGCACGTGTTATATGACTGATAGGGTGGTAGTTCCCTAAACATTCGTGACTTATGTTATGTGATGCTCCTTGTTTGCTATTCGAGTTGGGGGAACCATTCGACATGAGTTAGGAGGAGCTGAGATGAGCATGCAAATCACAATATTATTGTGGGTGCACACATAATAATAGTGTGGGGTGCATGCGAGTCCCAGTGAGGCTTAACAAGTGAAGGAGGGGTTCCGCTCTGTTAATTGATCAGTGTGAAACGTAACAAACTAATAGGAGTCATAACAGTGATCGTCTCCTACTCAAATGTGACTTTCTCACCTCTCTTTGAATCCTTTTGAATTCGCAATGCTATCGAGTATTACTTGAACGTCCCTTTGAACGCCTAGCGAACTAAGTAGAATGCTAGGTGCTTTTACGAGCGTCCCTGAGTAGATGTTGCAGCGTCCATGATTGGTTTATACCCCTTTTCTTTCCCCCTCACTCCTCTTTGTTGTTGGAACTCAATATACTCACATCTCAGACCCTGAAGGGCGGTCACACCTGCAACACTCTGGAAACCTACCGTGTTTTACCCAGTCAACTTGTAAGAACGATGGGCATAAGGGTAAATATAGTACCCTACCGACTTCAGCATTTGAACGACTCCAATTATTGACAGTGAACATCAACGATTTGACTCCAAACGAATCCTTAATTCTAGTCAGCAACTTATGGGAGCCGACTTTTATGAATCGATCGAAACGTAAACGATGACAATCGACCAGGATGTGGACTGTGTAACTTCCAACACAATGAGTAGCACCCTGGAACTTAGCACGAAATATGAAGAGATGGACATCGTTGGTGAAGGATCGTAGAGTCCTGTTTCGAGCAACAACATTAGAAGCAACAACTATCGTGACATCAAGGTACTTGTAATAGTAGCTTACAGTATGGAAATGAAGGTGCCTACGGCATGTAATGGCAGTTGATAATTCAAGACGACAACAACCAAGGGAGTGATGACAGTATGGTAGAAATCCGTGTGATTGTAACAATAACACCGGCAGTGGTGCTCGCAAAAGGGTATTTAGGATTGACGTGGGCGACGACAGGACAGTAACAACATGGTAGTTTGGATGGATAGCAAATCGCTTCGGTTCGATTCCGTTTAACCCTGATGCTTCTTGAAACCAAACCTGTTATGAAACCGGCTGATGGCAGGTCAGCGGAAACCGCATCTGTTAGTTGGGATGCAAACTCGATATTGCGGGGGACAGACATTCGACACCGGTGTTACCTCTGCTATCCTTGGTGGTTACGGCGCAATAGTTAGTGTTGGTGGGTTATTAGGACATATCGCCCGGACGTACCCTGTGAGAAGAAATTTAGCGTCACTATATGCTCTAAAGTACCAGAGTGGTGAAAAGATTAGCATCATGTCAGTAATGATAGCCTCGAAAGCGCCTATGGAAGGAGGACCTCACTGTATTAGCAACTATATCTAATGATCAGACTAAGTAAGATAGGAACGAGGACCCACCGATTGTTGTGATTCATCTCAAAGTGCAATTGGAAGAGCTTTCAGGTCTACTACCACAACTATTAGTCAGAAACTCAGTGATCTCATGATTAGAGGGAGCTCCGAATACTCATACTCTTACCGTCTTACACCAGGAGGGTTGCAAGAACTGTGTAATCTACTACGAGAATTGTTGCACAAGAGTTGTTGGACCTAATTCTCACTTTGGGAAGCCCCAGTTATATCCGTGAAGATAAGCCTTTTTGTGTGTACGTACCAATTATCGAGCACCCATCGAGACGACAGTTGAGAACCGTTTGCCGCGGCCATGTATCGAAAACCGATCGACTAGTTACAAGAGACGAGCTTTCATTCAAGGATTAACTTACGAGCGCATTATTATCAGATGGAAACCCAAGGGGAGAAAGTTCTTAAAGAAGCTTACCAGACGCAATTCGACCATACAACTTTGCACTCCAAGACCTTTAGAGCGATCATCACACCCGCAGCCTCATGGATCATGCAAACCGACCATGCTAGTGGGTGACATTTTGAACCCTTTTCAGGAGAAAAGAACATCATGGACAACTTTGTATCTTATTTGAGAGCTCCTGAGGGAGGAGCCACACCGCGCGAAGTCTTGATAAAAGTAACTTCTGAATGCGAGATGTACCCTTTTTGGGTCATATAACCAACGAAGTGGGAATGCACGTGAATCTCGCCAAGATGCATCCTGTTAGAAACTGACCGACACCAAAGGTTCATTCGGGGATGCAACAACTCCTTGGCCTTGCTAGATACTATCGCAGCTTACTCACCGGATATTCGAAGGTTGCACAGCTTAAATCTCTTTAGTGCAGCAGGGTGTTGCGTTTGTGGAAGACAAAACAGCCAGGCGTCTTTTCAGCTTTTGAATTCCAACCCTACAACTCACTGAGCATCATCTATACCCGAGGGTGCGGGTGATTCAGTGGTATACCACGATGGTCCGAATCAGAGTCCCAGTTACACGCCGACGCAACACAAGAGAATAACGACTTACGTAATGAAATTACAAGGAAGAACTGCATGACACACAACTGGTGGTGGAAACTGTGGTCTTTGGAGTTACACGAAGGCATTACTTGGACGGTACCAAATGCGTTGCTTAGACCGATCACAAGGGCCTTCCGTGTACTCTGGTTTCGAAAGAGCTAAATAAGTAAATGGCATCGTCGGATGGAACTTCTGGGGGGACTACGACTGTGGAACCTGAACGTGTATGGACTTTGCAGCTCGCCCTCGACTCTAACCCACCTGACCCAACTCGTTCTGTACAAACTAGGGAACTAACGGCAGAGAATTTTCAAGTTGAGTCCATGCGGGGCATGGAAGAGCAACCTTGGTGAAACGAACGATATTCATTAACTCATAGAACGACTATAAATCTCATTTCACAGCAACGGTAGGGAAGTTGTGGTTAGCAAAACACACCGGCTTCGAAAATTCTATTCAACAGGATTTTAAAGAAAGATGTTTGGACATGTAAATCTTGTGCTGATGTTTGGGCATGAAAACCCGTCTAACAATGTATGGGTATGACTTTTGACTTTGGGAAAAGTCAAGGCGAAGTATAAGAAACTGGCAACACCTATGTGGAAGATGGGAGCAGGCTGCTATGAATGCTGCCACTAGTCTATTCACAACTCGAAATGGAAACACAAACAGTAACAATCGTTGATCGCTGAATGTGACCAGCACATCTCCTTGCAGTCAAGGGAACTGATGAGTCTTCTCAGCTTGTGAAAATTTCTTAGAACAGTTACTCATTCTTAGAACGGAGTCAGTCTTTTTTGCCCAACGGACAAATGCAACGGCACCTCCTGAGCCATCAAAATTCAGTGGCTTGCAATCCAGGAATTGTTTATAGGTGCAGCCAGTTGGAGGGTTATTTCCGGAAGTGCCACCGCTGTGTTCGGAGCGGAGGGCTTCATGTCGTGCAATTGCATGCGTGATACGTTCTTGAAGCTCAGCTTCTGTCCTTGGTAACATACTAGTGTCTGTGTCGCGTCTGGGCGGCATTCTCTTCTGTCAAAATGGTATGAAGTAGGTTAGACGACACTCCATATTTGTCTATGAGGTACATAGCACCATAAGCCATCATGTAATCACCTAATTTCACATGTGTATATAATCAACAATGTATGAGCGAGGAAACAACTACTGAGCCTTCATAGGCTTGGCTACTTGGCTTATTGTTTGTAATAATGTACTCGAGGCTACATCGCCTTGGTCATTCAGGTTTCAGTTATTTCCTGCTATATTGGTTTTCTTAGGTCTTTAGCTTTACTGATGTGTATATTTTCCCAGAGACGGGGTTCTTCATGTGGGGGTGATAGAGAGTGTAACGTCACTGAATCTTTCTGAATGTTATTCATTTTCTCTTGCTTAAATATCGTTTCTCAAACGTCTCGTACACGGGTAGACATAAAGTAGGCAAGACAGGTTTCCTACTTTATAAAGTGCTAAAGCACTGGTCTAGGTATTGTTCTACCATATGAAGGTGTGAACACCTAGAGTTTATTTTTGGAGGAATGATGATCATCAATCTGACCCGTAGAGTCCACCAGGATTTCCATGCACTACAAGTTGTTATTATGTGGGCCCCCGTAATAATAAATTGTCTTGCACAGTTACCTCAGTTTTCTCTCGTCCAAGCAGATGATCAATCAATGAGGGGACACTACTGTCCTTATACTTCTATCATGGAAAGGACCATTTCGATGGTCCACACGCTAACACTCGTTATCGTTACGCGCGAATAAGCACGATGATTAAATGAAGTAGGAATAAAGAGAATTCCCAGTAGTTGGAGGGGCACCTTCAAGATGAATACTTCATCTTCCTTTCTGGTCAAGTATGTCGTCAATCTCGCTTCACAAAAGCCGCAGGGATCTCGTCCCGTTGATTAAGAATTCGTTCAAGGTTGCCGCCTCTACCTCGTCATCATCACCGTAGTCAGGCACCTTCACGATCGAGAGGGAAGAGCAGCCATCTCCTACGGAAGCAAGCTCAGAATCTTGTTTGGTAATCACTCTAGCTATCAGTTTTGCAATGAACGCGAGGTCGATAGCTTCATTGTGCGAGTTACGTGTAGTAATAGGTGTCGGAGTCGAAAGTATCTTATTCACGTCAATAATAATTCCGTACACTTATTTGTATGTATGTATATCAATAACAAATATGTTACTTAGCATAAACAAGCAATTTGATGCATTATATCACGTATAACTCTCGTTTATTCTTTGGGGGTCATTTTGTCTTTGGCAAGTCTAACTCGTGTAGAATATGCCTTAGTTGGCACCTTATCTTGAGGGTATTCCCTACTAGTTTCCTTGCCTTGTCTCTTCTTTGAAAAATGTTTGACTCATACATCTTGACGCTTACGTGAATGCAACGAAAAACCTTTTTGTAAAATGTTTTTTGTGAGAGAACTCTAGTGATTGTAGTCTAGACTCGAGAACGAATCCTAGTTCACTACAATCGAAGCTCTGATACCAAACTGTCACACCCTGACTTTTGCGGAAGCGTATGATGTGTGGCTGGTTTAATATCATTGCATTCAATCGTAATAAACAACCACATGATCAAAACCATGTTCATCCATTCATAAAATTTGAGTATTACAAACACTGGTTATTCAAGTTTTTAAAACACATCCTTCGACTAGGTTATAAACCAACAAAAGTGGATGACATCTATACTTGAAGTCTACTTCTAGTTACGACACCCGCGCCCAAGATCCATCCTGTCACCTGAAATACATGTAATTTTGGAAAACGTCAACAAAAATTTGAGCGAGTTCATGCGTTTTGTATGAGTATTGTAATCTTGTAAATCTTTGAGAGACTCCTTTGTAAACAGGTATGAAAAGCGTGTATGAACATGAATGTTTTTCAAGGACTTTAAGGCATGTGAGGACATAGGAAGCACTCGTAATGGCTTATACCCTTGTCGATTTTCCTCGACTGTGTCGATTAACCTCGACTGTGTCAATTTACCTTGACTGTGTCAATTTCCCTTGACTATGTTGATTACCCTCGACTGTGTCGATTAACCTCGACTGGGACTCCGAAGCACTACTAGGTACTAGTTGTGACCATGAGTGGGGTTCGGCCGTACCCGTTAGATCTAACCCTCGTCCCTAGTTAAGTATTAATGGCATTTCAATATCTAGTCTATGCTCACATGATCTAGTATTTCATAGGCATTTCATACCGTTTAAGTATTCGTAACATGTATTCCACCCCCGAGAGTTATAAAACCAAAAACAATTAAAGAAAAGGGGGAGCATGAACTCACAGTTTTGCGTCTTCAATACTCGTAACTCAGATCTCGTCAGCAAACACGACTACCTACAATGTGCTAGGGTCTATTAGACGAGTGGGCTGTGCCTTGCCTTAGTATTCATGTTTTGAGTTACATTTCCTTTATGTTTTTAACGTTATCCAGAGTTATAATACTTCTCAAGTATTTATTCTCGTATTTTCTTCCCAAGGATGGGAGTATTTTATAGATGCGTATTTGTATTCTCGTATCGTAGTTTCCAAAATAATATATTTTCAAGAAAATATATATTTTTCCCATACATCATCTGTCTTCTAAATATACTAAGAAAATATATTTTTATCTCCCAAAAATTATATATTTTCCTCTTGTTTGAAGGTATGACATAACTTGGTAATATGTACAAAAATCTTATTTTCACTTCTTGTATCCAAAATAATATTTTCCAAAAATATGTTTGTAGCGGTATTCTCCGGTATACTTCATAAGTTGCGTTCTATCGTTCGGTTCTATAATATTGTGTGTGTAACTTATATATTATCCCTTGATTTTGTTGGTATTATTTTGTATTTTAGATCCTAAAATAATACAACTATTACACAAAGTATACACATAAGCACGCCCAATGTGTCTTTAATGTAAAAAATATATATTCTAAATATATATTTATCCATTTTTATTTACAAAACCAACCTCCAATACTTGTATTTTTGTTACAAAATTATGGCGAAGTTTGTATTTGAAAAACATAGTTTAAAATACACTAGTAAAAACTTATTTAGAAAATATTTTCTAAGTGTTGGAATTTTTAGAAAATTTCGCCACAGTTTCCTTTGTAAATGGAGGTGTCCATGCTATTTAGCATATCATTTTCTTTTCAAAAATCATTCATACAATCAACAACAAATCACTAATCATCTTGTACTTACCAAGTGCAAAACTATTCCGTTTACAATATAACATGAGCTTGATCAGTGTGAAACGTAACAAACTAATAGGAGTCATAACAGTGATCGTCTCCTACTCAAATGTGACTTTCTCACCTCTCTTTGAATCCTTTTGAATTCGCAATGCTATCGAGTATTACTTGAACGTCCCTTTGAACGCCTAGCGAACTAAGTAGAAAGCTAGGTGCTTGTACGAGCGTCCCTGAGTAGATGTTGCAGCGTCCATGATTGGTTTATACCCCTTTTCTTTCCCCCTCACTCCTCTTTGTTGTTGGAACTCAATATACTCACATCTCAGACCCTGAAGGGCGGTCACACCTGCAACACTCTGGAAACCTACCGTGTTTTACCCAGTCAACTTGTAAGAACGATGGGCATAAGGGTAAATATAGTACCCTACCGACTTCAGCATTTGAACGACTCCAATTATTGACAGTGAACATCAACGATTTGACTCCAAACGAATCCTTAATTCTAGTCAGCAACTTATGGGAGCCGACTTTTATGAATCGATCGAAACGTAAACGATGACAATCGACCAGGATGTGGACTGTGTAACTTCCAACACAATGAGTAGCACCCTGGAACTTAGCACGAAATATGAAGAGATGGACATCGTTGGTGAAGGATCGTAGAGTCCTGTTTCGAGCAACAACATTAGAAGCAACAACTATCGTGACATCAAGGTACTTGTAATAGTAGCTTACAGTATGGAAATGAAGGTGCCTACGGCATGTAATGGCAGTTGATAATTCAAGACGACAACAACCAAGGGAGTGATGACAGTATGGTAGAAATCCGTGTGATTGTAACAATAACACCGGCAGTGGTGCTCGCAAAAGGGTATTTAGGATTGACGTGGGCGACGACAGGACAGTAACAACATGGTAGTTTGGATGGATAGCAAATCGCTTCGGTTCGATTCCGTTTAACCCTGATGCTTCTTGAAACCAAACCTGTTATGAAACCGGCTGATGGCAGGTCAGCGGAAACCGCATATGTTAGTTGGGATGCAAACTCGATATTGCGGGGGACAGACATTCGACACCGGTGTTACCTCTGCTATCCTTGGTGGTTACGGCGCAATAGTTAGTGTTGGTGGGTTATTAGGACATATCGCCCGGACGTACCCTGTGAGAAGAAATTTAGCGTCACTATATGCTCTAAAGTACCAGAGTGGTGAAAAGATTAGCATCATGTCAGTAATGATAGCCTCGAAAGCGCCTATGGAAGGAGGACCTCACTGTATTAGCAACTATATCTAATGATCAGACTAAGTAAGATAGGAACGAGGACCCACCGATTGTTGTGATTCATCTCAAAGTGCAATTGGAAGAGCTTTCAGGTCTACTACCACAACTATTAGTCAGAAACTCAGTGATCTCATGATTAGAGGGAGCTCCGAATACTCATACTCTTACCGTCTTACACCAGGAGGGTTGCAAGAACTGTGTAATCTACTACGAGAATTGTTGCACAAGAGTTGTTGGACCTAATTCTCACTTTGGGAAGCCCCAGTTATATCCGTGAAGATAAGCCTTTTTGTGTGTACGTACCAATTATCGAGCACCCATCGAGACGACAGTTGAGAACCGTTTGCCGCGGCCATGTATCGAAAACCGATCGACTAGTTACAAGAGACGAGCTTTCATTCAAGGATTAACTTACGAGCGCATTATTATCAGATGGAAACCCAAGGGGAGAAAGTTCTTAAAGAAGCTTACCAGACGCAATTCGACCATACAACTTTGCACTCCAAGACCTTTAGAGCGATCATCACACCCGCAGCCTCATGGATCATGCAAACCGACCATGCTAGTGGGTGACATTTTGAACCCTTTTCAGGAGAAAAGAACATCATGGACAACTTTGTATCTTATTTGAGAGCTCCTGAGGGAGGAGCCACACCGCGCGAAGTCTTGATAAAAGTAACTTCTGAATGCGAGATGTACCCTTTTTGGGTCATATAACCAACGAAGTGGGAATGCACGTGAATCTCGCCAAGATGCATCCTGTTAGAAACTGACCGACACCAAAGGTTCCTTCGGGGATGCAGCAACTCCTTGGCCTTGCTAGATACTATTGCAGCTTACTCACCGGATATTCGAAGGTTGCACAGCTTAAATCTCTTTAGTGCAGCAGGGTGTTGCGTTTGTGGAAGACAAAACAGCCAGGCGTCTTTTCAGCTTTTGAATTCCAACCCTACAACTCACTGAGCATCATCTATACCCGAGGGTGCGGGTGATTCAGTGGTATACCACGATGGTCCGAATCAGAGTCCCAGTTACACGCCGACGCAACATAAGAGAATAACGACTTACGTAATGAAATTACAAGGAAGAACTGCATGACACACAACTGGTGGTGGAAACTGTGGTCTTTGGAGTTACACGAAGGCATTACTTGGACGGTACCAAATGCGTTGCTTAGACCGATCACAAGGGCCTTCCGTGTACTCTGGTTTCGAAAGAGCTAAATCAGTAAATGGCATCGTCGGATGGAACTTCTGGGGGGACTACGACTGTGGAACCTGAACGTGTATGGACTTTGCAGCTCGCCCTCGACTCTAACTCACCTGACCCAACTCGTTCTGTACAAACTAGGGAACTAACGGGATAGAATTTTCAAGTTGAGTCCATGCGGGGCATGGAAGAGCAACCTTGGTGAAACGAACGATATTCATTAACTCATAGAACGACTATAAATCTCATTTCACAGCAACGGTAGGGAAGTTGTGGTTAGCAAAACACACCGGCTTCGAAAATTCTATTAAACTGGATTTTAAAGAAAGATGTTTGGACATGTAAATCTTGTGCTGATGTTTGGGCATGAAAACCCGTCTAACAATGTATGGGTATGACTTTTGACTTTGGGAAAAGTCAAGGCGAAGTATAAGAAACTGGAAACACCTATGTGGAAGATGGGAGCAGGCTGCTATGAATGCTGCCACTAGTCTATTCACAACTCGAAATGGAAACACAAACAGTAACAATCGTTGATCGCTGAATGTGACCAGCACATCTCCTTGCAGTCAAGGGAACTGATGAGTCTTCTCAGCTTGTGAAAATTTCTCTGGAAGAGACGGATTATAGGCATGAGGTGCCAACTTCTATTACCTATTGGACTATACCTAATTCAAGGCGGGCATGGCGCACACCTTTGACTCACGTCTTTACATGAACATTGCTTATTACTGTAGGACAATCGAGCAAAGTGACGAACCATCTGAGCACACGAAGGCATGTTGTAAGTATGTGCATAACTGACTTTAGTAAACGATTGGGAAGGACACTTATCTTGGGGAGAAGCTCTAATGCAGCTGCACCACGATAGTATGCATACAGCCCATGCTGAGGCATAACCTGGACAGTAACTCTAATCTCCTTGTTGGACTAACGTAGTTGACGACGTAATCGCAGGTCCAGGACTCGAGCTCAAAACTCTCGAACAATGCTTAGATCGGAAATTGTTTGATGGCAGCGCATGAGCGCTAGGAAAGCTGATTAGCTTAGGAAACACTGGGAGTTTGTTGTAGGCAAACGTGTCATAATCGAAAGCATCACCCTGGGGGGGGGTGCGGTATGCTATAGAAAACATGGCAAGCTTACTTTACGACGCGTGAGACGTTCGGATTACTGGAACAAACGGTGACTTGACTCACAAACTCAGGCTAATTGATGAAACGGGATAACTATCGTAATGTTATCTATGCCCTAGGTTTAAGGCAGTGGTTGCCCGATGAAACCCTGGTGATACCCTTACCGGAATTTGAGGTCATCGGATCAGTTGTATATATCAGGGAATCTATCGAAAGCATGGGCTAAGAAGTCAAGGTTCGCTAGCATGAGTCATGTGACAATCGTGAGGGCTTGTTAAACTTCAATACGGGGACTGAAGTTCACATAGGAACGGAAGGATATGTTAAAACTTCAATGTTCTCAAATGTTCAGGGGATTGAACCAACTCTTGATATCACTGGTAAATTTCGGGACGAAATTTCTTTCAAGTTGGGGAGGATGTGACACCCTAGGAAAACCAGCAAACGATATAACTTACCTAGCTTTAACTTATCTAGCTTTCTCAGTGAGTGCGTACCAAATTTCGGGACGAAATTTCTTTTTAGTTGGGGATACTGTGACAACTCGTAATTCGAACCTACTTTCTGTAACGTTACGTGCTTACGTGAACTATGTTAATTGAATGTTATGTGTTATATGTTATGTGTATTGTATGTAACGAGCCAAACTGCGCAAGACTCACCAACCGCACAAGCCCATTTGGGCTACACCTTGTAGTCGGATCAATGGGCAGCCCATTGAGGGTTCGGCCCACTCCTCCTTTAGGTCGCATAACACTTGGAAGGGGGTGTATACTCCTCAATTGTTACCAAACACTATCACACACTAAAACCCTAGTTTCCTCTTCTCCTCTCTTGTTCGACGGCAACAACTCTTTCAACCGGAGCCTCGTATCTTGATCCACTACACACGCACACTCCGGTTAGTTTAATACTTTCGATTTAGTTGTCACGATGTTATGATTTCTGTGATATGATGTTGATTGATGTTATTGTTCCACGTTTTTGTTTCAGCCGATTAGGGTTAATTTTATGAATGGTTTTCGGGTTGTTGTAGAACCGGATTAGTGTTAATCGGTTGTTGTATGATGTGACAGTATTCTAGCCAATCGGATATGCTATTGATTGTTGTTGTTCGGTTATTATGATTTGTTGTTAGGATTGAACATATAACCGGTTGAATGTTGGTGAAATCGGATCTTGTGATATGCTTTAGTGTTAGGATTGTTGTTTATGTTCCTAATACATGTTATAACGGATTAGGATTCATGAGAAT
This sequence comes from Helianthus annuus, assembly GCF_002127325.2. NCBI lineage: Eukaryota > Viridiplantae > Streptophyta > Magnoliopsida > Asterales > Asteraceae > Helianthus > Helianthus annuus. Next base: position 69,349,027 of record NC_035448.2, read on the forward strand.
TTAAATGTTTAAACCCTCATTTGATCGAATGTGGGCATGATTTGAAAGAGATTAATTGCTGATTGGTAAATGATAAATATGGAAACCGAGTAACTGTTGATTGATTGTGTAAAAGTTGGAAACTATTAAGTTGTAACCAATTGCATGTTTTTCCGGAAGTTTAAACCGATCGCACAAGGTCTCTTGGTCGCACAAGAGGCCCACTGTAACACCTCGAATTTTTGTGTCCAATGATGTGTTAACACGTGTCATTTGTTTACACGTGGCATCTATAATAAATAAAGGACTAATTTTGACAAACCTTGAAAGTATATAAATTCGAGGGTTATAAATGTCAACAAGGGTAAATATACTGTATAGTATCCCTAAATAATGCTTAAACCTTCAAACGAATAAATTATAGATCGTATAAAAACAAAACGCGGAAGAAAGTGAGAGATTACAAACTACAGGGGTTAACTGTGTCAACATGTTTAATAATACCTCTGAGTGACCCTTTAACGTTCCAAAGACTTTGTAACGGTATTATACCCTCACTAAAATAATATATATGAATTTCGCGAAGTTTCGAAATGAAACGAGAAAGTTACGATCGAATTCGTAGAAGAAGGGTTAAAAGCGTCAACAGTGAAAGTTAAGGCTTTCCAATATAATTAATAAATAAACCGGGGACTTAATAATGCGGGTAATTAACACGAGGCCCCTATCGGTAAATAACCGAGGGCCAAACCGCAAAGTTACCCCTTCAAAACCGAAAGGTCAGGCGAATCATTACGAAAGATTTCGTTATTAATGGCCAGATTCTGTAATCATTACAAAAAGATTTAAAAATCCTGAAATCTTAACCCACGCGGCCCGCATTGCATAATGGGTTAAGTTGAGGCGGGCCGCGAGCCTCCTCAATAACGCGTCTGATCTTTTAATCCCAGGCGGCCCGCATTGTAAACGCATGGAACCTCCATGCGGGCCGCATTAGACGCCCAGATGCAGAATTGTTGTAACTACTTGGCCTTTGGACCATTTGAACGATCAAACCTCAATCAATGAGGCATGGGCACCCTACAATTGACCCATACACCTTAGGGACACCTGCCCATGATCCATGATCAGTATAGGCCAATGTGGAATGATCTTGAGGTTCATTTTTCACTATAAATAGCAATGTTGTAGTTACAACATTCACACAACTCAAAACACAACTACTGATCATTCTAAGTGCTCCCAAGCATTCTCTTCTGCTCTATAAGCAAGAACACACTTCTGTAAGTCGTTCACAATCAATTTGGTCTTGCATTTCCATAGTTATAGCCTATAAACGCAACCGTCGTAACTAACGGTTGTCATTGCAATATCTTGCAAATGGTTCAGTCTTATGACGAATCAAAAATGGTTATGAGTTGGTATTTATGTGGGTAATAAACCTCTAAAATGGTTCCCCCTGATCACCACTCTAACTATGTCAAATATCGAGTCAAACGTGCGGTTAAAAAGTCAACAGAAAGCTGTTTTAGCGATTTATGCATAATCTGTAATGTATATGTTATGGAACCTATTTTGATAATCATAAAACATGATAATAAGTATATAAACATGTTTGCGCTCGTTTGAATCGATCATTTACTATATAGAACCGGTTCGGAGCCGAAAGTCGCAAAAGTTTGACTTTTGCTTTGACTTCAGTTTTGACCCGTTTTAGTGAGGTATAAACATACCTTAGGACTCTCTTAGGACCAGGTCACATGTTGGTATACGCCTCTGTGGTCGGTTCATGAGTTATCCGAGTCTTTTGCGCAATTCCGTCATTCGCCTAAAAGTCGACCGTAACGGCCTTTTAAAATTAAAACGAGTATTTCGGACACGTGAACGGACCAAAACCTTGCTTATTAAATTATAAGCATGTCCCTAAAGTTTCACGTCAATCCGAGGCCTAGAATGAGAGTTATGCTAAAAGGCGCACTTTTAAGAAAGTTTTGTAATTACCGGCGCCATTAGCATAACGCTCATCTAACCCAAGTTTTCGACACCAAAACTTTTACCCACTGTGGTAAAATAATATTTTGGGAATTTTAAAGATTTTTAATAATTTTTACCTTGCTCATAACCTGCGGTTATGGCTACGGTTCGGTTAATACCGAATATGCCCTTTTTGGCCAAAACGGGAGTTCTACAAGGTCTTTTGACCCGATTCCAGTTGCCACTGGTTTTAAATAATAAATAAAGTATTTTAAGCTTTATAAGCTTTTCGGGAAACTCAGATTTCCTGTAGAACTCAAAAAGCCCTTTTAAAGTCTTTAAAATGACCGAAAAGCCCCTACGGGGCATAATATTAACTTAAACTCGTTACGGGCATTACGGAAGGTATCCTACTGATACCAAAATACTTTTAAGGCATATTGACTTAGGAAATAAGCGTAGGACACTTATGATTAACCGTTTCGCCTATTTGCGCACACGGTACGGCCCACGGAACTAGTTTTCGTGCAATAGCCGATATGGGTCAAATTATATTATTTGAACCCCTAAAATCCAGAGTATGAACTATAAACCCATATAAAACAAGTCACTGAACTTGTTGGGTTCAAATCATACTCCATTCTCGGTTTTCGCCTTTTTGTGCGAATTAACCATATCTATATATCGGAATCAACCGGTTTAAGCTACGGCTAATATAAGGACCGTTAGGATTCTAAGAGGTTAATTAAAACCTTCGTTCCAGATTAGGAGCCCCAGTAAAAGCTATCGGTGACTTGATCTAAATTAAGGATTAATACTTGCAAAGGTAAATACTTTTGACTTATTTCCCCTATATGGGCTTGGGTTACGGTATATTAATACCGCTTGATTGAGCATTATATACTTCCATCGCTTAGGTGGTTAATTGATTAAATATGATTGGCTCATTTAAACAGTTTTGTTGCTTATAAGCCTTTGGGGGGTTTAATGACCGTTGTCCCGGATATCCTTGGCATCATTTTACGAAATGGCCACGACCATCGACATCCCGGTGTAGGCATACACCCGGTATAAAGTATCGACATTAAAACTAAAAGACGTAGCCGTTGGTTTCTGTACTACGGTTTTACGCAAACGTGGTGTGTCTATAAATCTTTAACCCGGCACGACCCGGGCTACTGAACGCATAAAAGAACATGTAAAACGTTCACAAGATTTCATTATGAGTTTTCCCAAGTTATAAAATAGTTTGTGCCTTATGCATGCAAATCAATTTTAATAAACATTTTTAAATGTGTCAGTTGAATGTATTTACCAGTGTAACTGACGTATTTTCCCCAAAAAGATTAAGTGCAGGTACCTAAACGTAATTGGCTGGTATTAGCTCCCTAGCGTCGGGATAAGCCTCGCAAGCTTGATTGCAGTATCTAATGGAACAATACTTTACTTTTATTTACGATCCACTGTGGATATATCCAACCCCTGTAATACATTTTGATATTACATTCAGAGGTTGAAATTTATATATTTATCTTATGCTTCCGCTGTGCATTATATAATTGTGTGGTTTGACTATATTGTTGCCAACATCGTCACGGTAATCCCCCACCGGGCCCACTGGTGAGACACGTGGAAATCGGGGTGTGACAGGTTGGTATCAGAGCCAACATTGAGTGAATTAAACACTACCCTATTGTGTTTAATCTCAGTGACACAATTGCACATACTTGAGTCTAGACAAGAACTTAGGACAAATTCGGATTGATACTCCTTTTTGTCTTTATTTTCGATTTGATTTTTAATAAGTTTTGGAGCAGGAAAATGCCACCTGTTATATTCCGAGGAAGAGGAAGGGGACGAAGAGGCCGAGGAGAAATCGTGACACATCACGATCAAGAAGCTGGACCATCTGGTACAAGACATCCTTCGATGACACGAAGCGAAGAGCCACAACGACGAAGAGATCTTTACGAACCCGCGAGGCATTCCACTTCGCACAGCTCGACGCCATCCTACCGGCACTCCTTTGGACCAGATTCAGAAAATAATCCCAACAACCCACAACCTTCCTTCATACCTCTACAACGTTCGGTTTCGCACCGGAATTATGACGACCCTACTCCATACTACGTAGCTCAGTTTAATCCGGCTGACTACATACAGGAACCTTCAGGTTTTGTTCCACTAGGGCCACAAAACCATTTTTCTGAAGATCCCATGGAGGAAGATAAGGATCCAACTGAACCAGCTCGTGGTACGCCCACGCATCCGATAGAAGTATCTGATGGATCTTCATATCATGGTCCGCAGTATCAAGGCCCAGACAGCTTTATGGCCTTGTTTGACCGACATGAGTGGTACAACACACCATCTCATCAGACATCGCAACCGAGACATCCACAGGATCCATCTGAGGATTCACGCTTTGAGGCAGTTACGCCACCACCTCCGCCACCGGCACAACCAGTTATACCTGATCCGCCGAGGCGTAGGAGGACAAATGCTCGTATGTCTACACGAGGAGGAGGGGGTATCCACTTCAGCACTCCTCGACATTCTAGCAGTAGCCACTATCCGCCGCTACAAGAAGAAGGACCTTCAAGTCCTATACAGGAGGCGAACTCCGCACCAACTGCACGAAATTCGCCACCATTTGGGTATGACCAACCCATACCAGCTTACACAGGTCCAACGGCTTACAACCCGTTTGAACCGTCTCAAGCACAATACAACTACGGCTATGAGCGCGACCCATATGTGGTGTCGGCTAGATATAATGCGCGCTACCCTGACGGAGCACATGGAAACATGGGACCACCGGACTACTCAGCTCATGGGTATCCAATACCTCCCAGACCTCCAGTTCCGCATCAAGCGCCACAACCACGATTTTCTCCTCCTGAACAGGAAGAAATACTCCGTCGACTAGATCGTGTGGAGAGAGAGTTCGAGGAAGAGAAGAAAAGCCACCGAGGATTTCTCAAGGGCCTGGCGAACCTACTAAAGGGCAAAAAGAAGAAACGTGACCACTAGCCCTTAATAGTAGTACGAATGTAATTTCTACTTTAAAATAAGTCCCTGTGTGGACAACTTATCGTATTTCAGTCCCTACGTGGACTTATCTTTAGTCCTTGCATGGACACCTATCTTGTATTAGTCCCTGCGTGGACTTGTCACTTATTTTAAAACCTCTATGGAGGTATGTATTATTTGAAAGACCCGTTTAGGGCAATATGTAATTGTATTTGAGATTTTGGAATGTATGTTATGAGTTTTGTTTTAATATATATAAAAATAAATCAAAACCATTCCTTTTATATTGATCTGCCTAAATAAAGAATCTTAAAAGGTGAAACCTAGCTTGGGATCTTTTAAGATCTAGTCAAGATGGTACGACCTAACTGAAAAGATTCTGATTCCCTGTTAACCTCTGTACGCATGTTAACATTCATGGCAGATGTGATTCGTTATAATCACGCACGTCATTCTTATACAATAATCCTTTAAGGATTTCAAAACCCAACTAAATGATTTATAAATCGTGGGTTAAATCACCAATGAAGGTGATCAATATTAAAACATCCATTAGTGATGTAGTGCCTACGGGCCAGTATTATAAAGACATCCATTAGTGATGCATTGCCTACGGGCCAACATATTAAAACATCCATTAGTGATGCAGTGCCTACGGGCCAGAACTATTAAAACATCCATTAGTGATGTAGTGCCTACGGGCCAGTATTATAAAGACATCCATTAGTGATGCATTGCCTACGGGCCAACATATTAAAACATCCATTAGAGATGTAGTGCCTACGGGCCAACCATATTAAAAACATCCATTTGAGATGTAGTGCCTACGGGCCAACCATATTAAGACATCCATTAGAGGTGTAGTGCCTATGGGCCATAATAATTGTCTTATAAAGACAAAAGGCAGTGGTAGTCTATGACTCTCTGTCAGAAAGAGATAAAAGAACTACGGTTCAACTCTCTATGCCTTTGATTCTCTGAAATCTCGGCTAATATTATAAAACATCCTCATGATTAGGCTTTATGCCGCCAATACTATTTATATAGTTAAAATAGGATATATTCAAATCCTAATATTTAATGTTATGAGTTAATAAGTTAACCGAATATGGTCTCTGTACCATGGTTGACAGATTGTCATAAAAGACAATCACATAATAATCTCCTAAATTAAAATTTTGTTATCTTCTGTAACAGATTCAAGTTACAATGGCGGATCCCAATGGAGAGAACAGCCACACGAATGAAGATGACTATGACAATGCGTCAGTACATTTGACAGGCGCACAACTGAAGGCTCTGATTAACAATGCTGTTCAGGCAGCTATTGATCGTCAAAATACTGAGTCTCAAGGCAGAACTGTGTCAAAACCACCCTCTAAACCAAAGACACACTCCAAACCACCCTCTGAACCCAAGAAAGATGACGACAAGCACTCGTCTACTGAGCACAACATTCATCGCGATAGAGAATATACTGATGCGTCAAGTGCTAAGGGTTGCACCTACAAATACTTTGTATCATGTAAGCCCCGTGAATTTACAGGGGAGAAAGGTGCGGTTGACTGTATCACCTGGCTAGACGAGATGGACACGATTGTGGACATCAGCGGGTGTGCTGAGAGGGACGTGGTTAAGTTTGTGTCCCAGTCATTCAAGGGCGAGGCCCTGGCATGGTGGAGAGCTCTGGTGCAGGCTTCAGGTAAGTCTGCCTTGTACAAAATGTCATGGGGGGAGTTTATTACCCTCATAAAAGAAAACTACTGCCCTCAGCACGAGGTTGAGAAGATTGAGGCAGATTTTGTCTCACTAGTGATGACAAACCTGGATTGTCAAGCTTATCTGACAAGCTTTAACACTATGTCACGCCTGGTGCCATATCTTGTGACACCAGAACCTAGAAGGATTGCCCGATTCATTGGGGGCTTAGAGCCGGCGATCAAAGCTAGCGTAAAGGCCTCTAGGCCAACGACCTTCAGGTCAGTTACTGACCTCTCCTTGTCTCTTACACTTGATGCTGTCCGTCTGAGGGCACAAAGGAGCAAGGAGGCTGAAAAGCGAAAGCGTGAGGATGATACCTCACGAAAGTCTGGGAAAAAGCACCGTGGAAACGGTGAAGGAAAGAGAGGGTCGGAGGCAAAGAAAGAGGGGCAAGCTGATGGAAGACCCCACTGCAAGGTCTGCAAGAAACCTCACTCCGGGAAGTGTAGGTTTGCGTCTGGTTCACAGTCGCAACAAAGAACTCCACCCTGTGGGCTATGCAAGTCCAAGGATCATAAGACAGTGGAGTGCAAAAAGATAAAGGATGCAACCTGCTTTAATTGTAATGAAAAGGGGCACATAAAGAGTAATTGCCCGAAGTATGCCAAGAAGGCAGAAGAGACTAAGAAGACAAATGCGAGAGTTTTTCGCTTGGATGCAAAGGAAGCGGTCAAGGACGACAATGTGCTTACAGGTACTTTTCTCGTAAATAATATATTTGCAAGAGTACTGTTCGATTCTGGCGCTGACAAGTCCTTTGTAGACCAGAAATTTTGCCAACTACTAAATATGCCAATCAAAACCCTTGACGTAAAATACGAAGTAGAGTTGGCAGACGGCACGATAGAAACCGTCTCTACTATTCTAGAAGGAGGTGAAATATCCATTAGGAACCATTATTTTCCTTTATCTCTACTTCCTTTCAAACTTGCGGGTTTTGACATCGTGCTAGGCATGGACTGGTTATCCCGTAATCAGGCCCAAATCATTTGTGGCAAGAGACAAATAGTTTTAAAGACTCCGAGTGGTGAATCTCTTACCATTCGAGGGGATACGCATTACGGATTGCCCGAAGACGTATCTATGCTGAAAGCTTCAAGGTGTTTGAACAGAGGCTGCGTAATTTACATGGCTCAGGTGATAATTGAAGAACCAAAGCCGAAGATCGAGGATCTTCCTGTCATTTCTGAATACCCCGAGGTTTTTCCTGAAGAACTACCTGGTTTGCCACCAGATAGACAAGTGGAGTTCAGAATTGACATCATTCCTGGAGCAGCTCCGATAGCAAGAGCACCTTATAGGCTGGCTCCAACGGAAATGAAAGAACTGAGGACCCAGTTGGATGAACTGCTGGCGAAAGGTTTTATCAGACCTAGTTCATCTCCCTGGGGAGCTCCTGTCCTATTTGTAAAGAAGAAGGACGGATCGATGCGGTTGTGCATCGACTATAGAGAACTGAATAAAGTTACCATAAAGAATAGATATCCTTTACCAAGGATCGATGATCTATTCGATCAGCTGCAAGGAGCGAGTTACTTCTCCAAGATCGACTTAAGGTCGGGCTATCATCAACTAAGGGTCAGAGATGAAGATGTACACAAGACTGCATTTAGGACTCGCTATGGTCATTACGAGTTCCTAGTGATGCCTTTTGGGCTCACAAATGCACCGGCTGCGTTCATGGATCTCATGAATCGCGTTTGCAAGCCATACTTGGACAAATTCGTCATAGTCTTCATCGACGATATCCTTATCTATTCCAAGAATCAAGCTGACCACGAGAAGCATCTCCGTTGCATTCTCGAATTACTACATCGTGAGAAACTCTACGCCAAATTCTCGAAGTGTGAATTCTGGCTAAGAGAAGTTCAGTTTTTAGGACACGTTGTGAGTGAGCGTGGTATCCAAGTGGATCCCGCTAAGGTAGAGGCAGTCATGAACTGGCAAGAGCCAAAGACGCCTACCGAAATTCGTAGTTTCCTGGGATTAGCAGGATACTACCGGAGATTTAGTGAAAATTTTTCAAGGATTGCTGCGCCCTTGACTTCCCTGACCAAGAAGAAAGAAAAGTACATTTGGGGCCCGAAGCAGCAAGAGTCCTTTGAAATATTGAAGCAAAAGCTGAGCAACGCACCTGTGTTAACCCTACCTGAGGGTACAGATGAATTCGTAGTTTACTGCGATGCATCGCACACGGGCATGGGGTGTGTGCTTATGCAGAAGGGCAAGGTGATTGCCTATGCTTCAAGGCAATTAAAGGTGCATGAAAAGAATTACACCACCCATGATTTGGAGTTGGGTGCCGTTGTATTTGCACTTAAGTTGTGGAGGCACTACCTTTATGGTATTAAATTTGTGATTTATTCTGATCACAAAAGCCTCCAGCACCTGTTCAACCAGAAGGAGTTGAACATGAGACAGCGCCGTTGGATGGAAACCCTGAATGATTATGACTGTGAAATCAGGTACCATCCTGGCAAGGCGAATGTGGTCGCCGATGCATTGAGCAGGAAAGAAAGGGTAAAACCCATTCGAATCAATGCCAAGAGCATTGAAGTTAAAAATAATTTGATTGAAAGGATTTTGGCTGCACAGCGAGAGGCTGTGTTGGAAGCTAATTATCCTAATGAAAAGCTGGGAGTAACTGAGGAGCAGTTGACTCTTAGCAAGGATGGAATCCTAAGACTGAATGGACGTATATGGGTTCCAGTTTACGGAGGACTACGTGATGTTGTTCTCCAGGAAGCCCATAGTTCCAAATACTCAGTCCATCCTGGTGCTGATAAGATGTACCAAGACTTAAAGGCAAATTATTGGTGGATAGGCTTGAAAAAGTCTGTAGCCGCCCAAGTAGCAAAGTGCTTGACTTGTGCTCAAGTCAAAGCCGAGCACCAAAAGCCGTCTGGCTTGCTACAACAGCCTGAACTTCCCGAGTGGAAGTGGGAATGCGTAACTATGGACTTCATAACCAAGTTACCCAAAACCAGGAAAGGAAACGATACAATATGGGTCATAGTGGATAGGCTGACTAAATCAGCTCATTTTCTACCCATTAAGGAGACGTATAGCTCCGATATGTTAGCCCAACTATATGTTGATAAGATTGTAGCCTTACACGGTATACCTGTGTCTATTATCTCCGACAGGGATACTAGATACACATCTCACTTCTGGAAGAGTTTCCAGCAATCTTTGGGCACGCGTTTAAACTTTAGTACGGCTTACCATCCACAGACGGACGGTCAAAGTGAGCGTACTATCCAAACGCTAGAAGACATGCTTCGTGCATGTGCGATCGATTTAGGTGGTAACTGGGATAAAAACCTACCCCTGATCGAATTCTCCTACAATAATAGCTACCACACCAGCATAAAGGCTGCGCCTTTTGAGGCATTATATGGTAGGAAATGCAGATCGCCTGTTTGTTGGGCGGAAGTAGGAGAGGTCCAATTATCGGGACCAGAGATTGTTTTCCAGACGACGGACAAGATTGTCCAGATCCGGGAACGTCTCAAGGCTGCCCGCGATAGGCAGAAGAGCTACGCTGATCCAAAGCGTAAGGATTTTCACTTCGAAGTGGGTGAAAAAGTATTACTTAAGGTGTCACCCTGGAAGGGGGTGATGCGTTTCGGCAAGAAAGGCAAGCTGAGTCCGAGATACATGGGGCCTTTTGAGGTCATTGAACGAGTCGGATCAGTTGCCTATAAACTAAACTTGCCTGAAGAGCTCAATGGAATTCACAATGTGTTCCACATCTGCAATCTCAAAAAGTGCTTCGCCGACGAGTCGTTGGTGATTCCACACACAGATGTGCATATAGATGAGAGCTTAAAGTTCATAGAAAAACCTTTGTCGATTGAAGATCGACAGGTAAAGAAGCTTCGCAGAAAGCACGTACCGATTGTAAAAGTCAAATGGGATGCTCGTAGAGGTCCTGAATATACGTGGGAAGTCGAAGCTACAATGAAAGAAAAATACCCCTATTTATTTGAGTAAATCTCGGGTCGAGATTTATTTTAAGGGGGTGAGGATGTAACACCTCGAATTTTTGTGTCCAATGATGTGTTAACACGTGTCATTTGTTTACACGTGGCATCTATAATAAATAAAGGACTAATTTTGACAAACCTTGAAAGTATATAAATTCGAGGGTTATAAATGTCAACAAGGGTAAATATACTGTATAGTATCCCTAAATAATGCTTAAACCTTCAAACGAATAAATTATAGATCGTACAAAAACAAAACGCGGAAGAAAGTGAGAGATTACAAACTACAGGGGTTAACTGTGTCAACATGTTTAATAATACCTCTGAGTGACCCTTTAACGTTCCAAAGACTTTGTAACGGTATTATACCCTCACTAAAATAATATATATGAATTTCGCGAAGTTTCGAAATGAAACGAGAAAGTTACGATCGAATTCGTAGAAGAAGGGTTAAAAGCGTCAACAGTGAAAGTTAAGGCTTTCCAATATAATTAATAAATAAACCGGGGACTTAATAATGCGGGTAATTAACACGAGGCCCCTATCGGTAAATAACCGAGGGCCAAACCGCAAAGTTACCCCTTCAAAACCGAAAGGTCAGGCGAATCATTACGAAAGATTTCGTTATTAATGGCCAGATTCTGTAATCATTACAAAAAGATTTAAAAATCCTGAAATCTTAACCCACGCGGCCCGCATTGCATAATGGGTTAAGTTGAGGCGGGCCGCGAGCCTCCTCAATAACGCGTCTGATCTTTTAATCCCAGGCGGCCCGCATTGTAAACGCATGGAACCTCCATGCGGGCCGCATTAGACGCCCAGATGCAGAATTGTTGTAACTACTTGGCCTTTGGACCATTTGAACGATCAAACCTCAATCAATGAGGCATGGGCACCCTACAATTGACCCATACACCTTAGGGACACCTGCCCATGATCCATGATCAGTATAGGCCAATGTGGAATGATCTTGAGGTTCATTTTTCACTATAAATAGCAATGTTGTAGTTACAACATTCACACAACTCAAAACACAACTACTGATCATTCTAAGTGCTCCCAAGCATTCTCTTCTGCTCTATAAGCAAGAACACACTTCTGTAAGTCGTTCACAATCAATTTGGTCTTGCATTTCCATAGTTATAGCCTATAAACGCAACCGTCGTAACTAACGGTTGTCATTGCAATATCTTGCAAATGGTTCAGTCTTATGACGAATCAAAAATGGTTATGAGTTGGTATTTATGTGGGTAATAAACCTCTAAAATGGTTCCCCCTGATCACCACTCTAACTATGTCAAATATCGAGTCAAACGCGCGGTTAAAAAGTCAACAGAAAGCTATTTTAGCGATTTATGCATAATCTGTAATGTATATGTTATGGAACCTGTTTTGATAATCATAAAACATGATAATAAGTATATAAACATGTTTGCGCTCGTTTGAATCGATCATTTACTATATAGAACCGGTTCGGAGCCGAAAGTCGCAAAAGTTTGACTTTTGCTTTGACTTCAGTTCTGACCCGTTTTAGTGAGGTATAAACATACCTTAGGACTCTCTTAGGACCAGGTCACATGTTGGTATACGCCTCTGTGGTCGGTTCATGAGTTATCCGAGTCTTTTGCGCAATTCCGTCATTCGCCTAAAAGTCGACCGTAACGGCCTTTTAAAATTAAAACGAGTATTTCGGACACGTGAATGGACCAAAACCTTGCTTATTAAATTATAAGCATGTCCCTAAAGTTTCACGTCAATCCGAGGCCTAGAATGAGAGTTATGCTAAAAGGCGCACTTTTAAGAAAGTTTTGTAATTACCGGCGCCATTAGCATAACGCTCATCTAACCCAAGTTTTCGACACCAAAACTTTTACCCACTGTGGTAAAATAATATTTTGGGAATTTTAAAGATTTTTAATAATTTTTACCTTGCTCATAACCTGCGGTTATGGCTACGGTTCGGTTAATACCGAATATGCCCTTTTTGGCCAAAACGGGAGTTCTACAAGGTCTTTTGACCCGATTCCAGTTGCCACTGGTTTTAAATAATAAATAAAGTATTTTAAGCTTTATAAGCTGTTCGGGAAACTCAGATTTCCTGTAGAACTCAAAAAGCCCTTTTAAAGTCTTTAAAATGACCGAAAAGCCCCTACGGGGCATAATATTAACTTAAACTCGTTATGGGCATTACGGAAGGTATCCTACTGATACCAAAATACTTTTAAGGCATATTGACTTAGGAAATAAGCGTAGGACACTTATGATTAACCGTTTCGCCTATTTGCGCACACGGTACGGCCCACGGAACTAGTTTTCGTGCAATAGCCGATATGGGTCAAATTATATTATTTGAACCCCTAAAATCCAGAGTATGAACTATAAACCCATATAAAACAAGTCACTGAACTTGTTGGGTCCAAATCATACTCCATTCTCGGTTTTCGCCTTTTCGTGCGAATTAACCATATCTATATATCGGAATCAACCGGTTTAAGCTACGGCTAATATAAGGACCGTTAGGATTCTAAGAGGTTAATTAAAACCTTCGTTCCAGATTAGGAGCCCCAGTAAAAGCTATCGGTGACTTGATCTAAATTAAGGATTAATACTTGCAAAGGTAAATACTTTTGACTTATTTCCCCTATATGGGCTTGGGTTACGGTATATTAATACCGCTTGATTGAGCATTATATACTTCCATCGCTTAGGTGGTTAATTGATTAAATATGATTGGCTCATTTAAACAGTTTTGTTGCTTATAAGCCTTTGGGGGGTTTAATGACCGTTGTCCCGGATATCCTTGGCATCATTTTATGAAATGGCCACGACCATCGACATCCCGGTGTAGGCGTACACCCGGTATAAAGTGTCGACATTAAAACTAAAAGACGTAGCCGTTGGTTTCTGTACTACGGTTTTACGCAAACGTGGTGTGTCTATAAATCTTTAACCCGGCACGACCCGGGCTACTGAACGCATAAAAGAACATGTAAAACGTTCACAAGATTTCATTATGAGTTTTCCCAAGTTATAAAAGAGTTTGTGCCTTGTGCATGCAAATCAATTTTAATAAACATTTTTAAATGTGTCAGTTGAATGTATTTACCAGTGTAACTGACGTATTTTCCCCAAAAAGATTAAGTGCAGGTACCTAAACGTAATTGGCTGGTATTAGCTCCCTAGCGTCGGGATAAGCCTCGCAAGCTTGATTGCAGTATCTAATGGAACAATACTTTACTTTTATTTACGATCCACTGTGGATATATCCAACCCCTGTAATACATTTTGATATTACATTCAGAGGTTGAAATTTATATATTTATCTTATGCTTCCGCTGTGCATTATATAATTGTGTGGTTTGACTATATTGTTGCCAACATCGTCACGGTAATCCCCCCACCGGGCCCACTGGTGAGACACGTGGAAATCGGGGTGTGACACCCACTCATACAAGACTTGATCCATTCGCACAAGTCACAGATCGCACAAGTCACAGGAGTACAACTGTACATACACTGACAACCCACTTATGCATGATCGCACAACATCTTGTGGATTGCATAAGCTGGTGCTGATCGCACAAGATGTTGGGCCACACACATATCCGTTAATTGTTGTTATGTTGTTGGGCCGAACAAGCCCAAACTGCCAAATCGCACAACCACTTCAGTCGTACAACCCGGATCGCACAAGACTTGTGATAATTTGGGCCGACGTGTTTTGATCTGTTATGATATGCTGGGCCGAGTATTATTATATTTGGACTTCTTTAGGTTGGGCTTTATTATTTGGGCCGAGAATGTTGTTGGGCTGGTCATATGATTTGGGCCGGGCACAAGGCTGATCGCACAACCCATTGTGGATCGCACAAGTTGTGCTGATCGCACAATCGGTTGGGCCGCTTGTTATTGGGCTTTATCTTTGGGTGTGTATAAGCGTTAGTATGATATAAACTTGACTGTCAATATGTGATACGTGTTTACCATGATCTCTACGTGTTTGTAACGTGTTAACTCTGTGTAACTGTACGTGCAATACTTGAATACAAACCTGACTTGTATGATAAACCTGCTAGGACGTGGTTGATCACATCGTAGCTTAACTGAACCTTTTCGTGTATCATACCGAGCAAACCAAGGTGAGTTCATTGCATTTCTCTAAGCATGCGTCCCGGTGGTTTGGGACAACCGGTAAACATTTGGAAGGGAAACTCTGGGTAAACAGTTAAATTGGGTCTTGGTTATTGTACATGGGATCGATCATTACCAATGCTCGGTTAGGAGCATTGGGGTTGTTAAGGGGCACACTCCCCGGATACATATGGGCACATTCCCTAGGGTATCTAGCATGAGCAATATCATATCGCAACGTTGAATCGCATTAACATACATCTGGTAACAAAACACGTTAACAAAACCTTGAACTCACCAGCGTAGTCTGACACACTTGTTTGCATGCTTGTAGGTCGTTAACCTTGGAACACGGACTTGCTATCTGGGAGTGCTGGAGTGGTCATGGATCGAGGCTCTCGGATTATCTTACATTTGATACATTGATTTTAAGTGTTATTATGAAACATTGCTAAACGATTTATTACATGCTTCCGCTACACAACATTTTGGGAATTGATATCATGTTGACATTTTATCTCAGTAATTAATGACATGTTTTATTTAAGTATTTACCATTGGTTCAATGTGATTGGTGGCTCGAACTCTGATGCGTAACACGCCTCGCGGGGTTTCCGCAGGTGGAATTTTGGGGGTGTTACAAATGTTGTCAAATTCGCGGCGCGCAATCACTGTATCTAGATCAAGGTTTCTTCTCATGATTCCTTAATCAATGTGCCGCGTATGCAATGCTGTGGTCTCGTTGCATCGACGTGCAATCGTGACTTTGTCGTGAAGCGTTACATAATTGCAACTCTAGCTCCTTAGCTCTTGGTTGCAGGGTTGGCATGAATTTCATTCTTATCCACCATGTATCTTAAAGTTCTCACTTTGCGAATTCGAAATCCGTTTTTCGACTTCTTAGTACATAACCGTTCTTTCTCTAAGAGTTGCAAGGTAAGTTGCAGTTGTTGCTCATGACCTTCCTTGGTCGTTGGCCATATAAGAATGTAGTCAATAAATATAATCATGATCTCTCCAGGTACGGCTTACACGTTCGATTCATGAGGTCCATGAATATTGTCGATGCATGTGTTAACCCAAAAGGTACGACAAGGAACTCGTAATGCTTGAAGCGAGTCTTAAAGGTCGTTTTAGGGATATTTCCTTCTTGTATTCACAGTTGTGGACATCCTGTCCTCAAGTTGATCTTCGAGTGGTAACTAGAACCTTACGATTGGTCTGTTCTTATTATCAATCCTTGGCAAAGGATGCAAATCCTTGATATCCAATTTTCTGGAATTGATGCAAAGTGTAAACTGTCAACTTTCTCATTGTGTCCTTAACTAAGGATGTCATGTCCTTAATTTCCTCTGTCTAGCAGCTCCTTCAATTATATTGGCGATTCATGCTTCGCGGACGAAGTTAGTCGGTAAGGCGTCATTCGGCATTAGTGCCACTCCTGGCACGAGATTTATCCTATGCTCCTCTTAGCGCTGTGGAGGTATTCCTGGCAAGTCTTCAGAAAAGACTACTGGAACTTCTTCCGTCATGGGGATGTTCTCAGGCTCTGCAGTCTACTCGAAGGCGTTTCTGTGTCTCTTCGACCAAAGAGAGATGTCGCAGACTCACGGTCTAGTACCCTTACAACTATTGCAGGAAGGTTGTATATTATAAATGTTTCATTATTCGCAAAAGGGATGCGACTGATTTTCCTTATATCGAATGTCTTCAGCTCTATACTTTGGATTTCCAATCCATGCTGACTATCATATCATGACTTCCCAAGTTAATGGTAACAGAAGGTTCCGGCCTTCTGAGTCCCCAAAATACAATCCTTAGTTGCTTCGTTTGCTTAAACTAGCCTTCTATACGCCCTTTTCTAAGGGATACAGGACGTCTATTCTACTGGAAACTAGGCCAAGTAGTTTCTTAAGTTCTAAGCATGCAAGGTTAAAGTTGATGCCAGTATTAATAAAAAAATAGATGCATAAGGTTGGTTAATAGGGAACGTACCCGTAACCGCATCTGGATCCGGGCGTGCTTCATAAGTTTTGATCGTGAAAACCCTTCCTTGCTTGCTTCTTCCTAGGGAAATCTTTCCTAGCGTGCCCTGCTTTACCACATTTGTAGCAACCTGGTACTCTACCTTTATTTCTTTTGTCCGGATCCTTCGCCCAACAAGCATCCTTGTTGTGTCCTTCTTTCCCACACTTTCCGCACTTAGGCCTCAGACATCGACCTTTATGGTGAAAATTGCATTCCGAGCACCTCGGCTTAGTCCCCGAGTAGACCTTACCACCAGCCTTATTAGTGGCTCCAGAAGTTTTCCTGTCATGCAGCGGGTTTACTTTCTTTCTTTTGTTTGCTTTAGAGCTTCCATGGCTGACTTGGGTGCTTATCTTAAGGTTTGAAGACTTCCTCTTCTTGTTGTCTGATGACTCCACATGAGTCTCTTTGTTGTTATCCTCAGATTCCGAAAATTTTCCCATGCGTAGAGCTTCTTCAGTAAGAGTGACACTTAAATCGATAGCCTCTGCAATGGTTGAGGGCTTTGAGGTAGTAACCATGCTCCTGATCTGAGGTGCAAGTCCCCAAATGAATCGTTCAACCCTCTTGAATTCCGGTTTGACTAAGTAGGGGACGACCCTAGACAAGTTGTGAAATCGCTGGACATATTCAGGAATCTTCGGCCCGTCCATTTTCAAATTCCAGAACTCCACCTCAAGCTTCTGGATTTTGGCCCTAGAATAGTATTTCTTTTCCATCATTTCCTTGAGCTCGTCCCAGCTCAGTGCATAAGCAGCATCTGCACCAAGGGTTTGAACCTGAAGGTTCCACCAGGAGGGTGCGCCATCTAAGAATAACCCTGAGATAAAGGTAACTCTCTGCTGGGGTGAACAGTTACTCATTCTTAGAACGGAGTCAGTCTGTTTTGCCCAACGGACAAATGCAACGGCACCTCCTGAGCCATCAAAATTCAGTGGCTTGCAATCCAGGAATTGTTTATAGGTGCAGCCAGTTGGAGGGTTATTTCCGGAAGTGCCACCGCTGTGTTCGGAGCGGAGGGCTTCATGTCGTGCAATTGCATGCGTGATACGTTCTTGAAGCTCAGCTTCTGTCCTTGGTAACATACTAATGTCTGTGTCGCGTCTGGGCGGCATTCTCTTCTGTCAAAATGGTATGAAGTAGGTTAGACGACACTCCATATTTGTCTATGAGGTACATAGCACCATAAGCCATCATGTAATCACCTAATTTCACATGTGTATATAATCAACAATGTATGAGCGAGGAAACAACTACTGAGCCTTCATAGGCTTGGCTACTTGGCTTATTGTTTGTAATAATGTACTCGAGGCTACATCGCCTTGGTCATTCAGGTTTCAGTTATTTCCTGCTATATTGGTTTTCTTAGGTCTTTAGCTTTACTGATGTGTATATTTTCCTAGAGACGGGGTTCTTCATGTGGGGGTGATAGAGAGTGTAACGTCACTGAATCTTTCTGAATGTTATTCATTTTCTCTTGCTTAAATATCGTTTCTCAAACGTCTCGTACACGGGTAGACATAAAGTAGGCAAGACAGGTTTCCTACTTTATAAAGTGCTAAAGCACTGGTCTAGGTATTGTTCTACCATATGAAGGTGTGAACACCTAGAGTTTATTTTTGGAGGAATGATGATCATCAATCTGACCCGTAGAGTCCACCAGGATTTCCATGCACTACAAGTTGTTATTATGTGGGCCCCCGTAATAATAAATTGTCTTGCACAGTTACCCCAGTTTTCTCTTGTCCAAGCAGATGATCAATCAATGAGGGGACACTACTGTCCTTATACTTCTATCATGGAAAGGACCATTTCGATGGTCCACACGCTAACACTCGTTATCGTTACACGCGAATAAGCACGATGATTAAATGAAGTAGGAATAAAGAGAATTCCCAGTAGTTGGAGGGGCACCTTCAAGATGAATACTTCATCTTCCTTTCTGGTCAAGTATGTCGTCAATCTCGCTTCACAAAAGCCGCAGGGATCTCGTCCCGTTGATTAAGAATTCGTTCAAGGTTGCCGCCTCTACCTCGTCATCATCACCGTAGTCAGGCACCTTCACGATCGAGAGGGAAGAGCAGCCATCTCCTACGGAAGCAAGCTCAGAATCTTGTTTGGTAATCACTCTAGCTATCAGTTTTGCAATGAACGCGAGGTCGATAGCTTCATTGTGCGAGTTACGTGTAGTAATAGGTGTCGGAGTCGAAAGTATCTTATTCACGTCAATAATAATTCCGTACACTTATTTGTATGTATGTATATCAATAACAAATATGTTACTTAGCATAAACAAGCAATTTGATGCATTATATCACGTATATCTCTCGTTTATTCTTTGGGGGTCATTTTGTCTTTGGCAAGTCTAACTCGTGTAGAATATGCCTTAGTTGGCACCTTATCTTGAGGGTATTCCCTACTAGTTTCCTTGCCTTGTCTCTTCTTTGAAAAATGTTTGACTCATACATCTTGACGCTTACGTGAATGCAACGAAAAACCTTTTTGTAAAATGTTTTTTTGTGAGAGAACTCTAGTGATTGTAGTCTAGACTCGAGAACGAATCCTAGTTCACTACAATCGAAGCTCTGATACCAAACTATCACACCCTGACTTTTGCGGAAGCGTATGATGTGTGGCTGGTTTAATATCATTGCATTCAATCGTAATAAACAACCACATGATCAAAACCATGTTCATCCATTCATAAAATTTGAGTATTACAAACACTGGTTATTCAAGTTTTTAAAACACAACCTTCGACTAGGTTATAAACCAACAAAAGTGGATGACATCTATACTTGAAGTCTACTTCTAGTTACGACACCCGCGCCCAAGATCCATCCTGTCACCTGAAATACATGTAATTTTGGAAAACGTCAACAAAAATTTGAGCGAGTTCATGCGTTTTGTATGAGTATTGTAATCTTGTAAATCTTTGAGAGACTCCTTTGTAAACAGGTATGAAAAGCGTGTATGAACATGAATGTTTTTCAAGGACTTTAAGGCATGTGAGGACATAGGAAGCACTCGTAATGGCTTATACCCTTGTCGATTTTCCTCGACTGTGTCGATTAACCTCGACTGTGTCAATTTACCTTGACTGTGTCAATTTCCCTTGACTATGTTGATTACCCTCGACTGTGTCGATTAACCTCGACTGGGACTCCGAAGCACTACTAGGTACTAGTTGTGACCATGAGTGGGGTTCGGCCGTACCCGTTAGATCTAACCCTCGTCCCTAGTTAAGTATTAATGGCATTTCAATATCTAGTCTATGCTCACATGATCTAGTATTTCATAGGCATTTCATACCGTTTAAGTATTCGTAACATGTATTCCACCCCCGAGAGTTATAAAACAAAAAACAATTAAAGAAAAGGGGGAGCATGAACTCACAGTTTTGCATCTTCAATACTCGTAACTCAGATCTCGTCAGCAAACACGACTACCTACAATGTGCTAGGGTCTATTAGACGAGTGGGTTGTGCCTTGCCTTAGTATTCATGTTTTGAGTTACATTTCCTTTATGTTTTTAACGTTATCCAGAGTTATAATACTTCTCAAGTATTTATTCTCGTATTTTCTTCCCAAGGATGGAAGTATTTTATAGATGCGTATTTGTATTCTCGTATCGTAGTTTCCAAAATAATATATTTTCAAGAAAATATATATTTTTCCCATACATCATCTGTCTTCTAAATATACTAAGAAAATATATTTTTATCTCCCAAAAATTATATATTTTCCTCTTGTTTGAAGGTATGACATAACTTGGTAATATGTACAAAAATCTTATTTTCACTTCTTGTATCCAAAATAATATTTTCCAAAAATATGTTTGTAGCGGTATTCTCCGGTATACTTCATAAGTTGCGTTCTATCGTTCGGTTCTATAATATTGTGTGTGTAACTTATATATTATCCCTTGATTTTCTTGGTATTATTTTGTATTTTAGATCCTAAAATAATACAACTATTACACAAAGTATACACATAAGCACGCCCAATGTGTCTTTAATGTAAAAAATATATATTCTAAATATATTTTTATCCATTTTTATTTACAAAACCAACCTCCAATACTTGTATTTTTGTTACAAAATTATGGCGAAGTTTGTATTTGAAAAACATAGTTTAAAATACACTAGTAAAAACTTATTTAGAAAATATTTTCTAAGTGTTGGAATTTTTAGAAAATTTCGCCACAGTTTCCTTTGTAAATGGAGGTGTCCATGCTATTTAGCATATCATTTTCTTTTCAAAAATCATTCATACAATCAACAACAAATCACTAATCATCTTGTACTTACCAAGTGCAAAACTATTCCGTTTACAATATAACATGAGCTTGATCTTTCACAAAAACGCGTAGTAACTTCGTAAGGTGTTTAGTAGCCTTAGTTACCCTCTAAAATATATTTACTACTTGGTAAACTTCATTCTTGAAGATTTTAGATGTTTACAACTTGTAAACATATTTTACAAAAATGTTTCTTTATTAGACCTTCTTGTTTCTCTAGTGTTTATACACTTGTTTTTCCACTAAAAATGGTGTAAGTTTAGTAAAAACCATGATCTTTCAAAAATCATATTTTGAACTTGGTTTTCTTGGAAAATCATTCATAAATCTTGGATCTACAAGTTTAATAGCTCACTTTGTTTATTACTTTTCAAGAAATCATTTTGCTTATCAAGTTCATGTCCATATGTGAAGATGATTATCTTATGTTGTTACATAATCATCTTCCTACTTGCTAGATTATGTGTTAAATCACCATCTAGCAAGCTTCATGTGATGATTAACATCATCATCTCAAGAAATCAACAAACAAATATCACTCATGCACTAAACAACATCATTTCAACAAGATTTCATCTTATGTTTCAAGATTCAAGTGTATGTCTTTTAGTGTTCTTGTGTTAATCATCATATATCTTTTATCCAATAAAAATATGAAGTATCAATGGTGAAAAAGGATCTTACTACTAGCTTCAAGCTAGGGAAGAACAATGGTGAAGATGAAGTGGATAAAAGCAAACAAAGGAGGTCCTTCAAGTTCCGTGAGCACCGAGCTTCCTAAACCACCTTGTAACACTTTGAGATAACCTTGGATTGCTTGGAAATGGCTTGAAGGATGATGATGATGATAAAAGGGGGTGTTGGGTCGTAGCCTTAAGGGAGAAGAGGGAGGAGTTGTGGTGGTGTGTAATGTGATGAAGATGGAGGATTATGGTCCACTATATAACTCCTAATCCCTTTTGTCCAATGGTCTTTGTGTCTACATAAGTACATGCACAATCTTACACAAGATTATGGAAGATTTCTAGTAATCTAGGAGATTAGGAAATCTTGAAGTGGGGCCACCTCAAGGGCCGTAAATTTTAGCATGGGTGGGGGGGGTTAATTGTAACTTGAATGATAAAGGGGGTAATTAGTTAGGGTGTTAAGTGTAATATCTAATGTTTAGTGTCTATGATGCTTTATGTAGAATGTTTAACTGTTTGGGGACCATAACTAGCTCAGAGAAAATAAAATAATGTTTTTAGCAGTATTTTAGTGTTTCGAGTATTGTCCGGTTGTTCGGTTACATACCGATTCGTTAAAGTGTTAAGTTATACCGTATAGTGTCCTTTATGTAACTTTTTGTGACACTTTTAATTTCCGACACTGAGGAAAGCATACAGGTCCATTTTGTGACACCCTGACTTTTGCGGAAGCGTGATTATGGTGTGACTTTCTTGCTGTCATTGCATTCGACCATATCAAACAACTATATGATAAAACCAAATATTTATCATCCATAAAATGAGTTTAAAACATAACAACATTGTCTAAATCGTAGACTTCAAATTCAAGTTTTACAAACCATATGAATTGTGTAAAAGTTCGCTAAGGACTCGTCAAAAGATATTAGTTGTAATCAAAGTTTGGAAGACGTGTCTCGTCCAGGATTAAGACACACTGACCAAACCCAAAGACCATGGATGACATCTTTATACTTAACGTGACTTGAAACTCCAACGCCCACCAGATCCATACTTAATTTCCTGAAATACATGTAGTTTGAAAAACATCAACAAAAGTTGAGCGAGTTCATGTGTAGTGTATGAATAAGCCTTTAAAGTATGTCTGTATAAATGTATGTCCCTGGTATGTAGCAATAAGGAAAAACAGATCGATCAATGTGTAACTAATACATTAATAAGTAACATGGCCTAGGAAGCGCTCAAACCTGTATGCGTATTTCGTACCGGCCCCTCCGGCGGAACGACATAGTCACCACATGCAGCCACTCGCAGGCCCATGGGTGGGGCTCGCAACACCCAATAGATCTATCACTCATGTCCCTCGGTCCTACGATGAGGATTAATGGCCTTCAGTGTTATACCCACCTTTCACATGATCTAAGTAGTAAACCCTCCTTAAGCTAACCATACCACGTATAAAAGTGTATGTAATAATTGTAACATGTATTTCACCCCCGAAGTATAAAACTGAAAACAGTTAAAAAAAGGGGGACATGAACTCACAATATTGCATCTTCAGTATGTGTAACCCAAGTCTCCTCAGCAAACACGACTACCTACAGTATACTAACATCTATTAGACGAACGGGTCGTGCCTTTGCTTAGTATGAAGGTTTTTGAGTTACGTTTCTTGTATTCCCAATATTATTCCAAGTTATAGTTATTAGTTAAAATGATTATTTCAACTCTAAATTATACTTCATTTTGGAATAATTATTAAACAATATTTTTGTATTAGTACTTCTCCAGTATTTTAACTTCGTATTTCCTTCCCAAGAATGGGGGTATCTCATACATATGTATTCGTATTTTTGTATGTGTGTCTTCAGCCATGTATTGGCGTCGTATTCCGGTGTATTATTCCAACTAAAAAAATATACCAATATATTCCTAATATATATTTCCAAAACAATATCTTTTCAAGTCTCACTTAGAAAATATATATAACTTATTTGTCAAAAATAATGTATTCCAAGAAAATATATATTTTTCCCAAAAATCATATATTTTCTAAATATACTTAGGAAAATATATTTTTAACTCCCCAAAAACAATATATTTTCTCTTTGTCGAAAATATGATATACTTGGTAATATGTACGAGAATCATATTTTCACTCCTTTCGTTTCCACAATAATACTTGCCAAAAATATATTTATAAGAATATTTTCCGAAATATTTCATAAGTTACGTTTTATCGTTCGGCTTTACAATATTAAGTGTGTAACTTACATTTCATTCCTTGTGATTTTTGGTATTATTTTGAAGTTGTAAATGTCATGGTATTTTGTTAAGTTATATTATATTACCCTAAAATAATATAACTATTCCACAAAATAAATAAATATCCACACAAGTGTCTTAGTCTAAAATATATATTCTAAATATATATTTATCCATTTGTATTTACAAAAACCAACCTCCGATACTTGTATTTTGTTACAAACATTATGGCGAGGTTTATATTTGAAAAGCAAAGTTAAAAAAAAAATACACTTGTAAATACTTGTAAGAAAATATTTTCTAAGTGTTGGAATTTTTGGAAAATTTCACATAGTTCCCTTTGTAAATGGAGGTGTCCATGCTATTTAGCATATCATTTTCTTTTCGAAAATCATTCAAACAATCAACAACAAATCACTAAACCATATTACACTTACCAAGTGCAAAGACTATATATTTTCCATAATGACATGAACTTGGTTTTTCACAAAAACGCGTAGTAACTTGGTAAAGCGTTTAGTGGTATTAGTTATTTCCCAAAATATATTTACTTTTGTTAAAATTTCATTCTCGGGATTTTTAGATGTTCACAACTGGTGAACATATTTTACAAAAAAAATATTTATTTACAACATTTTCATGTGTCACTAGCATCCATATACTTATTTTATTTCCAAAAAAATAGTGTAAGTATATGTAAGAATCATGATCTTTCAAAAACCGTCTTTTAAACTTCGTTTTCTTTAGAAAAAGCATTTGTAAATCTCGGATCTACATGATCGCTAACTCACTTTGTTTACTTATTTTTCAAGAAACCATCTTTATTTATCAAGTTCATATTTTTATTAGAAGATGATCATTTTACGCAAACACAAACATCTTCTAATCTTGTTAAATCATGTTTGTAATCATGATCTAACAAGTTCAATAGGATGATCAACATCACATTACTAAGAAATCAACAAGCAAATATCATCATATTCAAACAACATCATTTCAACATTATTTCATCATGTTTCATCTTATGAAAGCTTCATGTTCAAGATTTATGCTTATGTTCTTTTAGTGTTCATATGATTTCATCATAATATAACTATTAACCACAAAAAAGATGAAGTATCAAGAGTTTAAAGAAGTCTTACAACTAGCTTAAAGCTAGAGAAGATCACAAGTGAAAATGGAGTGGTTAATAGCACACAAGAGAGGTCCTTCAAGATCCGAGTGCACCGAGCTTCCTAATTCACCTTCTAGCACCTCAAGAGAAGCTTGGATTGTATGAATTAAAAATGAAAATGGTTGGTGTGTATAGGGTATGTTCGGCCGTAGCTTATTTGTAGAGGGAGAGAAGAAGTTGAGTGGAGTGAAGGTGATTGGTGATTAAGTTCTTATAACCCACTAATTATTTTAACCAATGGTCTTCATGTTTCATAAGTACAACACAAGATCCACCAAATCCCAATAAAAGATCACATGGGGATTATCGAGAAGATTAGGAAATCTTGCGGTTGGGGCCATGTGAGCCGTCATTTACATGGGGGGGGGGGTTTGTAAATTGTTGGTAGATAGGTAATTAGTTAGGGGTTAAAATGTAAAGTCTAATGTTTAGTGTGTTACATGTTTTATGTAGAAAGTTAAGTGTTCGGGAACCAATACTAACTTAGAAAAATAAGAACAATACTTTTTGCAATAATTTAATGTTCCGGGTAATGTCCGGTTGTTCGGTTAAATACCGTTCCGTTAAAGTGCTAAGTTATTCCGTAAAGTGTCTTTTATGTAACTTTTTGTGACACTTTCAATTCCTGACACTTAGGAAAGGATACAGGACCATTTTGCCATATTTTTGCACATTACTAGCATGTTAAAATGCTGAATTTTGTTGTTAAATGCAGAATTCTGCACTTAGAATAGGTTTTAGGCACTTTCCGGCACCTAAACTATCACCTAGTGACGCAGTTTTATGGTCCTTACTTCCCTACACTCCCTACTAGTGTAGTACCTTGTATCTGGCTCATACAAGCCTCAAAACATTGTCTGTCTATATACAGGCATTGTCAGCATGTTTTTGAGTTATCCGCTCACTGTGCTAACTTTGCTTTGTGCATCAAGTTTGTCACTAATGTTTGTGTGTAATAAATAGAGTGACAGTATGAAATGTGATGCATATGTATGTATGTAACAGAAATCAGAAAGCAGTTTAATCATTAATTGTATTAAGCACAGTCATTAAGCAAAAATTTAATATTAAATAACTATACGGAAGCATGCAAATTTGACAGTTGTCACATTCTCCCCCTGTTAAGAAAATTTCGTCCTCGAAATTCATACTATGTTATCTCCTTAATGTCACGAGACGTGTAAATGTATAATCTAGTGTAACCTAGTTCACAAGGGTTCAATAAAAGTGGAGTCTTGACTAGTAGAATTCTCAAACAATCGGTCACAATAAGCAAATGAGTTTTCACAAACCATAGCACCCGCTATATGAACTCGAACTCAACAACTTAAATACGAAGTGATCTGTCAACTTTCGAATAATTAAACGATAAGGATTTGTGTGTTGACATTCTTGAATTGCGAAAGATACGCCGAATGAAATGTAAGCGAATCTGGTGTATTTTGTCTTGACTCGTAGTTGCATCAGGAATGTTTAAATGACTAGTCAAACCAAAGTATGTGTAGTTTTGTGTGAAACTATTGACTATGATTAGCACAAGCTACAAATTTGCAATTGACATCACAAGGTGTCGTATTGACAAGATTCAACAGTAGTGGTGACTGAACAAGTTTACTGTGTTTGAGATCAAATGAAAGTGTACTGAAACAATCCGAGGATTTGATTTACACAAAGCCGCAGAGTTTTCAATTGAACGTGGAATATCAAAGAACCACTGTTTCCGATTGGAGATGAAAAGGTAATGAGTACCACAAGGCATTCAGTCAACAAGGAAAGTATCGTTAGGGGGGGTACACCGCGTCATGAAATGAATATAGGTACCATTGTCTTATCACGCAACTGTGTTGAGACTGCTTTAACTGTGATAAACAAAATTGATTTAGAGCAAGTCAATAAGTAAGCAACTAAATCCGTGTATAAAGTGAGTGACCTGTAACGCCTCGTACTTTGATCTTTCTATTTATAGCATTGTATCTTGTACTTTCCAAAGTCAGTCAGATGTACCCTCATCGTATCCTATTCATTTCCAAATTGTATTTCGAGACTTGAATCATAGTGAAAAGTGCATTGTTTTGATCATATTCTTGTTTAAATTTATGTGGTGATTAAGCATGTTAAACTATGTCAAACACGTAAAAACAATTGAAAGATATCCAAATCCCAACTCTTAAATCAAGCGTTGTCAAGAGATTTCCCTAAACCGTTCAAAAATCAGGAATTCGTACGTTAATTCGGTAAAATACCCAAAATTGAGTTAAATCAAATAATTATAATATTTATTATTATTAATTAAATAATTTAATATTCTAAATAATTAAATAAGTTAGTATTGGAAATAAATAAAAAGGAATTTTATTGAATTTTAATAAATTTAAGCTAACTAGGTTAGTGAATTCGTTATAACATTGAAAATAACCTGGTTAAGTCTAACCTGGTTAGTAATTACCAAAGGAGACAACTAACTGAGTTAGAAAACTCAGTTAGTTCAGTTAAGTCAAAAAATGAAACAAAAGGGGGGGGGGGGTCTTCTGGGTGAGAACCGGCCCCTTATAAGACTCGAACTCGCGACCTACACGATTACAAACGAACTCTCAACCACTCGGCCGGGCATGCCACATCCGAATATATTAGGAAACATATTACTTTTACATACTGATTGACAGTTCAAACCTATTACTACTGCCGCCCAAACGTGACAGCAACACCGGTCAACTTTCCTTGCACAAGCAACATTCCTATTATGTTCCGGCTATCAATCACTGATTTATTGTTACCAAACCCGGCCAAGTTTCCTCGTTTACGGGATTGACTGCCATTTACACCCCGCGTTTCCGTAATTACGAGATCGTTTCCAAATCCTTGAGACCTCCGACCACCCTATATAAACCGGAACACCACGCACACCTCACACATCCACCTTCGTCTTCACCGGAACCGCAACCACCTTCAAAACCGCCGGAAGACCACCTGCAACTACCTCACCTTCCACCTCTCGAACACCCACCTTTCTCTACCTTTCACCCCGTTTAGACCGCCGGAGACCACCGCCCACCGTCGGAGATTCCGCCGCTTCCTTGCCGGAACCACCAGCGAAGCCGACGCCGCCGGTAACTTCTTCTCCGGTTACGTTTTCTTTTATTTCCGGCCATGCTTTATTTCTGTTAGTGATATTCTTATTATTATTATTATTATTATTATTATTATTATTATTATTATTATTATTATTATTATTATTATTATTATTATTATTATTCTTAATGTTATTTAACCAATTGTTATTAAGATATGGATTATTATTATTAAATAACTATCAGCATTACAATACTATTAATAATATTATTATTATTATCACCCTTATTATTAAGTTATTATGAATATCAATTACTGTTATTTTTATTACTATTATAAATGTTATAGTAATATTACCATTTTATAATTATCAATATTGTTAATATCATTTTTAATATTATTGAAATTATTACTAAATATAAATTCAGTATTTTTTTAATAATATTATTACTGATAATCAGACTTATTATTATTAACCTATATTATTATTATTATTAATCTGAAATAAATATTATTGTTATATTTATTTTCAGAATTAATATCATTAATTAGAATTTATCATTTTTAGAAAAATTATTATTGTTATTATTTTCAGTGTAATAAATCCAATTATTATTATCACTAGAAATTCAATTATTAATATTATTAATAATACCAAAGATTATTGGTACTATATAATTAATTTTATACGAGTATATCAGATTTATTACTATTAATAACCTATATTAGAATTGTTGTTCTATAAATATATAATTCTATTAAAATTATTATGACTATTATTATTTTTTTAAAAATAATGTCCCCTTTGTTTTTAGAAATTTCATAGACTATCGTTAATTCCACAAATTTTCGTTATCATATTAATCATTAACGAATTCCCAAATCATAACTAGGGTAAATCTCTTGACTTGTTGCAACACTTGGATCCAATCCACTCTCGTAATTCTTTTCCAAGAAACGTAACGCAAACTAAGGTGAGTATACATGACCCATTTTCTATTTTCCACTTTTGGGTGCAATATGTATTCTATATCAAACATCACAATCACATCAAACATTTTACGCACACTCTATCCTTACCCTATGTGATACATTTTAATCATGTTAGACATGTTATGCTAATGTAAACACTCATGACTATGTGTTTATTAACTTCGTACAAGCCTCCCCTAACAATGGTAGCGCTATAGGTTGAGAAACGCCCCTCCCGTTATATTAGCGGGTATTGTTAGGTTAATCTATGTTAAAACCACCCATACTCTTTTGGGTAGGCACTTTAATTGCGTTAAACTTTGGTTTGGACACATAGAGTAACATCGTTTCGAGTATATACTGTTAACATGGTATTGTATTCACATTTGGATATGAGCAACATTTTAAACACGTATTATGCTATGTATGAAAACTTGTATACTCGCCAACATGCTTTTGTTGATTTTACTTTAATACATATTGCAGGTTGATGTTCAAGAAATAAAGCAATCAAGTTAGGATGGAACTAGAAACCCATTTTAGCATAGTATTTTATTATGTTTAAATTATGATGTACTTGAAAACAATGTATTCCCATTTGATATTTATGAAATGAATTTAATTCATATTGACACAATAGTGTTATGTTGTTTTGAGCAATTTGTTCGTCTCATCCCGATGTTTCCGCCATCGGTTGGGGTGTGACAGATTGGTATCAGAGCCATAACTATAGGGAATTAGGTAGGATTGCCTTACTTTTGCCTGGTCTATAGTAGGAGTACTCTGATACCAGATTGGTATCAGAGCCATGACTATAGGGAATTAGGATGCCTTGCCTAGTCTATAGTTTAGGAGCTTTTTCACTATGTGTTGCTTAAAACAACTTCCTTTCTATCTTTTATGCTTCCCTCTACTTTCTTTTGGACTCTTAATATACATGCCTTTCCTAAGGCTAACACAATACACACTTGGAGGCTTTGAAAACACTCTTACAACACAATCGAAGAGACTCATCAAGATAGGGGTGATTCCCACACTTGGTGATGATTTTCACTCAGCTATACTTTGATTTTTGCACGAAATCTACCCTCAAGTTAGGAGTGATATCCAAACCTTGATGGGAGTTTTCCATTTCATATTCCAGTGGACACTTATCTTAGGATAAGTACCAACCACATTAGGGTACGATGTTATCAAGTTAGAGGTGATACTCGCATCTTGTTAACTAGTCCCACTCCTCGATTTTCGCTCTCGCCAAAGTTTTGATTTCCCAATCAATTAAGGACGTGTAGTAACTGGAAGGACAAATATCGTTAGTCGCTCCTCGATGAGAGTATTTGTCTATTAGGCCAAAGCATGTTTCCTTAATTCGAGAGGGTCTTCGATTCACTTTGGAAGTGTCATATGTTACGTTCCGTGACAATCCATGTTTTATGTTAAACCTCTTTTATGTTATCTCAATTTCTGTGTGATTTTACATTGAGCGTTATCTTCATTTCAGTCTAGGAAGTCACAATTTACACTATTGTCGCAATCTAAAACAATTAATGATACTCCTTCGTGAACAAATTAAATTTATCATGCTTTTATCATACATGTTACCCTATGTGAAAATTCATGTCACTTTATTCATGTTATACTATGTGAAATTCTATGTGAAACAAGGTGCTATATGGTGCATTCATGAAAACAAGTTTTTCCTAAACAAACAATATGATCAAGGTCTCATCTATTCTCATTTTTGAAAAAAAAATATTATTCAACTTTTCTAAAGTCTTTCTCTTAGATTTCGAGGACGAAATCTCCTAAAGTAGGGGAGACTATAACGCCTCGTACTTTTGATCTTTCTATTTATAACATAGTATCTTGTACTTTCCAAAGTCAGTCAGCTGTACCCTCATCGTATCCTATTCATTTCCAAATTGTATTTCGAGACTTGAATCATAGTGAAAAATGCATTGTTTTGATCATATTCTTGTTTAAATTTATGTGGTGATTAAGCATGTTAAACTATGTCAAACACGTAAAAACAATTGAAAGATATCCAAATCCCAACTCTTAAATCAAGCGTTGTCAAGAGATTTCCCTAAACCGTTCAAAAATCAGGAATTCGTACGTTAATTCGGTAAAATACCCAAAATTGAGTTAAATCAAATAATTATAATATTTATTATTATTAATTAAATAATTTAATATTCTAAATAATTAAATAAGTTAGTATTGGAAATAAATAAAAAGGAATTTTATTGAATTTTAATAAATTTAAGCTAACTAGGTTAGTGAATTCGTTATAACATTGAAAATAACCTGGTTAAGTCTAACCTGGTTAGTAATTACCAAAGGAGACAACTAACTGAGTTAGAAAACTCAGTTAGTTCAGTTAAGTCAAAAAATGAAACAAAAAGGGGGGGGGGGTCTCCTGGGTGAGAACCGGCCCCTTATAAGACTCGAACTCGCGACCTACACGATTACAAACGAACTCTCAACCACTCGGCCGGGCATGCCACATCCGAATATATTAGGAAACATATTACTTTTACATACTGATTGACAGTTCAAACCTATTACTACTGCCGCCCAAACGTGACAGCAACAACACCGGTCAACTTTCCTTGTACAAGCAACATTCCTATTATGTTCCGGCTATCAATCACTGATTTATTGTTACCAAACCCGGCCAAGTTTCCTCGTTTACGGGATTGACTGCCATTTACACCCCGCGTTTCCGTAATTACGAGATCGTTTCCAAATCCTTGAGACCTCCGACCACCCTATATAAACCGGAACACCACGCACACCTCACACATCCACCTTCGTCTTCACCGGAACCGCAACCACCTTCAAAACCGCCGGAAGACCACCTACAACTACCTCACCTTCCACCTCTCGAACACCCACCTTTCTCTACCTTTCACCACGTTTAGACCGCCGGAGACCACCGCCCACCGTCGGAGATTCCGCCGCTGCCTTGCCGGAACCACCAGCGAAGCCGACGCCGCCGGTAACTTCTTCTCCGGTTACGTTTTCTTTTATTTCCGGCCATGCTTTGTTTCTGTTAGTGATATTCTTATTACTATTACTATTATTATTATTATTATTATTATTATTATTATTATTATTATTATTATTATTATTATTATTATTATTATTATTATTATTCTTAATGTTATTTAACCAATTGTTATTAAGATATGGATTATTATTATTAAATAACTATCAGCATTACAATACTATTAATAATATTATTATTATCACCCTTATTATTAAGTTATTATGAATATCAATTATTGTTATTTTTATTACTATTATAAATGTTATAATAATATTACCATTTTATAATTATCAATATTGTTAATATCATTTTTAATATTATTGAAATTATTACTAAATATAAATTCAGTATTTTTTTAATAATATTATTACTGATAATCAGACTTATTATTATTAACCTATATTATTATTATTAATAATCTGAAATAAATATTATTGTTATATTTATTTTCAAAATTAATATCATTAATTAGAATTTATCATTTTTAGAAAAATTATTATTGTTATTATTTTCAGTGTAATAAATCCAATTATTATCATTAGAAATTCAATTATTAATATTATTAATAATACCAAAGATTATTGGTATTATATAATTAATTTTATACGAGTATATCAGATTTATTACTATTAATAACCTATATTAGAATTGTTGTTCTATAAATATATAATTCTATTAAAATTATTATGACTATTATTATTTTTTTTAAAAATAAGGTCCCCTTTGTTTTTAGAAATTTCATAGACTATCGTTAATTCCACAAATTTTCGTTATCATATTAATCATTAACGAATTCCCAAATCATAACTAGGGTAAATCTCTTGACTTGTTGCAACACTTGGATCCAATCCACTCTCGTAATTCTTTTCCAAGAAACGCAACGCAAACTAAGGTCAGTATACATGACCCATTTTCTATTTTCCACTTTTGGGTGCAATATGTATTCTATATCAAACATCACAATCACATCAAACATTTTACGCACACTCTATCCTTACCCTATGTGATACATTTTAATCATGTTAGACATGTTATGCTAATGTAAACACTCATGACTATGTGTTCATTAACTTCGTACAAGCCTCCCCTAACAATGGTAGCGCTATAGGTTGAGAAACGCCCCTCCCGTTATATTAACGGGTATTGTTAGGTTAATCTATGTTAAAACCACCCATACTCTTTTGGGTAGGCACTTTAATTGCGTTAAACTTTGGTTTGGACACATAGAGTAACATCGTTACGAGTATATACTGTTAACATGGTATTGTATTCACATTTGGATATGAGCAACATTTTAAACACGTATTATGCTATGTATGAAAACTTGTATACTCGCCAACATGCTTTTGTTGATTTTATTTTAATACATATTGCAGGTTGATGTTCAAGAAATAAAGCAATCAAGTTAGGATGGAACTAGAAACCCATTTTAGCATAGTATTTTATTATGTTTAAATTATGATGTACTTGAAAACAATGTATTCCCATTTGATATTTATGAAATGAATTTAATTCATATTGTCACAATAGTGTTATGTTGTTTTGAGCAATTTGTTCGTCTCATCCCGATGTTTCCGCCATCGGTTGGGATGTGACATGACCAAAATAGCGCAAGCTTCAATTTTGTGAAGGTATCACCGTGAGGTATCAACAACGATTTAGTGGAGTCGCAGACCAACCAAGCCTAGCACAACTCAAAATGAAAGGATCTTCGCAAAATATTTGAATATGATACTCTCAATACATCATATGACGTCTTAAACTGAATATGCGAAATGGATAAGTTCAAGCAATTGAACTTGGTTTCAGCGTGACCCTGCAATAAATATATGTATCAACAAAGGAATCTCGGCATGGTCACCAAGATAAACCATGAATGTAACTTGAAATAAATGAAGTCTCAAGAAAGTGTGTTGACTTGATAACAAAAGAGCCAACAATTGCAATAATGTAGATTGTTTGAATCGTAAACCAATAGTTAGCTTTAGCAAAATAATATTTGAGCTTCAATGAGGCGTTTATTCGAAATGAAATCGCATGCCTAGCAAATGGTGCATGTGACATATAAGTTTCCAATAAAAGGAATAATGAGTATCTGTTAAAATGAAGAAATGCCCAAATATCGAAGCAAATGTGTGTTCGCTCTCAGCGAAGAAAATTAACGCTATGCAACTACCATTAAGGGGAGTAGAGATTAAAAACATCTACTCGTTAGAAACAAAAGCGAAGATTTTAACAAAAGAAATTCAGGTACTTTCTGCTTGGTTAACTGAAATAGCATATATGTCAGGATAATGATGTTTGACTGAGTTAATAGATGTGGTTCCTGGGCAACCTTCACGAGTTTGGGCCTGGGTTTCCAAAGGTCCTAAGTGCAAGTTTTTCTAGATTCTCAAAGTTTCGTATTCGGTGCAAAATTGTTATGTGCATCATGTAGGAAACACCATTTTGTGTACGTTAAAACAAGTTATTGTCCCACAATTTCCCCGGTATACTTTCTTTCTGAATTTGCAGCTATCGACACTCGATCATCGATCAGTCGGAAAATAGTAGTTGGATCCTCACAGTTAGTTAAATAAGTAATTCGTTAATCCTTAGCAAGAGTCACCGACTCTTGTTGGTTAGCTCGTTCGGCTCCTGGTAGTCTGATGTTCGTACGAAAGCTATCGTCCTTCATCTTAATAAGCAAAACTGGGGTTACCCAAAGTGGGAACTTGGTCTGTTATCTTCCTTCTCTATCAGCTACTGGAGCTACACTGTCAATCCTTGCAACTTCGAAGGTGTATGTCGTTAAGGTGCATTAACAGCAGGCGCAGCGCCCGGAATCAAGTTAATGCGAAATTCGACTTGTCGTCGAGGAGATAATTCTGGTAAGTCTTCGGGGAAGACTTCAGGGTATTCTCTTATCACAGGGATATCTTTGAGTTTAGGTTCCTTGGTTCCCTTGTCCACGACATGAGCCTAGAAAACAACACATCCTTTGTGCGAAAAATTTCCGTATCTTCAATGACTGATAATCTATAAGGGCGTATCCTGCTCCATGAATTATGATCGTTTCTCCATTCGTCATCGGAATGCGGATAACAATCTTCGTTTGATTGCTTGATAGCCAGTCCATCCCAATTATTACATCAAAGCTTCCCTTAAGCTATTTCTACCGAATACCGGATATCTATCTTGCTTACTATTAAAACAGGTATATTCTAAAGCTAAAATTTGTCAACAATATCAAATAGCACAGACGCAAATCATTGACTATTATGAGGCGTACCGATAGCCATGTTTGGATCCTGGCGTGCTTCCCTAGCTCCGGTGTTAGACATTCTTCCCACGATTTTGTTTAATCTCCCTTGGGCAATCTTTCCTAAAGTGCCCCTATCACCGCAGTTATAACATCCCTTACCTTTCTTTCCACGTTTCGTCTCATGCCAACATGTTTCCCCGTTGTGCCCCACTTTGCCACAGTTGTCACACTTTCCATTTTTACATCGCCCAGTATGATGTCGTCGACACTTGTCGCATTGAGGTTGTTTACCTGTGTACTCTTTTCCCTTTTTGGCCTTGTTGTTGCTATTCGTCTGAGTACCCTGCTTGAATTTTGCGAACTTCCTCTTGTTGTCTCCAGAAGACTCTACATGAATCTCCTTTTTATCCTAAGAGGTTGAAAATTTGTTCAACCTAATTGCCTCTTCAGTCAAGGTCACACTTAAATCAATGGCCTCAGCGATCATTGCAGGCTTTAATGTCGTCACCATGCTCATGATTTGGGGTGCCAATCAACAAATAAAACGCTCAATCTTTTTAAATTCTGGTTCTACCATGTAGGGGACAATACGCGATAGAACATGGAATTTCTCCACGTATTCAGCTATTTCTGGTCCTTCCATCTTCAAGTTCCAGAACTCAGTTTCCATCTTCTGGCTTTCTGCTCTCGAACAGTATTTCTTATGCAATAGTTCTTTCAGTTGATCCCATGTCAAAGCATACGCAGCAGCCTCGCCCATTGTCTGAACCTAGAGTTTCCACCATGACAGAGCCCCATCTTGGAATAGTCCGGAAACGTACGTAACCTGATGCTCTGGGGTGCATTTGCTCACACGTAAAACAGAATCCGTCTTCTCAATCCAGCGTACGAAGGCTACGGCACCCCCAGTGCCGTCGAAATTCAGGGGCTTGCAGCCCAAACACTGCTTGTAGGTGCAGCCGTTGGGTGGGTTATTTCCTGAGGTGCCTCCACTGTGCTCGGAGCGAAGGGCCTCATACTGTGCGATGGCCTATAAGAGGCGCTCTTGCATTTCCGCCTCTGTTGTCGGTAGAGAGTTGTTGGTACCGGTGTTTCCTTGAGTCGACATCTTCCTAGAAGAAGATCGGTCGGGTCAGGTCTTATTAAAGTCGTAAGTGTGACAACCGGTAATTTACGCTCTTAATTACGTGATTAACGGGTGATTAACGTGATAATAAATAGTGCTTACGACGCTAATTAACTTAATTAGGCCCTTGGAGTGCCCAGGAACGTTTGTCCAGCTATACAGTGCGCGTGTGGTGATTTATGGGAATCTGCTAAATATGACGCGACAACGGACTAATACCGTACGAAATACTGACAACGCCGACAAACACGGAATTTCTAAGAATATTTTATGCTTATGGAATATGGATCGCGATATCAGGTCTCGTAGGAATTACGGGCCACTCACACGCGAGATGGGCTTGTGGGCCCTGGGCCCAAGCCCAAAACCCACAAGCCTAAACCCGCACATAACATACAAGATCTCTAGGCAATACTCATAAAATCTTACAGAATATTTACAAGATATTCAAAATCTCTAAAACATCTCGATAAATCTTTCCAAAAGATTTATGTCTCATAAAGATGGACACAAGAAATATTCAAGAGATCTCTATAGATCTATACATACTGGACATAAGGTAATGACACTAGTTAATACCCATAAAAATGAGTATAAAACTTACCTGCTTCCTTCTTGCTACACACACACAAACCACATAAATTCACTGCCAAACACCCTCTAGATTACTCCCTCTCTCGATCTCACCTAAACAAACAAACACAGAGAAGTTATCTTCTCCAAATCACACACACACCCTCATGCTTTCCCTCTCCCTTCTCGGTGAAACCTACAGCCGGTCGACGACCAGCACACCCCCCCTTTTCCGATTAACAGAATGGAACATCACCACCACCGTGAGGTGGTGGTGCGGCGGCGACCGAACAGAACAGAGAGAGAGAGAGGAAGAAGAGAGAGAGAGAGGAGGCGAGATAGAGAGAGAGGCTGAAGAGGGAGAAAGAACGGCAGAAGAAGGAGCGGCGCCGCCGCTCACGGCGGCGGCAGTGGCGGAGACGACGTTCCGGCGATTGCTGTCGGCGGTGGTGGTAGTGACCGGAGGTCCTTGTCTGGGACCGGTGGTCCCTGCCTCGAGCCCGTGGTCCTTGGTCGGTCCGTCAAGTTTCACGGTAAGAACCCTCCCCGTTTCTTTGGTTCTGATGATTTTTGTTTTGGTTCTGATGATTTTGATGGTGATGATGGTGGTGATGGCTGACACCACAGCCGACCGGCGTCGGAGTCACCACTGGCACCAGTAACAACACCGCCGACAGGTTCGAGCTTGGTTCAAGTTAGAGTAGTTATGGTTCCAGGACAGGTTCAACAGTTCGGGTTCCGGTCGAACATTGTTCGGGTCAACACTCGGTCAAAACTGGTCAGAGCTGGTCAAGACAGTCAACAGAGGCCAACGGTTCGGTTCGGGTCAGCCCGGTTCGAGACAGATTATGAAGCGGTTCAGTTGACTCGGTCAAATTGAGTCAACTCAGTCAACCCGAGTCAACTCAGTTGACTCGGTCAACACAGTCGGCTCACTCGACATATTGACGGAAGACTTGGTAAAGATTTATCGACAGGATTATTTACGTTATATTATGGTTTTATTACGTGAAACGAGCTCTCGAAACCGACTGATTATAAATTACATTCGTCATATAATTGACAAAGTTTGCATATAGTTGAATCTTGATTAAATTGTGTTGAATTTTTGAAAATAAAACGACAACTTGTGTTGTCGGGGGCGTCCTAAAACAGAGGAAACTCTGCTCGTTTTTCGAGAAAAACCCTTAAACACGACACGTATTGTATTTAAAAAACGACGCTTAATGGAATTCGAGTTTATAAAACTTCAAACTTTGATAGTTCCAAACGCTTTTACAAATAAATATAATGTTATATTTATTTCGAACGTCGTTAATTTGTATAACTTCTATAAAATAAATATAGCTTATATATTTATTTCAAGTATCAAACAACATGATCTTGTTTTATAAAATAAATATAGATGTATATTTATTTCAAACACACGAATTCTTTTACAAAATAGCTACAGTCTATCTATTCAACGACTCGATGAAGTTCTTATAGAATAAATATAATATTTTATACTTATTACGAACGCCGAAACGGCATATACATATATTTTGGCAAAATATACAAGACGCAATATATATAATACAAGCTTATTATACAATACTTTCATACGAATATTCCTACATACTCAAACGACTTCTCGCGACAATTTAACTTAGTCATTTTCATTAAGTTAACTATTTACCGTCAAATCGTTCGATCAACGATTCGGTAGAGCTCGGTAACACGTAGATTAGTTACCACATTATTCGAAACTTATTAGATATTCCGTGTTAGGAATACTGTAGAATGCACGCTAGCAAGTCGAGCCTTGGAAACGACATCAAGAAGTCGTAAATTAGCTAGCTTTGCACAGGAATATTCAGGTGAGTTCATAACCCCACATTTTTACACTTTTATAAATGTTTTCGGGGTGGAAAGACATGCACTTTTTGCAAAGCATACAAGAATTAAATATTTTTAAACCATGTTACAAAGAACACAAATGGTTTACGAAAAGCTTATGGTTTATACCGGTTTTCCAAACAAGCGTATTTTTCTGAAAATACAAATACAAGAGTTTAAAAATACGTGAGTTATCGTATGAAAATATAAAAATATAAGATATGCACTTGGTGAGGACGAGAACCAAGTAGGATGCGTTATGAGAAATGATAATAAGAAACGCACTTGGTGAGTACGAGAACCAAGTAGGATGCTTTATGAGAAATGATAACAAAAAAAACGCACTTGGTGAGAACAAGAACCAAGTAGGATGCGTTATGAGAAATAGTGTCACGAATAGGGTACAGAAGCACCATTAATCAACAATATACCTAGACCGCAAAACAAAAGGTTAGATCTAACGGGTGCCTGGCAGCCACACTCTCGGTGAGGGCGAGAATCGAGTAGTGCTTTTGTGTCTCAGAATATACCAATTAAATGCCTTAGGTTTGGTGACTTCCTATGTCGTGTCACATGTTAATGGCTTTGCAACCCATTAATAGTCCTGATATTTACAGGAATACTTTGATTACATAAAAATTCATACCATACTAAAACTTGATTTATACTTGAGTACGTGGGGTACTCAAGAAAACTTGAATTAAACTTGAGTACGTGGGGTACTCAAGAAAACGGGAATTATACTTGAGAACGTGGGGTACTCAAGAGAAATGTGAATTATACATAGGTACATGGTGTACACATGAATACTTGTTTTACATATGAAAACATGATTTATACATGAATACATGATTTGTACAAGAAAATGATTTTAAAATTCGTTTTCTCAAACAATACTTCAAAAACCGGTTATTCAAAAAGATTTACTTCAAATCTTTTACAAACAAACTATGAACTCGCTCAACTTTATGTTGATTTTTCGCATGTTTCTTTCTCAGGTTGCATTTTAAGACAAGGCACGGTTGGAATAGGAGGACCATGAAGAGTCGGGTACTTAGTGGCGTTCATTTTCTAAATGACTTAGATTGTTTGCTTCCGCTATGCAATGAAGATACCAGTCCAGTCACGCCAAGGCTATGATAATTTCGGGGTGTGACAGTAAGTACAAAAGCATCTTCTTAACGAATGAGACCCAGGAGGTGTATTACATATATGTATACACGCAGTTGTTATAACAATCAATCACATATCGTCACAATTATAGCACAACTTGTAGATAGGAATGTAGCAATTAAGCATGTAGCATTATAGTTATAGCACAAATATGCAGATCAACAACGTGCTTAGCGAGGGCATAGCGACTGAGCTTCCATTAGTCATTGACCAGGAAGTATTGTTATATGTTTAATGGGGAATGTGACGATTGAGCTTTCATCGTTTATCGACCACACTCACGTTGTTTACAAAATGCATTACGTCAAAAGGGACACAGAGTTACCCTACCCTTGCCCAATAAGTCTGTCAGTGTATCAAAATCACGTGGTCAAAAGTAGCCTTTAAAAAGTCTCCGCAATCCCAACTCATTTGTAGTGTCCTTGCCCAAGAGTAATGTAATCCGCATAAATCTGGAAACCAACTATACTGGTGACTGAGGTGGAGGAGGAAAGAAAGTAAACTGCTAGCATGCGTAAACTCCTCCTCGAGCTTGTATATACGTCAAAGTAGTTAACTGATCAGCCGCTTGATAGTAAAGAAACAAGCATCAAAAACCTGGGAAAGACGTTATAGCAGCAGGTGAGAGCGCAAAAGAAGTCTTTGATAATTGTGGAGGATCGAAGTATGCTGGCAATAAACAGGGTGGAGGTTGTGGTGTCAGCTCGAGCTCCAAAACTTTACGACTTATATCCTCAGACTGTAGCTGATGTTCCAGGAGCACTCATTCCGTGTGTAGCCTCCATAATGTGAGGGATGGCAAGGGTCTAAAACCAGCATAGTGTTTTATAGGAACCATCTAAATGGATCGTCCAACGTTGTAGAGGTGAATGAAGCAAACGGTACGACCTGTGAGGTTGGGAAAAATGCTGCTGGAGCAAAAAGATCGTTGTGCGGGTGCTGACCCGGGATGTCTTGAAAGAAAGCAATAGGCAAACTGGTGTGATGAACGTCGGACTCCACAGGAGGAAAGGAGTAACATTAGCGGGTGCGGGTGCAGTGGCAATTGTCCCGAAGGAAGATCAACAGGTGCAGGTATGGGTTCAGGTACAAAGGGCGCAATGTCTGTTAAACCAAAAGGAATAAGGTTATGATTGAACAAGGGCGTAGGATCAGTAAGTGCAACATCAAGTCGGCCCACAAGGAACTAGATCTGCCTCAAGGGCAGGTTCTGGGTCATGTGAGGGTATGTGATCTTGAGTAGGTGTTAGTGCAGTAGTCAAAGCGGCATCGTCGTCCGTGTCTGTAGCAAAAAGCGGTAACCTGCCTGTCCGTAAAGCCGTAAATGTCACAGATTCAAAGGAGTCTGAAATCGAACGTATTCTAGAATCAGAGGATAGCTTGATAATAGGGATCTCAAAACGTAAAATTAGTAACAACGTTCTCATCTAACTTTCCATCATCCTGGGTGTCAACGGGAGGATCATCAACAAGCAAATTAATGTCATCATTAAACAATTTATCAAGAGGCAAATCCTCGACGGAAATAACCACGAGAGGTACGACACCGAGGATCGAAGCCAGGAGGTGCTCTTCACCGAAGGTTCCAAATGGTAAGGTGGTCGTGGACCGAAACAAGAATGACAGGAAGATTCTCGTCGAGGAAGCCATCAGCAAGGGTAATTCGCCAAAGTCTGGGAGCACGGACGGTTGGAAGTCATCCTCATCCTTGGTCAGCATGTCAGGGTCACTCTCAGTGTCTGACGTAAATATCTCCGGCACAGGTACAACCTCATCATCTGTGGCGGTGGCTGTAGGGTCGTCATCAGTTGACAATTCGTTCCCTGAGGAAGGTGACGTGTGTGCCGGTACATAATAGTCGTAGCATGCATATTCACAGTAATCTTTAACACTTTGTGTATTGCAAATAAAGACAATTCATAATGTAATCATGTATCCACATATTCGTCCTAGTCTTCCCAGACTATCCCACCCAGCCTCTCAGACTGAACTCCCTAGTCTCTCAGACTAACTCCCTGGTCTCTAAGACGAAATCTCCCCAGTCTCTAAGACTAACTCCTCGGTCTCTAAGACCAAATC
The DNA here is from genome assembly GCF_002127325.2 of Helianthus annuus. NCBI lineage: Eukaryota > Viridiplantae > Streptophyta > Magnoliopsida > Asterales > Asteraceae > Helianthus > Helianthus annuus. The sequence goes on from NC_035448.2 coordinate 69,391,513, forward strand.
TCCCCACTCTCTAAGACTAACCCCCTGGTCTCTAAGACCAAATCTCCCCAGTCTCTAAGACTAAATCCCTGGTTTCTAAGACCAACTTTCCCAGTCTCTAAGACTAAATCCCTGGTCTCTAAGACCAAATCTCCCCAGTCTCTAAGACTGATCTCCCTTAGTCTCTAAGACTGATCCTCCCTCATTCTCTAAGACTGATCCTCCCTCAGTCTCTAAGACTAATCCTCCCTCAGTCTCTAAGACTGAACTATAAACATAAATTTTGAAATGTGTATTTGTGCCTTTTGTTTGTAAAAATGTTTGTTCCCTGGATCTGGACGTTTTGTGTATGCAATGAAAACATGTCGTAAAACGTTTTCATGAGAGCCCTAATGATCGTAGTCTAGACTCGAGAAAGAATCCTAGTTCGCTACGAACCTGGCTCTGATACCAAGCTGTCACACCCTGACTTTTGCGGAAGCGTGATTATGGTGTGACTTTCTTGCTATCATTGCATTCAACCATATCAAACAACTATATGATAAAACCAAAGATTTGTCATCCATAAAATGAGTTTAAAACATAGCAACATTGTCTAAATCGTAGACTTCAAATTCAAGTTTTACAAACCATATGAATTGTGTAAAAGTTCGCTAAGGACTCGTCAAAAGATATTAGTTATAATCAAAGTTTGGAAGACGTGTCTCGTCCAGTATTAAGACACACTGACCAAACCCAAAGACCATGGATGACATCTTTATACTTAACGTGACTTGAAACTCCAACGCCCACCAGATCCATATTTAATTTCCTGAAATACATGTAGTTTGAAAAACATCAACAAAAGTTGAGCGAGTTCATGTGTAGTGTATGAATAAGCCTTTAAAGTATGTCTGTATAAATGTATGTCCCTGGTATGTAGCAATAAGGAAAAACAGATCAATTAATGTGTAGCTAATACATTAATAAGTGACATGGCCTAGGAAGCACTCAAACCTGTATGCGTATTTCGTACCGGCCCCTCCGGCGGAACAACATAGTCACCACATGCAGCCACTCGCAGGCCCATGGGTGGGGCTCGCAACACCCAATAGATCTATCACTCATGTCCCTCGGTCCTACGATGAGGATTAATGGCCTTAAGTGTTATACCCACCTTTCACATGATCTAAGTAGTAAACCCTCCTTAAGCTAACCATACCACGTATAAAAGTGTCTGTAATAATTGTAACATGTATTTCACCCCCGAAGTATAAAACTGAAAACAGTTAAAAAAGGGGGGGAAATGAACTCACAGTATTGCGTCTTCAGTATGTGTAACCCAAGTCTCCTCAGCAAGCAAACACGACTACCTACAGTGTACTAACGTCTATTAGATGAACGGGCAGTGCCTTTGTTTAGTATGAAGGTTTTTGAGTTACGTTTCTTGTATTCCCAATATTATTCCAAGTTATAATTATTAGTTAAAATAATTATTTCAACTCTAAATTATACGTCATTTTGGAATAATTGTTAAACAATATTTTTGTATTAGTACTCCTCTAGTATTTTAACTTCGTATTTCCTTCCCAAGGATGGGGGTATCTCATACATATGCATTCATATTTTTGTATGTGTCTTTAGCCATGTATTGGCGTCGTATTCCGGTGTATTATTTCAATTAAAAAAATATACCAATATATTCCCAATATATATTTCCAAAACAATATCTTTTCAAGTCTCACTTAGAAAATATATATAACTTATTTGTCAAAAATAATTTATTCCAACAAAATATATATTTTTCCCAAAAATCATATATTTTCTAAATATACTTAGGAAAATATATTTTTAACTCCCCAAAAACAATATATTTTCTCTTTGTCGAAAATATGATATACTTGGTAATATGTACAAGAATCATATTTTCACTCCTTTCGTTTCCAAAATAATACTTGCCAAAAATATATTTATAAGAGTTCCGAAATATTTCATAAGTTACGTTTTATTGTTCGGCTTTACAATATTAAGTGTGTAACTTACATTTCATTCCTTGTGATTTTTGGTATTATTTTGGAGTTGTAAATGTCATGGTATTTTGTTAAGTCATATTATTTTACCCTAAAATAATATAACTATTCCACAAAATAAACAAATATCCACACAAGTGTCTTAGTATGAAATATATATTCTAAATATATATTTATCCATTTGTATTTACAAAAACCAACCTCCGATACTTGTACTTTGTTACAAACATTATGGCAAGGTTTATATTTGAAAAGAAAAGTTAAAAAAAAATACACTTGTAAATACTTGTTAGAAAATATTTTCTAAGTGTTGGAATTTTTGGAAAATTTTGCCATAGTTCCCTTGTAAATGGAGGTGTCCATGCTATTTAGCATATCATTTTCTTTTCGAAAATCATTCAAACAATCAACAACAAATCACGAAACCATATTACACTTACCAAGTGCAAAGACTATATATTTTCCATACTGACATGAACTTGGTTTTTGTTAGTGCATGCATCTGTCGACTTCGTCTTGTATCGAGTCTTGTACTAGATAGGTTAGATCAGGGCACGTTATACGAGAAAATAGGAGAATTAAGGTTGTATTAATGTTGATTTCGCTTGAAATGATGTTAGGCAGTTTCAAGCGGAATCACAACATAGTGATTTCGCTTGAACTGATCCTGGACACTTTCAAGCGGAATCTCGCCCCTATAAATACCTTACAAGCGAAATCAATTGTAACATTCCTGATTTTCATACCGAGGTGTTGCCGGTGTGATTTCTGCTTGTAATCATTGTTAGATCAATCAACAAGGTGTTTAAAGTGAAGAACAAGTTGTTTCTAAGTCAGTTTCTTAGTTTCCGCCTCTGAAACTGATCAAAACTCCTCTGAACGACTCGTTCGGGTCAACTACACGATCCTACAAGTGGTATCAGAGCACATGAGGAGGAGTTCTGCAGAATTCAGCTGGAATTCATTGTGTTTTCTTACTTCTACACCTTCTTTCTTCAATTGAACAAGTTTTAACGGTCGAAATGGTCTGAATTTTTCACAACATATAGGAAATTGCATTTTAACAAAGCCTTGAAGGAATCAGATTAAAATTCGCAGTAAAAATGGTAGAAATGGTCCTTAGATGTGATTCCGCTCGAATGAACAATTTTTGATTTCGCTTCAAACAGGTTATCCCGCTTGAATGTTACAAGCGAAATCAGGGTTATTACTTCATAGTTGTTATTCCGCTTGAAGAATTTCAAGCGAAATCTGTGATTTCGCTCCAGACAGACTATTTGTGATTCCGCTTCAAATAGGGTTGTTGGGTATTTCGCTTGAAACTACAAGTGTAGTGTTTCCGCTTGAAGTATTATCCTGTTTGATTTTGATTCTGCTTGAGAGTAACAGGTTTTGAAAAACGTGATACCGAATCATGAGTGAAGAATTCTACAACGCGTTCGCCACATCTCCAACTACTCCGGCTTCCATTGCTCAAAACATGAACTTAGAAAACGAGACCGGAACGTTACAAAAGCTCCCGAAGCTAATGAGCATTGAAGAGTATTACGGATGGAAAGATGGATTCGAAAACTGGGTTCAAGCTAACCATCTGAGATCATGGGAGTATATTCTGAGGAAGTATGTTCTACCACATACTGATTTGCAAGTTGAGAAAACAATTTCTGAATTCTCTGACACAGAACGTGATATGTACAAAGCTGAAAAAATGATGATTAGTCTACTTCAGCAAGCTATCAAAGAAGACATCTTTGTGTTGCTTCAACATGACAAGACCTCAAAATCAATCTGGGATGCTCTTCGAATCAAGTTTGAGGGAAGTGAAAATATGATTAAGAGTAAAAAGGCACTACTCAAGAAGGAATTTGATCTTTTTAGCAGTCTGCCCGGAGAACATACAAAGAAGCTAATTGAAAGATACTGCCACTTAGTGCGATCCATGTCAATGCTAAGCATAACCAAAGATCGTGAAGAATGGGTCGACAAGTTAGCTGACGCTTTACCGCAAAAAGAGTGGGGTACTTACTTGATGATTCTGAAGAACACTGGAGTATATGATGGGTTAACAATTTCCCAGTTCATCGAGAAAATTGAAGGTCAAGATCTGGAACAGCAGAAGATTGCGAGGATGAATAATCCGAGTGGTCAACAAGATGTGAAAATGTACTACAAAGGCAGTGTTCCAGAAGTTGAAAGAAGTCCAAAGATTCAAACTGCTTTTAGTGCTGGAGACTCATCTGAAAATGTTGATCAAAGTTCAAACAAAAGTAGTGGATTCTCTTCATATCCAAGTGTTAATCCAAAAGATACAACATCAAGCTTTCAGAATCAAAGTTCTAAAAGTGGAAATGGTTATGTGATACAATGCAACATTGCTTTGAATCTTCCTGATGGTCAAAGTTTCTCTGAAGAAGTTGCAAAAGATCACATGGCATTACTTGGTTCCGTGCTATTATCTTATGAAGGTTTGGTTGCAAGGAGGATCAGAAATCCTATGCTGACAAAGGAGGATTACGATCAGATAGACGCTGAAGAGATGGAGCTCATGGACATCAAATGGTGTCTAGCTAGTCTTCTGAGAAGAGCAGAAAAGTTCAAATTGATTACTGGAAGAAATGACTTTCTTGATGCACATGTTTCTGCTTTAGGTTTTGATAAATCTAAAGTTACTTGTTTTCGATGCAGGGAGAAAGGCCATTTCAAGAGGGAATGCAAGAACAGAGAAGCTAGTGAAGCAAAGAATCCGTTTGGAAAAGATGATTACTACCGGAAAGCCATATATCAACAAGTTGGTCAGCAGCAACAACAAGAACCACAAGTGGCTCATGGTAGAAAAGTGATCGAGGATTCAAAGAGAGCATGTCTGGTGAATCAAGAAGATTTTAACTGGAACAAGTACATCTCATCTGATAGCAAAGCATGCTTAATCAATCAGGATGATGAAAGATTACCTGAAGGTTTTAGCTGGGATATGTTTGTTGATGAAAAAGGAGAATTTAAAGCTTTCATTGTTAAGATAGTGAAAGAACCGGATATGTTTACCGAGTGGATGAAATCCATTGGTGTTAATGTGAAGAATGAAGAAGAAAAGTCTGTATCATCAGAAGAAAATTCACAGAGTTCAAATGAAAGTTCAGAAAGAGAAGCTGTTTTTGATCAAACACCATCTGATTTTGGTTCTTCGGATGATAATTCTGAAAAGTCAATTGAGTTCGATCAGTCACCAACTGATGACAGTAGTGATGATGAGGAAGAAAAACATATTAATGTTGCAAAATCTCATCTCTCTCCTGAAAGTTTTCATTTTTATTTTGCAGATCGTCTGGAGAAGCTAAAGGAGAAACGAGCAGCAAAAGAACAAAAGCAAATGAAACCTGAAAGTGTTGTTCAAAATGAAGAAGTTAAAAGTGTTGCTGAGGAGATTGCTGAACCAGAAAAGATGCATGAAGCTGAAAAAGTTGTTGAAGTTGAGAAAATAATCGAAGTAGAAAAGATTGTGGAGGTCATCAAGCCTTGCACAAAGTGTCTAGAAACATGCAAGGAATGTGCAGCTAAAGATGAAAAGCTGGCTGAGTATGAGAAGATGAAGGAGCAATTACTGTTCAATTTCAACTATGTGAAAGAGTCTTATGAGTTTTGAATAGAACAGTAACTGGTCTTCAAAAGGCAAATTCTGAAAGGGAACAAGCATTAACCATGATGAATGTTGTGATGATGACAAAACAGAAAGCTATAAATTTCTACATCGAAGAAAGTGCAAATTGGAAACAAGAGTTGAAGACCTAGAAAATTGAGAATGAGAGAATCAGACAATTATTACAGAGTTATTCTAGTTCTGATTATCTTATTGATCGAATTTATCCAACTGTTGCAGGTTTTGAAGCATTTAAGGATGACAAGTCAAAGAACAAGGATACTGATAAGAAACCGACTGTTAGCTATAACAAGTGTCCGCCTCCAATCTGGGAAGGTTATTCTCCCAGAAAACCAAATGAGGAGCAAGTCAAAAAGGCAGTCAATATAAAGTTAAAAACTGACACAACTGATGATTTACCAGAAAACATTGATGTCACTTTCACATCGTCTGACACTGATCATGAGTCTGAGTTAATCAAAAAGGTAGTCGATCAGGTGTTGGATACTGATGAGGAGTCTGAGTCAAATTCTGAGTCTGGAGGTTCATGTTCGTCAGTCAACAGTCAAAAGACGTCGGTTAAAAGGGCTTACAGTAAAGAATTTTTATTATCAAAATCGAATTTGAATGATGAAACATTTGAAGTAGCATATACTTTGAATGATTCTGACAAATTATACCCTGACAAAGAGTTTCCAATAAGAAGTGTTAGATTTGAGATGATCAAAAAGGTTTTCAAAATGACAGAAATTAATATTTCTGAAATAAAAAATTTAAATCTTACTGGAAACCCTAAAAAATACACTTCAAGAGTTCAACAACGTCTAAACAAGAAAAAGGGTTACAGTTCTGGTTCTAGTTTTCAAAAGAAACCAAACCATAACGGTAATTTCAAAAAGAAAGGTTTAGGTTTTATTCCACCGGAAAATTATAAAAATGAGAAAAATTCTAAAACAAACACAAAATTTGTTTCAGGAGGAAGTGTTGAAGAGGAACAGAAGAAACCTTTCTGGAGACAATCAAACCAGGAGTTTCTTGCTGAGAGGAAGAGAACAGGAACTGGAGTTTTTCATCCAAAAGAGACTCGAACCTATTTTAAATACAATGAAGCTGGTCACATTGCATGGAATTGTCCGACAAATGCTAAGACAAAACAGGGAGTTTCTGAAAAACTCAAAGGAAAAGTTATTGATGTTGAACCACCAACTGAAAAGTTTAAAATTTTTGAAAATTCCACTCATTAAGTTGGTGAGTGTTCGAAGAAAAATTTTTACAAAAAGAAAGCAAAGGACAACCAAATGTGGGTTGTTAAGAAATTGTCTGAAAAAGTAGGCGATGAATTTGGTTCCACAAAGCCAGATGAGCTACATGTTGAGGAAAAAGATGAGAATTCAGTATCTTCAGTGAATGATGATGATTTTCCATCACTGAAGATTGAAAAAGTTAAACAGAAAATTGGTAAGGTTGAAATCTCGGATCAATTTTATTCCGAAAAGAAAGAATTTGATGTCGAGAAAACATTCAATGGGAATGTTAAGAAAATGTTTGGGAAAATGGTCGAGGGAAAGGCCAAAGGGGTTAAAGATTTTTATGCTACAAAGAAGGCAACTTATAATCCAACTGAACAAGAGTTAAAAAACACCCAAGGTTGGTCAGACTTGGGTGAAAATTCTTTTCCCTTGAAAAATCTGACTTGCCGGAGATCCCAAGTTTGTAATCGCGGATCAGGAATCGGCATCATTCTTAATAATTGTTTTAGTAAATGAAGTTTTAATTGGTTACATTTTACAGATGATGGACTATGCCGGAGCTTCCAGGTTGGTAAGTATGAAGCAAGAATCGGCATTTTGATTGGTAAATTGATTCAGTGTAGATGTTCTATTCCTACACTTAGTGACAGGTGATGTTGTTCTTACAAGTGGTACAGTGATCTGATCTGATCTTATTCGTGATTACTCAAGGTCATTAATTTGAACTTGATGTAATCTTCATACAAGTGGTTAAATGAACAAGATGATGAATCCGTCCCTACAAGTGGTAAAAGCAAACTTAAGTGTTTTGAAATCTAAATGAGAAAATAGTTTGTTGAAAGGGGGAGTTCTGATTGTTTATGCCTAGTGAATGGAGAATTGAAGCGATTTGATATCGGCTGTCAATTTACTTGTATAGTTTGTTTTTCAAAATTTGTTTTTACTAAGTGGGTCAAGAGCTCATTTTTGTTTTCAAATTTCGTTAAATGTGTTTCCATTTTAGGGGGAGTAAAACTTCAGAAAATCCAAAAACATTAGAAAATTTGAAAAAGCCAAAAACATGATAAAATCAAAAATGAGTTTTTGTTGTGAAAAAGAGGAAATGATAGTACATCAGTGGACTGTCACAACATGCTAAAGAAATGGAAAGTTTAAAATGTGATAAACAATCTCATTGCGAATATGCCAGTAGGTTTTTACACATTTAGTATATTGTGACGAGATATAAACCTAAATTTCAAACTTGCTTATATCGTGGGTAACATTTTCTTGGATATATGGGTAACCCTCGAAATCTTGTTTGAAAGGTCCCTCTTTCTGAGATACTAGGTCTTTATACTCAGTGATATCTGGGGTATTATCCCGGGACTTCTGCTGAATGAAAATTCTGACCTAGTCCCCGTATAATACTTTTTTGCAAATGCTTGAAATATAGCACCACCCTCAGCATAAAAAATGATGAAACATTGAAAAATGCTAATCATGTGTTGTTGAAGAAAAGATCCTCTAAAGGGGACACACCAAAAGTCGAGCCGTCATCTCTCTGCTGAACGGAAGTTCTGACCTGAGCTCTCACGGTTTTGCATCTAACCCTTTACAGATATCATCTGTGGTATACTCTCCTGTAAGACTGAATATTGGGATCTGGATACGGGAGTATATTCAAGTAGTGGGATATGCGGATAAGTTTAAGTGCTTAAGACATTAATCTCGTATCTCGAAACAATTGAACTTTGTGTGAAAATTTAAGTGGACCTAATATACTGACAATCTAAGTGAATTGTTTAGAACTTAAAATGAAATGAAGCTTAACGGTGGTGGTGATTTGTCTCATAAGCTGATATGATCCTCTTACACAAACTCACAAAAATCTTGTCTGTAAATATTTCTTTACTGCATTTCTTTACAATCAAAAATCCAAAAAGATTTTTAGTGTGTTTTAGCATAAACTTTTGAAAAATTCAAAAAGATTTTTGACAACTGGTGTTGAAAAGCTGATTTTCAAAGTTCCGAGTGCTAAACATGATGACTTTTTGTGAAAGGGAGTCTGTGTTTGAAAGCAAATGTGTTTTGATCAAATTTACAAGTGGTTCATCAAGATTATAGTTAAATTTGAGGGGGGGTTTGAATATTTTAATTTGAAATGTTTAAATTTGTGAAATTTACTTTGAGGTAGAGATTGTGCAGATAACCTAAGCAGAATGAGAGCCAGGGCACGATCTTGGAACAATATCAAAAGGAGTTTGGATTCAAAAGAGCCAGGTTTATCGATCCTGAACAACTTGTGTTTAAAGAGCCAGGTTCCGATACCTGAGGACTCTGTGGACAAAGTTTGAGCCAGGAAACGATATTGAACCTGTGAAAGCCAGATTATGATCCTGAAGCTGATGATGCTGATGAACTTAAGGAATGCTAGAACATTGTAAAAGAGAGTCTGAAGTTTTTCGAGAGAAAGATCGAAAGAGTGAAGCCCAGAAGACTGATAAAGACTGAAGATGAGAAGACTCGACACGAACGACTCGTCAACATCTGAGGGGGATTCTGGTTCCGTTGCCGGGATATGAACCCGGGTCTCTCGGGTGAGAGCCGAGTATCCTGACCAACTAGACTACAACGGAAAATAGGTTAGATCAGGGCACGTTGTACGAGAAAATAGGAGAATTAAGGTTGTATTAATGCTGATTTCGCTTGAAGATGTTGATTTCGCTTGAAATGATGTTAGGCAGTTTCAAGCGGAATCACAACATAGTGATTTCGCTTGAACTGATCCTGGACACTTTCAAGCGGAATCTCGCCCCTATAAGTACCTTACAAGCGAAATCAATTGTAACATTCCTAATTTTCACACCGAGGTGCTGCAGGTGTGATTTCTACTTGTAATCATTGTTAGATCAATCAACAAGGTGTTTAAAGTGAAGAACAAGCTGTTTCTAAGTCAGTTTCTTAGTTTCCGCCTCTGAAACTGATCAAAACTCCTCTGAACGACTCGTTCGGGTCAACTACATGATCCTACAGTTTTTCACAAAAACGCGTAGTAACTTGGTAAAGCGTTTAGTGGTCTTAGTTATTTCCCAAAATATATTTACTTTTGTTAAAATTTCATTCTCGGGATTTTTAGATGTTCACAACTTGTTAACATATTTTACAAAAATATTTATTTACAACATTTTCATGTGTCACTAGCATCCATATACTTATTTTATTTCCAAAAAAAATAGTGTAAGTATATGTAAGAATCATGATCTTTCAAACACCGTCTTTTAAACTTGGTTTTCTTTAAAAAAGCATTTGTAAATCTCGGATCTACATGATCGCCAACTCACTTTGTTTACTTATTTTTCAAGAAACCATCTTTATTTATCAAGTTTATATTTTTATTAGAAGATCATCATTTTACGCAAACACAAACATCTCCTAATCTTGTTAAATCATGTTTCTAATCATGATCTAACAAGTTCTATAGGATGATCAACATCACATTACTAAGAAATCAACAAGCAAATATCATCATATTCAAAACAACATCATTTCAACATTATTTCATCATGTTTCATCTTATGTAAAGCTTCATGTTCAAGATTTATGCTTATGTTCTTTTAGTGTTCATATGATTTCATCATAATATATCTATTAACCACCAAAAAGATGAAGTATCAAGAGTTTAAAGAAGTCTTACAACTAGCTTAAAGCTAGGGAAGATCACAAGTGAAAATGGAGTGGTTAATAGCACACAAGAGAGGTCCTTCAAGATCCAAGTGCACCGAGCCTCCTAATTCACCTTCTAGCACCTCAAGACAAGCTTGGATTGTATGAATTAAAAATGAAAATGGTTGGTGTGTATAGGGTATGTTCGGCCGTAGCTTATTTGTAGAGGGAGAGAAGAAGTTGAGTGGAGTGAAGGTGATTGGTGATTAAGTTCTTATAACCCACTAATTCTTTTAACCAATGGTCTTCATGTTTCATAAGTACAACACAAGATCCACCAAATCCTAATAAAAGATCACATGGGGATTATGGAGAAGATTAGGAAATCTTGTGGTGGGGGGCCATATGAGCCGTCATTTACATGGGGGGGGGGTAATTTGTAAATTGTTGGTAGATAGGTTTTTAGTTAGGGGTTAAGATGTAAAGTCTAATGTTTAGTGTGTTACATGCTTTATGTAGAAAGTTAAGTGTTCGGGAACCAATACTAACTCAGAAAAATAAGAACAATACTTTTTGCATACAGGACCATTTTGCCATATTTTTGCACATTACTATCATGTTAAAATGCTGAATTTTGTTGTTAAATGCAGAATTCTGCACTTAGAATGGGTTTTAGGCACTTTCCGGCACCTGAACTATCACCTAGTGACGCAGTTTTTTGGTCCTTACTTCCCTACACTCCCTACTAGTGTAGTACCTTTTCTCTGGCTCATACTGGCCTCAAAACATTATCTGTCTATATACTGGCATTGTCAGCATGTTTCTGAGTTATCCGCTCACTGTGCTAACTGTGCTTTGTGCATCAAGTTTGTCACTAAAGTTTGTGTGTAATAAATAGAGTGACAGTATGAAATGTGATGCATATGTATGTATGTAACAGAAATCAGAAAGCAGTTTAATCATCAGTTGTAATTAAGCACAGTCATTAAGCATAAATTTAATATTAAATAATTGTATGGAAGCATGCAAATTTGACAGTTGTCACACATTTTGCCATATTTTTGTATGTAATAAACTTCTTAAAATGATGAATTTTACTGATTTATGCAGAATTTTGCACTTTATGTGGGTTTTAGGCACTTTCCGGCATTTTTTCTATCACTTAGAAAAGCAGTTTTGTGGTCCTTAATTCCCTACACACTATACTAGTGTATCACTTGGTCTCGGGCTCATACTGGGCCTCAAAATACTGTATGTCTATGTACTGAACTTCATCAGCATTTTAGTTTGTCTGGTAATGGTGCCAATTCTGTTTTGTGTAGCATTAGAACTATCTCGTGTTGCATGTAGCAACGATAAAAGTCTTGCAACATGAAATGCCATTGTATGTATATAACAGTAATCAAAAATTCATTTGTCTGGTAAACTAGATCATGCCCAGTTATTAGAGCACAGATTACTGTTCAATTAGTGTACGGAATGTACGGAAAAGTGACGGTTGTCACACACCTAGTCCATTTTTCATGAACTATCTGCTCAGCAGCAGTACTTTGAGTAGTAAGGTCCGCTGGCTTATTCTCTCTAAGAGCATAATCGAAATCCAGCAATCCAAGTGTAAGCATGAGGGCATCCTTCCATTCAGCAAAGTTATCACCAGTCAACGGTGGAATCCCGCAATTTGGTGCTGATAGTGGAAATAAGATGAGCAATTTATGATACTAAGAAAGAAGTCCTGATGTGATCTAAGGGCATGTTATACTAAGGCAGGCATAAATAATGACCATTTTAATTATGAAGCTGTGATATATTGTCTATTACTAACATCAAAATAATAGACTTAGTTAAAATTCTACTTAAACGAAAACAAATCAGCTTTGGCCAGAAGTGTAATCATTTAAGTATGTGTGCAAAGCAAACGTGACAAATCAGCTTTGGCTAGAAATGAGACAATCACTTTAGTTATGCACTTGTCAAGTATGCTAGACATAAATGAATTAAATCAGCTTTGGCCAGAAATTAAGACATTTTATGTTTGTAATGCATACTCAACATAGCCTTTTATAACACTTGAACAATAAATAGATGTATTAAATCAGGCTTGGCCAGAAATGATACATCAGAAGCTCATTCAAGTTAAGCTATTTTGGTTTTGTAAAAAGTTATCTGATTCTGAGTGTTTACAAAACCAGGTATTTAATAGCAAACCACTTGTTAGCGCGTCAGTTATGAGGTCTCGAGTCGCAACGTTGTTCACATGAAACAACCTAAAATAATGAGGTTTCGAGTCAGGTCCCGAGTCAGGTCTCGACTGAGTTATGAGATCTCGAGTCAGTTATGAGGTCTCGAGTCGCATCCTTGTTGTTTCGAGTCGGAACCATGGTCTCGACTACTGTATTTTATGAGATCTCGACTCATAATGAGGTCTTGAGTCGCAACCACGGTCTCGAGTTGTGAAGATTGAAGCCCTTAGTCGAAACCTCAGTGGTCTCGAGTTGAAAGTTTATGGTCTCGAGTTGAGATCTTTGTTTCGAGTTGTAAAGATTTGAGGACCCTTATGATTTCGAGTCGAGACCTTGTGGTCTCGAGTCAGGATCTGATGGTCTCGAGTTACAATCTGATGGTCTCGAGTCCACTGTTAACAGCTGTTATTGTGATAATAACTGAAAACTCGAAATTTTAGGGATTGTGGAATAATGTTTCCTGTTTTATTGCTGATCTAAACTTATCAAAAGATTTCGAAAATTATAACTGATTATCTATTAACAGTTTTCGAAAATTTTAAGAGATGTAATTCAGATCAAAAAAAGTAAAAACATCCACTAATCCAAATTATATTCCAAAACTTAAGGAATTTTCGAGTTTTTCTTAGAACATATGATGAACCCTAGAAAATTAAAACATAATTCTGGGACCCGAAACCTGAAGTCTAAGGCTTTTGCTAATAGATTTCGGACATTAATTTACCCATTACGATTTCGAGTCAATTTATTAAACATGCTTTTCCGAAAACAGTGATTTCGGCTCATTGGTACTCGAAACCAGCCGTGATTTATATGGCTTTAAAAAATTTTCTGTTTTACAGATTTTAATCCCAGAATAATGGATACGAAATTAGAACTGATTTATCAACATATACTCTGATACCACATGTTGATCAGTTCTGTTTAAACATAATGGAAAACATGTATAACATACCTGTTACAGCAGACAGGCCAGCAGTGAATCCAGTCAGAGATGCAGCCATTGAGTTTGACATACTTGTCAGGATGATCTGGTTCCTCCTTAGGGTGTAAGATTATGATGGTGATGAACCGAAACTAGGGAAGGAATCGGTTATGAAGAGAGAGCCGAAAGTGATGTTATTAGGGTTGTGTGAATTATGTAATTGTCTAACCCTTAAACTCTCTAATAATCTCCTTATATATACACCTAAGAGGAAACCTAATTATTTAATAAGGGTAATATGGTCCATCAACAATTACCAACTAATTATTAATAGGTTATTAATATATTTTAATCTATATAATATAAATGATTATAATAGTTACAAGATTAAATATTATAATAATAATATATTTAATCTCACAAATAGTTGATGAACTGACATTGTAAGAGCTCAAAAATGTTGACATAAATAGTTTTTTTTTTATCATATAAGATAATATGCATTTGTATCTAAAGTAGTTAAAAGAGTAAATTATTATTTTAGTCCCTAAGGTTTGATTAAAATTACCACTTTAGTTTAAATAGTTTTTTCTTGTTATTTTAGTCAAAATAATTTTGTTTTCTGTCATTTTAATCCATTACTTTTGTCATTTTTTGCCATTTTCATCAACCACCACCTTCTCCCACTACCCACCCTATCATAACCTTCTATCATCACCACCACCTGTCTGCACCGTCACCATTCACCCACCCACCCCACCACCATCACCACCCACCATTTCCACCACCACCAACCACTTTTCCGCCACCCACGTCATCACCCAACACCGCCGCCAATCATCGTAAAACCAACAACCACCGCCATCATCTTCACTATAAATCGGCACAACACCATCCCCCTACCATCGCACCTGCAAAAAAAATGTGGTTTGACCCAAATTCACCTAAGTTAACTAAATTTTTTGAATGGCGTTAGTGGGTTGGATGAAAATGGCAAAAAATGACAAAAGTCAGGGACTAAAATGGCAGAAAAGCAAACTATTTGGACTAAAATGGCAAAAGAAAAACTATTTATACTAAAATGACAATTTTAGTTAAAACTCAGGGATTAAAATGGCAATTTATTCTAGTCAAAAATGATAAAATGGTGTTTTATGTCACTAAGTAAAATCTATATGACATCCATATCAACTAAAACCGGTTGTGTGCTTGGTCTCCATGTAAGTAATGATTGTGCTACTAATAGACGTTTTTTTTTTATCAATATCACTAAGTTCGTAGCTAAACAAAGCTCACTTTGTATGTATACCTTAGACCAAAGGGTATGGGGGCCGGCTTAGACCTGGCCTGGCCTGGCCCGGCGCCGGTCCCCCACACTACCCCCCTCAGCCCGGCTCGTCCCAACCGGCTTCCACACGACGATCTCGCCATGCCTCCTTCTCTCACATATACCTATACATACATACATATATATACATAAAGGGGCTCATCCCCCACCCCTTTGATCCATCCCTTTTAGACCTATCCTCACTTCCGGTGACGTGACGAGTGACGTGGCGGCCCATCCTCGGTCACCATACCTTTCAGTCTTATGCAAGGAGTATATGCATTCGAACATTCTACTCAACTTATTTTAAGTTTCTTTTTTTAATATTTTTCTTATTATACCATTTATTATTTTTTGAATATCGATTTTAAACAAACTTTGGTTAGGATGTTGAACACTAGAATATTAGAATTTGCTTTAAATAGATCTAGGCCCATTTATATATTAAACACGGTCTAAGGCCCAGTCTGGATGAGAATTCGGGAATTATGGATTTATGGATTTGATTTTAAGGTTAAAAATAAGGATCTTAAGGTTATTTTTAACATATTACTAGGTTAGTTATCTATGTATAGGATCGTCTTTGAAAATCTTCGAAAAATTCTGGGTCCTGTGTGAAGATAAAATAAGAGCCCCTAAAATATAAATTTTTAAAAAGTTTTAAATATATGAAAATGAATTTAAAATTTGTGGAATCACCCGCATGTTGCGGCAGACTGCTTTTTTTTACGTGGAAACGTAGATAAAAAGCACATCATACGAACATTTGAACAACGGAATGCAAAACACGTTGTAAGGGTAAATTCAGACAATACAGAATAGTTACGTCGTAACTTTAAAAATCGTTATTTACAATCATGTAAAACCGGCATAGCCTATCCAAATTTATTTAGAAAATACATAGAGTTGAAAGAAAAAAAAAAACAAAATAAGATTTTTTTCATAAAAAATGGAACACAAAAAACTAATTGTAGATTGAATAATATTTTAAGAAATTAAAATAAATAATCATTTTTAAAATAGATTTGAGAAGTAACTATAATTACCATTTTAATGTAACACAAAATTAGTTAATTAATATCATTTGCATTTAATGTATAGGTAGCAAAGATAATGTGACAACCCGTATTTCGAACTCATTCTTGTGTAATGTTACGTGCTTATGTGAACTAGATTATGTGATTTATTGAATGATATTATGTGTAACGTGTATTGCATGCTTGTATGTATGTATCCAAACGCACAACACCACTCGACCGCACAAGGCCATTGGGCCGTATTGCTTGTACTCGGAACACATAGGCAACCCAGTAAGGGATTCGGCCCACTCCTATTGCACGTATAACACATGGGGATAGGGTATACCCCTCACATTTTGGCAAACACTATCACGCAAGAAACCCTACTCTCTTTCTCTCCTCTCAAACTCGACGGCAGCCACAACTCTCTCCCTCTCGAAGCTCTTGACTTGGCCGATTTCCTTTCTCCTCCCAATCCGGTTAGTGATAAGTGTTTTGTTGATTGAATGTTGATGTTGTTAGCGATTTTGCATGATAACCGAGGAGTCTTGTTACTATGGTTGGTTATGATGTTAATTGATAGTGTTTTGTTAAATCGGCTCTCATGTATGTTCACACAAATCGGGTTGTATGATAGAAGTCTAATGGTAATTTGTGATGTTTGATAAATCAGTCGATATGCTATATGTTCCGGATTGTCATGTGTGATGATTTAAGATTTGAATGAATGTAATCGGACCAAATCAATGAGTTGTTTGTTATTGTTATGCTTTGAATCAAGATTAGGGTTCATAAGATTTGATACTTGATTTCCCTGTTTGATCGATATTAGAGTAACTGAATATTTGGAATTATGTTAATTGGTAATCATGATAAACTTGGAAACTGATAAATGTTGTAACCGATTAAGCATGTAATTCGGGTAACTTAAAACTAATCGCACATCATGGCTGGTCGCACAAGACCTCCTAAGCGCACAAGACTAGCCACTCGCACAAGGAGTCTAGTCGCACAAGGGGGCCCAAATCACTAACACGCAAACTGTTGGGCCGGACAGCCCAAGTGTCCGGTCGCACAAGCCCACACTGATCGCACAAGCGTTGATCTTGGTCAAGTGTTGGTCCGTAGCTATGTTAAGCAATTATTGTTTTGTTATTGGACCGAGTAAGCCCAAGGCCCACTCGCACAAGGCTGGTACAATCGCACAAGTCATTTAAGCTTATGGGGCCGAGAAGTTATTTGGATTGTTTATGTTATTTGGGCCGACGTGTTTTGATCTGTTATGATATGCTGGGCCGGGTATGGTTTGGGCTTAGACATTCGTATCGCACAAGATGGTTGGGCTCGCACAAGCTCATTGGCCCAACCATCCGAATCGCACAAGTGGTGAATGTTGTACTCTTGACTGTTTACGTGCTACGTGTTTGCTATGATTCATACGTGCATTACTTGAACCAAACCTGACTTGTGTGGTAACCCCTGTTAGGACGCGGTTGACCACCCTTAGTTCAAGAACCTTTTTGTGTATCTGCCGAGCAACCCAAGGTGAGTTCACACAGCCAAGGCATGGGTTCCCAGGGTGGGAATGGGATTGGATGATTATTCGTGCGTACATAGTTAATGGAACCTAATGATATGGTCCTCAGGGTGAGGATGGTAAATGATAAGATACGGCTAGACTAGTATACCTACATGAACTGATCTTCGCACACACGCCAAGGGTTGGCTGCGATATTATGACTGATCTTCGCACACATGCCTTAGGGAGGCTGCGAACTATACATACTAAACTTCGCACACATGCCAGGGTGGCCAGCGATACAAATATACATAGTCTAGAATACTTGAGAACTTTCCCTAATCTTCGCATACATACCTAGAGGGCTGCGATACGAACTAATACGATACATGATTAAATGAACAAACGCAATGCTTACTCTACCATACTATTACTGAACTTACTTTCTGTGAACTCGCTCAACTAGTTGTTGACTCTCTGCTGCATGCCTTGCAGGACCTTAGGTACATTATGGAGCTTGCACAAGGAGGAGCAGGTCGTTGTGGGCAAATGGATCGTGATTACTTATGTCATTTCATACATTAATACTTACGATTGGGTTTTTACATTAATGCTTCCGCTACACTTAATTATGTTGGTTTTGATAAACACCTTTCGTATTGATGGATAACTATTTCTACTTATATACATGTTCAATATGATTGGTGGCTTGATCCTGGTCATGTCACGCTCCCAAGCGGTGGTATTCCGCGTGTGGGATTTTGGGGGTGTGACAGATTGGTATCAGAGCCATTGGTTATAGAGAACTCGGTTTTAATATGGGAAAACGTTTTATTAAAACCAGACTATAACCAGAACAGTGCTCTCAACGATCCACAACGACGCTTCGCTCCACGTGCAAGACTCGACATCCTAGGTAATAAGGTTTATGTTTATTGCCTGCTTGCTAGAACTATATAGAACTTTGCTCGTATTACACTTAGATACACATGACACTATTACATGAGAATACCTACGTGCTTACGCTTTTCTGTCATCGCCATACTCGCGAACCATTCTCACTTACGCAACTTTTACAATGAAGATCATGTCTGGACGAATTAACATGACTCAAGCCCAGCTAGAGGCTCTCATTCAAGCTCAAGTTGCTGCGGCACTTGCAGCTGCTCAAGCAGGTAGTATATCCTGTAGTCATAACTTACACTAGGATCTTTAGATCCTACGCTCCTAAACTAGCCCTTGTATTTAAACTTTGCCCTATTCGTACACAATAGGTCAACCAGCGCAGCAGCAAGTTTGCACCTTTAAGAATTTCATGGACTGCCGTCCAAGTACTTTCAGCGGCACAGAGGGGGCAGTGGGACTCCTCCACTGGTTTGAAAAGCTCGAGTCTGTGTTCGAGATGTGTGAATGCCCTGAGGCTCGCAGGGTGAAATACGCCACTGGCACGCTAGAAGGAATAGCACTAACTTGGTGGAACGCCCAAGTTCAGATTTTAGGGTTGGCAGCTGCTAACGCCACACCCTGGAACGACTTCAAGGAACTCATTAAGAGGGAATACTGCACGCGTGATGACATCCACAAGTTGGAGAATGAGCTCTATCACTTGAAAATGACGGGGTCAGAGATTGAAGCCTATACAAAGCGGTCAAACGAACTGGCCATTCTGTGTCCAACTATGGTGGACCCTCCAGTGAAGCGCATTGAGTTGTATCTCAAGGGACTTGCGCCAGAGATCTAGAGCTATGTTACATCGGCAAACCTCGACAACATCCAAGACATCCAGCGTCTTGCTCATCGACTCACAGATCAGGCAGTAGAACAGAACAAGCTGCCCAAACGCGTCAGTGCAACTACTACTCCAGCTGCTACTTCTGCTACACCCAACGACAACAAACGGAAATGGGATGGGGATTCCAGCAGGGGACCAGTTTCCGTTCAGTCTCAAGCACAGCAGCGCAGAACGAATGACTACCAGAATTCGAGTCAGCAATCATCTGGCAGTCAGGGGCAGGGTGGATACCGGGGAGTTCACCCACTATGCAACAAGTGTAACAGGCACCACAGTGGAAGGTGTCACAAAGAACGTTGCCAGAGATGTCTCAAGCTAGGACACGAAGCCAAAGATTGCAGGAGCTCACGACCTGCGAACCAGAATCAGCAACTTCCGCCACCAGTTCCTCAAAACCCACAGCAGTAGCAACCACAGCGTGGAAACCGGGGATGTTTCCAGTGTGGGGCAGAAGGTCATTACAAACGCGATTGTCCTCAGTTGAACCAGAACCAAAACCGCAACAACAACAATCAGGGCAATGGGAACAACAACAACGGGGGAAACAACAACAACGGCAACGAGGCAAGGGGTCGAGCTTTCGTGTTAGGACGAGGAGATGCGATGAACGATCCCAATGTGGTTATGGGTAAGTTTCTCCTTGACGATATTTATGTTACTGTCTTATTTGATTCGGGTGCGGATACAAGTTATATTTCTGTGAAAGCCAGTAAATTGTTAAAACGTACACCAACACCCCTAAACACCAAACACGTCGTAGAACTAGCAAATGGTAAGAGTTTAGAAGCCACGCAAATAGTCAAGGGTTGTAGTATTGTCTTAGCCGGTCAAGTTTACTCCATCGACCTTATTCCCATAGTCTTGGGAAGTTTTGATATCGTCATAGGGATGGATTGGTTATCCCAACATCAGGCAGAGATCTTGTGCAGCGAGAAGATTATTCGTATTCCACGTTCTGGTCAAGAACCCCTCGAAGTTCAAGGTGACAGGAGTGGTGCAGTGGTAGGCATCATCTCTTTCTTGAAGGCTCAGAAGTGTCTGCGGAAGGGTCACACCGCAATCTTGGCACTCGTTTCAGATGCATCAGTGAAGGAAAAGAAATTGGAGGATATTCCAATTGTTCGTGACTTCCCTCAGGTGTTTCCTGAGGATCTACCCGGTTTACCGCCACATCGCCAAGTCGAATTTCAAATCGAGCTCGCTCCAGGAGCAGCACCCATAGCTCGCGCACCGTATCGTCTAGCTCCATCAGTATTGGAGGAACTGTCAAAGCAGCTACAAGAGCTCTTGGAAAAGGGCTTCATTCGTCCAAGCTCTTCGCCTTGGGGAGCTCCAGTACTTTTCGTGAAAAAGAAGGATGGCACTTTCAGGATGTGCATCGACTACCGTGAACTGAACAAGGTGACAGTGAAGAACCGTTATCCTCTTCCGCGCATCGACGACTTATTCGACCAGTTGCAAGGGTCGTGTTATTACTCCAAGATAGACTTGAGGTCTGGTTATCATCAGCTGAGAGTCCGAGAGGAGGACGTCTCCAAGACAGCATTTAGAACTCGCTACGGTCACTACGAGTTTCTTGTCATGTCGTTCGGGTTAACGAACGCGCCTGCCGTATTTATGGACCTTATGAACAGGGTGTGCAAACCCTATCTTGACAAGTTCGTCATTGTCTTCATCGACGACATTCTGATCTACTCCAAGAGTCAGGAGGAACACGAGCAGCATCTACGCCTTATTTTGGAACTCCTACGGAAGGAACAGCTGTACGCTAAGTTTTCGAAATGCGACTTCTGGCTTCGTGAATCCACTTTCTAGGCCACGTAGTGAACAAGGATGGGATCCATGTTGATCCATCCAAGGTGGACTCGATCAGGAACTGGCCTGCACCACGTACGCCAACGGAAATACGCCAATTCTTGGGTTTGGCGGGTTACTACAGACGATTCATCAAAGACTTTTCGAAGATCGCGCAGCCGCTTACTATGCTGACACAGAAAGGTGTCACTTACCGTTGGGGAGATCCCCAGGAAACTGCTTTTCAGCACCTAAAGGATAGACTTTGCAGTGCACCTATCCTCTCTTTGCCAGAGGGCACGGACGACTTTGTGGTCTACTGTGATGCATCCATCCAGGGTCTTGGATGTGTGTTAATGCAGCGCGACATGGTTATTGCTTACGCTTCACGCCAACTTAAGATTCATGAATGGAACTACACGACGCACGACTTAGGGCTGGGAGCTGTTGTTTTCGTGCTTAAGATATGGCGGCACTACCTGTACGGTACCAGGTGCACGATTTACACCGATCACAGGAGTCTCGAGCATATCCTTAAGCAGAAGGATTTGAACATGCGTCAACGACGATGGGTCGAGTTACTGAACGATTACGAATGCGCTATCAAATACCACCCAGGCAAAGCCAATGTTGTGGCTGATGCCCTCAGTCGGAAAGACACTTTACCTCGGCGCGTGCGAGCGCTGCAGCTTACGATTCAGTCTAGCCTTCCTGCACAGATACGAGATGCTCAGACAGAAGCATTGAAACCAGAAAACGTCAGGGCTGAAGCCCTACGCGGCTCACGACAGCGGTTAGAACAGAAGGCAGACGGTGCCTACTATGTAACGGGGCGTATTTGGGTCCCACTTTATGGCGGTCTACGAGAGCTTGTGATGGACGAAGCACACAAGTCTCGCTACTCGGTACATCCAGGGTCGGATAAAATGTACCACGACATCAGGACTACTTATTGGTGGCCTAGCATGAAGGCCCACATCGCTACGTACGTTGGAAAATGCTTGACCTGTGCGAGAGTCAAGGTTGAATACCAGAAACCAGCGGGTCTACTTCAACAACCTAAGATACCGCAATGGAAATGGGAAGAAATTTCCATGGATTTCGTTACAGGCCTACCCAGATCCCAGCGTGGGAATGATACCATATGGGTGATCGTGGATCGACTCACCAAGTCTGCACACTTCCTAGCTATAAAGGAAACGGATAAGTTCTCCACTCTCGCAGACATATACTTAAAGGAAGTAGTCTCCAGGCACGGGGTGCCCACCTCCATTATTTCGGATCGCGATGCACGATTCACGTCAGAGCTATGGCAAGCAATGCACAAATCTTTCGGCTCACGATTAGACATGAGCACAGCATATCATCCTCAGACGGATGGGCAGTCTGAGCGAACGATTCAAACACTTGAAGACATGCTTAGGGCATGCGTTATCGATTTCGACAACGGCTGGGAAAAGCATCTCCCTTTGGTGGAGTTCTCGTATAATAACAGTTATCACACCAGCATATAAGCCGCTCCATTCGAGGCATTGTACGGACGTAAATGCCGGTCACCTCTCTGTTGGGCAGAGGTGGGGGATAGTCAGATCACGGGTCCAGAGATTGTAGTGGACGCCACAGAAAGGATTTCACAGATACGACAACGCATGGCGGCAGCACGCGACCGTCAGAAAGCCTACGCGGACAAGCGTAGAAAGCCATTGGAATTTCAGGTCGGGGACCGGGTTTTACTTAAAGTCTCACCCTGGAAGGGTGTGGTTCGTTTTGGAAAACGGGGCAAACTAAATCCGCGATACGTCGGACCATTCGAAATCATAGAGAAGATTGGCAAAGTAGCCTACAAGCTAAATCTACCAGCTGAACTCGGTGCAGTTCACAATGTATTCCACGTGTCGAATCTGAAGAAGTGCCTGTCAGATGAGACCCTCATAGTTCCTTTCAAGGAACTCACCATCGACGAGCGGTTGTAGTTCGTTGAAGAGCCAATTGAAATCACGGACCGGGATGTAAAGGTCCTCAAAAACAAGAGAATCCCTCTTGTTCGAGTTCGTTGGAACTACAAACGTGGCCCAGAGTACACATGGGAAGGCGAAGACAGGATGACAGAAAAGTACCCTCATTTATTCGGAACCAATACAACCACTACTGAGGCTGAAGCTACTACTGCGGAATTTCGGGACGAAATTCCAGATCAACGGGGGAGGATGTGACACCCCAGGAAAATCAGTGAACGAACGATTGAACTTACCTAGCTTCCTCAGTGAGTGCATACCAAATTTCGGGACGAAATTTCTTTTTAGTTGGGGATAATGTGACAACCCGTATTTCGAACTCATTCTTGTGTAATGTTACGTGCTTATGTGAACTAGATTATGTGATTTATTGAATGATATTATGTGTAACGTGTATTGCATGCTTGTATGTATGTATCCAAACGCACAACACCACTCGACCGCACAAGGCCATTGGGCCGTATTGCTTGTACTCGGAACACATAGGCAACCCAGTAAGGGATTCGGCCCACTCCTATTGCACGTATAACACATGGGGATAGGGTATACCCCTCACATTTTGGCAAACACTATCACGCAAGAAACCCTACTCTCTTTCTCTCCTCTCAAACTCGACGGCAGCCACAACTCTCTCCCTCTCGAAGCTCTTGACTTGGCCGATTTCCTTTCTCCTCCCAATCCGGTTAGTGATAAGTGTTTTGTTGATTGAATGTTGATGTTGTTAGCGATTTTGCATGATAACCGAGGAGTCTTGTTACTATGGTTGATTATGATGTTAATTGATAGTGTTTTGTTAAATCGGCTCTCATGTATGTTCACACAAATCGGGTTGTATGATAGAAGTCTAATGGTAATTTGTGATGTTTGATAAATCAGTCGATATGCTATATGTTCCGGATTGTCATGTGTGATGATTTAAGATTTGAATGAATGTAATCGGACCAAATCAATGAGTTGTTTGTTATTGTTATGCTTTGAATCAAGATTAGGGTTCATAAGATTTGATACTTGATTTCCCTGTTTGATCGATATTAGATTAATTGAATATTTGGAATTATGTTAATTGGTAATCATGATAAACTTGGAAACTGATAAATGTTGTAACCGATTAAGCATGTAATTCGGGTAACTTAAAACTAATCGCACATCATGGCTGGTCGCACAAGACCTCCTAAGCGCACAAGACTAGCCACTCGCACAAGGAGTCTAGTCGCACAAGGGGGCCCAAATCACTAACACGCAAACTGTTGGGCCGGACAGCCCAAGTGTCCGGTCGCACAAGCCCACACTGATCGCACAAGCGTTGATCTTGGTCAAGTGTTGGGCCGTAGCTATGTTAAGCAATTATTGTTTTGTTATTGGACCGAGTAAGCCCAAGGCCCACTCGCACAAGGCTGGTACAATCGCACAAGTCATTTAAGCTTATGGGGCCGAGAAGTTTTTTGGATTGTTTATGTTATATGGGCCGACGTGTTTTGATCTGTTATGATATGCTGGGCCGGGTATGGTTTGGGCTTAGACATTCGTATCGCACAAGATGGTTGGGCTCGCACAAGCTCATTGGCCCAACCATCCGAATCGCACAAGTGGTGAATGTTGTACTCTTGACTGTTTACGTGCTACGTGTTTGCTATGATTCATACGTGCATTACTTGAACCAAACCTGACTTGTGTGGTAACCCCTGTTAGGACGCGGTTGACCACCCTTAGTTCAAGAACCTTTTTGTGTATCTGCCGAGCAACCCAAGGTGAGTTCACACAGCCAAGGCATGGGTTCCCAGGGTGGGAATGGGATTGGATGATTATTCGTGCGTACATAGTTAATGGAACCTAATGATATGGTCCTCAGGGTGAGGATGGTAAATGATAAGATACGGCTAGACTAGTATACCTACATGAACTGATCTTCGCACACACGCCAAGGGTTGGCTGCGATATTATGACTGATCTTCGCACACATGCCTTAGGGAGGCTGCGAACTATACATACTAAACTTCGCACACATGCCAGGGTGGCCAGCGATACAAATATACATAGTCTAGAATACTTGAGAACTTTCCCTAATCTTCGCATACATGCCTAGAGGGCTGCGATACGAACTAATACGATACATGATTAAATGAACAAACGCAATGCTTACTCTACCATACTATTACTGAACTTACTTTCTGTGAACTCGCTCAACTAGTTGTTGACTCTCTGCTGCATGCCTTGCAGGACCTTAGGTACATTATGGAGCTTGCACAAGGAGGAGCAGGTCGTTGTGGGCAAATGGATCGTGATTACTTATGTCATTTCATACATTAATACTTATGATTGGGTTTTTACATTAATGCTTCCGCTACACTTAATTATGTTGGTTTTGATAAACACCTTTCGTATTGATGGATAACTATTTCTACTTATATACATGTTCAATATGATTGGTGGCTTGATCCTGGTCATGCCACGCTCCCAAGCGGTGGTATTCCGCGTGTGGGATTTTGGGGGTGTGACAGATAAGGAAAAAAAATCAACTAAAAATGAAGCTACCAGGATTAGAACCCAATGACTGCTTGCAAATAAAGTGACTTGGAAACCACCAGACCATGCGCCTCATCATGTCATTTCCAATTCAGTACTTATATATTTTAAGTTCCACAACGTAACTTTATTTAAAAAAAATCGAACACCCGGAGGTTTGGGCCCTGAGCCATCACCCACCCCGCTCCCCTTCGGGCCGCCCTGTCTGTGTAATATACTGATTGATAATATTAAACCATATAAGGTATAACTTTACAAATAAAGGAAAATTAAAATTACATTTAACTAAGAAAAAAGTATAATGTATAATCAAAATCACATACCAATTCTATAGCTATATCTTTGCTATATAATAAAACAAGAACTCTTATAATATATATATATATATATATATATATATATATATATATAGGGTAGGGCTAGATAGAAAACCCTATATATATAAAAAACCCGAGAAAACCCAAGCTCCCGACATTTTTTTTTTTTTTGAAAAAAATAACACATGTAATATACATGTTTTTAAGACTTTTGGGCCAAAAAAATCAAAAAAGCGCCGAAGGGATATTTAAAAAAAAAAAAAAAAACAAGTTTCAGCAATTTTCAGCGAAATTATGGATTTTTTGCTTAACACGTGTTAGGAGCTGAAATTTGTTTATTTTTTTTAAAAAAATCCCTTCGGCGCTTTTTTGTTTTTTTTGGCCCAAAACACTCTAAAACATGTATATTACATGTGTAATTTTTTTCAAAAAAAAAAATGTCGGGAGGTTGGGTAAAAATGGCTTCCCATTTGGGTTTCCAGAGTTTTCTAAGAATTTTAGGGTTTTTTATCTAGCATTATCCTATATATATATATATATATATATATATATATATATATATATATATATATATATATATATATATATATATATATATATATATATATATATATATATATAAGATTAGGTTCAAACGTGAACAAAATCTCAAGAGTGAATTGCGTGAACTGATCTGGGCCCTTGATTTTTATGATCTTGAGATTAAAGTGAGTGTTATGATGGTAATTATTTGGTTACTTTTTTCATTTAATTAAATACAAAAAGGGTATATGTGTAATTTCAATCTTAAATTGATTGCATAAATCTCTCACAAATCAAGTAATTAATTATCCTCTTAAATTGATTGCATAAATCTCTCACAAATCAAATCAAGGATTAGGAAAGATGTAACTTAATTTAATTATTAAAATAATTATTTGTTTAAATGCGATGTACACATGTGTATTCTGATTTTGCCCTTTTTTTAATGCGATGTACACATGTGTATATCGTCTGTTTTTGTGATATCTCAGAATTTTTTTTGTATTGAATGTTGATGTATACCTGTGAATTACTGTACACATATGTACGATGCTGAGTACACATGTGTACTGTTCTATTTATATCCAAGTACACATGTGTATACCGTAGAAATATGAAGGTTACATGGATCTTAATAATCAAAATTTGAATTTTGGTGATGAAATCTGAAATAAAAATTAAAATTGAAATCTAGTGATTTGTTGTTTGTTTTGATAATTATCTTATTAATAAATAAACATAACGTGGATAATGAATTTAAATTAGGAAAGATGTAACTTAATTCAATTATTAAAATAATGATTTAAATCTAATTTTTTTATATAATTACAATCCTACCCTTAACAACTAAAATGGAAATCAAGGGTCCATATCTGTTCACGCAGTTCACTCTTAGGAGGTTGTTCACGCTGGAACCCTACCCTATATATATATATATATATATATATATATATATATATATATACACACACTATTTAATAAAATCTATACTATATAATAAAAGAAACATGTTTTGAGACACTTGTCATTTTCTCATTTAATTGATTAAAATTATTAATAATACTAATAATAATAATAATATTTAATCTAAATTAATGCAAATTTTTATTATTAATAATATTTAATCAAATCTAAAATCTAATCTAATACAAATTTTTATTATCAATAATATTTAATCAAATCTAACAAGAATTCATACGAATTCCAAAGTTGATATTAACTTTCAAATAATTAAAAAAAAATCACCTAACATCACAAATGTTTCTGTTAAATTCGATTAATTAATTTGTTCAACAATCACTATTTTCTTTATCATTCAGTACGGTTAACCGATTTATCATCATACAACCTCACACCTAATCATATGATTTTTCAATCTTATATAACTAAATAAATAAATATTAATATTCAATCTTATCCTACTTTAAATATAAAAAAAAATCCGTTTGTTCAGATTAATATTCAATCTTATCATACTTTAAATATAAAAAAATCTGTTAGTTTTTTTAAATATTTTTTTTAATTATTTGGAATATAAAATCATATTTATTCAACCCATGTAATACACGAGGGTTTTTTAAAATATAACTTTTTTTATTATTTGGTAAACAATATTACATTTATTCAACACGTGTAATACAATGGTTTTAAAGATATAATCTTTTTTATTATTTGGTATATAATATTACATTTATTCAATCCGTACAATACATATGGTTCTTATATATATAACTTATTTTATTATTTAATATATAAAATTACATTTCTTCAACCCGTGCAATAAAGGAGGCTTTTAAAAAGATAATGTTTTATTATTTGGTATATAAAATTCATTTATAACCCGTATAATACACGGGGTTATAACCTTAGTATATAATAAAATAAAACCTCTTATGTCACGTATCGTCTCCATGTCTATTCTCTCCTTTTTCCCACATATATCTCTTATTACATATATCTCTCTTTTTAACAGTAATATGTTTTTAAACTGTTAAAACACATTTATATTAATTCTTAATTTAAGAAACTTTACAATCTAAATCTAGTTACGTAACTTTTGTTTTAAGTCAAACACTAAATGAAGTCAAATTACAATAAATAGCAATTAATGTATTTTCAAAACGGGGTGGAGGGTATAGTCAATCACCCTAGGGTGTTTGAGTGAAATCTTACCTAATAATATTATGTCATGTCAGCTCCACATTCCATTCTCCATTTTGCACTCAATCAGGAGGTATAGTCAATGACCCTAGGGTGTTTGAGTTATAAATTTTTTGATTGGTTCATCTCTTCTCTCTCCTCTCTCTCTCTCCTCCATCACCTTTCTCCACTTTCGGTGACTTTACACCGATTTTACACTCTCTCTCCTACTCAAACACCCTCACTCAATCAGGGGGTGTGGTCACTGATCGGTGACACCTATTCAATCACTCACTCCCCACAAATTATACCCCCTACCCTAACTTTTACATAATTTTTTTATTTTATTACAGCACTACTATACGTAATACATTTTCCACCTTTAAAATGTGTACATAAATATTTAAAATTTTATATGTGTAGTAAACAGAATTCTAACCTAGTAATTCATAAATAAACAAATTTTTAATCAAAATATAAATAAATACATACTTATATAGATATATGGTACATATAATATACACATATAAATATAACTATACATGAATACAGAGATATATAAGAATGTATCTGCATGAAAAATTAGATTAGTCTATACATAAACAGACATACAAGTGAATATATATATACATACAAATAAATATAAGCATGCAAGTACTAACAATTCAATGATGAATAATACCACATAAAACACAAAAAAAAAAAAAAAAAAAAAAACATCAGAATCCTTTTAAAACATTAGTCACCATAAATATATAACCAATTAACAACTTTAGTCAAACGGTAATTAGAATTTGAAATAGTACAATATTTACTAAACTAAAACAAACAAATATTTATCAAAATAATTGAAAAATTAATTATTTAGAAATCAAACATACTCAAGGATACAGGACATGTGTTCATTTAGATTATTGTGAATAACTAGTTATTTTCCGCCCGCGTGTTACGGCGGAACCCAATGACTACAAAATGCGTGTCAGCAACGACAAACAGATACCGAATATCAAACATAAATAAAATGACGTAGTAAGGATAATCACTCCGTAATAAAAAAAAAAACGATTTTAAATAACCTAATATATAATAATAGGACCCACACGTCCTACACGTTGGAAATTCGGTTGTTTTCAGTTCAGTTACTACGGTGCTAACACGTTAAAATATGGATGAGCTCGGTACCGGTAACGGCAGCGAAAGTACCGATCCGAAAAATCATCGAAATTAAGTACCGGCACCGAAAATGCTCGGTACAATACGGTATGGTATTTGAAGGTAAAAATCAATAAATACAGGTATGGTGCTAGACCGGTGTCGAACCGAAAGTAACGATTCTGAAAACGCCAAAAGGTGGGTACCAAATTGGTACCGAAAATGATTTGTTATAGTAAATTTGGTACCGATACGATACCTGTTCGTTTACAGGATTTGATGCGATTTGCTCATCAATATTCTAAATATCCAAGTTAATTTTACATGCTACAATTCATTCATTACAGAAAAAGACAAAAAAAAAAAGCAAAATAAGTTGTTGTGTATATAAAACCTCATTCAGACGAAATACAGTTTACTTACTGTGTGTATGAAAAGTAATCTAAACGGTGCAATTACTTGCATTGCTGCGTGCTACAGGATTTGATGAGCTCGGTACCAACCAGCACCGAAAATACCGTTATCGAAATCCCCAAAAGTGGGTACCGGTACCGAATATACCTAGTATGGTACGGTTCGGTACTGGTCGGTACTGGTACGGCACCGGTATTTGAAGGTAAAAACCGGTGAATACCTGTGAAGAACCGGTACCGAAAATACACCAGTTTGATAAATTTGAGACCAGTACCTATACCCGAAACCATTTGCTCATCTCTTAATGATGTTACTATTCATTCCATTCTAATTTTAAATAATTATAATTATAATTATAATTATAATTATAATTATAATTATATATTATATTATAATTATAATGTAATGTAATTCTAATTTTAATTTAATTAATAATATATCACTGTTCATTCGGTTTGATTTTTATCATATATAAATTGATACTGTATCTATCTATTATACTAAGGCTGGAGGGTGTGGGGGCGCCACCCAACCCAGCTGGCCACCCATAGCGCCCCACCCCTGCCATCGATCCACACCCCCGGCGCTATGCCGGGGCACTATTGAACCATCGCCAAGATGGTAACGAGCGGCAACACACATGGACCGAGGAGCATTTATGTTTTGGACCGTTGAAAACGGTCAAAAATTAAAAAAAATTACTTTTTATTTTATTTATAAATTAACACTATAAATACCCACTTTCTACCTCACTTTTTAAATCATTCCTCTCACTTTCTACCTCACTTTTTATACAATTCTCTTCATATTTTTTAAAACTTCCCAACAACCCAAACAACCCATGGGACCCGACCAACCCGTTTTGGCAAAATTTGCAAAACAGCGAGCAAGAGGACCGCTATCGCCGAGACCCGCGTACGGGTGAGGTTGGATATTATCCAACGCCACCAACTTCTTCTCATCCCACCACTCAACCGTTGCCCCCATATTTCGGGTATTATTCTCAACCCCCTTTTTTTCCGCCAAACATGCCACCACCAAACATACCCGCCCAAGACACAAGCGAAACCGAATTCGTTCCCGAAACCCAAGTCGAATCCTCTTCTATAAAAAAAGAAGCCATAAAAAGAAGGATGAGACCGAAAAACGTACCCCTAAGAAGGTAGAATTTTGGTCGCCTAAGGAAGAGTTCGAGTTGGCAAAAGCTTGGCTCGACGTGTCGGAGGACGAGATTGTTGGTAAATAATTTTTTTATGCTTTTGTAAATAATATTTTTTATGCTTTTGTAAATAATATTTTTTATGCTTTTGTAAATATTTTTTTTATGCTTTTGTAAATAATATTTTTTAGGAGACGACCAAGACATAAAGGTATTTTGGGGTCGTATTCGCGAGAAGTTTTTCGCCGCAATGGGTCGTGGCGTGTATCGAACCGCCGACTCTTTTTTCGGGAAAGTGGGGTGCTATGAGGCTGAAGGTTAGCAACTTCAACAACATATACAACAACCTCGTCAATAACACTCGAAGGAGAAGTGGTGCGAGCGATGTCGATGTCTTGACAGAAGCCCACAACGAATATAGAATGCACCAGGGGCATATGTTTACGTTGGTAACCACATGGGAGCTTCTTCGCAAATCTCCAAAGTGGCATCTTGTGCCACCGTTCGACCCAACCCGCCCTAGATCCAAACGGTCCAAATCGACATCCACCACCGAACCATCTGGGTCCGATGCTCGTACAGTAATTAATCTAAACGAGGATGCTGACAAGTTTGAAGAACCACAAGAACCACAAGAGTTGCCTTGTCCAACTGCTGGTATGGATAAAAGTAAAGCCAAGGCACGTGGAAAGAAAGTCTACTAAATCAGATGGCCCGTCAAAGATTAGCGAGTTCCAGGCAGATCTCAAGCAAATAATCTCTATTAGGGAAAAAGACTAAGAAATGAGAATGGAGAAACAAATTGCGAGAGACATGGACTTTCTCGCAAGGGATCTGTCACATCTACCAGAGGAGCACCGAGTCATTTTGGAGGCTCGTAAGGCACAGATTCGGGCCAAATATATGTAGTTTTTTTTTTTAAGTATGTTGTCTTTTTTTTTTCTAGTAAGTTATGTTTTTTTTTAAGTATGTTGTCTTTTTTTTTTCTAGTATGTTATGTTTTTATTTTTAATGAAACTAGTTGATTTTCCGCTCGCGCGTTGCGGCGGGGATCCACTGTCTGCAAAACGCGTGCCGGCAACAGCAAGCAGGTAGCGAATATCAAAACGTAGATAAAAATAACGTAGTAACGATAATCACTCTGTCCTAGAAAGGCGATTTTAAACAACCTAATATATAATAGTAGGACCCACACGTCCTACACGTTGGAAATTCGGTTGTTTTTAGTTCAGTTATTACGGTACTAACACGTTAAAATATGGATGAGTTCGGTACTGGTAACGGCACCGAAAGTACCGATCCCGAAAATCATCGAAATTAGGTACGGGCACCGAAAATGGTCCGTTTGATACGGTATAGTATTTGAAGGTAAAAATCATAAATACAGGTATGGTGCCAGACCTGTGTCGAACCGAAAGTAACGGTTCTGAAAACGCAAAAAGGTGGGTACCAAATTGGTACCGAAAATGATATGGTATAGTAAATTTGGTATCGATTGATAACGGTTTGATCACAGGATTTGATATCATTTGCTCATCAATAATCTAAATATCCAAGTTAATTTTACATGCTACAATTCATTCATTACGAGAAAAAGACAAAAAAGAAAGCAAAAGAAGTTGTTGTGTATTTAAAACCTCATTCAAACGAAATACAATTTACTTACCACGTATACGAAAAGCAATCTAAGCGGTGCAATTACTTGTGTTGGTACGTGACATAAGCTCAAAGGTGATGTTAGGGATGAGCTCGGTACAAATCGCTACCGAAAATCCCCAAAAGTGGGTACCGACACCAAATATACCTGGTACGATACCTATATTTTAGGGTAAAAACTGGTAAATACCAGTACGGAACCAGTATCGGAAATGTCAAAATTCGGTACCGAAAATATACTCGGTTTGGTAAATTCAATACCAGTACCCGATATTATTTGCTCATCCCTAGGTGATGTTACTATTAATAAGTTCTATTTTACTTACCACGTGTATGAAAAGCAATCTAAACAGTGCAATTATTTGCGTCGGTGTGACATAAGCTCAAAGATGATGTTAGGGATTAGCTCGGTATCAACCGCTACCGATAATCACCAAAAGTGGGTACCGGCACCCAATATAGCCGGTACGATATAGTACCTGTATTTGAGGATAAAAACCGGTAAATACAAGTACCAAACCGGTATCGGAAATGTCAAACGTCAGTACCGAATCGGTACAAAAAATGTACCCGTTCTGGTAAATTCAGTACTGTTACCCGGTACCATTTGTTCATATCTAGGTGATGTTACTATTCATTAAATTCTATTTTTAATATATTGGTAAGTGGTGTTACTATTCATTAAGTTCTATTTCTAATGCGTTGGTACGTGGCATAAGATTAAAGGTGATGTTAGTGATGAGATCGGTACCAACTGCTTCCGAAAACCGGTACCGAAAATCCCCAAAAGTGGGTACCGGTACCGAATACCAGGTACGATACGGTACCTGTATTTGAGAGTAAAAACAGGTAAATACAGGTACCGAACCGGTACCGATAATGCCAAAGTCAGTACCGAATCGGTACCGAAATTATATCCGGTTTGGTAAATTCAGTATTGGTATCTGGTACCATTTGCTCATCTGTAAGTGATTTTACTATTCTTTAAGTTGCAATTTTAATATATAGGTAATTATGTTTTTATTTTTAATTTTCTAGTTATTAAAATTGTCATTTAATTTAAAAGATAAATATATAAATAAATAATTAGTTAATTATGACACGGGGCTTCATCCACACCCTCCAAATTAAAGGGGGGCATGATAAAGCCCCCATGCTAACATGGCGATGACATGAATCCTAGGTGGTATGATAAAGCCCCATGAGGCTCCAACCACACCTCATAGCCTAAAAAAAT
Source organism: Helianthus annuus (assembly GCF_002127325.2). Lineage (NCBI taxonomy): Eukaryota > Viridiplantae > Streptophyta > Magnoliopsida > Asterales > Asteraceae > Helianthus > Helianthus annuus. The sequence goes on from NC_035448.2 coordinate 69,425,780, forward strand.
ACATCTTAGCCACATATCATATTTTTAGGGGAAAATCACGAAACTAGCCTTGACCACGCCGTGTTTTCAATTTTGGCCAACTGACCCGGCTCCACGAGCCGGCACCGTCAACTGAACCGGCTCAAACCTTGTGTTGTACCGGCTCAAGGAGTTCCTTTAACGATGACCAATCTGATGGAGACACGTGTTCGACAAACGGCTCGGATCAGCTGAACCTGCTCGAACCTTGTGTTGTGCCGGCTCGTAGCATACCTGTGCCGGCTCGTGGCACACCATCACTCCACCGCCACCATCACCTCCACCGCCACCATCAAAACCAGTACTCTCTCTCTCTTTCTCAAAACCAGTACTGTCTCTCTCTCTCTCTCTCTTTCTCAAAACCAGTACTCTCTCTCTTTCTCAAAAACACTGATCTTTAATGGGAGGTGGTGCTTGGTGATGGTGGGTTTGTCGGCAGAGGAGGGAAGGAGGAAAAGGGGGTGGCATTTTGGTTCGGCGGTTGTAGTGTTATGGTGGTTTGGTGGAGGTAGGTATGGGTTAAGGAGGCGGAGCAGTGGTGGTGGAGGTGATGGTGGCGGTGGAGGTGATGGTAGCGGTGGAGATGAATGTGTTTCTCTCTCACACACAAACACACACTGGCGGCAGATTTTAGTTGAAACAGATGTGAGAGAAATGGTTTTATGCTGGTACCAACTTTAATCCTCCTGCAACTGCTGCAATGTGACAGAGATATAGACTAGGGGACAAATAGACACGTGGAAAAAACGGTTGGTTGCTTGAAAGGATTTTTTGAGCCGGGTGGGGATTCGTGAAACGACATTTTATGGGGTGTCAACAGGCTATTTTTGAAATTTTTACCAAGTGTTGGCTATTTTGGTAATTTCCCTTATTTTTAGGCCTTCAGACATCTTTTAATCAAGAGAATAAAATGTTGAGCGGCAATCTTTTTCCCTCACGCCTTCTCTACGATCATGATTCTCTTTCGTTTCTAATGGAATATCCCTTATGTAAATATAGATATAATTTTGTATTTACTTGTTCCCTAAGATTTGTATTTACTTGTTCCCTAAGATAAGGGATTGTATCTTGTATTTATATTGAGGTATCAATAATAGAGAATAATCAATTGAGCCATTACATTCTTTATGGTATCAAGAGCCAAACCCTAAACCCTAATTTTTTTCGCCCCCCCCCCTCCCTCTTTCATTCTCGCCGATCCCTGTCTTGTCCAACCTCCTTCTTTCAATCGGCCATGTCTTCCTCACCCAATACCCGTGGTCGTCATCAACAGTCACACCAATACCCGCCCCACTACTGGCAGCCGCCACCATGGGCCAACTACTCTTCACAGCCGCCCTCACAACCTTGGGCCCAATGGACTCCCCCTCCATGTCCATCCCCCTCCAAACCAAACCCTTCTCATACGACATCACAACCATCTTCGGCCCAAGGGATTTTAGGCCCACGACCAGCGAATCAAACGGCGGCCCAAACATACGCGGCTGGTTACTCTCCAACCGATATCGCACAAGCATTATACAACTTGGCTCTTCACAACAATGATTCATCATGGACCATGGACACCGGTGCGTCAGGTACGATGTCTCCTCAATCTGATAAGTTTCAATCTATTTTTAATTCTGGCATTATTTGTAACATTATTGTTGGCAATGGCACAACCATTCCGGTCCTTGGACAAGGCAACATAACCCTTCCACCACTATTCCCACCCTTTAAACTCAATAATGTCCTTTACGCACCTAACCTAGTCAAAAACCTTATTTCTGTATGCTGTTTTACTACTGATAATCATTTGTTTGTTGAATTTGACCCTTATGGTTTTACTGTGAAGGGCCTCCAGACCAGGAAACCTATCCTACGGTGCAATAGCTCCGGGGATCTCTACACTCTCAGCACGTCCAACATCACCAACCTCACCTCTGCTTCTACTTATGCTGCTATCTCTCAAGACATTTGGCACCAAAGGCTTGGCCATCCTGGCCCAGCTATTTTACAAACTTTAAAAACTTCTAATTCAATTTCTTGTGGTTCTTTGAATAATAAAGTTTGCACTGCTTGTATTCTTGGAAAACACACTAGACTTCCTTTTATTGCATCTAATTCAAGTACTTTTAAACCATTCGATATTGTTCGTAGTGATGTTTGGACATCTCCCATCCTTTCTAATGGGGGTCATCGTTATTATGTTTTATTCTTGGATGATTATACTAATTTTTTATGGACCTACCCTATAACCCATAAATTTGATGTGTTTACCATGTTCACAAAATTCAACACCTTTATTCAAACACAATTTGGCACCAAAATAAAACAATTCCAATGTGACAACGGACGGGAGTATGCCAATCATCAATTTCAAACTTTTTGCAATATGCAAGGCATGCACTTCCGTTTTTCGTACCCTTATACATCCTCCCAGAATGGCAAAGCTGAACGAAAAATATAAACCATCAATAACCTCATACGTACACTTTTGGCCCACTCTTCCACACCGACCCATTTTTGGCATCATGCCCTCGAAACCGCAACTTACCTTTTAAACATTATACCGACCAAAATTCATAAATTTCAAACCCCCACCCAACGCCTATACCATTGCCTCCCGACTTACGATCACCTCCGGGTGTTCGGGTGCATTTGCTATCCTCTCATTCCCCACACAACCATTCACAAACTTGCTTTTCGTTCATACCCGTGTGTGTTCCTTGGTTATCCTTCTAATCACCGAGGATACAAATGCCTTGATCTCAAGTCTCGTAAAATTACCTGCAATCGGCATGTCCTATTCGACGAAACCATATTTCCATTTAGCAAATCTCACAAGGTCACCCCCCAAACGTACAACTTCCTCGATGACCCTATCCACCCGTACTTTCAACTTACCCCCCCCCCCCTAATGCCACCACTTAACCCACCAGATCCACCTCCCCCATCGCTCATCCACCCATAACCCAACTCTCCAACACCTATACCCCCCCGGCCCAAACCGATACCCCACTCACCACAACTTTCCTCCTAACCGGCCCAAACCCCTCCCCAGCCCAACTCGTCACACATACACACTGCTACCGGCCCAAACACCTCCCCAGCCCAACCCGTCACCCATTCGCAATCCACCGGCCCAATTTTAAGCCCACCTACCCCATCGGCATAATCGCTCCCTGATCTCACCACCTCCAGCCCGATACCGCCCCCACCACCTTTACCCCCAACCCGCACCATACAAACCCGTGCCATGTCAGGCATTTCAAAACCAAAACAAATTTTCAACCTATCCTTAACAATTATCGCACCTATCCCTAAAAACCCCACGGACGCCTTGTCTAACCCGGAATGGTTTACCGCTATGCAAACCGAATTTAATGCCTTAATTAAAAACAAGACTTGGGAACTTGTCCCGAGACATCCTGATATGCATATTATTCGTAGCATGTGGCTTTTTCATCACAAATACAGGTCGGATGGCACGTTAGAACGATACAAGGCACGGCTTGTGTGTGATGGTAGAAATCAGGAAGTCAGTATTGATTGTGGAGAGACATTTAGCCCGGTTGTTAAACCGGCTACTATTCGGACAGTATTGACATTGGCTTTATCTCAGTCATGGCCTATTCATCAACTGGATGTTACTAATGCGTTTCTTCATGGTCATCTTACTGAGACTGTCTACATGTATCAACCCATGGGTTTTCGGCACCGCGACTATCCCGATCATGTGTGTCTTCTTAAGAAATCTCTTTACAGACTTAAACAAGCACCACGGGCATGGTACCAACGATTTACGGATTTTGTAACTTCTATAGGTTTCTTGCAGAGTCGATGTGATAACTCTCTCTTCACATATCATCACGGGGGTGACACTGCATACTTATTGATCTATGTCGATGATATTATCCTAACTACTTCCTCCGACACGCTCCGAATGAGATTAATGGGCAGCCTCGCGGCTGAATTTGCAATGAAAGATCTTGGACCTCTTAGTTATTTCTTGGGTATTAAGGTATCTCGCACTGGTAACAACATGTTTTTGTCTCAACAATTCTTATGCCTTGGATATTGTCCACCGTGCAGGTATGTCCACCTGTAACCCAGTCGCTACACCTGTTGATACTAAGCCAAAACTTGGTGCTACAACTGGTACTCCATTCGACAACCCCACGTTATACCGAAGCCTTGCGGGCGTACTTCAGTACCTCACGTTTACTCGGCCCGATATTAGTTATGCGGTTCAACAAATCTGTATTCACATGCATAATCCTAGCACAGATCACTGGCAGGGGCTGAAGCGTATTATTCAGTATATTCGCGGCACGGCAGACTATGGTCTCACGCTCTCCTCGTGCTCGGACGTTTCTCTCCGGGCTTACACAGACGCTGATTGGGTAGGTTGCCCGGATACTCGTCGCTCTATTTCTGGATATTGTGTTTACATGGGGCAAAATCTTTTATCTTGGTCTTCTAAGCGGCAATCGACCATTTCTCGTTCCAGCGCTGAAGCAGAATACCGAGCAGTCGCCAATGTCGTTGCTGAAGTTTGTTGGCTTCGTAACCTCCTTCTCGAGTTACGTCGCCCCCTCTCCACCGCCACTTTAGTATATTGCGATAATATAAGTGCTATCTACTTATCTAGTAATCCGGTTCAGCATCAACGTACCAAGCACATAGAACTTGATATTCATTTTGTGCGCGAACATGTTCAACGTGGTACTATACCGATACTTCACACGCCTACTCGTTTACAGATTGCTGACATCTTCACCAAAGGCTTACCTCGAGTATTATTTGATGATTTCCGCTCCAGTCTCAACATTCGCCCACCTCTTGCTTCGACTGCGGGGGTGTAATGGAATATCCCTTATGTAAATATAGATATGATTTTGTATTTACTTGTTCCCTAATATTTGTATTTACTTGTTCCCTAAGATAAGGGATTGTATCTTGTATTTATATTGAGGTATCAATAATAGAGAATAATCAATTGAGCCATTACACAAACCCTAACACTATGTTCCAGAGTTAAGTTAAGGAGAGAAAAGAAAGGATTTTCTCCTTTTCTTTTCTTTCTCTCCGTTTCTTTCCAAATTGGAAAGATTAATTTTAGGCAAAAAATCTATCATTTTCTCTTCTTTTCTCTCCAGTAATGAAACTATGAATACAACTAAAAATTATTTCCTTCCAAATCTTTTCTTTTCTCTCATTTAATGAAACTCGGGAACACAGTGTAAATCTTCCACTTTTGAGATTATTGATAATCACAATCCTCTGTCGCATATAGCAACGACGGCGAAGCCCTTTCTTTCTATCTCCTTTCTCAACCATCGAGGACCTGTAATTTAACATAGGAGACGGCAGATGGACATTGACAACCCAACAATTGATTTTGTTCTGTCAATGGAAACGACGATGAAGCCCTCAATGATTTTTGTTTGTAATTTACCTCGGGTAAACACAATTAGGGCTTAGTTTGTTGACTATGTTTTGTTTGATTTCAATAGAAATCCAGATTAACTGTGATGTCCATGTTCTTTGTTGGATCAGTCGAATACATCTATGAATTTACTCTTATGATTTGTTATAGCGGCTTAATCAATATGTTTTTCTATCTTATTTTAGGGGTCTTATCTAAGTTAAATGTTTTCTTTAAGCAACAATTCATTGAATTGAATACTTTGTAAGTGTATAGCAGTTGCTTTGATAAAACTATTTTAAAACCCTCATGTTGTGATATCTATTAATAGATTCAGTCAGGTTAAAATGGCTCACAAATCCTTCTATAATTTGTGCTTTTTTAGGATTTACTTTTAGTTAATAATATGCTACGTATATTTGTGGATTTTGAGTTTATTAATAGAAGTTATTGGCAAGATGATGTTGGGTATGATATGACTTATGAGCTAGTCTGTAATTCTTGCTATCCTAAAACTAAAATAAACTTGCACATTGTAAAATTTAAACCAAATCTTGGCTAATTAAACAGTCTTTTATTTCAGTAATGGGTGTCCTTGAAGGTTATATTTTTTCGTGGGAAGGACGGAAGTAGACAAAATTCCTACCAAACTTGATTTTGAGGAAAAGTGGTATGAATAATATAATCTATTATTCATGGTTTAAACTTTTTTTTATTTAAAGTTTCGAGAACATCAAATGGAGCATTGGTATCATGGCTATGCATTCCCATGACCAATAGCATGGTATTCTAAGTAAAATTGTCATTAGGCCGTAGTAAATTGAATACTTTGTAAGTGTATGCATTGGCACCACATTTGACATGCATATATAGCAAAATGAGTAAAATGCACGGATAGTCTCTGTGGTTTTGTAAAATAACACCTATAGTCCCCAACTTTTGAAAAATACACTGGTGCTCCCTGTGGTTTGACAGTTTGTTACTCGGATAGTCCCTGGAGTAGACGTCCGTTAGTTTTCTCCGTTAAATCTATGTAAAATGACAAAAATAACTTATTAAAACAAAGTTTAAAACATTAAAAGAAATCCATTATTAATAGTTGTGGGACCCACCAAAACATCATCTTCAACCTCACCCTTTCTTTTCCATCTAACACCACCCTTAACCCACCTTCTTGCCGGCGAGACTACCTAAGTCACCGGAAAAACGAGTTCGTCAGCCATCATCAAACCTTAGTTCATCACCTCTGAAATGATACTGGAAAACCAAATTATCCACAAATCAATTGCAAAATTCGTCACCGATGGCTACATCTACGTTCAAATCCACCACCAGAAGAGCTCCGATTACTACTTCCTTACCGTCAACCGACGATTCACTGGCATCTTCATCTTCCAAACCTCACCGTGTTCCAGAAGCGTCAGTATAACAATTTGGCATTTTACTGGAACGTGCATTTTACAAAACCCCAATTCTTGTCTTCACTACACAGCACCGTATTCAATAATTAATCCTACTATTACAAAAATCCACAAGGATTCAACTCCATTTCACATAATAGAACCCTGTGAATCATGTTTTATGCACTAATTCCTTTTTAATTCTATCGTAAAGAAGCTTTCTTGCTTCTGAGTATAAATTTGTAGATGAATCTGCAAAACGTACCTTTTTGTGTAGATCTAAACACCTAATTCCGTGGACCATCTGAAAAACGAGAGAGAGATGGATTGCCGCCACCAACTCGACAAACCCTCAGCCGCATATCTGAATCAGATGGCGATGGGTCGTCGGATAAACGAAGAGGAGCCAAGGGGTAAAACGAGTAGATCTGAACCAAGATGAATAACATAGATTGGTGGTGATGCACGAAGGTGATGGTTTCCGGCCGGAAGCAAGATGGTGATGATGATGGTGCCACTGCCGGTCGAAGTGTATGCAAGGGTGAAGATGGAATGACTGTAACAGAGGTGAGGGAGAGATTTGAGTAGGGTATGGTGGGTTGGAATGTTGGATTAGGCTTTATTTATTTCTATTTATTTTTGTAAATAAGGGCATTTTTATAATTTTATTTGGACTTAACTAAAAAATTTAACAATCATCCAATATAGGGACTATCCGAGTAACAAAGTGTAAAACCATAAGGAGCATGAGTGTAATTTCCAAAAGTTGGGGACTATATGTGTTATTTTAACAAACCACAGGGACTATTCAAGCATTTTACACTAGCAAAATATTAGCAATAATTAGCTTGATGTGTGCTGCACATTGGGATGCACCTTTAAGTATCATCTTCACATCTTCACCACAATAATTCCAAGGCTGCCACAATTTTTCAGTAATTCTCCCAAAATCTTCAAACTAGCATTCCGCGAAATTTTATATATCAATTTGGCAGCCTCCAAAACCATCAGTCCTTGACTGAAAAAGTCAACTAGACATGCGAAGTGCACTTGTTCTGGTTTTAATCTTATGTACCTCCAACTCATCTTTCATGATTACCGATGCCAGCAAATCAGGGTTTGCTTTGTCGAGGCCAGCAATAGATTCCCATGTAATAAATAGAACCGATTTGGTGCATTGAGTCGGTGTCATGGAATCATGTAAACTTGAGCCTGAAGACTTGTGGGACACCACTAGTGTAGCATGAGACTGTGATGAAGAGACCAAAGCTATTCTAAACCGAGATGGGATTTCACTATTTATGGAGAAACTATTAGACATCATATATGTAAGTGTGGTGTCCCCTTCCGATGAAGGCATTTATCTCTGACTTGAAGCAAAAGAACCCCATAAACAACTTCAGCTTTAAAAATGCCCTTAGCCATCCCGTATAAATGTGTGTTGCCTAAGAAATATATAAAGTGCATCAAGGTGTGTAGCCCAAAGCATCCACAGAGGTTGGTCAAAATGGGGCACAATCCGAATAACAACAAGTGGAGGACCTAAAATCAAATGAGGAAACTCAAATCCACCTTCATGGAGAGAGCCCTTAATGATTTCTTCCTTAGGATCCATGCAACATACTTGTGGATAGATCTATAGTTAATACAACTAAACTTCAACAACCAGAATTCAGTCACCTTATGATCTTGTGGTGTGGCAACATACAGAAGGGTCCTTAGTAATGCCTTGGAACCGAAACACAACATTAGGAGTACCAAAATGAATAGAGACCGAATCATTATCCAAAACAAACAGCTTAAGAGCAAGGAATGCAAAATTCATGTGACAACCGGTGATTTATGGCCCTTAATTACGTGATTAACAGGTGTTTAAAACGATAATAAACAGTGTTTACGACGCAAATTAACTTAATTAGGGCCTCAGTAGACTTGGGAACGCTTATGCGGTTCTACAGTGCGCGTGTGGCGATCTGCGGAAATACTGATGGAAATTAAACGATAGTAAACTGAAACCGTACGAAATACTGACAACGCCGACAAATATGGATGTTACACGAATATTTTATGCTTATGGAGTTTGGGTCGCGATATCGGGTCTCGTAGGAATTACGGGCCATTACACATAAGATGGGCTTGTGGGCCCTGGGCATAATATATTAGATTTTATCCTTAAAAATCTTAGCAAAATCTAAACAAAATATGTGCAAAATCTTCCATAATCTCTATAAAATCTAGATAATAGATTGTCTCTAGAATTTGATACACACAAGATATACTAAATCTCTACATCTCTATATAAAGGCTCATACCCCCCTTCTTCTTTCTACACTCACACAAACCACAAAATTTTTGCCTGCCTTCTCTACCCTCTCTCGATCTCTACATAAACAACAAATAAAAAGACTTCAGCTCCCTAAACCTCCTATCTTCATCTTAAGTCAACCCATCAGCCCCCCTTTCTTTTTAATGCATCTTATACACACAGAGAGACAATAACAACACCCCTAACCCTCTCTCGGCTCCTCTCCCTCGCTGATGTACGGCGACCAGAGCCACCGTTCCGGTGAGCCCCTCCGACTGCCAGTTCTCCAGCGACAACCACATCACAGCCCCCCCTGCGCCGGTAAATGGAGCGGACCACCACCACCATCCGGTGGTGGTGAGCGACGATGTCGAAGCAGAAAGAGAGAGAGACTGAGCAGGAGAAAGAGAGACGCGATGCTGGTTGGGCGGCGACCGTGGAGTGAAGGCGACGGTGATGGTGTTGTTTTCGACAGGTTTCATCAGTAAACCCCTACTCGACAAAGCGACATGAAGATTCGGTAAAGATTTAGTACGGATATTATTTTCATTAATTATTCCTTATTTCATACGTGATAAACGAGCTCGAACCAATTTGATTATAGCTTCCATTTTGATACTTTTGATAAAAATACTTACATAGTTATTGCTTATATTGTGGAAATGTTTGAATATTGTTGAATTTTGATGAAATAACGACAACCTGTGTTGTCGGGGGCGTCCAAAAACAGAGGAAACTCTGCCCGTTTTTCGAGAAAACCCGAAAACAAAAAGTGTTTTTATTGTAAAACGAACGTTCGATTTCAATTGATCTTTTAGAGAAACAAATACACACATATAGTTTCTGTCAACGACACTTTTACAACATACAAAAACGACGATTCGAATACTAATTCCGACAATAAAGAAAGTTGTTGTATTTATTCTAAACTTTGAAATTTCGACAACTATTTCATAAGGATAAATATAGTTATGTACTTATTTTCAAACGCAACAACTCAACGATGCTTTTATTAATAAATATAGTTTATGTATTAAACATAACGAATTCTTTTATAAAATAAATATAGTATATAATAATTTTAAACATGCAACGACTCGATGAATCCTTTTGTAAAATAAATATAAACTTTGTTGGTGCATACATCTGTCGACTTCGTCTTGTATCGAGTCTAGTATTATAAGTGTTAGATCAGGGCTCGTAGTTTGAAGAAATTAGGGTTCAGATGTGTTGTTTGTGCTAATTCTGCTTGAAAGTAACATGTACAGTTTCAAGCGAAATCAACATTACTAATTCTGCTTGAAATGCACGTTGTCACTTTCAAGCGGAATCACATCACTATATATACCTTTCAAACGAAATTAGTTGTAACAGTTTATGATTTGGATACCGAGGTGCTGCCGGTTTGTCCTGTGATTGTATTTGCTGTTATATCAATCAGAAAGTAGTTTAAAGTGATTTGCAAGCTGTTTCGAAGTCTATTTCTCTGTTTCCGCCTTTGAAATAGATTAAAACTCCTCTGAATGACTCGTTTGGGTCACAATCCGATCCTACAAGTGGTATCAGAGCTCAGGAGGAGGAGTTCTTACCGATTCAGCTCATAATTTCTGTTTTCTACACCTTCTTTTCAAAATCAACAAGTTTTTACGGTTAAAATCGGCTAATTTTCTCACATATCGTGCGAAACTACATTTTAACAAATCCTTGAAAGTTTCAGACCTAAATTCAAATTAAAAATGACTAAAATGGACCAAAGTTCTGATTCCGCTTGAACGAACATCTTTGATTCCGCTCGAGATTGAGATTTCGCTTGGCTGATTACGCTTGAAATAGTCTTATTTCGCTTCAGTGAGCTATTTCGCTTGAAAAGTTTCAAACGAAATCAGTTATTCAGCTCCAAACTGGTATTCCGCTTGAACAAGGATTTTGTTTGAAAGCTTGATTTCGCTTGAAGAGGGTATTTCGCTTGAACTTGATTCCGTTTGAAAGTGAGAGATTTTGAAAATTTTGCGGAATCATGAGTGAAGAATTTTATAACGCATTTGCCACATCCCCGACTACTCCGGCTTCCATTGCTCAAAACATGAATTTTGAAAATGAAACTGGAACAATGCAAAAACCCCCGAAGCTAATGAGCATTGAGGAGTATTACAGTTGGAAAGATAGGTTTGAAAACTGGGTTCAAGCTAACCATTTGAGATCTTGGGAGTGTATTTTGAAGAAGTATGTTCTACCACGTACAGATCTGCAAGTTGAAAAAGAAATCTCGGAATTCAGTGACAAAGAACGTGACATGTACAAAGCTGAAAAGATGATGATTAGTCTACTTCAGCAAGCCATTAAAGAAAACATCTTTGTATTGCTTCAACATGATAAAACTTCAAAATCAATTTGGGATGCTCTTAAAATCAAATTTGAGGGAAGTGAAAAGATGATTAAGAGTAAAAAGGCACTGCTTAAAAAGGAATTTGATCTTTTCACAAGTTTGCTAGGGGAAGATACAAAGAAACTAATTGAAAGATATTGTCATTTAGTGAGATCTATGTCAATGTTAAGCATAACCAAAGATCGTGAAGAATGGGTCGACAAGTTAGCTGACGCTTTACCTCAAAAAGAGTGGGGTACTTACTTGATGATCTTAAAGAACACTGGAGTATATGATGGTTTGACGATTTCTCAGTTCATCGAGAAGATTGAGGGTCAAGATCTTGAACAACAAAAGATTGCGAGGATGAACAATACGAGTGCTCAACAAGACGTGAAAATGTATTATAAAGGCAGTGTTCAAGAGGTTGAAAGAAGTCCGAAGATTCAAACTGCGTTTAGTGCTGGAAACTCATCTGAAAATGTTGAACAAAGTCCTAATATCAGCAGTGGTTTCTCTTCATACCCAAGTGTCAATCCAAAAAGTTCAACTTCGAGTTTTCATTCTCAAAGTACAAAAGGTGGTGGTTGTGTGATACAGTGCAATATTGCATTGAATCTTCCAGAGGGTCAAAGTTTCTCTGAAGAAATTGCAAAAGATCATATGTCATTATGTTGGTCCCCTGGATAGGATCTCTTCCTCGGAAACTTAGATGAATCCGATATGATTAATGCGCGGAATTCATTGAATCAAACTACAGATGTACGATAACAAATTCAACTCTAAAATACTGTCTGATCTTTCATTAATCGAATACGAAAGTACACGAGCTCCTTTGAAAGGTCAGACTGACATGAGTTTGCCAGAGAGTCAAAATAGCAAAAGTTACAAATGAACAGTTCGGCTAGCTATTTATAGGCAGTAGCATCAGGATAGAGTAAGTGCTGGCCGATCGGCTGGGCTAGCCGATCGGCTGACATGTTGTTCGATCGAACAGCCTGTTCGATCGGTTTGCCTGTCCGATCAGCTGGGCTAGCCGATCGGTTAGCATGGTCAACAAAAGTCAACACTTAACATTTACGCGCCATATCCTGATCTACTAAACTATCTAACATACATACATACATAAATTGTTCACAAACATTACAAAACATGACTACATACTGACGGAAGCTACAGACGTTTACACTAACAGACTCCCCCTCGGATGTAGCTGTAGTTCCTTCCAGTATAGTCTTCATTTCTGCCCATTCCTCCTTCGCTCTTTCGCCTTTTGCCTCCTCTTTTCTTCTCTTTCTTCTAACATTCTTCGTCTTTTGTGTCTTCCTTCAGTCATCCACCATTTTCTGTACTCTGGGTCACCACCACGCTTTCGATCCCATTTTGGAATTTTATTTTCTTCAGATTCAATTGGCGTCTGATCTGTAGGTGGTACAAACCCCATTTTTCGTCTTCCCAATTCAGCTGCTCTCTTTGCTATTTCTTTAGATCTTTGACTGCACTTGTATCTTTTCAAGAACTCATCAATTTCAATGTCTCTCTATTTAGACTTCCAATATCTACCTGAATTAATGTCTTGAGCGAAGCATACATCCACAATCCCTTGATATTGCATTGCTTGAGCCTTGTCTCTCTTCTCATAAACAATCTTGTTAAGGAGCAAGCAATCAATGTCTTTCTTTGAGCAGTTAATTAGCCACATTGGATCAAGTATACTGATTCTACTAGATTTTCCAGTGGACTTGTCGTAAAGAGAGATAACTGCCTCAGCCGTGTGTCATTGTAAAACCATCCTTGAAATAGATCATGAAAATCTTGTTCAATGGCTCTGAGAGGTATGTTCTTCAGACACTTAGGCGGTTTTACATCCAGAGTTATGTCTTTCTTTCCATTTTCCAAGTATGTGACAATCTGCTTTGGATACTGTGGCTTCCAATCAGGATAGCCATTCTTTGCTTGCCATTTAATGTAGTTCCACAGATCTTGATCATGTTGATGAACTTCAGGACCATAGTAAAACTGCTTGATGTTCTTTGTTTTTACCAACTCATCCACATCCCACCACGGTAGAGAACTGATATCTGATAAGAACTCGAAGTATTGAACTCCTTCTTCTCTTCTGATGGCATATACTTTAAGATCTTCAAGGTATCCCCAAGATAGAATATCTCCCCATGACAGATTTTTGTTGTGAGTGAAGTACTGGAGAGCTCTGAGAGTTTTTCTTTCTTTAGGCATATTCTTAAACCACTTCTTTCGCTCTTCAGCAAGAATCTCTCTCGGAATAGTTTCAGGCACACCTTCTGTGGAGATCTTTTCAGCAATTTTCCTCTTAATTTCATCTTCATTTCTATCTTTGAACATCTCAGCAAATGAAGGAAATGTTTCATCAACCCCAGCATAATGAAAATCAATTTCATCTTCGGATGAATCTGAAGCATCTTCAACAATCACATCATCATAGTGATTTGCTTCATATGCATATCTGGGCTCGAAGTCTTTTGCTGGTGACTGAGGAATCTCATCCTCAATATCAAACTTAAACTTTCCTTCTTCTAACCCCAACTCTTCTAGCATTTCAGCTCTAGTTCTTCTAACCTCAACCTCACCTTCTTGTTGAACATTCAAGTAAATAACAGTTGGGTTTGAAAGAAATACCTGATCAACATGCTGCTTTCCTGATGATGAAGCTTCATTTTGTAAGTCATCCTCTTGTTCATTGATTTCATCATTCATCAATTCATCGATTCTCTCTTGAACAATTGGATCTCTGATCAACAACCCAGAAGCACCTTGATCGTTATCATCATCTCCCTTATCATCATTATCATCATGATCATCAGGCTTGTCATCCTTTTCATCATTATCATCTTCATTTTCTTCTTCATCTTCTCCAAATAACTCTACATCGGAGTCATCATCAACGATTTCTCCACGAGCTTTCTTTGCTTTTCTTCGCCTTTCTTTAACTTTCATTTCACGAGCAACTTCTTTAACATTGTAAGGCATTGGATAGGCATCACCAGCAAGTACGAACTGATCTGTCTTCCATTCTAGTAACAACATTTCTCTAGCCTTTTTCTTTCTTTGAATAACAGCCACTTTTCTAAGAACATTTTCAGCATCCAAAGGTTCAGAAGACTCACCAATCATCATGAAGTCTTGTTCCTGAACTTCTTCAGCTTCAACCATTTATGTATCTTCTTGGTTTGATGAACCACCAATTTCAGGTTGACTTGAAGATCCACCAGCCTCTTGAGTATCATCAATTACACCTTTGTTCTTTTGTGTGGCTTCTTCAGCTAGACGTCTTTCACGTTCCAATCTTCTTTCTTCAGCTCTTTTCACTTCTATTTCATTGAATGCGGCATGAACATCCATCTTGAAATGACTTTCCATGACAGAGTATAGCATATGAAGTTGTTCATCTTTCACCACCTTATCTGCCTTCATGGCTTCCATTTCTAACTTCATTGCCTTCATTGCCTTCATTGCGTTTGATGAAGCTTCACTCATCTCACTGAGAAGCTGATTAAGTATCTGATTCACATCTTCCAAATTCTTTATCTTCACAATCAATGAAGCAATCTCTGCAGTCAACAATTCAAACACCTTCGAATTATCATGAGCTTCATTCTTCATTTTGTTCATTGTTTCCTCTTGGTCTATCAACACTGCTCTAACTTGATCAAAAGCTTTCATCAAATTGTCAACCTGTTTCTTCAGAATATCACGCTCTAATTCTGTTTTAGCGTTTTCTTTTTCCAGCTTGTTGACCTTTTGTAACAATTCTTTAACTGCTTCATCGTTGAACATGTCATAACCATCTTCAGGAATATCTTCTGTGTAAATTCCTGTTGCTTCTGGAAGACCTTCAAAAATGTAATCAAACTTTGAATCTTTAGGATGTGAAGATCCTGGTTTATCTTGTGGAGAAGAACGTGGAGTAGCAGCTTTGAATCCAGTGATTTCTACATAATCATCATCATCTCCAGTTCTTTTCTGAGTTTTCACCACAGGTTCTTCAGTACTTTGTATTTCAGGTTCCTTTGGAGTTTCAACAGTTTGATCCTTTGATTTCTGAACATGTTTTTCTTTCTTTCCACCTTTATCTTTTTGCGGATCAGCTCCTGATTTCTTTGCTCTAACATTTCTTGGAATTACTCCAGCTTGAACTGCTTTTCGTTTCTTTACTTGTTTCTTTGGCTGATCAGGATCATAAGATGAATCTTCTTCATCTAATGCTTTCTTTTTCTTTAAAGGCTTCTTCTTTAACTGAGCTTTCCCTCTCCCAAGAGTTGTTGGATCCAATTCTGATTCTGATTGAGTTGCTTCAGAATCATCTTCACTTGAGTTATCTTGATCCTTATCTTCAGGATTTTGAGCACTTGATCCTTGAATCTTTTGACCTGCTGCTTCCTCATTCTTCTTCAGATAGCTTTCAAAAGATTTATTCAGAAGATCAACTCCTTGTTCAATAACCATAGACGACTCCAAGACAGTTTCATCGATCAATCTTTGCTGCGGTTCTCCAGAAGACCCTGCAAAACAAACATCGATAGATTTATTAGAAACATTTAATAAACATAAATTCTTACTGACTTAAGACTCCCCCTTTCACTATACCCTTATCTCCATCCTTCGGAATAGAAACTGCAGGGGATGACTTAGGTGTTCTCTTTCGTTTTCCATCTCTCACACACCACCATCTAGTCTTCTTCTCAGCCATCTCGTTCATCTCATCATTTTCATTGTCTGAATCACTTTTCTCATGTCTCCACTTTTCATTCTCAGGAGCAACATAATTTTCATCCTTGATTCTGCATATCATTTGTTTTGTTTTTGCATCCTTCTCCGTGGTGATTCTTCCAATTGTATTATAGTTTACACTACTCAGCTCCATGATATCATCACTGTTCCTTGTAAGATCCTTGATCCTATCATTAATTAACATCATGATGAACCTAGGGTACATGATATATCTATCTACTTCATTTTTGCAATTCTCTTTCATGTACTCAAAGATCACTTGAGAAATATTATACTTTCTGTTCAATACCAGGCTAGCAATGAAGTTCATGATGTAATCGGGTACTTCATCATACGCTCCTTTTCTGTGTGACATTGAATGTACCATGCAGTGCATCAAGTACCTGTAAGCCTTTGAGAAATTTCTTTTGAGCATTTTTCCATTTATATGCCCAGTGAATCCCATTCTACACCACAACCCTTTAACAAGACGTTCTGACATGATTGTTGGATCATCATCAGAATCCTGTAAATCAAGAACTCTCCTAACATCTCCAACACCAAACTCAAACTCAACATCTATGTCTTTTCCAGCTTGGTCCTTCTTTCTTAATACTGCGTGTATCATTTTGTCTGATTCTTCAAATCTGGCTGTGTCCCAGAAAGCTCTAACATGGGACTCATAAACCGCAGTTCTGTTAGATAAAGCTTTTGCAACTCTACTTTCTCTTAAAAATTTTGCCATCTTTTCAACCACCGTACCATCCGTGGTTTCAGCATCAATTACGCAATGTACATTGTGACCTTTGTCTGTATCCTTTCCTCTTCCCTGTAAGTATATGCATTATTAATCATTTGTACAGATATTGAGGCATAAGGATGAAAGATGAAAATTTTTTGAAAATTTTTCTAACACTGAGAATCTCTATGTAATAGTACTAGAGAATCGACTGGCCTGTTCGATCGAACAGCATTGTTGTTCGATCGGTTAGAATGTGCAGTGAGATAGTGACTGTTCGATCGGTTGCAATGTTGACCGGTCGGTTAGCCATGTTGTTCGATCGGTTAGCAAGGCTTTTCAATCGAACTGTCACTTGTTCAGTTAACAAAGTATGATAAGTTGCTGTTCGATCGACTGGCAATACTGTTCGATCGACTAGCAAAGCTGTTCGATCGGTTAGCAAGGCTGTTCGATCGAACTGTCACTTTGTTCAGAAAACAAGGTATGACAGGATGTTGTTCGATCGACTAGCAATGTTGTTCGATCGACTAGCAAAGTTGTTCGACTGGCTAGTAATGCTATTCGATCGACTAGTAATGTTATTCGATCGGCTAGCAATGTTGTTCGATCGGCTAGCATACATTTGAACATTTCAACACAAAATTTCATAACATATGATGGCACAATTTTCAAGACATGAACTATTTTATCATTCATCAACACAAGACAATTATTATCATGGCTATCCGATCGACTGGGCGAGCCGATCGGCTGGCATCTCGTTCAAGAATAGACTAAGAACATTCAATAGACTCAAAAAAATTTTATGCAAATTAACACAAATTGAACACACACCCATGTTCCTAATGTTGTCGCGATCAAAACCCTATGTTCATCTTCGTCTAACTCATCCTAAACAAGGAATAATTTCACATGAACTTCGCCGACTGCCGAACACCTAAATTCCTAGATCTATCAAGTTTGAGCAAGATTTTACACAAATTGAACCGGTAAACTTATAGATCTAAACATTTCGAACACAACCCTATGTTTGAATCTTATCAAAAGTTCCTAAAATCTCCTAGATCTAAGATAGAAGCACCGACAGGAACGAACATGAAGAACATGTATAACAATGGTAGATTTGATAAAGAAATACATACCTTCGGCATTGTGAATGATGAGCAAACCAACAAACCAATGTTCTAAATCCAAAGAGAATCAAGAAACAATGAAATCAGAGGAAAGATTTTGAGAGAGAAATGTCGGTCGTTCGAACAGTGTAATCGATTGACTGAAGCTTGACCACCTATTTATAGGTGATGTTTACTCGGCTTGGCTATTCGATCGGCTAGCAATGCTGGCCGATCGGTCAGCCTGTTCGATCCAGGAGACCCTTTGACCTTCAAAGCTTTGACTTTTTGACCGTTTTGACTTTATCAGTGTTTGAGAAATCCACTTAAGTATCTAGGTCCAAATTAATGACCCTAGGTACTTAATTTGCCCACCAAGTTCAACTTAATGACCTTGGTTGATCCGAGACAAAACATACTGATATTTTGATCAATTTTTTTCTGAAAATTTACAAGTTTCAAATTAATGAACTTGCATGAACTTTTCATTTTCTCTGTTTTTGTCAAGATTAGCTCCCAACCCATTTTCCAGTTTAGAAGAACTTCCTGCATCTGCATCAGACTGCGAATCTGAAGATCAACTCTCTGCTTTGGTTTGTCGAAAAATAAAGAAGAAGTGAAAAATCTTTTTGGATTTTCTATGAAATCTCTAAACTATAAAAGCACTACAGAAACTAAAATACAGAATGAAAATAACATATTTACAAACATATTTTTGGGGAGCGTGTTAGGGAATCATATCAGCTATTAGACAAGTTACTAGTACCGTTAAGCTTCAATTTCATACTCAGAATTAAACAATTCACGTAGATTGTTGATATACTGGTCCACTTTAAATTCTCACACAAATTTCAATCTATTCAGGATACAAATTAGATGTTTTAGGAACTTAACTCATTCATGTGTCCCACCTCTTGAATATACTCCCGTATCCAGATCCCAATATTCATTCTTACAGGTGAGTATACCACAGATGATATCTGTAAGGGGTTAGATGCGAAACCGTGAGAGCTCAGGTCAGAACTTCCGTTTAGCAGAGAGATGACGGTTCGACTTTCGGTATGTCCCCTTTAGAGGATCTATTGTTACAACAACAATGACTATCAATTTTATTGTTTCATCAATTTGCTGAGGGTTGTGCTATTTTTCAAGCAATGCGGAAAGTATTATTCGGGGACTAGGTCAGAACTTCCATTCAGCAGAAGTCCCGGAATAATACCCCAGATATCACTGAGTATAAAGACCTAGTATTTCAGAAAGAGGGACCTTTCAAACAAGATTTCAGGGGTTACCTATATATTCAAGTAGTGTTCCCCACGAAATAAGCAAGTTTGTATATTTTTTTATATTTATATCCCGAACAAATCTACTAAATGTGTAAAAACCTATCGACATATCATCAGTGAGACTGTTTAATCCTTTTAAAACTATGCAAATCTTTAGCATACCGTAACTGTCTAGCTGATGTACTATCATTTTTCCTTTTCACACAAGCTTTTTTCATTTTCAATTTTCTACTATTTTTGGATTTTTGACATTTTCTCATTTTTTTTGGGTTTTTCAATTTTTTATTGTTTTTGTATTTTCTAAAATTATAACCTATCTCCCCCTAAAGACCAAAACAAGTAAAAAATCGACAAACCATTGCAGATTGTTTTTCAACATCATCTACAGTGGTATCTTCATCAACGCCAATGATTCCATCCGACACCGATAAAAGCATCATACCATTTAGTTTTAAAAGATATTTAAAATGTGTTTTATCAAATGCTTTGGTATGCAGGTCAGCTTTTTGCTCGTCAGTGTGGATTTTCTCAATTCGTATCAACCTTTTTTTGAAATAATCGCGAATAAAGTGATGACGAATTTCTATATGCTTTGTTTTAGCGTGATGAACTGGATTTTTTGTTATATTTATAGCAGCCTCATTATCAACAAAGAGGTGTGTTAAGAAATTGCAAACCGTAATCGCGCATCTGTTGTTGGATCCACAGGATCTGAGAGCAGCAACTGCTAGCAGATACGTACTCCACCTCACATGTGGATAGGGCCACAGAAGTTTGCTTCTTACACTGCCAGGTGACCAGACGTGGTCCAAAGAACTGGCATCCCGTTGTTGTTGATTTTGCATTGACTTTGCAGCATCCGAAATCTGAGTCAGAATACCCTTCGAGCGTAAAGTCGCCTTTTCTAGGATACCACAACCCCAACGATGGAGTTCCCTTCAGGTAGCATAATATCCTTTTTACAATAATCATGTGCGAAGCTCTCGGGTTAGATTGAAATCTTGCTGCAAGGCATGTTGGGTACATAATATCGGGTCTTGAAGCAGTTAAGTACATCAATGAACCGATCATGGAACGATAAAGCGTTTCATCTGCCCTGTCTCTGGTGAGATCTGGGTGAATCCCATGATTCGTTGCTAATGGGGTTGATGCTGGAGTAGAACCTGACATTCCAAATTTCTCTAGAATATCATGAACATACTTCGTTTGATGAATAAAAATTCCCTCAGGTAGTTGATCAACTTGAAGTCCCAAGAAGAACTTCATTTCCCCCATCGATGACATTTCGAATTTTTGCTTCATAACTTGTTCAAAATCTTTGCACAAGTTCTCCTTTGTTGACCCACATATTATGTCATCCACATATATTTGAACTATCAAAAGATGTCCGTCGACCTCTTTAGTGAAGAGAGTGGCATCCACTTTTCCATGAATGAAACTGTTGGCTAATAGGTGTTGAGACAATGTCTCGTACCAAGCTCTCGGGGCCTGGTGTAGACCATACAGCGCTTTGTCCAGCAAATAAACCTTGTTCTTGTGGATTGGATCAGTAAAGCCCGGTGGCTGTCCGACATATACCTCCTCTTTAACCTTCCCATAGAGAAACGCCGATTTCACATCTAGCTGATATACTTTGAAGTTCTTCCAAGATGCAAATGCCAGGAAAATTCTGATTGCTTCTAGTCGTGCCACAGGAGCGTACACTTCAGTAAAATCAATCCCCTCCTGTTGACTAAAGCCCTGAACAACGAGTCGAGCTTTGTTTCGTACAACAACTCCTCTGTCGTCTCTCTTACACTTGAACACCCATTTGGTGTTGATTTTCCTGTGACCATCAGGCAGATCCACCAGTTTCCAGACACCCAATTTTTCAAACTGGTTCAACTCTTCTTGCATCGCATTGACCCAAGAATCTTCAGTAAGCGCCTCTTTGTAAGTTCGCGGTTCGATCTTGTTCACTAATTGGGTTTGATTGACTTGAATCCTGAATTTGCTCCCCCTCAGAATCTGAATCACCATGATCAAATATCGGCATATTCTCAGATTCTTGATTATCATTCTGAACCGTCTGATTATCTTGAGCAACTTCATTTTGTTGGTCATCATCATGTTCACCAGCATTGCTTGGACCGGCTTCATCATCGTTTGAAGTTTGTCTTTGTCGTCTGAAAAATTTTGCTAGGAACTTTTCTGGTGATGATTCATAGTCTCTTAGAATATCCAACTCGTCAAAGAAATCTTCTTCATCTTCAGGTTCTTCCATCACGTTAAACGAATCCCACAAAGTGTCGTAGTGATAACGCCATGAGTCTCCAGGGTTCTGCGGCGGCATCGTATGACCTTGACATTCAACATTTGGAGCTTCAATAATCCGCTTCTCACTTGGAATGAAAACTCGTCGTAAAGGGCTTGCATAACCAACAAATATACCCTCAATGTACTTTGGACCAAACTTTCCAAAAGGTTCTAAAACAGTATAGGGTGACCCGAACGGTTCAAGATATTTCAGATTAGGTTTGCGGTTATTGATTAACTCAAAGCATGTTTTGTTGAACTTTTTGACAGTGAGAACTCTGTTGAGCGTATAGCATGCCGCGGAAACAGCTTCTGCCCAAAAATTTATCGGAAGTTTTGAATCTGGGAGCATTGTTCTAGCCGTCACGATAAGTTTCCGGTTTTTGCGTTCTGCGACTCCATTCTGCTGCGGAGTATACGGAGCACTAAACTCATGCAATATACCTCTTTCATCACAAAATTCTTCCATCTTGCTGTTCTTGAATTCAGTACCATTATCACTTCTAATTCTCTTGATACGCCTTTAGTACAGATTTTCAATCTTTTTGAACAACGCCATCAAACTGTCATAAGTTTCATCTTTTGACTTCAAAAACGATACCCATGAAAATCTGGAATAATCATCAGTAACGACCAAACAGTAGTAATCTCCTGTAATACTTTTCACATTCACAAGACCAAACAAATCCATGTGAAGTCTCTCCAGAGGTCTTGAAACTGAATTGACTTGCTTTTTAGGGTGTGACTTCTTCTTCTGCTTGCCTTTGATGCAGCTAATGCACTCCCCTTCCAGATGAAAACCTTTCACATGAACCCCCAGAACTAACTCATTATGTACTAGGTGATACATCTTTCGTAGGTGAATGTGACCCATTTTCCTATGCCACAATCTCGATTCTTTCTCCGTTGCTCAAGATACAAAACAATGAGCCTGACCCGTGGTTGTAGTAGCTATACTCATGTCCAACACGTACAGATCATTAACTCTTGGTGCCCTCATGATAATCCATTCCTCAGGGATAACAAATCCTGGTTTCAAGATCAAACATTCTTTGTCAGTGAAGTGAGTGGTATACATTCTGTCACATATCTGCGAGATACTCAGCAGATTATTCTCCAGCTCAGCAATGTAGTTAACTCTTTCAAACGTCACAATCCCATTGGATAAAGTTCCTTCACCAATAATCCTACCACCTTGATTTCCTGCGAATCCTACATAACCTCCATTGAAATTTCTAACATCATACAACAACGCCGTCTGCCCCGTCATGTGCCGAGAAGCTCCACTATCCATAATCCAACGTGAAACGGATCTTGGAAGCCCCTGCACATATCAAATGTGTTTAATTAGATTTTGATGCTACCCAAGCCTTCTTTGACTCGGGTAACTTGACATTGATGTGAGTTGTTTTTGTGTAAAGCGGTGGAAAATTTTTGTCATTTATCTTCAAGCTCTCCTCAGACCCAATCTCAACCTCTTTATATAAAGACACATCCTTTTTCGGAGGTTGACCAGATGATTGGTCTTTCTTTACCACATACTTCTTTTCAGAAGTTGATTTTTGTTTCTCAAGTTTCTCATATAAATCCAAAGGTACATACATCTTCTTGGTTGAAGATGATGATTTTTTAATCTCAAACGCCTTTGATTTTAAAGAACTTGTTTTCATTTCAACACCTTTTGGTTTCCATGTTTGTTGAGATGAGGCAACTCTTTTGTAAAATCTGTCGTTTTTAGTTACCACATTTTTAGCAGGTTCAGTATTGATTTT
This sequence comes from Helianthus annuus, assembly GCF_002127325.2. Taxonomy (NCBI): domain Eukaryota; kingdom Viridiplantae; phylum Streptophyta; class Magnoliopsida; order Asterales; family Asteraceae; genus Helianthus; species Helianthus annuus. Next base: position 69,449,234 of record NC_035448.2, read on the forward strand.
AATGTTTTCATTTTTCAAAACCTTTTTCTCAACAAACATTGGTGCTTTCCCTTTCACATCATCTTTCTTTCTTGAATTCATCACAACTTCAGTCTTGGATTTCAAGTTGGTACACTTTCGTGCAATATGTCCAACTTGATTGCATTTAAAGCATGTTCGGGAGTCAACAACCCGACTTGAACCTTCAAACTGAGGATGTGAGGCCTTCTTTTCAAAAAACTCTTCGTTTGATTTTTGAAAAACTTTAGATTCTTCATCAGAAAATGAACTTGAACCATTCACAAACACCTTTTTCTCTGCAAACCTTTTGTTTTGAACATTTTTCCTTTGATAATTCTAGCAACCGTGATAAACACCTAACCAATTGTTTTGATAATTGTTACGAGAACTTGGTGGTATAACAGGCTTCTTGTAGTAATTTTTATCTTTTTCAAAATTCTTTTGCCTCTTTGTCTGGTTCAAGCTTTTCACTTCAGACAGATTAATTTTTGTCAATTTGAACACATTTGTCAATTTATCAGCATTAACATTCTCCAGTGGAAACTCAGAATCCGAATACAACTTATCCGATCCCAACATCTTGTACATGACAAGAGTAGGTTCGTCATTTAAGTTGTTTTTGGTTTTGAGTTTCGGAATGTAATTATTTAGAAAACACTCAACATCTTCATTTGAATCCGACTCCAAAACACTTTCAGCCATGCTTTTAACAATATCAGTCTGAACACTATCATCAGATGATGATGAAGAAAATGTAATATCAATTGACTCTGGAAGTTTTATTTCATTTAATTCTTCTTCACCATTAACCAGCCCGGACTTTTTCTTTGAATAATTGTTTAAAACTGGTGGTGGAACTTGATGATACCCCACCCCTGTTCCATCCGAAAATACATCTTCGCCTGCTTTGTTTTTCCCGATGGGTTTGGGAACAATGTGCTGCAAAACAAAGCTTGCGGAGTTGTAGCTGGTTAATTTCAATTGGATGCGTTCATTTTCAATTTTTGCTTCTTGGAACTGAAGCTTCAATTTAGCAATTTCATCCAATTATTGATTAATTAACTCTTCTTTCACCCTAAGCACTCCCGACAGTTGAAGATTTTCTTTTGTTGTTTTACCATTTCGTTCGTCAGAATCTTTAACCGTTCGTTTAAGCTTCTCAAAGTTTTCGGTGATGTGACGTTTTCATGAATTAGTTTTTCATTTTCTTTCCTAGTTCTTTCTATGTCACTTTTATCACTTTCAATTTTTTCAGTTAATTCTTTTGCTCATTCGTTTGAAGCTTTCAACATTTTATCCCGGTTTAAGATCTGATCTTCAACATCTGTGACTTTTTTTGTCAGATCTTCAACCTTTTTGTTGTTAAGGTAAGAAATAGTGTCCTTGCAGTTTTTCATGCAATTCTTGCTGTCACTTTCAATTTTAAATTTCTTACCTGACTCTTTGTTTGTATCAATCTGACTGACCTGGCTTTTTGACTCAGTTCCAGAACTAGAAACTACCTCTAGCTCCTTTGGAGCAAGAACTCTGTCAGCCATCTTCATCAGGTTTTCAGCTGTAAACTTTTGTGATGTATCTATCAACCCATCATCAATCTTCTTTGTTTGCTGCTTCTTTTCTACTTCTTTCTCCTTTTCTTCTTTCTCTTCCACTTTCTCTTTACCATCTCCCCACCATTCTTTCTGTCTGGCTTCTTCTTCTTCAGCAATTGCTGAATGAGTGCATCAACACTAATGGAATCAGGATCAACTGCAATATTTCCTTGTGGATCAAGGTAGCATTCTCTGTCGGCATCCCATCTCTTTGCCCTTTTGGCTTCTTTGTAAGTGTTGTAGATTCTGCTCATTCTTGTTTGGGCTTTCATTCTTCTGTTGACAAACTTTTCTTCTTCCGTTCTGTTGTCTTTAAAAGGAACAATCTTTGTTGCTGCAAACGCATAACCTACTGCGTCTTCCTCAGGCAATAGCTCACTCCAGTCAAATCCTTCATCGTCATGAATGACGGCAAGAGCTCTAGATTTTTCTTTGTCTTCAATCTGCTTCATCCTGGGAGGTTCCGATTTATTCTGATGATAGATTGCTTTCTTGTAGTAATCTTCTCAGAACGGATTAGCAGAATCGTCAGCAGGTGCGTTTCTGCATTCACGCTTAAAGTGACCTCTCTGTTTGCATCTGAAACATGTCACCTTTGACTTGTCAAAGCCAAGTTTTGTAGATGGCCCTCCAATTGAGTGTCTTCCCGTAATCTCCATGAAACGTTGAGCTCTTCGGACAGCGCTGGCCATACACCACCTTATGTCGATCAGTTCCATCTCTTCCGGATCGATCTGGTCATAATCCTCTTTTGTCAGGTTAGTATTTCCAATTTTGCCTGCCACGAGACTCTCATATGATTCTAGCACTGAAGCTAAGAAGACCATTTGTTGCTTTGCGGATTCTGCACTGAAGTTTTGACTATTCTTTAAATCCACAGCAATATTGCATTGAAATAGATTCTTTGGAACTGACTGCTGTTGGTTTGAAGTGTTGGAAGATGAGCCTTGATTTGAAGCATTTGATGATGATCCTCCATGAAAACCAGTGTTTGATCTTTCTTGATTTGTCGGGTTAGAGCTTTCTGCTGAAAAGGCTGTCTTAGGAGACACAGTTTTTGGAATCATGCTTTTTGGATAATACAGTTGCACATTTTGCTGGTATGAAGAATGATTGACTTTATCTGTTTTCTTTATCTCCAGCTCATGACTCTCTAGTCTTTCAATCAGCAAATCAACCGTTAGCTCTTCTGACTTGATTGTATTCTTTATCATCAAAGCAAAGTATTGCCAGTCCATTTCATCTGGCAAAGAGTCAAACAACTTGTCAACTAGCTCTTCTTGAGAATATATGACTCCATGTCTTGCCAGTTCCAGCTTTAGATGCCCAAATCGCTCAGTCATTTTAGAAACAGACTCATTTTTTAAACATCCGAACAAATCAAACTCTTTTCTCAATAACTTCTTTTTGTTTTTGACTATTTCAGCAGTACCAACACATTTAACTTTTAATTTTTCCCAAAGATCTTTTGCGTTTGTGTATTCAATCAATGAGATTATATCTTCTCTCACTGACTGATGTATCAATGCTATGCACTTCTGCTCAGCCACATAATTTTCTATATCTTCACTTTCTGTCAGATTTTCACAATCTACTCTTCCATTGTTGAAGCCGTTCTTTAAATTTTTCCAGCTCGGGTATGCAAAAGCTTTTAACCATTCATCAAATCTTTTGGCCCACCTGTTATACTCTTCGATAGCCATCAACTTTGGTGGTTTGTTATATGTACCATACGCGCTTTCCACGCTTAAGGCATCTAACAAAGTTTTCTTCGCGCTAGGAGAATTTTCATTTGTTCGGTTTGACGTATCATCTCCAGAGTTTCCAGCAAATGCATACATGTCACTAAAAGGATTCATGAATTCATCCATTTTTAAGTACCTGAAACAATTAATCAAACACTTAGAAGAATCTTTGTGATTTTCAAAAATCTAACACAAATGCACTTGGATCGAATGACTTGTTTGATCGAACAGTACACACTCAATCGGTTAGCTTGTTCGATCGATCGGCTTGTTCGATCGATCGGCTTGTTCGATCGAACTGCCTGTTCGATTGGATGTCAAAAGGATGACTGTAACACCAATCAATTACTGTCCGATCGGTCGGCTTGTCCGATCGGCTAGCAATATGACGTAAGCAAAAGATATCAAATATCAACAATGTTGTCCGATCGATCAGCTTGTTCGATCGGCTAACACTGATGATGTAAGAAACACAATCTGTAAGCACTCTAACTTAAGTCGTTCGAACGTTTTGTTAGATCGAGTTGATGATGTCAGCAAGTCTTAAAAACAGCTAGGTAGTCCGAACGGCTGACATCAGCAACCAAGAACAGTTTTTCATAGTTTTTGATGAATTTGAACAAGTTTTTGAGCGAATTTTATTATGAAAACTTGAAGGATTACTCTTCTGATGATTGCGAATCGATCTATAGCAGATTTATCAAATTTTAACCGTAAAATCACTCTCAATTTTAAATTTTTCTGATTTTATGGTGACAAAATGAAAAATAAAGCTAGATCTGAGTAGAAATAGAAGAATCTGTCAAATTTCCGGTGAAATTTGAGTCGAATCGGCAGAAATAACAAATTTCCGGTGAAATTTGTCTCTAAATCAGCAAAAGAAGCTCGAATTCCGGTGAATTCGTCGTCGTAGATCTCGATTCAGCTCCCTGAAGCTCTGATACCACTTGTTGGTCCCTTGGATAGGATCTCTTCCTCAGAAACTTAGATGAATCGGATATGATTAATGCGCGGAATTCATTGAATCAAACTACAGATGTACGATAACAAATTCAACTCTGAAATACTGTCTGATCTTTCATGAGCTCCTTTGAAAGGTCAGACTGACATGAGTTTGCCAGAGAGTCAAAATAGCAAAAGTTACAAATGAACAGTTCGTCTAGCTATTTGTAGGCAGTAGCATCAGGATAGAGTAAGTGCTGGCCGATCGGCTGGGCTAGCCGATCGGCTGACATGCTGTTCGGTCGAACAGCCTGTTCGATCGGTTTTCCTGTCCGATCGGCTGGGCTAGCCGATCGGTTAGCATGGTCAACAAAAGTCAACACTTAACATTTACGCGCCATATCCTGATCTAGTAAACTATCTAACATACATATATACATACATAAATTGTTCACAAGCATTACAAAACATGACTACATACTGACGGAAGCTACAGACGTTTACACTAACACATTACTTGCAACTGTGCTACAATCCTATAAAGGTCTGGTTGCAGGGAGGATCGGAAATCCTATGCTGACAAAGGAGGATTACGATCAGATAGACGCTGAAGAAATGGAGCCCATGGACATCAAATGGTATCTAGCTAGTGTCCTGAGAAGAGCTGAAAAGTTCAAGATGATTAATGGAAGAAATGATTTTCTTGATGCACATGTCTCTACTTTAGTTTTTGATAAATCTAAAGTTACTTGTTTTCGATACTGGGAGAAAGGTCATTTCAAGAGGGAATGCAAGAATAGAGAAGCAAATGAAGCAAAGAATCCGTTTGGAAAAGATGACTATTACCGGAAAGCCATATATCAACAAGTTGGTCAACAACAACAACAAGAACCACAAGTGGCTCATGGTAGAAAAGTGATAGAGGATTCTTCAAAGAGAGCATGTTTAGTGAATCAAGAAAATTTTAGCTGGGATAAATACATTTCATCCGACAGCAAAGCATGCTTAATCACTCAGGATGATGAAAGGTTACCAGAAGGTTTTAGCTGGGATATGTTTGTTGATGAAAAAGGAGAGTTTAAAGCTTTCATTGCTAAAATTGTGAAAGAACCAGATATGTTTACCGAGTGGATGAAAGCTATTGGTGTTAATGTGAAGGATCAAGAAGAAAAATCTGTTTCATCAGATGAAAGTTCACAAAGTTCAGATGAAAGTTTAGAAAGAGCAACTGTTTTTGATCAAACACCATGTGATTCTGGTTCTTCAGATGATAGTTGTGATAAGTCAATAGAATTTGATCAATCACCAACTGATGACAGTGATGATGATGAAGAAGAAAGACATATTAATGTTGTAAAAACTCATCTATCTCCTGAAAGCTTTCAATTTTATTTTGCAGATCGCTTGGAGAAGCTGAAGGGAAACGAGCAGCAAAAGAACAAAAGCAAATGAAGGCTGAAAATGTTACTCAAAAAGATAAGACTGTTCAAAATGAAGAAGTTAAAATTGTTGCTGAGGAGATTATTGAAACTGAGAAAGTGACTGAAGCTGAGAAGATTAGTGGAGTAGAAAAGATTGTGGAAGTCATCAAGCCTTGCTCAAAGTGTCTAGAATCTTGCAAAGAATGTGCAGCAAAAGACGAGAAGTTGGCTGAGCTTGAGAAGATGAAGGAACAATTACTGTTCAATCTCAACTACGTGAAGGAGTCTTATGATGTTTTGAACAGAACAGTAACTGGTCTTCAAAAGACAAATTCTGAAAGAGAAGATGCTTTGACGATGATGAATGCTACAATGATGACGAAGCAAAAAGCTATAAACCATTACATTGAGGAATGTGCCAAGCTGAAACAAGAGTTGGAGACTGAGAAAATTGAGAATGAGAGAATCAGACGATTATTACAAAGTTATTCTAGTTCTGATTATCTCATTGATCGAATTTATCCAACTGTTGCAGGCTTCGAAGCATTTCAGGATGAGAAGATAAAGAAGAAGGATACTGGTAAGAAACCGAGTGTTAGCTATAATAAGTGTTCGCCTCCGATCTGGGAAGGATATTCTCCCAGAAAACCAAATGAAGAGCAAGTCCAAAAAGCAGTCAATATAACGCTAAAATCCGAAACAACTGATGAATTACCAGAAAACATTGACGTCACTTTCACATCGTCTGACACTGATCATGAGTCTGAGTTAATTAAAAAGGTGGTCGATCAGGTGTTGGATACAGATGAGGAGTCTGAGTCAAAGTCTGAGTCTGGAAGTTCAAGTTCGTCAATCAACAGTCCAAAGACATCGGTTAAACGGGCTTACAGTAAAGAGTTTTTGTTATCAAAATCGAATTTGAATGATGAAACATTCGAAGTAGCATATACTTTGAATGATTCTGACAAATTATATTCTGACAAAGAGTTTTTAATAAGAAGTGTTAGATTTGAAATGATCAAAAAGGTTTTTAAAATGACAGAAATTAATATTTCTGAAATAAAAGATTTAAATCTTACTGAAAAACCTAAAAAATACACTTCAAGAGTTCAACAGCGATTAAACAAGAAAAAAAGTTACAATTCTGATTTTAAAAAGAAAGGTCTTGGTTTTATTTCATCAGAAAATTATAAAATGATAAAATTTCTAAAACAAACACAAAATTTGTTTCAGGAGGAAGTGCTGAGGAAGAACAGAAGAAACCCTTCTGGAGACAATCAAACCAGGAGTTTCTTGCTGAGAGGAAAGGAACTGGAGTTTTTCATCGAAAGGAGACTAGAACTTGTTACAAGTGCAATGAAGTTGGTCACATTGCATAGAACTGCTCTCGAGCTACAAAGACAAAACAGGGAGTCTCTGAAAAACTTAAAGAAAAAGTTGTCGATGTTGAACCAACAACTGAAAAGTTCAAAATTTTTGAAAATTCAACTTATGAAGTTGGTGAGTGTTCTAAGAAAAATTTTTACAAAAAGAGAGCCAAGGACAACCAAATGTGGGTTGTTAAGAAGTTTGATGTAAATCTGGGCGATGATTCTGGTTCCACAAAGCCAGAATAGCCACAAGTTGAGGTTAAAGTAGAAAAATCAGTATCTTCAGTGAATGATGATAATTTTCCATCATTGAAGAATGAAAATGTTAAACAAAAGGTTGGTAAGGTTGAGATCTCGAATCAATTCTATTCTGAGAAGAAAGAATTTGATGTTGCATTTAATGGAAATGTGTAAAAGATTTTTGAGAAAATGGTCGAGGGAAAGGCCAAAGGGGTTAAAGATTTTTATGCGACAAAGAAGGCAACTTATAACCCAACTAAATCAGAGTTAAAATTACCCAAGGTTGGTCAGACTTGGGTGGAAATTCTTTTCCCTTAAAATCTAACTTGCCGGAGCTCCCAAGTTTATAATCGTGGAGCAGGAATCGGCATCTTTCTAGATAAAGTTTGTTTTGTGAATGAATTTTAAACTTGGTAAAATTTTATACGTTGAGGACTATGCCGGAGTTTCCAGGTTGGTGAGCGTGGAACATGAATCGGCATTTTTCTTAAGAAATTCACGAAAAGTGATTTCGTCTTACAAGTGGTAAATTAGAGACATTAATTTGTATCTGATTTTCTACAAATGGTTTAAAAAATGGGGTTCATCAATTGTGAAAAGAAAAGAAAGAAAGTGATGATTTTCTCCCCTAACCTACAAATGGTTTAAAATCAACAAAACTTATTTTCCGAAAAAATCATTTTGATTGAAACAAACTTAAGTGTTTTTAAATCAAATTGAGAAAATAGTTTGTTGTAAGGGGGAGTTCTGATTGTTTATGCCAAGTGGATGGAGATTTGAAGCTTGATACATCAGTTTGTCATTTTTCTTGTACAGTCTATTTTCAAATTTCTTTAAATGTGTTTGCATTTTAGGGGGAGTAAAAATTTCAGAAAATCCAAAAACATTATAAAATTTGAAAAAGCCAAAAACATGATAAAATGATCAATGAGTTTTGTTGTGAAAAAGAGGAAATGATAGTACATCAGTGGACTATCACAACATGCTAAAGAAATGGAAAGTTAAAATGTAATAAACGATTTCACTGTGGATGTGCCAGTAGGTTTTTACACATTTAGTAGATTGTGACGAGATATAAACAAAAAATTCAAACTTGCTTATATCGTGGGTAACATTTCTTGAATATATGGGTAACCCCCGAAATTTTGTTTGAAAGGTCCCTCTTTCTGAAATACTAGGTCTTTATACTCAGTAATATCTGGGGTATTATCCCGGGACTTCTGATTTTGCGGAAGCAATGGCCTAGTCCCCGTATAATACTTTCTGCATTGCTTGAAATATAGCGTCGCCCTCAGTACAAAAATGATGAAACATTGAAAAAATGCTAATCATGTGTTGTTGAAGAAAAGATCCTCTAAAGGGGACACACCAAAAGTCGAACCGTCATCTCTCTGCTGAACGGAACTTCTGACCTGAGCTCTCACGGTTTCGCATCTAACCCCCTTACAGATATCATCTAGGTATACTCACCTGTAAGACTGAATATTGGGATCTGGATACAGGAGTATATTCAAGTAGTGGGACACACGGATAAGTTTAAGTCTTTAAAACATTAATATCGTATCTCGAAACAGTTGAACTTTGTGTGAAAATTTACGTGGACCAGTATACTGACAATCTAAGTGAATTGTTTAGAACTTAAAATGAAATGAAGCTTAACGGTGTTGGTGATTTATCTCATAAACTGATATGATCCTCTTACACAAACTCACAAAAATATTGTCTGTAAATATTTCTTTACTGCATTTCATTTCATTAAAAAATCCAAAAAGATTTTCAGTGTGTTTTAGCATAAATTTTGAAAAATTCAAAAAGATTTTCGACAACTGATGTTGAAAAGCTGATTTTCAAAATTCCAAATGCTGAACATGATGATCATTTTGAGGGGAAGTATGTTAAATCTAAAAAATGTTTGAATATTCTTCTGCAAGTGGTCACAGATCTTCTGGTTGTTTTGAAAAGGAGAGTCTGAGTTTTCGATATTCTGGTTGGTGCATACATCTTAATTTTAAAATGTTAAATTTGTGAAATTTATTGTGTGGTAGAGAATGTGTAGGAAAGCCAGTTTTCGATACCTGAGTAGAATGAGAGCCAGGTTATGATCCTGGAGCTGATGATGCTAATGAACTTAAGGAATCAAGAGATCTGATCAAGAGAATTAGAAAGCTTGAGAGCAAGATCACGATCCTGATTCTGTTAAAGCCAGATTACAATCCCAACACATCGAAAGGGGGAGTCTGAAGACATCCGAGAGAAGGATTAGTTCGAAGGGAGCATGTTGGTGCTGATAGAAAGAGTAAAGTGCAGTAAGACTGATCAAGATTGAAGACATTGAAGACTCGACACTTAAGACTTGTCAACATCTGAGGGGGAGTCTGTTGGTGCATACATCTGTCGACTTCGTCTTGTATCGAGTCTAGTATTATAAGTGTTAGATCAGGGCTCGTAGTTCGAGGAAATTAGGGTTTGGATGTGTTGTTTGTGCTAATTCCGCTTGAAAGTAACATGTGCAGTTTCAAGCGAAATCAACATTATTAATTCCGCTTGAAATGCACATTGTCACTTTCAAGCGGAATCACATCACTATATATACCTTTCAAACGAAATTAGTTGTAACAGTTTATGATTTGGATACCGAGGTGCTGCCGGTTTGTCCTGTGATTGTATTTGCTGTTAGATGAATCAGAAAGTAGTTTAAAGTGATTTGCAAGCTGTTGCAAAGTCTATTTCTCTATTTCCGCCTTTGAAATAAATTAAAACTCCTCTGAACGACTCGTTTGGGTCACAATCCGATCCTACAAACTTTTATATTTATTTCAAATGCCTCAACGACATACGATATAAAATACGAGTTTATTATATATTCTTTTCATAAAACACTCGTCACATACACATACGACTTCTCGAGACGGCTAACGCGATTACAACGATATATTTATATTCTTTTATATAAATATTTATATCTCACAAGAACTAAGTGTTTTTCAAAGACTTAGAAAAATAATACCGACATTAGACGAAACTTAACGAGTATAACTTAATCGTTACTATTAAGTTATTAACTTACCGTTGAATCCTTCGGTCAACGATTCGGTAGAGCTCGGTGACACATAGTTTTAGTTACCGCTTTTAGAAACTTATTAGATATTCCGTGTTAGGAATATTGTAGAATGCACGCTAGCGAGTCTCGTCTTGGAAACGACATCGCGAAGTCGAATTTAGCTAGCTTTGCACAGGAATATTCAGGTGAGTTCATAACCCCACCTTTTTACAGTTTTACATTTTTCTAAATGTTTTCGGGGTGGAAAGACATGCACTTTTTGCAAAGCATACATGAATTACATATTTCTAAACCATTTTACAAGCAAGTTTTAACTGACACAAATGGTTTACGAAAAGCTTATGTTTTATACCGGTTTTTCAAACAAGCGTATTTTTCGAAATATGCATACACACGAATTCTAGTTTTCTAAACTACGGGAAAATACAAATACAAGAGTTTACAAGATACAAATGTTACAATGTTTACAAATGGTATGATGAATACAAGAATTGAGAAATGATACGAGAAATGATATAAGAATTGATATGAGAAATGATACGAGAAATCGTGTCACGAATAGGGTACCATAAGCACCATTAATCAACAATATACATAGACCGCAGAACAAAAGGTTAGATCTAACGGGTGTAGGGCAGCCACACTCTTGGTGAGGACGAGTACCAAGCAGTGCTTTTGTGTCACAGAATATGCCAACTAGAAAAATGCCTATGGTTTGGTTGCTTCCTATGTCGTGTCACATGTTAATGGCCTTGCAACCCATTAACAACAAGATACATACAGAAATACTTGATTTATACAAGATACATACAGAAACACTTGAATTATACAAGATACATACCATGTTTTCATACAAAGTTTCCGTATAACATGACAAGAAAATGATTTTAAATTCGTTTTCTCAACAATACTTCAAAAACCGGTTATTCAGAAAGATTTATTTCAAATCTTTTACAAACAAACTATGAACTCGCTCAACTTTATGTTGATTTTTACATGTTTCTTTCTCAGGTTGCTTTTCAGAAATCATGGCACGGTTGGAATGGGAGAACCATGTGGAGTCGAGTACTTAGCGGCGTTCATTTTCTAGAAGTCTTAGATTATATTTGCTTCCGCTGTGCAATGAAGATACCAGTCCAGTCACGCCAATGCTCTGATATTCGGGGTGTGACAATTCAACATGGTTAGATCAATAAAAGTAGGCATAAGGTCTAAAAACGAAATACGAGACACAAGCAAAGTTGTGGAAATCGAGTCAAACATGCTAGTAAGGTGATTATTATAAGGCGTGTTAACAAAAGGTGGACCATGATCAAAAACAAAGTCAATCCATCGCAATACAGTGTCAAAATTCGCATCAGCAATGAAAGCAATATGATGAAAAGAGTCATTTGCAAGCATAGGTGCATCATGACACCCCATACTAGAAGCATCCGAATTGTTAAGGGAAGTCGTCAAGATATTGGATTGAAACGGCATAACGGCAACTAAAATCGAATCAGTAACAATGCAATTATGTTGGATTAATCCCTTCCCAAGCCCCAATGTAGCTATACCAACACCCGAAGTAGCAATGAAAGTAGGGACACACACATTAAACAAAATCAAGGCATTACCAGAGTAACCTGAATCAAAAGTCGGAGAGGTAACAAGTATGAAAATTGAAAATGCCCTGAGGTTCCGACAGGTCACCAAAACCAAAGTGAGGAATAATTCGTTGCGTTACGGGGCACTAATGTCACACCCCGATATTTCCACATATTACCGGTGGGCCCGGCGGGGAGTATCGTGACGTAGTTGATATCATCATTGTCAATACACACAATAATATAACACAACGGAAGGCTGGGTAATTAAACTATTACAAACCATACTGTCTGAGAGTTCGAGTATATGAATAATACAGACTGGAATGTAATAAGATCCACAGGCGGATCATAATGTACAAAGAAACAAAAACTATAGACTTCAGGTATCTTATGGATTTGCAAGATCCTCTATGACACACTATAGCTCCAGCCTATTTCGAGAAGTACCTGTCAATCAATTTTTAGGAAAATACGTCAGTTTACACTGGTAAATACAATGTAACTGACTCATTTTGAAAACATTTATGAAAATTGATTTGAGTGCACATGGCACAAATCATTTATAACTTGGGACAATTTTTAATAAAATCTTGTATACAGTTTTACATGTTTGTCATACATGTGAGGCCGGTTTGGAAGCCGGACATGATTAACTGACTCACCACTTAAAAACCCACAAAGGAGTTATCCCCAACTTGTGGGTAATTTAAAATTTAGCATTTGCATCTGTCAGGTGCATGCCTGCACCCCGTGCATATGTCGAGGCCATTAATAACTTAAATGAGCCGAGGATATCCAGGACACGGTCGTTAACCCCCAAATGTTTATGTTATCAAACAATACGGATTAAAACGGGTTATGCGGATTTATCAAATCACAATCCAGCTAAATAATCCCATACCCGACCAAGCGGTATTATTATACCGTATCACAAGCCCGTATAGGGAAAATAAGTTAAAAGTATTTACCTGATGATAGCAGTAAAATTCCTAAGGCTTTTGAAGGCACTTTTTACTGGAAGCTATTTAATCTGTATAAAATGTTTAATTAACCTATTAGGATGCTAACGGTTCTTTAATTAAGTCAAGGACTTAGACCGGCTAGCTAGAAGGAAACCTTATGGTTCTAAACGCTAGATTAAGCGGAGACCGGGATAGAATGTGATTTAGACCCGACCAGCTTGGATACTTATATAATAGGGTAAACTAAACACATTCTGGAAAATGAGAATTAAATGATAAGGTTAAGCCCATTGCGGCTATTTTGCGTAAACTAGTCACGTAAACCAATCCGAACGCATAAATGCGTAACGGGTAACCAAATAAATTATATACAGGTCTTAATCATTATTATGCTCAAAATATGTTAACATATCAGTAATATATTAACATATATGCCCAAAAAGTAATTTAAACCAAAATAAGTCCCATAAGGGTATTTTGGTAATTGTAATGCCTATAAAAGAGTTTAATTACTAAACTGAGTTCCAGGTCTGATTTAATTAGTAAAAAACATGTATTTTATAAGTTATATCACTAGGGTATTTTATATGTGAGAAAAATATCTTTTATAACCAAATATGCACCGTAGGGGCATTTTGGTAATTTCACATAAGCTTTTAAAGATCAAAACAGGCTTCTGAGTTTAAAAACTTTGGCTTACTGTATAATTATATAAATTAACTTAAAACATCAGTAGGTAATGTGTTTTATATGCCAAATATAGTTTTGACCTATACTATGTGCTAAAAATGCTTAAAAGTCGATTTAAAGGGGTATTCGGGTTAAAATAGGAAATTTGAGTTTTTGATCAGTTTACAAGGTTCAAAATATTCTATTTATTATATAAAATCAGTAGCAAAAAGTTTGGTACTAAATTTTATGAAAAACTCATTTTATGTACAAAAAGGGTAAAACCGACAATTACCGAAATCATGCTATAATCCTATGTTATGCTCAGCCTAAAAATAAATAAAAATCTTCAAAATCCCAAAAATATTATTTTACATCATTAGGTAAAAAGTTTGGTGTCAAAAATCGGGTTTAGATAGGTTTTATGCTAATTACGCCTTTTAAATAATAAAAAGCTCCTTAATTACGCTATTGAGCATAATTCCTATTCTAGACCTCAAACTGATGTCAAATTTTCGGGACATGTCTAAATATCAGTAGCAAAGGTGTTAGTCCATTCACATTGCTAAAAATCTCAGTTTTATGCAAAAATGACGTTTAAGGCATTATTAAGCATAATTACGATCAAGTGCATATAATTCAAACCACTAGGCATCATGCAATATAACTTTAGAGAGTTATACTACTGAGTAATGTGGTTCTAATGGAAGCTTAGAACATGGAAGAATTAAGCTTAAACGGGTCAGAACTGAAAGTCAAAGCAAAAGTCAAGCTTTTGCGACTTTCGGTTATAACTGACCTTAGACTATTAATTGTCGGGTTAGGACTGATAAAACATGTTTAAATATTAATTACCAAGTCATTAGAATGTTAAAATAATATTTAGAACCTCTGCTTTATCAATTTTAATCATTTGAAAACATTCTGTCCAGTTTGACTTTTTGTCAAACTACTTTGACCCGACAATTGATCAGTCAAACGAGATAATTAGGAGATCCCCTTTTAAGGGTTAATCACCTATACTAAGGTGGTTCCATAACCACTTTTAATTTGATCAGTGGCTGGACCATACAAGATTAACACGAAAGTCAAACCTAAACTACAACAAGTTTGACTTCTAGATAAATAAGCTAATTAAAGTGACTAAGCAAGTGATTAGGAGCTTACTACAGGTCCAAGCTGTCTTTTCTACACTTCTAAGTCTTCTCCAAGTCCTTGCAAGCTCCAGAAGTTGGTTATAAGTGATGTTGCAAATGTAAGTTCTTAAAGTCCAACACAAGTGTTCCTTATATAGCTTATCCCAAGTGCTTGGATTAAGGGCAGCTGTTATGGGAGGCCCTAGGATCACCCTAGGTGTCCTAGTGGTTTATAAAAACCATCCACAAGTCCCTTGTTTCGAATATCAGGAGCTTAAGTCGGTTAACAGCTTGAACATACATCTGTCCAAAATTTCTGCCCAGCGACGAGCTTATGGACCGTAAGCTTAAACCCTTGCGGTCCGTATCCAACTCTTATGGACCGTAATTCCGGATGAATGCGGTCCATAACCGAACCTATAATGCATCGCCCAGTTACCATCTTGCGGACCGTAAGCCTAGAGTCATACGGTCCGTAACCGATGACCAGAGGACAAAAATTTTTAAAACTTTCATACACTTAACCATGCATTCCCAAAACCGAATCTTGAACAATAATTTCGTATAATAGTCCATATTGTCAGTCTTGTACTCTTCAGATTTCCATGCCATGCAATGTGTCCCCTTGGAGTTTTAGAAGTTGGCCATTTTTGAAGGTTTGTCGGTATTGCACATGTATTTCAAATTCTTGACTAATTATATGAACTTTCACTAATAGCCGAGGTGCATGATTTCTTTAATAGCCATTTATCAACGTGTATTATACAATTTATAAAGTTTTCGAGAAATATTTAAAAAGGTCATTCAGAGGTAAACTTAACATGTTGACACGTTTAATTCCCGTAGCTTTATTATTTTTCATATATATACACAAACGGCTTCTTATATTCAATTAATCTTTCGATTAAGAATATATACTATCCACGTAGTGTCAATCAGAGGCTCTGGTTTGGCATGTTGACAATATAAGTCCCTCAAACTAAACTTTTCCACATGTTTAACGTTTTAGGAAACGTGTCTATACATAATTGGACACGTTTTTATGTGGTGTTACAACTAAGTTGAATATTTCTCTCTCATAACATGTACGTCTATGTTTCGGTTACTTGCACATATTACTCATAGCAGGATCTAAAAAAAATTACATCGAGTCAACCAATTAAAAAACACACTACCATACTTTTGTAAAACTAAAACGATGGGAAAACTATCGCATGACACGAATAAAATTACACCGGGCCAACTAATTAAAACAAAACACTACCATAGTTTTGGAAAAAAAACTAAACGATGGCATGTCGGTAATTTTACACTGGGGGCAAAATCGTAACTTGACAGGGAAAAACAACAATGGCAAAACAATAAATTTGAGCTAAGGGCAAAATCATAATTTGGCTAGTAGAAGGAAGAAACAAAACTAATGGCAAAACTGTTAATTTAAACGTGACAAAATCGTAAATTGGTTGGACCAATGGAAAAGTGCCAAGCAGCTGCCTCGCACTATTCCACCTATAAAAACTACACCCAGTCAACCAATTAAAACAAAACACTACCATAGTTTTGTCAAAAAAACTAAAATGATCGCATGACTGAATTTTTACACTGGCGGCAAAATCGTAACTTGACAGAAAAAAATATAACATAACTGTAAATTTGAGCCGACGGTATAATTGTAATTTAACTAAGAGGGGAAGTAAACAAAACTAATAATAAAAATGCAAATTTAAACAAGGTAAAATCATAATTTGGGTTTGCCAATGAGGAACCCTAATGGGATTTGTAGTGTTACATATAAATACCACCCTCTTTTCAAAAAAAAAAAAAAAAAAAAAAAAAATCCAAGGTACTGCCAAGACCGATGGTGTCGCCGCCCTAGAAAACGACCTCAATATATTTGAAAAGAAATCCAAGGTACCGCCACCCACAATTTCCATCACTTACGATTGCTTGATTGATTCTCAACCCTAACCCTAATTCTTACAGATTCCTGTAGACCTGGACTGGCATGTATATTCATCGCCAAATACTCATATCCGCTGGTAAATTTCTTTTCCAATGACTTCTGATAAGTTTAATGATCTTGTAGACGATGGTTTTCTTATTTTTATTACATAGTTTCCATATGCACTTCTTCATGAACATTCCCGTGCTTCATTATATATATTGTCTGAATAGTTTCCTATGATTTATCATATATATCTAGTGTTGTTTGGTTATTGGAGAAGTGGATGGATTATTTAAAAACTAGTTTAAATGAGAAAACAAAAAAACTAATTAATAAAGCCTAAAAAAACATACTTAATTTTTTTTACAATTTTTTTATAAAAAATCGCTATTTTTTATATATGAAAAAATTAAAAAAAAAATGTACTGCACTTGTGCACTAATACTGAAAGCCTAAACCACTTAACCCACCCCCCACCGACACCCCCCCCCCAAAAAAAAAAAAAAACCTATATATAAAAAATAGCGATTTCTTATAAAAAATTGTAAAAAAAATAGTATGATTTTTTAGGCTTTTTTAGTTAATTTTCTCATTTATATGTAGTTTTCTCATGATCTCTATTGTAGAAATTGTTGTAGTTTTCTCATTATCTCTATTGTAGAAATTGTTTAAAAGTAGGACATTCAGAATTTTAGTTTTAAGTTTTTTAAACCGAACCACCGGTGTAGCCTGAGAAAAAAACTACCTTTAACCAAAACTATGTATGAAGGTACTCTACTAAGAAAATAACTGAATTGAAGGTACACGGAGCTGTTGAAGGCATGGAGGAAATCAAAACCATCGGATCCTAAACAAGCTACCAAGCTTGTATATGACACCCTGCATAGTATCCACGAATATGGCGTTCATTTTGATGATATGGAGGTCTCTTCTCTAATCCAAACATCGCGTATACACTATAGCTTGCAAACTTTATCAATTCGGTTGGGTACTTGGGTTGATCTAAAGTTACATTCATCTAGTTTCAAATTTGTTTTTTTTTTAAATATGATTACCCGTAAAAAATCTATTAATCTAAATCATGTATATGTTTTTGCTTGAAAAAAAATAAAAAAAAACCCTCAAAACCGGTCCAACAACCAACCAATGCTAATCGGAATCAGGAAGTTATGTTTACCTAGTTTCAATTTTACTTTTATAAATATGATCACTTGCTTAAATCTCCTAATCTAAATAATTATAAATTTTTATTAAAAAAACTAAAAACCTCTCCAACAATTAATGCCGACCGGAACCAGTTTTTTTTTTTTCACAATATTTACATACATGTAACTTTTTTATTTTTGTATCAAAAGATTGTACGCATTAGGAATGCAGTTTGGGTCATCTATGACTAAGTGAATTAGTTATATCAATCAATTTCTCTTTTCACAAGGGCTTCTTGCACTTTTACGGGCTTCCTCATTATTCCTTAGTGATAAAACCCTCGCCGTATGATGAACCTTCATGGGTTACTCCTCTTGCTCCAGCTCCACCGGTTTGGGAAAGGAAACCAGTGTTCAAGTTGTCAACACTTCCTGTAAGAAGAAACTTTTGCAACATCCACAGTTTTTTCAAACCCCGATTTTTTATTAGCTTTGCAAATCAGGTGCTAGGGGAAAGAGTAACTAATGGGGTGGTCTTCAGTGTCTCTGTTGAGGTTAAGGATTTCTATCTTTTACCCCAAGAGATACTATTCGCTGTAAGTGAGCGTCGTAAAGCACAGGCCACGGGGGACAATGATCGGGCCCGTGAAATGATGCATAAAATTAATGCTACACAAGACTATGAGTAATTACTCTGCCCATGTCATATTTAAGTTTTTAAAGTCGTGATTACTGTTTCTAAATGGTACTCGTAACCTGTTGTCACAGGGTATTGTATCTCGACGATGAGGGATATCTGGCCAAAAAGTACGAGATCAAGCTAAGGTATCCCAAATAGAATTTGTTTTTCATATTTGTGTTGTCTTGCTGCTAAGAGTTGCATCAAATAGTAGGAAAGTTAGAAAGCATAGTTAACTTGTATAAATAAGGAGCTACAATAACAAAAAGAGTTGTGATGCACAAATTATGCCTTTTAAGCACATCTACCAACTCCAACAACCTCTCGTAGACTTCACTCAGTTGTTTTCTTCTCTTTTAATGGAGTGTTGTCAAGTGCTTTGCTATTTCAGGGTCTGATGTGCTCTGTTGGGACTCGAGGCAGAACTGGACCCTGTCCTTTTACTCTTGATTCTGGTGTTTCGAATTCTGACATCAGAAAAATAGGCCATGATCTCATGGACTGCTAGCGTTTAATGGGCTGTTAGGCACATACTGTTTGGCCCATTAGCAGTGATGTTTTGCGCAGAACTGGGTCAGTCTGTACACGGCTGCTGGGTGGCGCCCATGTCCAAAATGAATTCACTTCAACATGGTTCTGCAGTGTCATAGTCAGCTAAGCAGTCATTCCACATTTCCACTTCTCTTTCTTGTTAAATAACTAAATACCTAAGCATTTTATTAAAATTAAAAAAATACTTTAAGAAAACAAGTTTAAACCTCTCTCTCTCACCTCTCTATCAAACTCGTCTTCTTCCTAAAACACCTCAACAAATATCTGTTCAGAGAATAAAGCTTCCCCTTAAACTTCCTCAAAATATCATTCAAATGGACATCTTCAGAATAAGCAACCCCATTTTCACTCCTATTCTTATCCAACCCTTTCAAATTTGAATTTTTAACAATCTCCAAAACCCCATCATCGTCATAACCTTTATTCAATCCTGATTTCAGTGGCTTCTTTTTAACCAGATCCAAGGTTTAAAAGAACAGAATCAAGTTTCGAGGCGTTTTCCCTTCGCCTCACGAGGCGTAAGCCTCGAGGCGAACCTAGACGTAAGCCCGAGGTGCAATTAAAAAATAAATATAGATTTATGTATCTTATTAAAAAATAAAATAAACGCCCCGCTTGCGGTGTGCGCGTATAATGTATATATGTGTGGGCGCTCGGGGAGCAAAAGTGAAATTGCACTGATTTTAACGTTATTTAAAATAACGTTAAAAGCGACGGACGGTTAATCATGCATTGTGTGGTGGCGTTGATAGCCGAAAGACATGGGGATACATGCACTAATCGGCCTTTGTCCCGGTTGCTGAGTGTCATGTGCCTTATGTCCAAGGCTTGATGCAAAGCGACTATCGAGCCGAGGGTCTCACTGGAAGCGGCCTCTCTATTCCTACGGGGTAGAGGTAAGGCTGTCTACATCTTACCCTCCTCAGACCCTACCTTAGCTTTGCTATTGGTGGGATTTACTGAGTATGATGATGATGATAAAAAAATAAAATACTAAACATAAAATGCAGGACTTTCCTAATGGAAATAGACATGTGAGAATAGTTTTGGGTTGAATATGATAAAAGTGTAATGTTTAAGGGTGTTAATTTAAGTTTTTGTAAATGAAATAAATAAAGGTGTCGTTATTTTCTTCAGCTAAAAAGCTACATCACTCTTCTCTCGCCGTCATCAACTCCTCTGTTCTACTTCTACCCTAATTTTCTTGGTAATCCTTCGCTATAAGGTATGTTTCCATCCCGGGTTTTAAAAAGCGCGCCCTAGGCACGCCTAGGCGCAAGGCGACATAAGGCTCAAGGTCTATCGCTTTAGACTACACAAGGCGAGTGTTTTACTAAAAGCGAGCGCTTTAAGCACTTTTTTAGTAGGCTCCAAGGTGATGGCTTCGTCGCTTCTTGTACACAGAGCGAACATATTTTAACCTTATATTTAATGACATTTATTGCAGCCGCCTTTTCTATTAAAGTTACATTTTTCATCCTTGCTTTAATAGTTTTTATTATAGTTAATCCTAAACTTTTATGTTTCTCATCTTTTTGTGATGTAGTATATTTTTTAAATAATTTTATGCTTATTTAGGTTGTACATGTAGCTTTTTAGGTTGTACATTAGATTCTTTTTATATAAAATTGAATATCTTTTGCTATTATCTAATTTTTGGGTGTCTAATAATTAATATTATACTAAGCATTATTTATAACTAATCTATAAAAATTGTACAAGCACCTTGCGCCTCGGGTATGAGGCGCTTTTGCGCTCCGGGCCTCGGTTTTGAACTTTGTCGCTTTTGTGCGCTTCTTGCTTTTTTAAACCAAGTCTCCATCTCTGTTCTACCCTATTTTTTCTTGATTGCGCATAGCTATAAGCATCCTACGCCTTTATCCAGCCATAAAAACCGTAATTTCTCCCGCCTAAAAAAACGTACGCCACTGATTTACCGTTCCGCCTCGAAACAAAACGTCCGCCACATACCACTTAGTCGTACATATAACAACTGGCACTCAGGCGCCGCCTCATGTACGATTTATCACCGTTCCCCCACGTGGCGTGCCTCAAAACGGACGCCTTGAGTGTTTTTCTAAACTATGACCAGATCTGAACAACGAAACTCCTAAATGAGATCTGAACAACCAGGTGGTTGCTGCAGCGTGAAGGCACCACCTTCAACACCATACTTTAACGACTCCCAGCTGCGGCTTCCCTCATGATTAGTTTGTGCAATTTTGGGTTTTTTTTTATATAATCTTCTGCATAAGATTTGGGGGTTTGGGGTCCATTGTTCAGAACTTCAAATTTGGGGGTGGGTTGTGGCGATGGCAGCACACGGGTGGTCAACGGTGGGGCAGCGGTTTGAAAGCTTGTGAAGTGAATTTGCCAACAGTATCAGTTTGTAGCACTTTTATCTCCATTAAGTTTTTGAATCAATCAAATGCTTCATCTTTGGTCTTGATCGGATTGGCCCACATATGGTCATCCACAATTAAGAACATGTACCTATTGCCACATTGAGTCGTAGGTGACTGGACCACACATATCTGCATACACCAACTGGTTGAATCGCTTCTAAAATTTCATCTACTTTGAAAACTACTTTCCCTCTACTCGACCGGATTGTATATTCCTACACAAGTGAAGTAGAACAGGAACTTTTAAATGTTTGTTTATTTGACCCATGAAGAAAATGTTTATGTTTGTGCTTGAGTAATTGTGGACAATTCAGGACTATATTTTGCCCATTGAAAACAGTTTTTATTTGATTTGTTTGACCACCCGCTTAACTACCTGAACACTAAATTTTGCAGTTACAAAATTACTGTAACAATGATTATTTCACATTCTTTTCAACAATGTTTATTTGCTGTTTTGGTAGCTAAAGTCATCCCTTGTATTTGATTTAGTTGACCCACAAACAGTTTTGATAGCTTAAAAACCAACTGAACAATTATATATATATATATATACACACACAGCTGGAGTTGATAGCCATACACATGTATACTTAAAAAAATATCCGATTCAGATGTCTTTTATTTCTGTAAGACAGTACTAGTAGGAGCAAAATATATTTTGAAGTTTGGAGGGTTTATAATTAATAAATTATGAAATTATTTGAATGGAAACAGGGGTGTATGTGCGCCCATGAATGGACGGAGTGGGCGTAAGGTTAGGCGTGAGCTCGAAATGTTGGTCGATGGCAAGTGTTTGACGATTTCAGTCTACAATTTAGATGAAGAAAAGCGCTGTGTTGCAGAAGTTTACTCCGACCACAAACATCTACAGGTAATCCTGTTCATTGTGTACTAACAAATTTAACACGACTAATTTATAAAACTCGTTTGTGCAGGGTATATTGTTGAATAATGCAACTGAAGTGCCTTGGGGGGTAAGATTCATTACTTTTTTAAGTTATGTGATTGTGCTAACAAGAATATTATTATTATTATTTTATTATTACTATTATTATTTATTTTTATTTTTGTGTTCTGAAAACACGTCATTGGTTTCATATCAGTGGAAGGCAGAGTGCTAGCGGGTTTAAAGTTGTTCCCAAGCAGGCAAATGGAGGGTGGAGAATTACTGAATTCTCAATATAAGTTATGAAAGAAGATAAGATCAAGTGAAGCTAGGAGAACTAACTCAACCTTTGTATTTTCCATTTAATAATAGTTATCGATAGCGAACATAGCGTTCGCTATCGCGCGCTTCGTAGTTAACCATATCTCGCAATATGTTACTTAGCGAATCGAAAGCGTGATTATAGCGGGATTCCGACCACGAATTCCGGCTCCGGTGTTGTAATAATTGCCAGAAACCTACCGGAAGTCGGGAAGAAGAAGAAGAGAAGAAGAAGAGTGGCTCTGTTATGTGTTTTAGCTTTTTAGGGTTAAATAACTTTTTGGATTTTAACCTTTAAACCGTCTATCTTTTCACTAATTAACATTAGTCCCAAAAACTTGTACAAATTTACATAAAAGTGTCAAACTAATTTGTATATTTTAACATTTAACCTCCTCTATTATCACTAGTATACATTTGGTTCTTAAACTTCAAAATCTATACATAAAAAGTATAAAATTAACATCTATCTATTATACTAAATGAATTCTCTTAGGCCACATGGGCTATTCTTAGCCAATCATTTTGATGATGTGGACAACCTCTTAAGCCAGAGAATTCCTCTTGGGCGCCAATCTCTTTTCCTAATCTACTTCTCACGTACGTTTCTTCCCACTACATCTTTCTCTTCTTTCCCCATTTTTCTTTAACCCTAGCCCTCAATCAGTCACGAAATCTTCTCCTCTCCTTTTTCTTTCGCTATTTTGAATCGGAATCATCTATCTATAAGATCTTTCTTCAATCAGTATTACTTCCTTCGTTTTATGTTATTCACAGATCCCAGGCAGAACATCATCTTCGTTGGGTAAGTGTTTAAATGATTTTATGTTCTTCAGTCGTTTTGATTATCAACGCTTTTGGTTATTTGTTATGAATGTTTTGATCTCCTATATAAGCTGTTTCTTTTTTGTTATTTAATATCGTAAACCCTAATTTTTAGGGAATAATTATTGTGTTGTTTTCGATGGCGATGACTAAATACGTTTGTTGTTTCTTCCGAATCCGAACAAGATTATCATGTTCAATCAGTAAGTGTTTTTTGTATTTTATGTTCTTCAATCGGTTAGATTTTCAACGATTTTGGTTTGTTATTATGAATGTTTTTGTAGGATCTTTTGTTTCATCTGTTAATTTTTTGTAATATGATATTGTAAACCCTAATTTTTAGGAAAAAATTGTTTGTTTGGTTTTTAAATGTTACTGGAAGGTGTCTAATGAATCATATAACCAGATTCAATCATCATCATGTTGCTAACGCGGTTTTTTAATAATTGTGTTGTTCATCATATTCTTCCATGTTTATATGCTCATATTATTCCATGTTTATATGCTGAAGCTGCTACATAATAAAGAGTCCAAAAAACAAGGTTGATTCATCAAAAGTTGCTACACCAGGGACATTTAGATCTTATGAAGAAATATCTCACAAGCAACTGAAGACTTGGGTAAAACTTCTTTTTATATATATAATTTTTTTTTGAAATCGTTTTAGAAGGCACCAGATTGGATATTTATCCAGATGCCACTGCATTTGGGCCAGATACTGCTACAGTGTGGATGCCACATTACTTGAATAACTTGATTAGTTTGTTTGTTCGATAGGCTTAGACTTGAAGAACCATGTGACAGAATAATGGATTTGGTGACCACTTAATTTAGAGAAAAGGCTATTTTTTTAATTAACATTTATTAGTTTTTTTTAGTTTAACTTGTGACATTGGACTATGAAAAAAAAATTAAAGATACAACAAGATTTGCAGCCATGTTTAGAGTTAAAGCCATGCTTTTCACAAAAAAAAAAAAAAAAAAAAAAAAAAAAAAACAAAAAAAAAAAAACAAAAAACAAAACAAAATTTGCAGCCGTGAAAGGAATTAGATAATAGCCATGTTTTGGTATAACCTGTAAAATTAGTATTTGTGGCCAAAATGTGAACCTACATTCTAGAATATCATATTTGTTTGTGGCCAAAATGTGAGCCTTCATTTTGTGATAAATGATGCTTAATTACATTCTAGAATATCATATTTGTTTGTAGTAGGGGATTCGAGAAATCTGAATTTGCAGGCACGGCCCCGTGTCAAAAGTGCCAGTAACGTGAATTTTTGGAACCTTACAGAAGATGGGCACCAGGGCGTGCCTAAGAGGCATGGTTCCGTGTGATTGGTCCAGTAACAAAATTGTTTCAGCAATGTTGAAAGATATGTGGCATAATATTCATTTTTTAATATATATATATATATATATATATATATATATATATATATATATGTACAATTGAGTTTTAATAAATTAATTGTCCGAACTCGTGAGTATTCACGGGTGATAACCTAGAATGTATTTAAACATCATTACTTGGATTTTGGATATGTACAGTTGATTGCAGTTAATGGTATGGAGTGTGATTTTGGATATCATCAAGAATCAGAAAGTAGTGTGCTTTTGAAATCGAGCATTAAAAGTGCCTCGGGTTCAAGTTTTGGATGTCATCAAGAATCAGAAAGTGGTGTTTTTGAGCATCTGGTATACCTGAAATGGGTCAACAGCTAGCCAGAATAAGTACTTAATCATCCCCTTTTTAGATTTGTTTGGTTATGGATTTCAATATTGGCACATTTACACATGAATCAGTTGGTTTAAGTTGTGTTTTATATTAAACGTGTACAAAAGAATGTCACATTGATCCTTCTATTTAATGATTTATATCAATCATATTTTAATTTAGTAACTAGCTATTATGATCTTAAATGGATAAAAATAGTGTGTGGGTTCAACATGACCCGGCTTTGCTGGCCTGGCCCAGTACTAAAAAATGAACCATTTCAACTTGAACCGTTTTGACCACTTACCTAACCTAATCGATCCACTTTACATTCTACCTTGACTTTTGGTTATGTTGGCACTGTGAGCTCATATTTTCATCTGGTTTTTTGGCTTCACGTTGTCACTCCATTCTTCTAAAGGCCATCAGAAAGTGGTCTTTTCAACACCAGGTATGAAATGGGTCAACTGGCTAGCCAGAATAAGTATTTAATCATACCCCTTTTTAATTTTTTTGGTTATGGATGTCAATTCTGACCCATTTACACATAAGTCAATTAGTTTGATCTGTAGCTTATCTAAAAAAGGTATAAACAAAATGTCACATTAATCCTTTTATTTAGTGATTTAAATGGATAAACATAGTGTGTGGGTTTATAATAACTTACACGTGTTTTTAATATTTTCAGAATGAACAGTTTCGTTTATTTGACGGTTTGTGGTTAGAGCTCGAAGATTTTGAACAATTGGTTCAACACTTTCGGATGCAAGCTGTGAATTTGTGATTACCATTCCACAACACTCTCAAAGGTTCTAATAACTCGCCTGAGTAATTCGTGCTTTCAACATTTTAAAGTTACTTTTAATTAATTTTTGTGTTATTTGGTCAACTTCTTCACTTGGCGGGCGTTTAGTGATAGTATACCCACTAAACATGAGGCCTGGGCAAAAAGAGGGACCCGTTTCTAGATTTGATGTGACCACTATATCAAATATCGGAGGAGCCAGCCAATCACCTTCTTATTACATGTCCACATGTGAAACTAATTTGGAGCTAAGTGTGCATGTGGGTCAAAATCCCATTAATTTAGAATGAATGGCTAACATATTTATGAAGTCATGGAGGTTTTTACGAATAATGGTTCATCTAAGTGCGGTAATAAGATACTACAACTGGTTGCTATGGCTACCTTATGGATGATTTGGCTGGCTGGGAATGTACGGGCCTTTAACGAGATGAAGTGGTTTAAGCTGGTGGAAAATGTTAAGTAGTTGTCATTCCATGTTTAATTGTGTTATTTTTACTTAGTAGTTTTATGGTATATCCGATAACCTTTTTGGCTCTTCTAAACTCCCATCGGATTGCTCATGGATGTTTGTTTGTTATTGAATCTGAGAACGATGAGAGTCTAAGTATGGGTTCTTACGGCGACATGACCCTCTCTCAATCTTTCAATAACTTTTTATTTAGGCAAAATCAAGTTTTAGTATGACTCTTGATTCAATATGTTTTCCATGTTTGGTTTGTTTTTTTTTCCGACCAGTTTAAGAATCTGAAATTTAGATTCACTTCTGATATCTGTTGTATTGATCTTCAATATTTGGTTCAGGGTACGCACCAATTAGCCAGCTAGCTGGGTAGTTCGGTTGGCTTTTACCCTATGTTTAGGAACTACTTGATGGTATCATGGTTCAAGTTTTCACCTTTTTAATTTCTTATTGACTGATAGATTGATTTTTAAATAATTTGCTTATTGAAAGCTATTTTTGCTGATGTTTGATGTGTAGATAGGATGTGGCAGGTACATTTTAGGGTTCTAACTTTTAAAGCAAATTTATTTGCAGGTATGGACACTTTAATGGTTTTCTAATCATTAGAGGAAAAGGAAAGCCCAGCGATCAAGCACCCCCACCCCAAAAGCTGAGACCGGAGAACTGCCAGGTTGTCGAGGACACGTCTCCATAGAAAATCCCTATAAGCCCATACCATATTTTGCTATAAGAATACAACCAGATCTGCCATATGTAATTTTTTTAGAATATATATATTTTTACATTTATGAAGTAATCAAGCATACAAAAAGCGTTAGATTTGATTAAGACCACGTTTTTTTAAACAATTTTTGCTTCCTTACTCAGGCGACGAGTCTGCTGGTAAAGGAGGGCTGGCATCCTGTTTGATCGCTTAACACAATCATGGCCTCAATACCCATTCTTAATGAACGTTGTGGCTTTACACTTGAAACCGACTGTAAGTTCACTCATAATTAATCTCTCTGGTTAAAATTTTAATTTTAGATGGAATCAGCCATTTTGTCAAAAAAAGACTTTTTTCACTTTTCTTCTTGATCATGAATTATTTAGCATAAAACGCTAATGGTTTTAAGATTTTGAAGAACAACGGTTGGGTCTGAATGTTGTCTTGCATGTGTTAGATATTCAACTTTGAATGTGTGCTCCTAAGCTATTATTATGTTTGTTAATATTTTTTTATAACAAAGATGAGGGCTAAAAGGTGAACAAGCGGTAGTGGTTGGAGCTATAGTTGTGTTTCCAATTATATATATCAAAAGTAAGTTCTTTTAGAGAAGTAGGATTATGTGTTGTGGATAATGTGTTTGATTCAGTAGTTACTCTCATGTGGCAAAGTTTGATATTTTTATATACACGGTTTATTTTTAAACGTATGATAAAAGTTAGTGTGTTTTTGATTATTTCTGTTTATCTGTTAAAAACATTAAACTACCCATTAGTTCCATCATGGATTAAATACAATTTAAACTGACCCATATGCATGCATTGGTTGCATTTCATTAAAGGCAAGGTACAATGACCCGTGCAAAGATTTCTGAAATTAATGCCTGCAATGACACTGATCTTCTTGATGCACGACCCATGAAGATATGGTTTTCTTATGTTATGATCGAAATAATAATGAATACTGCTATCTTTTGGTTGATAAACATGTAAGTAGTGTTCAACTCTATACATTGTTTTGTTAGCTTTTCTTTGTTCATTGTTTTATATTTACTAGGTGTGTCCTTATTCATTGGCTTCGGGAATTGAAAATACTCAGGTACACTTAAAAAATTACAACACCGTTCTCATATTATGTTGGAAAAGAAGATAAGATTCCAGGCGTACTCACCCAAACCAACCAAGGGCTGACTAGAATAAGACTTCAAGATCAAAGGTATGTCAAAAACTACAAACTATGATCCTCATGGGTCTAAAATCAAGGTAGTTAAGGCCTTCGAATTTTTAAAGAATTAGATCAAGTTCAGAAAAACTTTTGATAGGCTGAGTCATTTTTCGGATTGAACACGACATTTTCCAGTCAAGGCCTTTGAATTTCCGGTTAGTACGCTATATATAGTTTCATTTGTTTATTAGTTGCGGGGTAATATGGGCCGGTTAACAAGAAATCGAAGTGGTGGTCTATGGTTTAAATTTTTGTAACAGTTTACAATAATCAAACTTGATGGTAAAATAATTTTTATTGCACGATTATTACAAAATTTATATTAAGACTTAAACAAATTTAAAGTCTATTCATAAAGTTAAATTATAGGATTTGTTGTTTGTTTAAAATAAATTGCATTGCAATATATTCAGTAACGAGTGTTTGGCAAAAAATGGTTATAAATATAATGCAGATGTTCAAGACTGCTTGGGGATAAACAAATCATGTTTGAGATAAATTTAAGATTACCTGACCATGTGCTCACGTATTTTACCGATTTAGTTACTAAAGATAATTGTTAGTGTTCGGTAAGAGTGGTTTCATGGTTGTTTTGTGTGTTTTAATGAGGTTTTTGAACTTTTCAGTGTGAACACACTTCGACTTTGCAGCAGGTTGGAGTTCTTCGTTTCGCTTACAAAAGTTGTGAGTTGCGAGCAAGTCTCTCTGCAATTAAATTTAACAGTATAGATACCATGACGAACCAAATTAGTACCGATCAAATGCCTGTCGCAAAGAATGATTTGGTTTAACGTGATCGTGTTCTGAGTTGTGTTGTAAAATGTACATGTTATCATAACAAGGATGTTTTGGTTGAGTGCGCCGCAACGCGGCGTTGTGTATAAATTTATTATAAAAACAACATTGAGTGTCTCTTTTATAGTTGTCTTTTTTCAGTTACATTTACTGTAAAAACAAAATTTGTGTGCTATATATCTGTGTTCATTTGAGATGAAATGTTCCTCTTTTTCATTTGGAGTTTGTATTAAGATAGGTTCCCAAGTCGAACAATCTCAAAGACCAACATATGGTAACTCAAGAAGCTTAGAATTAAAAAGATAGCCATTTTAGTAAGTTGCGACAAGAATCGAGTACGCTCAAACAATTGTATTCTCTTGTGGATACTCAAAAGCGCATAACTATGTATGTATAATTTATTAAATCAATAGATTTGTAAGAAGTATTTTCTTTATACAACCCGTGTAACACACGAGATCTAAAGCTAGTTATATATACATAGGGTAGGGTTTATGTGAGAACCACCTTTATTGCGAGAACTGCGAGAATCAATGTAAAAACAAAATAAACTTACTACACCACCAAAAACCTAAAAAACTAAACCCCCAAAAAACCTAAAAAAATCTTAAAAAATCTAAAAAAATTTAAAAGACACAATTTTTTTTTAATATTTTAAAAAAACTTTTTTTTTAATTTTTTTTTATTAACGAAAAGTGTAGGATCATGTATTTGACCCGAATGAGTCGTTCAGAGGAATTTTGATCTGTTTCAGGTGCGGAAAACAA
This sequence comes from Helianthus annuus, assembly GCF_002127325.2. Taxonomy (NCBI): domain Eukaryota; kingdom Viridiplantae; phylum Streptophyta; class Magnoliopsida; order Asterales; family Asteraceae; genus Helianthus; species Helianthus annuus. The sequence goes on from NC_035448.2 coordinate 69,479,200, forward strand.
GAAACAGACTTAGAAACAGCTTGTTCTTCACTTTAATAACATTGTTTACATCCAAGAATCAAACCGGCAGCACCTCGGTATGATTTTCAGCAAATGTTCTAACTGATTTCGCTTGAATGACAAATCCCCTATATATAGTATTCTGATTCCGCTTGGAATGACTTCAAGCGGAATCTCTTCTTCAAGCGAAATCTCATACAATACAAACTTAAACATCCTATTTTCTCGTACAACGTGCCCTGATCTAAACTATCTAGTACAAGACTCGATACAAGACAAAGTCGACAGATGCATGCACTAACAGACTCCCCCTCAGATGTTGACGAGTCTTGCGGTGTCGAGTCTTCTCATCTTCAATCTTGATTAGTCTCTGGGCTTCACTCTTCAAACAGCATTAACAGACTTCCCCTAACAATGTGCTGGCATTCCTTAAGTTCATCAGCATCATCTGCTTCAGGATCGAAATCTGGCTTTCTCCGGTTCAAGATCGTTGTCTGAATCAACCTTTGTCCACATAATCAAAACCTGGCTCATGCTCTAACCACAGAATCCTCAAGTATCGGAACCTGGCTCTTTAAACATAAGCTTCTCAGGATCGATCAACCTGGCTCAGCTATACACCTGCACGATCTCTACCTTAAAGTAAATTTTACACATTTAATATCAAAATGTATGCACTAACTCAAACTCTCCCTCAAATCAATCAGAAAGATTTATCAATGATCATCCTGATGAACCACTTGTAGATTTGATTAAAATTCATTTGTTTAAGAACATACTCCCCCTCACAAAATGGTCATCATGTCTAGCACTTGGAATTTTGAAAATCAGCTCTCTAACATCAGTTGTCGAAAATCTTTTTGTATTTTTCAAAATTTATGCTAAAACACACATTAAATAGTTTTGGATTTTGTAATAAGAGAAATGCAGTAAAGAAATATTTACAGACAATATTTTTGTGAGTTTGTGTAAGAGGATCATATCAGATTTTGAGACATATCACCAACACCGTTAAGCTTCATTTCATTTTAAGTTCTAAACAATTCACTTAGATTGTCAGTATATCGATCCACGTAAATTTTCACACAAATTTCAATTGTTTCGAGATACGATATTAATGTCTTAAGCACTTAAACTTATTCGCGTGTCCCACTACTTGAATATACTCCCGTATCCAGATCCCAATATTCAGTCTTACAGGTGAGTATACCACAGATGCTATCTGTAAAGGGGTTAGATGCGTAACTGTGAGAGCTCAGGTCAGAACATCCGTTCAGCAGAGAGATGACGGTTCGACTTTAGGTGTGTCCCCTTTAGAGGATCTTTTCTACAACAACAATGATTATCAATTTTATTGTTTCATCATTTTTTGCTGAGGGCTGTGCTATGTTTCAAGCATTTGCAGAAAGTATTATGCGGGGACTAGGTCAGAATTTCCATTCAGCAGAAGTCCCGGGATAATGCCCTAGATATCACTGAGTATAAAGACCTAGTATCTCAGAAAGAGGGACCTTTCAAACAAGATTTCGGGGGTTACCCATATATCCAAGAAGTTGTTACCCACGATATAAGTAAGTTTGAATTTAGGTTTATATCTCGTTACAATCTACTAAATGTGTAAAAACCTACTGGCATATCATCAGTGAGATTGTTTATCACATATTGACTTTACATTTCTTTAGCATGTTGTGACAGTCCACTGATGTACTATCATTTCCTCTTTTAGACACCAAAACTCATTTTTGAATTTTATCATGTTTTTGACTTTTTCAAATTTTCTAATGTTTTTGGATTTTCTGAAATTTTTACTCCCCCTAAAATGCAAACACATTTAAAGAAATTTGAAAAACAAACTATACAGAAAAATGACAACCGATATCAAATCGCGTCAATTCGCCATCCACTTGGCATAAACAATCAGAACTCCCCCTTTCACCAAATTATTTTCTCATTAAGATTTCAAAACACTTAAGTTTGTTTTAATCAAAATGATTTTTCCGGAAAATGAATTTGTTTTTACCACTTGTAAGATAGGGGCTGGTTCATCATCTTGTTCAAATTTTTAACCACTTGTAGAAAAATTATGTCAAGTTCAAATTAATGACCTTGACGAATCACTTGTAATATCAACCTCTTATCACTTGTAAGTATATCCAAAACCTTTAACCATGTGTAGGAATAAAACATCTACACAAACCATTTTACCAAACAAGATGCCGATTCCTGCTTCACACTTACCAACCTGGAAGCTCCGGCAAGTCCTCCTCCTGTAAAATTTATCAACATTTAAATTCATTCACACAAACATTTTCAAGAATGATGCCGATTCCTGATCCACGATTACAAACTTGGGATCTCCGGCAAGTCCTGATTTTCAAGAAAAGAGAATTTCCACCCAAGTCTTTCCAACCTTGGGTGTTTTCAGCTCTTGTTCAGTCAGGTTATAAGTTGCTTTCTTTGTTGCATAGAAATCTTTAACCCCTTTTACTTTCCCATCAATCATTTTCCCAAACATTTTCTTAACATTCCCATTGAATACTTTCTCAATATCAAATTCCTTCTGATCAGAAAAGAATTGATTTGAGATCTCAACTTTACCAACTTTTTGCTTAAAATTTTCAAACTTCAGAGATGGAAATTTCACATCATCTACTGAAGGCACAGATTTTCCTTCTTTTACTTCAACCTGTGGCTCCTCTGATTTTGTGGAATCAGGTTTATCGCCTACTTTTTCACCACACTTCTTGACAACCCACACTTGATTGTCCTTGGCTTTCTTTTTGTAAAAATTTTTCTTTGAACACTCACCAACTTCATAAGTAGAATTTTCAAAAGTTTTGAATGCTTCAGTTGGTGGTTCAACATCGAAAATTTTTCCTTTAAGTTTTCCAGATACTCTCTGTTTTGGTTTTGTCATTTGAGAACAAGTTGATGCAATGTGACCAGCTTCATTGCATTTGAAACAGGTTCGAGTATCTTTTCTGTGAAAAACTCCAGTTCCTTTTCTTTTCATCTCAGCAAGAAACTCCTGGTTTGATTGTCTCCAGAAAGGTTTCTCTTGTTCTTCCTCAGCACTTCCTCCTGAAACAAATTTTGTGTTTGTTTTAGAAATTTTATAATTTTTATAATTTTCAGGTGGTGTAAAACCTAATCCTTTCTTTTTGTAGCTACCATTATGGTTTGGTTTCTTTTGAAAACCAGAACCAGAATTGTAACCTTTTTTCTTGTTTAATCGTTGTTGAACTCTTGAAGTGTATTTTTTAGGTTTTCCATTAAGATTTAAATCTTTTATTTCAGAAATATTAATTTCTGTCATTTTGAAAACCTTTTTGATCATGTCAAGACGAACACTTCTTATTGGAAACTCTTTGTCAGAATATAATTTGTCAGAATCATTTAAAGTGCATGCTACTTCAAATGTTTCATCATCCAAATTCGATTTTGATAACAAAAATTCTTTACTGTAAGTCCTTTTAACCATCGGTTTTGAACTGTTGACTGACGAACTTGACCCTCCAGACTCAGATTTTGACTCAGACTCCTCATCAGTATCCAACACCTGATTGACCACCTTTTTGATTAACTCAGACTCATGATCAGTGTCAGACGATGTAAAAGTGATGTCAATGTTTTCTGGTAATTCATCAGTTGTGTCGGTTTTTAACAGTATATTGACTGCCTTTTCGACTTGCTCCTCATTTGGTTTTCTAGGAGAATAACCTTCCCAGATCGGAGGCGGACACTTGTTATAGCTAACAGTCGGTTTCTTACCAGTATCTTTCTTCTTTGGCTTGTCATCTTGAAAAGCTTCCATACCTGCAACAGTCGGATAAATTCGATCAATAAGATAATTAGAACTGGAATAACTCTGCAATAAGCGTCTAATCCTCTCATTCTCAATCTTCTCGGTTTCCAACTCTTGCTTCCACTTTGCACTCTCTTCAATGTAGAAGTTGATAGCTTTCTGTTTCGTCATCATCGTTGCATTCATCATTGTCAGAGCATTCTCTCGTTCAGAATTTGTCTTCTGAAGACCAGTTACTGTTCTATTCAACACATCATAAGATTCTTTCACATAATTGAGATTGAACAGTAGTTGCTCTTTCATCTTCTCATTCTTAGCCAGCTTTTCATCTTTTGCTGCACATTCTTTGCAAGGTTCAAGACACTTTGTGCATGGCTTGATGACTTCCACAATTTTTTTCTACCTCAACGACTTTTTCTACTTCAATCACTTTCTCTCCTTCAATCACCTTTTCTGTTTCCACAGTCTCTTCAGCAACAACTTTAACTTCTTCATTTTGAACAATCTCATCTTTTTCAGCATCACTCTCAAGCTTCATTTCTTTTTGTTCTTTTGCAGCTCGTCTCTCCTTCAGTTTCTCCAAGCGATCTGCAAAATAAAAATGAAAACTTTCAGGAGAGAGATGAGATTTTGCAACATTAATGTGTTTCTCTTCCTCATCATCACTACTGTCATCAGTTGGTGATTGATCAAATTCTACTGATTTATCAGAATTATCATCCGAAGAACCAGAATCAGGTGGTGTTTGATCAAAAACAACTTCTCTTTCTGAACTTTCTTCAGAACTCTGTGAACTTTCATCAGATGAAACAGACTTTTCATCTTCATTCTTCACACTAACTCCAATAGATTTCATCCACTCGGTGAACATATCTGGTTCTTTCACAATCTTAGCAATGAAAGCTTTGAACTCTCCTTTCTCATCTGTAAACATATCCCAGCTAAAGCCTTCAGGTAATCTTTCATCATCTTGATTGATCAGACAAGCTTTGCTGTTGGATGAGATGTATTTTTCCCATCTAAAATCGTCTTGATTCACCAAACATGCTCTCTTTAAATCCTCTATCACTTTCTACCATGAGCTACTTGTGGTTCTTGTTGTTGTTGTTGACCAACTTGTTGATATATGTGTCACACCCCTAATTTCCACGTGTCACCGGTGGGCCCGGTGGGGGATTAACATGACGTAGTTGATATCCTCAAACAACACAAATTATAATGCACAGCGGAAGCAAAGATAGATTCATTTCAACTTAAATTATTGTAATATTCGAGTATCACAAAATGTCGAAATAGAATCCACAGGCAGAATCAAATAAAACGGAAACTTCATCTCAACAGACATCGTGCATCCTAAGCTTGCGAGACTTCTATGGATGCTTAAGGAGTGACCAGCCTATTACGCGTAGTACCTGCACTTAGTCTTTTTGGAAAATACGTCAGTTTACACTGGTAAATACAATTTAACTGACTCATTTTGAAAATGTTTAAAATTGATTTAAATGCTCGTGGCATAAAACTTTTTATAACTTGGGATAATTATTTGTTTAATAATCTTGTAAAAGAATTACATGTTCGTTCTGCGTTCGGTAGCCCGGGTCATGCCGGGTTAAAGATTAATAGACACACCACTTAATATAATTCCGCCGCGAGACTTCTCTCGTACCGAGGATTATACATGTTGTACAACACTACGGGTGTACGCCTACACCCGAGTGCTAAGGTCGTGGCCATTCTTTGAATGATGCCAAGGATATCCGACACATGGTCATTAAGCCCCCAAAGGCGTTAAACAAACAAAACAGCATTTTCAAACGGGTTAATTTGACTGCACATAACCAAGACCGGTTAAGGTCAATTCCCCGACCAAGCGGTATTTTATATACCGTACCCCAAGCCCGTATAGGGAAAAGAAGTTAAACGTATTTACCTGAGCAAAGTATAAACCAAATATAATGAGTGCACGTAGCTTTTACTGGGCTCCTAGATCTGGAAATTAAGGTTTTAATAACCTATTAGAATCCTAACGGGTCTTAAGCTTAGACCGGTTAGTTTTATATAAAGATTACGGTTTTAACGCACAATAAGGCAAGACCGTTTTAGAATGTGGTTTTGTCCCAACAAGCTTGCACACTTGTTTTATATGGGTAACATAATCACATTCTGGATTTTGAGACCAAAAAGATATTGTTTGACCCGTTTCGGCTAAAATGGCTAAACTAGCCGCATAAGCCGATCCGAACGCGTATAATGTGTAACGAGTAACCATAAGAGTCAAATACAAGTTTCTGAAGTCAATATGCTCAAAATATGTTGTGATATCAGAATGATACCTTCCATTATGCCCCAAATGATTTTAAACCAAAACTATGCCTCATAAGGGCGTTTTGGTCATTTTATAAGGTGAAAAAGGGTTAAAATGATAACCTGAGTTACAGGTCTGATTAAATTAGTAAATATACTTAATTTTACTAAGTTATAACAGTAGGGTATCAAATTTATGTGAAATTTATTATCTTTAACCTTACTATGCACCGTAGGGGCATTTTGGTAATTTCACATGTGCCTAAAAGGTCAATTCTGGAATTCTGAGTTCAAAACATTTGCCTACTGTTTAAAATATAAAAATTCACTGATCATATCAGTAGGTTCAATCCTTTAAGCTTAATAAGGCTCTAGTGCACACTTATGCGTTAAAAATGCCTAAAAGGCGATTTGGAGCCATTTCCGGGTTTTCTGTAAAAAGCTGATATTTTTAACATTCCAGAAGGCTCAAAATAATTTATTTATCATAACAAATCAGTAGAAATTGGTTTGAGGTCAAAAGGATTTGTAAAACTCATTTTATGGCTAAAAAGGGCAAAACCGGCATAAACCGAAATAATCTTAGAATACTAAGTTATGCTTAGCCTAAAAATAAATAAAAATCACCAAAAATCCCAAAATGTTATTTTATAACATTGGGTAAAAAGTTTGATATAAAAATTTGGGTTTTGATAGGCTATACATAATTTACGCCGTTTAATTAGTAAAGAAGCTCTTAATTACGCTATTGAGCATAACTCTTAATCTCGACCTCAAACTGACTTCAAATTTTGTGTGCAAGTTTATAAATCAGTAGCTAAGGTGCTTTCCCTTTTACATTTTCAAAAATCCCGTTTTAAGGTCAAATGGGCATAATGGTCAACATATAAGCGATTAATGGAAACATGCATGTGAATAGGATTTCTAATGAACCAAGTTGTATAATCTCAGAGAGTTATACTAACATGTAAATAGGTTCAAAAGAAGATCTAAGGCAATCATAATCTTGGCTTAAACGGGTCAGAACTGAAAGTCAAAGCAGAAGTCAAACTTTGCGACTTTCGGTTCCAAACCGAGCCTAAACTGAAAATTGTCGAGTTGAACATGTTGGAACATGTTCTTACATTAATTACCAAGTTATTTTAATGATCAAACAGGTTGCATGCATCCTACATTGCTAATTATGTATTAATTTGCAAATAACCTTTCTGTTGACTTTTTATAACAAGCTTTGACTCGACAATTAACATAGTTAGAGTGGGAATCTGGAAATACCCTTTTAAGGGTTTGTTACCCACATAATTACCTACTTAAAGGTATCTTTAATTCGTGATTTGACAGAGCACATTTTAATTAATCACGAAGTCAAACCTTAATTACGACGGTTTGACTTTTAGCTAATTAACTAAGCTAGAATGGATTAAGGGAGGTTAAGGGCACTTACAAGAGTCCTAAGAAGGATTAGGGATCTAATGAAAGTTGGTTGCTGTCCAGGGAAGCTCCAGAGAAGTCTTGAACCAATGTTTCAAATGAGCAAATGAAATGGTCACCACCTCATGCCCTTATATAGTGAACTAAATGGTCCAAGATTGAGACAAGCAACTCTACAAATGTTGGGGGATCATCCCAGGTGTCCCTAGAGGGCTAAATACTACCTAGCAAGCCCCTGATTTCAAAAACCATCATTCTAAGTCGGTGTAACGGGTTGAACAGGCAGCTGTCCAAAACTTGCTGCCAGCGACAGTCTTACGGACCGTAAGCTATAGGCCTTGCGGTCCGTAAGCACCTCTTGCGGACCGTATGCTGAAATGGCTACGGTCCGTAACCGACCTTTGCTGAAAATGCCCAGGTACCTTCCTTACGGACCGTAAGCCTAGAGCCTTGCGGTCCGTAACCGATGGTCAGAGGACAAAAATTTTTAAAACTTTTAAGTCTTGACCATGCAACCTTGAAATGCCGAAACATCATGCCTTTAGGGTCCACTAATTCAGATTTTGCATGCTTGCATGAACTTTGATACCTTGGACTCTTATAGCATGCTTTAACTTTGACGGAGTTATCAAAAACAAGTCTTGGTTTTCTCATGGAAATTGGACAAACTAAATAACTATCTTTGATTCCCCTTTTTCAAAGGTTTTAGTCAGCATTTTAGTAGTAACTATCCTGATAATCCTAAGTCCATATAAAAGATGAAACCTTATTTATTTGGAAACAACCGGTTATTCTATAAGATGTTTATCTAACGGTTTTAGGATCTTGGGGTTTATAAAAATTTGGGTCGCTCAGAGGTGATTTAATAACATGTCGCCCTTGGGTCGTTCAGAGGTATTTTAATAACATAACGCCCTTTTTACTAAAATCCTACCGTACATCTTTTTATCTGATCCGGTTTTCCTGACACGTCTGTCTCTCATGACACGTGTCTTTATTTCAATGGACAGGAATTTTCGAGGTGTTACATCCTCACCCCCTTAAAAGAAATCTCGACCTCAAGATTTAGGGAAACAGATGAGGGTATTTCTCTTTCATTGTGGATTCTAGCTCCCACGTGAATTCAGGACCTCTGCGGGCGTCCCACTTCACCTTAACAATAGGCACAAGCTTTCTCCGAAGCTTCTTTACCTGTCGATCCTCAATCGACACAGGTTTTTCCACAAATTTTAAACTCTTGTCTATATGCACATCTGTGTGTGGTATGACTAGTGACTCATCAGCTAGACATTTCTTCAGATTGCAGACATGAAATACATTATGAATACCATCAAGTTCTTCAGGTAAGTTTAACTTGTAAGCCACTGATCCTACACATTCGATGATTTCGAATGGTCCTATATACCTTGGGCTCAACTTACCTTTCTTGCCAAATCGCATCACCCCTTTCCAAGGTGATACTTTGAGCAAAACTTTATCGCCGACCTCAAACTTGAGAGGTTTTCGCCTTTCATCCGCATAGCTCTTCTGCCTATCTCGAGCAACTTTCAGGCGGTCGCGAATTTGGACAATCTTGTCCGTTGTCTCGAAGACTAAGTCAGGACCTGATAATTGCGTATCTCCCACTTCTGCCCAGCAAATGGGCGTTCTGCACTTTCTACCATATAGTGCCTCAAAAGGCGCAGCCTTAATGCTAGTATGGTAGCTATTATTGTAGGAGAACTCGACCAACTGTAAATGCCTGTCCCAACTTCCTCCTAGATCAATTACACATGCACGCAACATATCTTCCAACGTTTGAATGGTACGCTCACTCTGCCCATCAGTCTGAGGATGGTAAGCCGTACTAAAATTCAATTGAGTGCCCAGAGACTGTTGGAAACTCTTCCAGAAATGAGATGTGTATCTAGTATCCCGATCTGAGATAATAGATACTGGTACGCCATGCAAGGCCACAATCTTATCTACGTACAATTGGGCTAGCATGTCAGAGCTGAAGGTCTCTCTAATGGGCAGGAAATGTGCTGACTTAGTCAGTCTATCAACTATGACCCATATAGTATCATTTCCCTTCGGCGTCTTAGGCAATTTGGTGATGAAGTCCATCGTCACCATTTCCCATTTCCAAGTGGGAATTTCAGGCTGTTGCAGTAAACCTGACGGCTTCTGATGTTCAGCTTTGACTTTAGCACACGTCAAGAATTTAGCTACATAAGCAGCTATAGACTTTTTCAAGCCTATCCACCAATAATTCGCCTTTAAATCCTGGTACATCTTATCAGCTCCAGGATGGACGGAATACTTGGAACTATGGGCTTCCTTGAGGATAACATCCCAAAGTCCTCCATATACAGGAACCCATACTCGTCCATTTAACCTCAACATTCCGTCCTTGTCGTAGGACAACTGTTCTTCAGTCACTCCTAATTTCTCCTCAGGATAGTTAGCTTCCAACACAGCTTCCTTCTGTGCAGCTAACAACCTTTCATTCAAACTGCTTTAATTTCAATGCTCTTGGCATTGATCCTTATCGGCTTCACTCTTTCCTTCCTGCTTAAAGCATCTGCGACTACATTGGCCTTGCCTGGATGGTACCTTATTTCACAATCATAATCGTTCAAGGTTTCCATCCATCGTCGCTGCCTCATGTTCAAATCCTTTTTATTGAACAGGTGTTGAAGGCTCTTGTGGTCGGAATAGATCACACACTTCGTCCCATACAAATAATGCCTCCAAATCTTTAGTGCAAATACAACGGCACCCAACCCCAAGTCATGGGTGGTGTAGTTCTTCTCGTGCACCTTTAATTGACGTGAAGCGTAGGCTATGACCTTGCCCTTTTGCATTAACACACAACCCATTCCGGTGTGTGTGTGATGCATCACAATACACCACAAATTCTTCAATGCCTTCAGGTAGAGTCAGCACTGGTGCGTTACTTAACTTCTGCTTCAAGATATCAAAAGATTCTTGCTGCTTAGTCCCCCAATTAAACTTAATGTTCTTACGTGTTAACGACGTCAAGGGTGCAGCAATTCTGGAGAAGTTTTCAATAAAACGCCTATAGTATCCAGCCAAACCTAGGAAGCTACGAATTTCTGAAGGTGTCTTGGGCTCCTGCCAGTTCATGATAGCTTCTATCTTTGCTGGATCCACTTGAATTCCACGCTCACTCACAACGTGTCCAAGGAACTGGACTTCGCGAAGCCAAAATTCACACTTTGAAAACTTGGCATAGAGCTTCTCTTGATGGAGCAGCTTAAGAATGCACCGAAGATGCCTCTCATGGTCAGCTTGGTTCTTTGAATAGATGAGGATGTCGTCAATGAAGACGATGACAAATTTATCCAGATAAGGCTTGCATACGCGATTCATGAGATCCATGAATGCGGCAGGTGCGTTAGTGAGCCCAAAAGGCATCACTAGGAACTCGTAGTGACCATAACGAGTCCTAAACGCGGTCTTATGTACATGCTCCTCCTTAGCTTTCAATTGATGATAGCCTGACCTGAGATCTATCTTAGAAAAGTAACTCGCTCCCTGTAGCTGGTCGAATAGATCATCGATTCTAGGCAAAGGATATCTGTTCTTGATAGTAACCTTGTTTAGCTCACGGTAATCAATGCATAGACGCATTGATCCATCCTTCTTTTTAACAAACAGAATTGGCGCTCCCCATGGAGATGAACTAGGTCTAATAAAACCTTTAGCTAGTAAATCATCTAGCTGAGTCCTAAATTCCTTCATCTCTGTTGGTGCTAATCTATATGGTGCTCTGGCTACTGGTGCAGCTCCGGGGATGATGTCAATCTTGAATTCCACCTGCCTTTCTGGTGGCAAACCAGGTAGTTCCTCCGGAAAAACCTCGGGATAGTCAGAAATGACTGGTATGTCTTCGATCCTGGGCTTCTTCTCGTCAATGGTTACTTGTGCCATATAAATGACACAACCCTTACTCGTGCATCCGGATGCCTTAAGCATGGCCACATGCTCAGGTATTCCGTGTTGAGTATCTCCCTGAATAGTGAGTGGCTCACCAGATGGGGTCTTGATTACTACCTGCTTCTTGTTGCACACTATCTAGGCTTGGTTACGCGATAACCAATCCATTCCTATTACTACATCGAAGCCTGCTAGCTTAAAGGGTAACAAGGACAAAGGAAAAGAGTGGTTCCTAATGGATAGGACACATCCATCTAACACAGTCGAAACTGTTTCTATTGTTCCATCAGCTAATTCCAGTTCATATTTCATACTTAGGTTTTTAACAGGTAATTTCAACAGTTCACAGAACTTATCATCTACAAAGGATCTATCCGCCCCAGAGTCAAACAATACCCTTGCGTAGACATCATTAATGAGAAAAGTACCTGTTATGACATTATCATCCTGAATAGCTTCCTTTGCATCCATGCGGAAGACCCTTGCATTAGTCTTCTTTCCTTCTTCTGTTTTCTTGGCAAGCTTCGGGTAGTTGGGTCTAATATGTCCCTTCTCATTACAATTGTAGCAGGTGGCATCCTTAAGTTTCTTGCAATCTAATGCGTTATGATCCGGGGACTTGCAAATCCCACATAGTTTCTGCTGAGATTGGGATCTAGACTCCTGCCTACATTTCCCGAAATGGTGCTTCTTACAAACTTTGCACCTAGGCTTTTCACTCGACTGTTGATCCCCCTTCCCGGATCCCGACCCTTTCTTGTGGTCGTCATTGCCCTTTCGCTTTTTATCTGAGCGTCGCGAACCATCATCTTCGCGTTTTTGTTTTTCGGCATCTGCAGCTCTCAGGGATCTCTGTCTAACTGCGTCTTGCGTAAGGGATAGAGATATATCAGCTACTGATCGAAACGTAGTGGGCCGAGAGGCCTTGACGCTCGCTTTAATTTCTAGGGCCAGACCCCCAATGAAACGGGCTATCCTCTTAGGTTCAGGTGTTACAAGATAGGGAACTAGCCTTGACAAGGTGTTGAAGGTTGTGAGGTACGCCTGGCAGTCCAGGTTCTTCATGACTAAGGACAGAAAATCAGATTCTATCCTTTCCAGCTCGTGTTGGGGACAGTAATTCTCCTTGATTAGGGCAACAAATTGTTCCCAAGACATGTTGTAAAGAGGTATCTTCCCGGTGGCTTGAATCAGCGACTTCCACCATTGAAGTGCATCACCTTTGAAAGATTGCGTCACAAACTTCACAATATCTCTTTCAGCACAACCACTTATATCTACTACTGTCTCCATTTCATCAAGCCAAGTCATACAGTCCACTGCCCCCTTCTCCCCAGTGAAATCCCGGGGTTTACAAGACACAAAGTATTTATACGTGCAACCCTTGGCACGTGGGGCATCATAAAGCACGATCTTCTTGGAATGATTTTCATTTTCATTCGAAGAATGTCTATCGTCATCCTTCTTAGATTCTTCCTTCTTAGACTTGGGTTGGACAGATGGTGGCTTGCTGTGAGACTCCGAATGAGTCTTAGACTTATTATGCGGTGTAGACAGGGTCCTACTATGGGTCCCACTGTACTCACTGTACTGTCTTTCTAATGCCTTTGTAACCGCATCATCTACCAGTGCTTTCAACTCCGCACTAGTTAACTGTATCTTTGCATTATCGTGGTTCTCCACCGAACGACTATTCACTTCATCCGACCGCGCCATGTAGCTTCAAATGCTACATATAAACAATAATTGGCAAGGTTTTTATTTAACAGGTAATACAGTATTTTATGTATTTTATTAACCATGGTTTTAAATAGCCATTGCAGGTTAATTTATTAATCAAATATTAATTCAGGATCTGTATTGTAATCCTATATTATAGTTAAGAATTAGCATAACTTAGTCACAAGGACAGTGTTAGTTTAAAACCCGGATTCTTACAGAACCAAGGTATTAGGGTCTGAATCACAGTTCATTACCCTATTCTAGACAGTGAGTTGTAGACTCAAACTGTCTCTTAGTCCCCAGGACATTAATTATTACCCGTAGGCACTTCATTCTCAAGGAATGGACATTTACTTGCAGGGAATTTTAAATTAACCCAATTTTCAATGATGGCTTATGTGACTTTTACTGGGTCACAATTTGCCTAATATGTTAACATACTTACGGATGTTAACAGAATTTGGAATCTTCTAGACAGGTTCTACCATCTTGGCCATGTATGCGACGACACGTGGCTAGGCTTTACCCCTTAGATTCTCTTTATAACGCAGATCAATCCTAAGTTGAGACGTTAATTATGGACCTGAATCTAATTATGGAGATACCATCTTGGCCTTGTCTTAAAATGACATGTGGCTAGGTCTTGTCTCTTTTTAGATTTTGCCATTTTATATTAATGGTATGTCTTCTTTATTTTAAGAAATGTTATTTTCATTTTTACCTTTTTATTTTAAGTTTATTCATATACTTATTTATAGCAATAATCATGAAAATTTAAATGCAACATTTCATTAATAAAGATTCAACAGTACAATACTTGCCCTAAACGGGACTTCTACAAACAACATGCCCACGCAGGGGCGAAACACAACAAACAAATAAACACTCTAACAAACAACAACCCACACAGGGGTCAACTGAAAGACATACCCACACAGGGGCAGAATACAAAAAGACAAGCTCGCGCAGGAGCTGAATACAGAAACAACAAGTCCACGCAGGGACTGATTACAACTAAAATACTAAGATTTTCAATGGTCCCTCCTTTTGGACTTTCCTTTGATCAAATCTGATAGTCCTTTGAAGAAACCTCTGTTGTGTCTGCGCTCAGTTTGGATTTCCCGTTCACAACGGTCCAGTCTCTCAAGGACCTCCTGCTGACGCTCTGGCGGAATAAGCTGTGGCTGCGGCGGCTGGTACAACGGCTGAGGAGGTGGTGGCTGCTGGAACACATATGGAGGGTACCCGGTAGTCCAAGGACCACCATAGGGCCCTTCAGGGTGTCGAGCGTTGTAATCCCAAGCCTCCTGATATGGGTCCACGTTGGCATAGTTAAAGCTGTTGTGGCCCGGCATTTTAAACGGGTTGTATGCCGCGGAACCGGCATAGGCAGGGATTGGGTTGTCAAAACCCGGCGGAGGTGCCACAGGCACTGAGTTGACTTCTGGTATGGGGTTTGATGGACCCCCCATTTGTGGTTCTTCCTCTTCCTCCTGAAGTGGCGGATAATGGCTGCCACTTGATGGTTGGGGTGTGCTGATGCGGACACCCCCTCGCACGGACATCCGTGCGTTCGACCTCCTCCGCCTCGGTGGCTCCGGATGTGGCTGCTGTTCCACTGGTGGTGGTGGTGGCGGAGTGACTGCCACAAATCGTTGATCCTCAGAAGGATCTTGCTGCTGCTGTTGCTGCTGTTGCTGATACGGGGACTAGTGCTCAGAGGGCGTGAAGTACCAGTCCCACTGCTTGAACCTTTCTTGATAACTATCCGGACCGCGGTACGGTGATCCGTGGAAAGATGACCCATCCGAGATTTCGATGGGGTGGTTCGGCGTTCCTGTAGCAGGCTCCATTGGATCAGTATCCTCGTCCATGTCATTTCCCCCGGAGAAGTGGTCTTCCGGTCCGAGTGGGTTAAAACCCCCGGGTTCTGGAAAAATGTTGGCTGGGTTGAATCGGCTTTGGAAAACTAGGGTTGGGTCACCAAAGGAGTGGTGAGAGTTGGATCTCTGCAAGGGTATGAAAGAGGGTGGTTGTTCGTTGGGCTCATTTTCCGATTGGGGCCCAAAGGAGTGCTGGTAAGAAGGTGAAGAGCTGAGGGAAACTGACCATCTCCCGGGTTCAACATAGAGCCTCCACGGCTCTTGTGGACTAGTGCTCATGGTGAGGATGGGGTACGCTGGTGCGAAGGCCCGACTTCGTGATTGTGACCCGTGACTGGTCCTTTGCCTCGACCGCGAAGAAATCATGGTGGCATGTTGACCTGCATACAAGTTTTAGATAACAACAACATATAATAATAAGACCCAAAAGTAAAACAAAACAGAGTTTGTCCTATGTTCTTTGTCTAGACTCGGAACTCGAAGAATGTGCAATTCGTGCACTGAGACTAAACACAAAAGGCTAGTGTTTAATTCACTCAGTGTTGGCTCTGATACCAACCTGTCACACCCCTAATTTCCACGTGTCACCGGTGGGCCCGGTGGGGGATTAACGTGACGTAGTTGATATCCTCAAACAACACAAATTATAATGCACAGCGGAAGCAAAGATAGATTCATTTCAACTTAAATTATTGTAATATTCGAGTATCACAAAATGTCGAAATAGAATCCACAGGCAGAATCAAATAAAAAGGAAACTTCATCTCAACAGACATCATGCATCCTAAGCTTGCGAGACTTCTATGGATGCTTAAGGAGTGACCAGCCTATTACGCGTAGTACCTGCACTTAGTCTTTTTGGAAAATACGTCAGTTTACACTGGTAAATACAATTTAACTGACTCATTTTGAAAATGTTTAAAATTGATTTAAATGCTCGTGGCATAAAATTTTTATAACTTGGGATAATTATTTGCTTAATAATCTTGTAAAAGAATTACATGTTCGTTCTGCGTTCGGTAGCCCGGGTCATGCCGGGTTAAAGATTAATAGACACACCACTTAATATAATTCCGCCGCGAGACTTCTCTCGTACCGATGATTATACATGTTGTACAACACTACGGGTGTACGCCTACACCCGAGTGCTAAGGTCGTGGCCATTCTTTGAATGATGCCAAGGATATCCGGGACATGATCATTAAGCCCCCAAAGGCGTTAAACAAACAAAACAGCATTTTCAAACGGGTTAATTTGACTGCACATAACTAAGACCGGTTAAGGTCAATTCCCCGACCAAGCGGTATTTTATATACCGTACCCCAAGCCCGTATAGGGAAAATAAGTTAAACGTATTTACCTGAGCAAAGTATAAACCAAATATAATGAGTGCACATAGCTTTTACTGGGCTCCTAGATTTGGAAATTAAGGTTTTAATAACCTATTAGAATCCTAACGGGTCTTAAGCTTAGACCGGCTAGTTTTATATAAAGATTACGGTTTTAAACGCACAATAAGGCGAAGACCGTTTTAGAATGTGGTTTTGTCCCAACAAGCTTGCACACTTGTTTTATATGGGTAACATAATCACATTCTGGATTTTGAGACCAAAAAGATATGGTTTGACACGTTTCGGCTAAAATGGCTAAACTAGCCGCATAAGCCGATCCGAACGCGTATAATGCGTAACGAGTAACCATAAGAGTCAAATACAAGTTTCTGAACTCAATATGCTCAAAATATGTTGTGATATCAGAATGATACCTTCCATTATGCCCCAAATGATTTTAAACCAAAACTATGCCTCATAAGGGCGTTTTGGTCATTTTATAAGGTGAAAAAGGGTTAAAATGATAACCTGAGTTACAGGTCTGATTAAATTAGTAAATATACTTAATTTTACTAAGTTATAACAGTAGGGTATCAAATTTATGTGAAATTTATTATCTTTAACCTTACTATGCACTGTAGGGGCATTTTGGTAATTTCACATGTGCCTAAAAGGTCAATTCTGGAACTCTGAGTTCAAAACATTTGCCTACTGTTTAAAATATAAAAATTCACTGATCATATCGGTAGGTTCAATCCTTTAAGCTTAATAAGGCTCTAGTGCACACTTATGCGTTAAAAATGCCTAAAAGGCGATTTGGAGCCATTTCCGGGTTTTCTGTAAAAAGCTGATATTTTTAACATTCCAGAAGGCTCAAAATAATTTATTTATCATAACAAATCAGTAGAAATTGGTTTGAGGTAAAAAGGATTTGTAAAACTCATTTTATGGCTAAAAAGGGCAAAACCGGCATAAACCGAAATAATCTTAGAACACTAAGTTATGCTTAGCCTAAAAATAAATAAAAATCACCAAAAATCCCAAAATGTTATTTTATAACAGTGGGTAAAAAGTTTGGTATAAAAATTTGGGTTTTGATAGGCTATACATAATTTACGCCGTTGAATTAGTAAAGAAGCTCTTAATTACGCTATTGAGCATAACTCTTAATCTAGACCTCAAACTGACTTCAAATTTTGGGTGCAAGTTTATAAATCAGTAGCTAAGGTGCTTACCCTTTTACATTTTCAAAAATCACGTTTTAAGGTCAAATGGGCATAATGGTCAACATATAAGCGATTAACGGAAACATGCATGTGAATAGGATTTCTAATGAACCAAGTTGTATAATCTTAGAGAGTTATACTAACATGTAAATAGGTTCAAAAGAAGCTCTAAGGCAATCCTAATCTTGGCTTAAATGGGTCAGAACTGAAAGTCAAAGCAGAAGTCAAACTTTGCGACTTTCGGTTCCAAACCGAGCCTAAACTGAAATTGTCGAGTTGAACATGTTGGAACATGTTCTTACATTAATTACCAAGTTATTTTAATGATCAAACAGGTTGCATGCATCCTACATTGCTAATTATGTATTAATTTGCAAATAACCTTTTTGTTGACTTTTTATAACAAGCTTTGACTCAACAATTAACATAGTTAGAGTGGGAATCTGGAAATACCCTTTTAAGGGTTTGTTACCCACATAATTACCTAGTTAAAGGTATCTTTAATTCGTGATTTGACAGAGCACATTTTAATTAATCACGAAGTCAAACCTTAATTACGACGGTTTGACTTTTAGCTAATTAACTAAGCTAGAATGGATTAAGGGAGGTTAAGGGCACTTACAAGAGTCATAAGAAGGATTAGGGATCTAATGAAAGTTGGTTGCTGTCCAGGGAAGCTCCAGAGAAGTCTTGAACCAATGTTTCAAATGAGCAAATGAAATGGTCACCACCTCATGCCCTTATATAGTGAACTAAATGGTCCAAGATTGAGACAAGCAACTCTACAAAGGTTGGGGGATCATCCCAGGTGTCCCTAGAGGGCTAAATACTGCCTAGCAAGCCCCTGCTTTCAAAAACCATCATTCTAAGTCGGTGTAACGGGTTGAACAGGCAGCTGTCCAAAACTTGCTGCCAGCGACAGTCTTACGGACCGTAAGCTATAGGCCTTGCGGTCCGTAAGCACCTCTTGCGGACCGTATGCTGAAATGGCTACGGTCCGTAACCGACCTTTGCTGAAAATGCCCAGGTACCTTCCTTACGGACCGTAAGCCTAGAGCCTTACGGTCCGTAACCGATGGTCAGAGGACAAAAATTTTTAAAACTTTTAAGTCTTGACCATGCAACCTTGAAATGCCGAAACATCATGCCTTTACTGCAGTGTAGGGTCCACTAATTCAGATTTTGCATGCTTGCATGAACTTTGATACCTTGGACTCTTATAGCATGCTTTAACTTTGACGGAGTTATCAAAAACAAGTCTTGGTTTTCTCATGGAAATTGGACAAACTAAATAACTATCTTTGATTCCCCTTTTTCAAAGGTTTTAGTCAGCATTTTAGTAGTAACCATCCTGATAATCCTAAGTCCATATAAAAGATGAAACCTTATTTATTTGGAAACAACCGGTTATTCTATAAGATGTTTATCTAACGGTTTAAGGATCTTGGGGTTTATAAAAATTTGGGTCGCTCAGAGGTGATTTAATAACATGTCGCCCTTGGGTAGTTCAAAGGTATTTTAATAACATAACGCCCTTTTTACCAAAATCCTACCGTACATCTTTTTATCTGATCTGGTTTTCCTGACACGTCTGTCTCTCATGACACGTGTCTTTATTTCAATGGACAGGAATTTTCGAGGTGTTACATCCTCACCCCCTTAAAAGAAATCTCGACCTCGAGATTTAGGGAAACAGATGAGGGTATTTCTCTTTCATTGTGGATTCTAGCTCCCACGTGAAATCAGGACCTCTGCGGGCATCCCACTTCACCTTAACAATAGGCACAAGCTTTCTCCGAAGCTTCTTTACCTGTCGATCCTCAATCGACACAAGTTTTTCCACAAATTTTAAACTCTTGTCTATATGCACATCTGTGTGTGGTATGACTGGTGACTCATCAGCTAGACATTTCTTCAGATTGCAGACGTGAAATACATTATGAATACCATCGAGTTCTTCAGGTAAGTTTAACTTGTAAGCCACTGATCCTATACATTCGATGATTTCGAATGGTCCTATATACCTTGGGCTCAATGTACCTTTCTTGCCAAATCGCATCACCCCTTTCCAAGGTGATACTTTGAGCAAAACTTTATCGCCGACCTCAGACTTGAGAGGTTTTCGCCTTTCATCCGCATAGCTCTTCTGCCTATCTCGAGCAACTTTCAGGCGGTCGTGAATTTGGACAATCTTGTCCGTTGTCTCGAAGACTAAGTCAGGACCTGATAATTGCGTATCTCCCACTTCTGCCCAGCAAATGGGCGTTCTGCACTTTCTACCATATAGTGCCTCAAAAGGCGCAGCCTTAATGCTAGTATGGTAGCTATTATTGTAGGAGAACTCGACCAACGGTAAATGCCTGTCCCAACTTCCTCCTAGATCAATTACACATGCACGCAGCATATCTTCCAACTTTTGAATGGTACGCTCACTCTGCCCATCAGTCTGAGGATGGTAAGCCGTACTGAAATTCAATTGAGTGCCCAGAGACTGTTGGAAACTCTTCCAGAAATGAGATGTGTATCTAGTATCCCGATCTGAGATAATAGATACTGGTTCGCCATGCAAGGCCACAATCTTATCTACGTACAATTGGGCTAGCATGTCAGAGCTGAAGGTCTCTCTAATGGGCAGGAAATGTGCTGACTTAGTCAGTCTATCAACTATGACCCATATAGTATCATTTCCCTTCGGCGTCTTAGGCAATTTGGTGATGAAGTCCATCGTCACCATTTCCCATTTCCAAGTGGGAATTTCAGGCTGTTGCAGTAAACCTGACGGCTTCTGATGTTCAGCTTTGACTTTAGCACACGTCAAGCATTTAGCTACATAAGCAGCTATAGACTTTTTCAAGCCTATCCACCAATAATTCGCCTTTAAATCCTGGTACATCTTATCAGCTCCAGGATGGACGGAATACTTGGAACTGTGGGCTTCCTTGAGGATAACATCCCGAAGTCCTCCATATACAGGAACCCATACTCGTCCATTTAACCTCAACATTCCGTCCTTGTCGTAGGACAACTGTTCTTCAGTCACTCCTAATTTCTCCTCAGGATAGTTAGCTTCCAACACAGCTTCCTTCTGTGCAGCTAACAACCTTTCATTCAAACTGCTCTTAATTTCAATGCTCTTGGCATTGATCCTTATCGGCTTCACTCTTTCCTTCCTGCTTAAAGCATCTGCGACTACATTGGCCTTGCCTGGATGGTACCTTATTTCACAATCATAATCGTTCAAGGTTTCCATCCATCGTCGCTGCCTCATGTTCAAATCCTTTTGATTGAACAGGTGTTGAAGGCTCTTGTGGTCGGAATAGATCACACACTTCGTCCCATACAAATAATGCCTCCAAAGCTTTAGTGCAAATACAACGGCACCCAACTCCAAGTCATGGGTGGTGTAATTCTTCTCGTGCACCTTTAATTGACGTGAAGCGTAGGCTATGACCTTGCCCTTTCGCATTAACACACAACCCATTCCGGTGTGTGATGCATCACAATACACCACAAATTCTTCAATGCCTTCAGGTAGAGTCAGCACTGGTGCGTTACTTAACTTCTGCTTCAAGATATCAAAAGATTCTTGCTGCTTAGGCCCCTAATTAAACTTAATGTTCTTACGTGTTAACGACGTCAAGGGTGCAACAATTCTGGAGAAGTTTTCAATAAAACGCCTATAGTATCCAGCCAAACCTAGGAAGCTACGAATTTCTGAAGGTGTCTTGGGCTCCTGCTAGTTCATGATAGCTTCTATCTTTGCGGGATCCACTTGAATTCCACGCTCACTCACAACGTGTCCAAGGAACTGGACTTCGCGAAGCCAAAATTCACACTTTGAAAACTTGGCATAGAGCTTCTCTTGATGGAGCAGCTTAAGAATGCACCGAAGATGCCTCTCATGGTCAGCTTGGTTCTTTGAATAGATGAGGATGTCGTCAATGAAGACGATGACAAATTTATCCAGATAAGGCTTGCATACGCGATTCATGAGATCCATGAATGCGGCAGGTGCGTTAGTGAGCCCAAAAGGCATCACTAGGAACTCGTAGTGACCATAACGAGTCCTAAACGCGGTCTTATGTACATCCTCCTCCTTAACTTTCAATTGATGATAGCCTGACCTGAGATCTATCTTAGAAAAGTAACTCGCTCCCTGTAGCTGGTCGAATAGATCATCGATTCTAGGCAAAGGATATATGTTCTTGATAGTAACCTTATTTAGCTCACGGTAATCAATGCATAGACGCATTGATCCATCCTTCTTTTTAACAAACAGAATTGGCGCTCCCCATGGAGATGAACTAGGTCTAATAAAACCTTTAGCTAGTAAATCATCTAGCTGTGTCCTTAATTCCTTCATCTCTGTTGGTGCTAATCTATATGGTGCTCTGGCTACTGGTGCAGCTCCAGGGATGATGTCAATCTTGAATTCCACCTGCCTGTCTGGTGGCAAACCAGGTAGTTCCTCCGGAAAAACCTCGGGATAGTCAGAAATGATTGGTATGTCTTCGATCCTGGGCTTCTTCTTGTCAATGGTTACTTGTGCCATATAAATGACACAACCCTTACTCGTGCATCCGGATGCCTTAAGCATGGCCACATGCTCAGGTATTCCATGTTGAGTATCTCCCTGAATAGTGAGTGGCTCACCAGATGGGGTCTTGATTACTACCTGCTTCTTGTTGCACACTATCTAGGCTTGGTTACGCGATAACCAATCCATTCCTATTACTACATCGAAGCCTGCTAGCTTAAAGGGTAACAAGGACAAAGGAAAAGAGTGGTTCCTAATGGATAGGACACATCCATCTAACACAGTCGAAACTGTTTCTATTGTTCCATCAGCTAATTCCACTTCATATTTCATACTTAGGTTTTTAACAGGTAATTTCAACAGTTCACAGAACTTATCATCTACAAAGGATCTATCCGCCCCAAAGTCAAACAATACCCTTGTGTAGACATCATTAATGAGAAAAGTACCTGTTATGACATTATCATCCTGAATAGCTTCCTTTGCATCCATGCGGAAGACCCTTGCATTAGTCTTCTTTCCTTCTTCTGTTTTCTTGGCAAGCTTCGGGCAGTTGGGTCTAATATGTCCCTTCTCATTACAATTGTAGCAGGTGGCATCCTTAAGTTTCTTGCAATCTAATGCCTTATGATCCGGGGACTTGCAAATCCCACATAGTTTCTGCTGAGATTGGGATCTAGACTCCTGCCTGCATTTCCCGAAATGGTGCTTCTTACAAACTTTGCACCTAGGCTTTTCACTCGACTGTTGATCCCCCTTCCCGGATCCCGACCCTTTCTTGTGGTCGTCATTGCCCTTTCGCTTTTTATCTGAGTGTCGCGAACCATCATCTTCGCGTTTTTGTTTTTCGGCATCTGCAGCTCTCAGGGATCTCTGTCTAACTGCGTCTTGCGTAAGGGACAGAGATATATCAGCTACTGCTCGAAATGTAGTGGGCCGAGAGGCCTTGACGCTCGCTTTAATTTCTGGGGCCAGACCCCCAATGAAACGGGCTATCCTCTTAGGTTCAGGTGTTACAAGATAGGGAACTAGCCTTGACAAGGTGTTGAAGGTTGTGAGGTACGCCTGGCAGTCCAGGTTCTTCATGACTAAGGACAGAAAATCAGATTCTATCCTTTCCACCTCGTGTTGGGGACAGTAATTCTCCTTGATTAGGGCAACAAATTGTTCCCAAGACATGTTGTAAAGAGGTATCTTCCCGGTGGCTTGAATCAGCGACTTCCACCATTGAAGTGCATCACCTTTAAAAGATTGCGTCACAAACTTCACAATATCTCTTTCAGCACAGCCACTTATATCTACTACTGTCTCCATTTCATCAAGCCAAGTCATACAGTCCACTGCCCCCTTCTCCCCAGTGAAATCCCGAGGTTTACAAGACACAAAGTATTTATACGTGCAACCCTTGGCACGTGGGGCATCATAAAGCACGATCTTCTTGAAATGATTATCATTTTCATTCGAAGAATGTCTATCGTCATCCTTCTTAGATTCTTCCCTCTTAGACTTGGGTTGGACAGATGGTGGCTTGCTGTGAGACTCCGAATGAGTCTTAGACTTATTATGCGGTGTAGACAGGGTCCTACTATGGGTCCCACTGTACTCACTGTACTGTCTTTCTAATGCCTTTGTAACCGCATCATCTACCAGTGCTTTCAACTCCGCACTAGTTAACTGTATCTTTGCATTATCGTGGTTCTCCACCGGACGACTATTCACTTCATCTGTACCCCCCGTGTAGCTTCAAATGCTACATATAAACAATAATGGGCAAGGTTTTTATTTAACAGGTAATACAGTATTTTATGTATTTTATTAACCATGGTTTTAAATAGCCATTGCAGGTTAATTTATTAATCAAATATTAATTCATGATCTGTATTGTAATCCTATATTATAGTTAAGAATTAGCATAACTTAGTCACAAGGACAGTGTTAGTTTAAAACCCGGATTCTTACAGAACCAAGGTATTAGGGTCTGAATCACAGTTCATTACCCTATTCTAGACAGTGAGTTGCAGACTCAAACTGTCTCTTAGTCCCCAGGACATTAATTATTACCCGTAGGCACTTCATTCTCAAGGAATGGACATTTACTTACAGGGAATTTTAAATTAACCCAATTTTCAATGATGGCTTATGTGACTTTTACTGGGTCACAATTTGCCTAATATGTTAACATACTTACAGATGTTAACAGAATTTGGAATCTTCTAGACAGGTTCTACCATCTTGGCCATGTCTGCGACGACACGTGGCTAGGCTTTACCCCTTAGATTCTCTTTATAACGCAGATCAATCCTAAGTTGAGACGTTAATTATGGACCTGAATCTAATTATGGAGATACCATCTTGGCCTTGTCTTAAAATGACATGTCGCTAGGTCTTGTCCCTTTTTAGATTTTGCCATTTTATATTAATGGTAGGTCTTCTTTATTTTAAGAAATGTTATTTTCATTTTTACCTTTTTATTTTAAGTTTATTCATATACTTATTTATAGCAATAATCATGAAAATTTAAATGCAACATTTCATTAATAAAGATACCATAAGCCAACACCCCCTTTATAACGCATATCAATCCTAAGGTGAAGATATACTAACACCTCAAATTGAGATATACTAACACCTCAGAACTCACAAGCCGACACCCCCTTTTCCACCCTTTATCCCTCTGCTTCTCCTTCTCTTCACCGGTCACCGGAGAACGGCCGGTTCCGACCGGTGATCCGACGTCACGTACCCCCAAACAAATCAAACCCTTTTACCCGCCCCCTCTCCTCTCGACAAAAAAAAACGGGCCACCACCACCAGACGGTGGTGGTGAGCGGCGGCTACGGAAGTATCAGCGAGAGAGAGAGAGAGATTGAGAGAGAACCGGGTGGTGCTTGTTGGTGGTTCGAGCAGCAGAGAGAGAGAATCGCGAAGAGAGAGATGGAGAAAATATCCGGTGGTCGGAGACTCGATCCGGCGGTCCTTGTCTCGGACCGACGGTTCTTGATTCGGTCCATCGAGTTTCA
Organism: Helianthus annuus; assembly: GCF_002127325.2. Lineage (NCBI taxonomy): Eukaryota > Viridiplantae > Streptophyta > Magnoliopsida > Asterales > Asteraceae > Helianthus > Helianthus annuus. The sequence continues at coordinate 69,504,401 of NC_035448.2, forward strand.
CGGTAAAACTTCCCGACTCCTATATCTTTTGTTCTTCTTATTCTTTTTTTTTCTAAAGCTTGAGAGGTTAATGGCTGTTGAAGCTAAAGATGATGAGGATGGCGGTGGCCGGCGACGGTACGACCACCGGAGTTACGGGTCCACGACTGAAGTGACGGTGGTGTTATTTGGGCAGACGTCAGTTTGAGTTTTAGCTCGGATCGGTTTTGTTCAAGACAGGTTCAGATTAGATGATGTTCGGGTCTTTGGTTCAAAATGTTTTAAGTGCGGTTCGGGTTACACAGGAAGCAAACGGGTCGACTCGAGTCAGACGAGTCAACCCGGGTCAGTCGAATCAACTCGGTTAAACCGAGTTAACCCGGTTCGGGTCCAGGTCAAACAGTTAAGGCAGTCAACGCAGTCAACAGTTTGTTCGGATCTCGATTTATGGGCCAGATTAGGAAGCGGTGCGATCGACTCAGTCCAACCGAGTCAACTCAGCGAGTTGACTTGGTCAACTCAACCGGTCAACTCAGTTGACCCGGTCAAGTCAGTCAACCCATTTAGCGTTTCGACACGAGAATTTTGCTAATGGTTTAAAGACGTAATTTCATTATAGTGTTCATTTTTTTTATGTTACGATCACACGAAAACGAGCTCGAACCGAATAAATCGACGAACTACTAGTTAAAGTTTACTTGGATTTACTTACTATATTGTTTATATAACTTGCTCATACATATACATTGTTGATAAATTGTTGAATTTTGAAAATTATAACAACTTGGGTTGTCGGGGCGTCCAAAAACAGAGGAAACTCTGTCCGTTTTTCGAGAAAATACGTAAAATAATTAAGTTTTATTTTAAAACGAAACATAACATAACCGATCGACTACAAACGATTTTTATAAAATTAAATGCAAGTGTATAACATTTCCGATAACACTTTACAACATCATGACAACGACGATTTGGATATCATTTTCGACGATTCTTTTATAAAATAAATATAACTATTATATTTATTTTAAACAACACAACTTTGTTATATATTTATACCCGACGATTCTTTTACTAAAATAAATATAATTTACATATTTATTTTAAATATGGTACAACAATAACTCTTCTATAAAAATAAATATAGCTTCTATATTTATTTCAAAACATCATACGACTTGTATTCTATTACAAAAATAAGTATAGTTCATATATTTATTTCAAACATCGAACGACTCGATGATGCTTCTATAAAATAAATATAACTTTTATATATTTATTTCAAACGCCTAACGGTACATTATATAGGAATAATTACAAGTTTTGTCCTTTATCTTTATACCACTTTTCAAGCGGTGTCCTTTTTAACGAATGTTGACAGACGGTGTCCTTTACTAGGTATTTTGTTGCAAGTTTAGTCCTTTACACCCAACCTAGTTAAAAAAACCCTGTTAATTGTTGGGTGTAAAGGACTAAACTTGCAACAAAATACCTAGGTAAAGGACTAAACTTGCAACAAAATACCTAGTAAAGGACACCGCCTGTCAACAATTAACAGGGTTTTTTAACTGGGTTGGGTGTAAAGGACTAAACTTGCAACAAAATACCTAGTAAAGGACACCGCCTGTCAACATTCATTAAAAAGGACACCGCCTATAAAGTGGTATAAAGATAAAGGACAAAATTTGTAATTTTTCCTTATATATATATATATATATATCATATATCAATGTACAAGTTTGTCATATGTTATATAAACTTTTACACATACGACCTCTCAAGACGACTAACGCAATGATAACGATATATTTATATATATTTCTATATAAATATTTATTTATTTTTAAATCTCTCAAGGACTAAGTCTTTCCAAGATTTATAACCGACAACAAACGAACTAACAAGTATAACCTCCTCGTTTACTTCAAAATAACGACTTATCGTCGAATCATTCGATTAACGATTCGGTAAAGCTCGATGACACGTAGTTTAGTTACTGCGTTTATTTAGAAACTTATAAGACATTCTGTGTCAGGAATATTGTAGAATGCACGCTAGCGAGTCACGTCTTGGAAACGACATCATCGAAGTCGTATATAGCTAGCTTTGCACAGGAATATTCAGGTGAGTTCATAACCCCACATTTTTACGGTTTTACATTTTTGTAAATGTTTTCGGGGTGGAAAGACATGCACGTTTTGCAGAAAACTCATATTTCTAAATCATATTACAAATGGATTATACTAAATACACCGGTTTTTACAAAACAAATGCGTTTTATTGAAATGTGAATGATTTTCATGACTAGGGATGGATCGTCTGGTAATAATATAGAGAGACTGGGGAGTTAGCCTTAGAGGCTGGGGAGGTTCAGCCTTAGAGGCTGGGGAGGTTCAGCCTTAGAGCTGGGGTAAAATACATGTTACAATTATACAGACATTTTCATACATGGTATGGTTAGCCTAAGGAGGGTTTACTACTAGATCATGTAAGGGGTGGGTACAAAACTTAAGGCCATTAATCCTCGTCGTAGGACCGAGGGACATGAGTGATAGATCTATTTGGGTGTAGCGAGCCCCATCCATGAGTCCGCAGAATGGGCCATGTGGTGACTATGTCTTCCAGCCGGAATCTCGGTACAAAATTTGCTATGTTTGAGTCCTTCCTGCACCTTTTCACACATACCATTGGCTTTGCAACCCATTGGTGATCTCTATTTCCTTATTGCTACATACTGGGGACATACTTATTTACAGAAATACTTGATTTATACAAATTAAATACCATGTTTTATACAAATTCAAGGCATAGGATTATGCGGGCATGGAGTCAAAGTCAGGGTGGGCGTTAACGGTTATACAAACAATACAAATACAAGAGTTTACAAATACATGGTTTTACGAACATAATGCGTTACAAATACAAATTTTCCATATAACTTGACAAGAAAATGATTTTTAAATTCGTTTTCTCAATAATATTTCACAAACCGGTTATTCAAAAGATTTATTTCAAATCTTTTACAAACAAACTATGAACTCGCTCAACTTTATGTTGACTTTTTCGCATGTTTCTTTCTCAGGTTACCTTTCAGAAACTATGGCACGGTTGGAATAGGAGAACCATTGAGGATCAGAGTACTTAGTGGGCGTTCAATTTCTAGAAGTCTTAGCTTATTTGCTTCTGCTGTGCAGTGAAGATACCAGTCCAGTCACGTCAATGCTCTGATAATTTCGGGGTGTGACAATTACCCCCTAATGGAATTTACTCAACCACTCCGATCATCTTCACCAGAAATCATCATCTTCGCCATTCCGGCAACCACCATCGTCTACTGTGCGAGGTTATTGTCATTCGTTCAGTGTGCGAATCATATGTTGTGGGGTCACCAACACACATTCCTTCCACTTTCTTAAATCAACCAAAAAAGACAAAACATTTATCACACAAATTTTCAAATCATGCAACCTCCAGTAGGTTGTACCTCATGTATATATTTTTGTACACTCCATGAAAGCCAACATCAAGATTTTCTAAACACAGTCATCACATGTAAACCATATAGCTATACATATTCATGCCTTTGTGTTTAGGATCTACATCATCTTCATTGCTAACAATATTCAATGAATTAAATCGTCGAATCACCGTTTCACTGTTATCTTCCAAATCGATTAACCACCATCATTATTTCACAAAACACTAACCGGAAATCGTTCATCATTCGAATTTTTCATAACATTCATTCTATCAAATCATTCTAACAATATCCTTCACAAAGAATCATCTACGACAAATACACAGTAACAGATTTCAAACCTCATGATCTTAATTGTCTAAACAGTTAGTAGATTTAACACCCACATATATCAAACCAACAGTCAAGCATGGAACTTTATTCTGTAATAATCATTTTCATAATCACAAACACTATAAATTTCCCTAACAGCTAACGGAGGTTATTGCTAACCTGAAGAGTGAGAGCTTAAGAGAAAGATCTCCAAGAGTGGACAGTGGACAGGTTATTGCCGGCAACCACCATCGTCTGATCATCATTATCAACTACATCATTGGTACCATAACCACCTCCGTTTCACTTTATCATCTTCTGATTTCGAGTTGAGGTTCCAAGTTAAGTTTTCGGTTTCGAGTTTGATCATTGTCATCATCTCCATTCTCGAACCACTGAACACATCGACGACGACCACCTCCATCCATCGTTCATCATCTTCAGTCACCGTTCTTCGTTGTCGTTCACCATAATCACCATCGCCTATCACCATCTCCGGTCGTCTTCCTCACACCTACAACCTAAATCACCTTCATCACCACCGTACACCTTCTCCGACAACCACCGACGACTGTAAAACCTTCACCATCTCCGTACTGTTCATCGTTATGTCGCCGGAGAAGAAACGAACAAGAGCTTAATAAGTTGGGGGAAAGATTGCAGCGAGTATGATATACTAGGGTGTTATGTTGAGTAAGATATAAAAGTAGTGTGGAAAAGACGATTATACCCTTTGACCGTTAATAACTTATGTTGACTTTAAACAGAATTAGACAGCAGGGGGTAAATGTGCGATATAACAACAACGTTAGGGGGGGGGGATTGCAATTATTTCGTTAGAGGGGGTCAGAGTGCCAATTGGCCTAAACCCCAGGGGGTAAAATTACAGTTTATTCATATATTTTTGTACTCGTACTAAACCAACTTTTTTTCTTTTTGAACAGCCAACAGAATCAATTCCGAGCACTTTCGGGGCACCCACTGGACAAACAGAGTACTCCGAGAGTAACCCGAGTCCACCACTAATTCTGGGGAAAACCCGGTAACCCATCCGCCCATAGGCATGGCGGTGAAATTACCGATAAAACCCGTTTGGCTCAAGGATCCAACCCAGGTTTTTCTGGGTCTCCTATCATTGCCCACCAGTGCCTCATTATACACCAAGTGAGAGTTAAACCTACATCTCTCAAGAAATATGCAAGTCTTCCACCACTTGATCTAGAGATCACCAACTATTTATTTACAAAACCTTATGAATCATTCACATTTCAAACATTGAATCTGCTTAAAGTGATTAATTCACTTTCTAGCTTCATCATGGATACAAATGATCTTTTTCTCAAGTAAAGATGTAAATAATCTATTTACCCTCTGCCAAACCCAAATTATCTCTCCACAATTATTTTAATAAAAAGGTATATTAATATAGACAACCATTATTTATTAAAAAAAACATATTGACGTAAAGGTTTTCAACCTGCTATGCATGATTCATTCAACCTCCAAATTCCCCCATGCACACAAATAATTTTTTTTATCCAAATAGCAAGAACACGGTTTAACACATATACGATACCAAATACAGCATCTGGATGCTCATAGCTTCCATTCTAAAAAAAAGGAAGTTGGTTCATGAACATCTTATTCTTAATGTTTTTATGTCAACTCCATCCTAGCACACTGATAATGCAGCATATGGATCCTCATATAGCAACTCCTTTAGGCTCGTTTGTTACTTTGTCATGATATAACCATATCTTTGCTCTCCCTCTTCTTTTATCCTTCTATATTGTATAAAAAAACTAAAAGTTAAACTTCAAAAAAGAGGAAATAGATATAAAGTATTACACAATAATGAATACAAACAGTTGTTACACAAAAATCGAATGTTTCAACAAACACTAAAATCAAGCTTTATAACGGCTTACAGAGTGTGCTAGTGTTGGTATTGTTGGGTTATTCGGTTTGTTTGCGGGTCACACGGGCCGACGTGTTATTGGGTCACGGGTACGAATCAAGCAAAGTTAGTCTTGGTTCAAGTTTGCATAAAGTAAAGCATGAGTCACAAGGGTTCACGTGAAATTTACACGGCTGGAACTTGGAAGAGTAATAGATTTAATTATGTTTTTAGTTTAGTTTATTTAATAGTTATTAGTTAGAGAATTGGTATTCTAGTTTGACCGGATCTTATGCAAGTGTACGTTGGGCATGCACGTTTGTTTTAGAGGTGTGGGTTATTAGGTTGTACCTATTCTTTAGGAGCATCAGAATATTCCTTGGTTGTGGATGGTTCCACGTTTCTTTTGTAAAAGCTATATAAAGCCTCATTTGTTTAATAAACATTGAACCCTTCATTCGTAAACATACAGTAAAGTCTGCAAGTTTTCACAAACTTCATATTCACATATATATTTATATTCACTACACATATACGAGAGGTGAGTTGTGTGTGTTGACTGAGGGACCTGAACCAACATTTGGTATCAGAGCCTAGGGCTCGAGAAGATCGGAGGAAGCCTCTGCCGCCGGCGGGTGTGTCGGTCGGTGGAGGGCAGGCGTGAAAGAAGGTCCGGAATTGCAAACAAAAGGTGAAGAAGGGTAGGGACAACAAGGTGCTATTTCTGGTCTGTTTAGCAGCCGTAATCGGAGGCGTTGTGGTGTTTTCGGTTGGCCGTTGTCGCGGAGGAGTGCCGGTTTGAGATGACGGGGGTGACCGGTTGTAAACATCGGTGTTTCTAGGCTGTTAGTAGTGATCAAAAGAAGAAGGTTTAGGCTGTTCGGTTATTAGTTGTGGGTTTGAGCAACTGGTATATATCCGGTGACAACAGCAGGTTTCGCAGGTGCCTTGATCATGTTGTTTCATGATAAGAGGAGATCGACGTGCTGCGTGAAAAGCGGGCAGAAAGGATCCATCAAAGCTGGTGGCTTTGGATTCGCTCGTTTAGCAGTTGAAAGAAAACAGTATAAGCGGGTGGCTTTGTTTTCTTTGTTGGTGGAGTGGCCTCTTGAACAAGTTTGATCGGAAAAAGGTTGTTGAAAAAAAAGGAAGAACACGGTGGTGACATTATGGCTTTGTAGCTCAATCGGGTGACTTTGGATGTGATCGGGGAGAGGTCGTTGATCCGTGATAAGTCGTGATGTTAGTGAACGGTTCCAACGGGATGCCATGTGACATGTTACAAGCCTGTTCGGTTTAATTCGGGTTGAACCGAGAAGGCTTTGGGCGTGACCGTGCTTGAGGTCGGGTGTCAAGAAGAAGTTGAGATAGTTCGATAGGAGACGGTGACTCAGGTGTTATGAACGAGTGGTATGAACAAACCGATCAAGGGGGTGATTGTTGGGTTATTCGGTTTGTTTGCGGGTCACACGAGGCGACGTGTTATCAGGTCACGGGTACGCAGGGCCGTCTCCAAAAATCACAAAAAATGGCCCTGTTCGAGATAAAAAATTTGGGCCCTATTCGCAAATCTTCATATAACATAAACTTATCAATCATTCAATCATATATATATATATATATATATATATATATATATATATTGAATGCTCAATGCTTCCTTTCCTTTAACGGTTTAACCTTTGTTTATACAATATACACATCATAACAATGTAACAAATTAACAATATACAACAGTAAGATCATGAATAATTATAACAGTCCAACAGATTAGCAACAAACAAAAATCAATATAACAGATACTGATCGATCACAATACCTCCTGCTGCGAATCTGCGGATGATGATGAATGATTATGATGTCCTGCGAATCTACGGATGATGCGAAATTGCGAATCTGGCTGGCAAACTGTTGTGTTCGATCAGAAATCCCTGGTGCATAACCGCGATGTTTGGTTTCCTGAGCGGCAATTGTATTGATTTGGGTTTGGGGCCTGTTATCTACCGGTTATGAATTTGGGTTTTTTTACAAAGGTTTGGGCCCTGGTACTGATTTGGGCTATATATAAAGAAAATTTAAAAGTTTTTGGGCCATTTAATGATTTGGGCCCTGTTCTCAAGCCCACCCAGCACATGGGGATAGCCGGCCCTGCAGGTACGAATCAAGCAAAGTTAGTCTTGGTTCAAGTTTGCATGAAGTAAAGCATGAGTCACAAGGGTTCACGTGACATTTACATGGCTGGAACTTGGAAGAGTAATAGATTTAGTTATGTTTCTAGTTTAGTTTATTTAATAGTTATCAGCTAGAGAATTGGTATTCTAGTTTGACAGGATCTCATGCAAGTGTACGATGGGCATGCACGTTTGTTTTAGAGGTGTGGGTTATTAGGTTGTACCTATTCTTTAGGAGCATCAGAATATTCCTTGGTTGTGGATGGTTCCACGTTTCTTTTGTAAAGGCTATATAAAGCCTCATTTGTTTAATAAACATTGAACTCTTCATTCGTAAACATACAATAAAGTCTGCAAGTTTTCTCAAACTTCATATTCACATATACATTTATATTCACTACACATATACGAGAGGTGAGTTATGTGTGTTGAGTGAGGGACCTGAACCAACGTGTGGTATCAGAGCCTAGGGCTCGAGAAGATCAGAGGAAGCCTCCGCCGCCGGCGGGTGTGTCGGTCGGTAGAGGGCAGGCGTGAAAGAAGGTCCGGAATTGCAAAAAAAAGGTGAAGAAGTGTCGGGACAGCAAGGTGTTGTTTCTGGTCTGTTTAGCAGCTGTAATCGGAGGCGTTATGGTGTTTTTGGTTGGCCGTTGTCGCAGAGGAGTGCCGGTTTGAGACGACGGGGGTGACCAGTTGTAAACATCAGTGTTTCTAGGATGTTAGTAGTGATCAAAAGAAGAAGGTTTAGGCTAAGCAACTTGTATATATCCGGTGACAACAACAGGTTTCGCAGGTGCCTTGATCGTGTTGTTTCGTGATAAGAGGAAACCGGCGTGCTGCGTGAAAAGCGGGCAGAAAGGATCCGTTAATGCAGGAGGCTTTGGATTTGCTTTGTTTAGTAGTTGAAAGAAAACAGTATAAGCGGGTGGCTTTGTTTTCTTTGTCAGTGGAGTGGCCTCTTGAACAAGTTTGATCGGAAAAAGGTTGTTCAAAAAAAGGAAGAACACGGTGGCGACATTATGGCGTTGGATTTCAATCGGGTGGCTTTGGATGTGATCGGGGAGAGGTCGTTGATCCGTGATAAGCCGTGATGTTAGTGAACGGTTCCAGCAGGATGCCATGTGACATGTTACAAGCCTGGTCGGTTTAATTCGGGTTGAACCGAGAAGGATTTGGGCGTGATTGTGGTTAAGGTCGGGTGTCCAGAAGAAGTCGAGATGGTTCGATAGGAGACGGCGACTCGTGTGTCGTGAACGAGTGGTGTGAACAAACCGATTAAGGGGGTGATTGTTGGGTTATTCGGTTTGTTTGCGGGTCACACGAGGCGACGTGTTATCTGGTCACGGGTACGAATCAAGCAAAGTTAGTCTTGGTTCAAGTTTGCATGAAGTAAAGCATGAGTCACAAGGGTTCACGTGACATTTACATGGATGAAACTTGTTAGAGTAATAGATTTAGTTATGTTTTTAGTCTAGTTTATTTAATAGTTATTAGTTAGAGAATTAGTATTCTAGTTTGACCGGATCTCATGCAAGTGTATGTTGGGCATGCAAGTTTGTTTTAGAGGTGTGGGTTATTGGGTTGTACCGATTCTTTAGGCGCATCAGAATATTCCTTGTTTGTGGATGGTTCCACGTTTCTTTTGTAAAGGCTATATAAAGCCTCATTTGTTTAATAAACATAGAACCCTTCATTCGTAAACATACAGTAAAGTCTGCAAGTCTTCTCAAACTTCATATTCACATATACATTTATATTCACTACACATATACGAGAGGTGAGTTGTGTGTGTTGAGTGAGGGACCTGAACCAACATGTATTGGCCTAAGTTGGGAAGCAGTCTTATTTTTTGGTGTCTCAACAGATGACTCATCTTCTGAAGAATAATCACTATCAATAGTCATAGCTGGAGCTGATTGTGGTCCACGGCCAAGCCCTATTGGGCGGGCTTTAGCAGGCAGCCAATGATCATGCTGACCTGAACACAAATTTCTTAGATTCTTGTAAAAAACTAGATACTTCTGAAAATAATGGAGTAAAATCCATACAAGGATAAACACAATAAAACCCATATGGGTACACATAAGCATGAACAATTAGAAAGCATGAGATTGTAAACACCAAAAATGATTATTAAACTGATGATCATCCGCTTCCACAACGACGATTTCAAGCGCAACCAAAAAACCTAAAGCCAACTAACCTGCAAAAATACTAAGTTAAACAAGAAAATCCAAGACCTGGATACCAAGATAAAAACAACTATGAACAATTTGAAAGCATGAGATTATATCACGGGTGATGAAGATAAATTTTTGAGACAACGAAATGTTAAACCAACCGGAAGCGATAACTACAAAGCCGGATTTATTTTAAAAAAACCAGATTCATAAACTGTAACTCTAACCCACCCCTGAAACTTTTACCACCTCTAATGAAATGGGTAAAATAAATTCCTGAAATCGCTAACGGTTTCTTCTTGAGACCGAAAATATTCATGAACAACGTAGTACATTGTGATTTGGTCCACATTGCAAGCAATATACTTGTTTTATAGTAAACCAGCATGCAAGAAGCAATAAAAAAGCTGAAACATTAGTCACCTCTAATTACTCTGTTTGTTAGATAACCAAACAAACAAAACAGGGAGTCAAATGTTGTCAGTTGATATTTGGGCCGTCCTAGTAGAACCACAACACCATCTTCAAAAGACTCACTCTCAGACATACTGTGCAGTAACCTCAACACCTTTCGTGCTGGAAAAACACTTTTTCATTCAAATATTATTTAGTTAACCTTTATAAATTTTTAACTAATAGTTGGTCAACCAAACCATGTATCGTGTGTGTTAGTGCACTACATCTGTCTACTTCGTCTTGTATCGAGTCTTAGTCTTAAATTGTTAGATCAGGGCATGTTATACGAGAAAACAGGAGATTGTATGTGTGTTAGAAATAGGTTTCGCTCATAGGGACATAGATAGTTTCGCTTATATGGTCTATGTAGTTTCGCTTTTATGGCCATTGAGGGTTTCGCTCATTCGGCACGTACATTGGAGCGAAACCTCATGCCCTATATATAGTGTCATCATAAGCGAAACCAGGTAGCAGAGTCTTGTATACCACGCCGAGGTGCTGCCGGTGTGAGATTTGGATGTAATAGTTGTCAAATCAATACAAAGAGATGTTAAAAGTGATTTGCTAGCTGTTTCTAAGTCAGATACTTGTTTTCCGCACCTGTATCTGATCAAAACTCCTCTGAACGACTCGTTCGGGTCGAAACACGATCCTACAAGTGGTATCAGAGCTTCAGGAGGAAGAGTTCTGCAGAGATTAGCTGGAATTCATCGAGATTTCTTACTTCTACACCTTCTTTCATCAGTTCAGGAAGTTTTACCGGTCAAAATTGGATAAAAATTTCACAGACTGTGTGTTATTGGACATAGACAAATCCCTGAGAATTTGGTGTTGAAATTCGAATTAAAAATGGACTAAAATTGGATCCGAATAGGTTTTGCTCATACAACATCTTTGTGATTTTGTTTATTTGGACACCCAGGTTTCGCTCATAGTGACACAATCTCAGAGGTTTCGCTCATCTGTCCATAAGGTTTCGCTCCAGTGTCACAACAACAGGTTTCGCTCATTTGGACCAGCATATTTCGCTCCAGTGAACAATACTAGTGGTTTCGCTCTTGTGAACACTTAGTAGGTTTCGCTTTTGTGAACACAAGGTTTCGCTTTTAAGGACTGTTGTGTGAATTGTTAAAATTTGAAAAATGGACGAGGTATTTTTCAACGCATGCGCTACTCTGGTTACCCCGATCACTGTTGCTCAAACCACAATGCTTGAAAACGAAACTGGAACAATGCAAAAGCCACCCAAACTATTGAACATTGAAGAATATAAAGGATGGGAGGGTCGTTTCGAGAATTGGGTACAAGCTAACTACTTAGACGCATGGGAGTGTGTTGAAACAAAGTATGTGAGACCGTTAAATGATGATGAAGAGGAAGTTGCGATCAAAGATATGAGTGCCGATGACAAAAGGAAATATAAAAATGAAAAGATGATGTTAAGTCTGCTACAACAAGCTGTGAAGGAAGATATTATGGTCTTGCTGCAACACAACGAAAGTTCATATTCAATTTGGAAAGCGTTGCGATCAAAGTTTGTTGGTAGTCAGGAGATGGTAAAAAATAAGAAATCGCTTTTGAAAAAGGAGTTTGATTTGTTTAGAGGTTTAAAGAATGAGAGTACAAAACAGATCATTGAAAGATATTGTAACTTGTTAGTGAACATGAAGAGGTTAAGCATCAACAAAGACAATGAATAGTTGATTGAGAAACTTGCAGATGCGTTACCACATGAAACTTGGGGAACATATCTGATGATGCTCAGGAACAAAAAGGGTTTTAGCACGTTAACTTTGAGCAAATTTATTGAGAAGCTAGAAGCTCAGGAAATGGAACAAAGAAAGATTGTTCGGATGAAAGATTTCGATGGTGAACAGGATATTGGGTTGTACTACAAAGCAGGGGTGAATGAAAAGCCTACAAATTTATCTCCAAAAATAGAAACTGCTTACAACGCCAAGAATTCTTCTGGGAGTTCATCATCAGGATCAAACAGCAAAACTAGTTTCACATCATTTCCGTCTTTTGATCCAAATATTTCAGCAACAAAAAATGGGAGAAAACTTCAGTGCAATATTGTTTTAAATCTTGAAAATGATCAAGATTATTCCGAGGAAGTTGCTAAAAACCAAATGTCTTTATTAGGAATTGTTTTGGAATCTTATAGTTGTTTTGTTGCAGGTCGTATCGGGAATCCAATGCTAACAAAAGAAGATTACGACCAGATAGATGCTGAAGAGATGGAGCTGATGGACATAAAATGGTGTTTGGCCAGCGTGTTACGGAGAGCTGAGAAATTCAAACAGATCACGGGGAGAGATGATCTTCGTGAGGCCAATGTTTCTACTTTAGGTTTTGACAAATCTAAAGTCACTTGTTTTCGTTGCAGGGAGAAAGGTCACTTCAAGAGGGAGTGCACCAATCGCGAAGCAAGTGGAGCTCAGAATCCTTTCAACAACAACAACGATTACTACCGAAAAGCTATTTACCATCAAGTTGCTCAACAACCATCTCAACAACATCAACATCAAGCACAAACTGCACATGGAAGACACATAGTTGAAGATTCTGGAAAGAGAGCTTGTGTGGTTAATCAGGATGAAAAGAAGTCATTTAGCTGGGATAAATATGTATCAGATAATGGAAAAGCTTGTTTGATTGATCAAGATGATGAAAAGTTACCCGAGGGTTTTAGCTGGGAAAATTTCACTTGGGATAACTATATTCCTGATCAAGCTACAGCTTACACAGCTTTTGTTGCCAAAGTTGAAGAAGAAAGTGATGATGATACTGAGTATTATGCCAGACAAATGGAAAAACATCTGAAGATGATGGCAGAAAGCGACAATGAGGATGAGAAGGCAAAGAAGAAAAAGAAGAAGGTAAAAACACCGGTTAGCAGCGATGATGAAATAGTACCGGTAGTGAGAAGAAAAGTGAAAGAAACTCCAAAGTTCGAGATTAATGAAGAAGTCATTGCAAAGGAAAGTCCAATAACTTGTGAAAATTGTGAAGTTGTAAAGAAACAAAACAGTTCATTGATCCACAACATGAACAGATTGAAAGAATCATATGATGTGTTGAACAGGGCAATGAATATGTACAATGACACAAGTGAAGAGCAGGCTACAGCAATGAAAACACTTCAAGGAGCTTTCATGGTCAAGCAAAAAGTTGTGAACAATTATATTGAGAAGTGTGCTGATCTCGAACAGAAACTTGAACTTCAAAGAATTGAAACTGAAAGAGTTAATCGTTTATTGAAAAGTTACTCATGTTCGTCTTATGTCATTGACATGATTTATCCAATGGCTGAAAGCTTGAAGGTATTTGAAGACAATGAAGTAACTGAAAAAAAAAGAAAGTTTCAGAAGAAAAGGTTGAAGAAAAGACTCCAGTGAAAAAGACTAAAAAGAAGAAAGACACTGAAAAGACGACATCTGGTAAGAACCAAGGTGTCAGTTACAACAAGTGTCCACCCCCGCTGGAAAACGGATATCTGGCTAGAAATCCAAATGATGAAAGAGTCAAAAAGGCAAAAAATTTACAGTCCGGAGTCGGAGTCGTCAGTAAACTTGCCAGATAGTATTGATGTCATGTTTACATCGTCTGGCACTGATCAACAGTCTCAATTGATGAAAAAAAGTTGTGGATCATGTGTTAGAAAACGATGAAATAGAGGAGTCAAAGTCGGAGTTCGCGTCAGAGTCAAAGTCTGGGTCAAGCACTCCGTGTCAAACAGAACAGCATGACAAAATAGTTTATGATAGAAAATTTCTGTTATCAAAATCTAATTTGGATGATGGGTTGTTTAAAGTTGCCTACACTTTGAATGATTCTGACAAATTATATTCTGATGAGGAATTTCCAATAAGAGGTGTCAAAACTGAATTGATCAAAAAGGTTTTCAAACTCACAGAAATTAACATTTCTGAAACAAAAGACTTATGTCTTAATGAAAAACCTAGACCTTACACCTCAAGAGTACAACAAAGATTAAACAAGAAAAAGGGTTACAGTTCTGGTTCTGGTTTCCAAAAGAAATCAAACCATAACGGTAATTTCAAAAAGAAAGGCTTAGGTTTTACTCCTACAGAAAAATGAAAAATATGTTCGTGATTTTAAATCAAAAATGACATTTGTTTCAGGAACTTCATCTGAAGAAGAAGAAAAGAAAGATTTCTGGAAGCAGTCAAACAATGAGTTCCTTGCAAAGAAGCAAGATGAGTTGAAAAAGATGGCTGAGCAGAAGAAAGATACGAGAACCTGTTTCCAATGCAACACTGTTGGACATATTGCCAGAGATTGTTCTAAGGCAATACAATCAAAACAGGGAGTATCTCGTAAACTCAAAGAGAAAATGGTTGAGTTTGAACCACCAATTGATAGAGCAAAATTGTTTAAAAATTCTACATTTGAAATTGGTGAATGTTCAAACAAGTTTTACAAGAAAAAAGCTAAATCTGACAACCAGAAATGGGTTGTTAAGAAAGTTGTTGAAAGCTCCTGCGATGATTCTGATAGGTCAAAATCAGAGGAGCTATCTTCTGGCGATGAATCTGACTCCACAAAGTCAGATGAGCCACGGGTTGTATCAAAAGGTGAAGCTGGTTTGAAAAATGAAGAATCGGTTCCGATTGTGAATGATGAGAATTTTCCATTACTTCGGGCTGAAAACTATAAAAAGAAAATTGGTAAAGTTGAAATTTCTAACCAATTTTATAATGACAAGCAGGAGTTTGATGCTGATAAGGTCTTTAACCCCAAGGTTAAACATATCTTTGGAAAGATGATTGACCGAAAAGTCAAAGGGGTTAAAGAATTTTATGAAAAAAGGAGGAAAGGTAAGAAACCGAGTGATGGTGACTCGGTGACACCCAAGGCTGGTCAGGCTTGGGTGGATATTTTCTTCGACTAAAAACCTGACTTGCCGGAGCTCCCAGGTTGGTAAGCGAGGAGCAGGTATCGGCATCTTTCTTGAGAAATTGGCTACGATAATGTCGATCATACAAACAGTAAAACGATTTGTTTGAGTTTTGCTTACAAGTGGTTAGAAGATTTGATTGTGCATAACTTGTGTTTATGGTAAATCAAGGACATTAATTTGTACTTGTATTTTCCTACAAGTGTTTGAGAGACAAAATGATGAACCACATCCCCGAACTTATGAATGATATACCTACAAGTGGTAAACTCAATCAAACTTATTTTCCGGAAAAACCATTTTGATTAAAACAAACTTAAGTGTTTTGAAATCTAAATGGGAAAATAGTTTGTTGATAGGGGGAGTTCTGATTGTTTATGCCATGTGAATGATGTTTTGATGTGATTTGATATCAGTTGTCATATTTCTGTACAGTTTGTTTTGAATTTTCTTCTAGTGGGTCAAGAGCATAGTTAGTTTTCAAATTTCTAAAATGTGTTTGCATTTTAGGGGGAGTAGAAAATTTCACAAAAAATTCAAAAACATTAGAAAATTTGAAAAAGCCAAAAAAATTAGAAAATCAAAAATGAGTTTTGTTGTAAAAAGAGGAAATGATAGTATATCAGTGGACTATCACAACACGCTAAAGATATGAAATGTTAAATGAGATAAACAATTTTACTGCGGATGTGTCAGTAGATTTTTGCACACTTAGTAAATTGAAATGAGATATAAACCTAAATTCAAACTTGCTTAATTCGTGGGTTACTATTCTTGGATATATGGGTAACCCCCGAAATCTTGTTTGAAAGGTCCCTCTTTCTGAGATACTAGGTCTTTATACTCAGTGATATCTGGGGTATTATTCCGGGACTTCTGCTGTATGGAAGTACTGACCTAGTCCCCGAATAATACTTTCTGCAAAAGCTTTGAAATATAAGCTCGTCCTCAGCAATCTGATTAAACAATAAAATTGATAATCTTTGCTGTTGTAACAAAAGATCCTCTAAAGGGGACCCACCAAAAGTCGAAGCCGTCATCTCTCTGCGTATACGAAAGTATCGACCTGAGCTCTCACGGCCCTCGCACATAACCCCTTTACAGATATCATCTGTGGTATACTCACCTGTAAGACTGAATATTGGGATCTGGATACGGGAGTATATTCAAGTGGAGTGATACTCAATTAAGTTCAAGTTTCTAAAACATTAATATCGTATCTCAAATCAATTGAAATTTGTGTAAAAAAATTTAAGGTGGACCAATATACTGACAATCTAGGTAAATTGTTTAGAACTTAAAATGTTTAAAGCTTAACGGTGTTGGTGATTCGTCTTAAAACTGATATGATCCTCTTACACGAACTCACAAAAATATTGTTTGTAAATATTTCATTCTTGCATTTTCTTAATTCTACAAGTAGTGTTAGTTATTTTTGAAAATCCAAAAAGATTTTGGTGTGTTTTAGCATAAATTTTGAAAAATTCAAAAAGATTTTCGACGACTGATATTGAAAAACTGATTTTCATAGTTCAAAGTGCTAAACATGATGAACAAATGGTTTGGGAGAGTGTATTGGTTTGATAAGAAAAACGATATTGTTGTAAGTGGTTCATCAGAAACAAATTGATATATTTTTGTGTTAGTTTCAAATGATGTCTATATGCTTAAATGTTTATCATAAAACTTATGTTTGTGGTAGAGTTTTATGCAGGATAGTTCAACATTTGAGGGGGAGTGCATGTTGATGATGAAGAATTTTAAAGATGTCAAATTTCAAGAGAAGAAGTTTGTTGGTGATAAAAGAGAAAGAGATAAAGATAGAGAAAGAGAAAGCCCAGAGATTGATCAAGACTGAAGGTGCAAAGACACGACATTGTCAAAGACTCGATGAACGACTCGTCAACATCTGAGGGGGAGTTTGTTGGTGCACTACATCTGTCGACTTCGTCTTGTATCGAGTCTTAGTCTTAAATTGTTAGATCAGGGCACGTTATACGAGAAAACAGGAGATTGTATGTGTGTTAGAAATAGGTTTCGCTCATAGGGACATAGATAGTTTCGCTTATATGGTCTATGTAGTTTCGCTTTTATGGTTATTGAGGGTTTCGCTCATTCGGCATGTACATTGGAGCGAAACCTCATGCCCTATATATAGTGTCATCATAAGCGAAACCAGGTAGCAGAGTCTTGTATACCACGCCGAGGTGCTGCCGGTGTGAGATTTGGATGTAATCGTTGTCAAATCAATACAAAGAGATGTTAAAAGTGATTTGCTAGCTGTTTCTAAGTCAGATACTTGTTTTCCGCACCTGTATCTGATCAAAACTCCTCTGAACGACTCGTTCGGGTCGAAACACGATCCTACAGTGTGCTTTATTATAGCTTAAAAATTCAACCACTGATATCTGGTGTAGTATTGATAAATATAAAACCTTAATTTTCCTTGTGGCAATTTGTCAGCATCATAATTAGCTTTTAGTAGGTCACTCATTTCACCAAGAGCGACCTAGCTAACAAGAAAAGACACATTTTTACAAGGGAATCCGTATAAATTAATTAACAAAAAGTAACATTAAGTTATAACATATACAAAATAAATACGTTTATAGAAAAAAAATACAATCCCACACATAAGCAGCAGTCCAGAGGAAGATTGTGAAATGCATAGCAGGTCCATTCTCATTTATAGAAGAATAATTACTTGGGGGTCTGTACATAACATACCATTTAAGAAACCAAACCATAAAAGCATGAACGCTAAACGAAATAAGAAAGCATAATATGTTATCCAAATTGTCAATCGGACCTACTATAGCCCCAACATGTATATTAGTAGGACAATGCAGAATGAGAATATATCATCTATCAGCAAGTAAAAACGCAAATTACATCAGCATCTTGTGAACTTACCAAGAAAAAAATGGCAAATAACCTCGTATTAGACTCTGACTATTTGCATTCAAATGTTTTAGCCCATTTGAGACATTTTTATTTTCTTTTGCATTTCACAATTATCATAAAAAGAACAAAAGCAATAGAAAATGCTAGAAATCAAGAGTGTGAAACAATACATTTTCCGCAGATTGCTTGTCAATTTCCAACATCAACACCAAGGGTTGTTTCTCTACAGCCATGATTGTTTCATACCTGGTGAAATAGAACAACATGCCAACATGTGATCTGCAGATTCTATTGCCACACCGTAAGTGGTAGATTCACCATACATGTTCCGTTGAGCTAATGCCAATTTAGAGGGGATCCTGTTAGAACCTGTAACGCCCTGTTTTTTCGCACTTTCCATAATTAGCAAGCGTTGTTTGTAATTCTATTTTTGGAAGTCTTGTACTCTTGTATTCGTCTTTTCGTTGCAATCATTGTAAAATCCGAGACTTGGATCATAATAGAAATTCTTATTTCTTTAAATTCATGTTATACACGTTTCATACATGTTCATACGTTCGAATTCGTTAATCATGTGACACTATGTTCATCATTTATGCGAAACACGTTAAACTTACAAACACGAGACTTGTATGCTCAATTTATGAGAAAACGACACTTAAACTCGACAAACATATTCATTTATACTTGTTTACATTTGTTTTTATGATTTTATTTCATTACATATGGTTCTTATACTTAAAACACCCTAAAAACAACTTAAAACATCATCATATGAAAGTTCAAGGGTTGAAATCGTCAAAAATCAAACTTGATCCATCAGCCAAGTGGCTCACCGGTCGCGACCCGTTGTCCCATCTCCTTCGCGGCCCGCGAGGGAGTTCAATCCGCAGAAACCCAACAGCAGCTACTGGATTGGGCGAATTATTGTGTTTTGTTGAGTGTTAATTATATTTCTTGCATTTAATGGCCAACTACACTTAACCTAATTCATACCCTATAAAACCCAAGCCTCCTCCACACTTTTTCCACTTTATAACTCACTTAAACACTCTCTAATCACTCTCAATTCAGCTGAAAATCAGAATCAAAGACAGATTCATTCCAAGTTACAAAAGTGAGCATAAGTTCACTTCTACTTTATCTTTTTCATTAATTCTTCTTTCTTTGCACTTGGAACAACCTTAGGTGTGTTTCCAAATGTTTTCCAAGGAAAACCAAGGCTGGAACATCAACCAAATAAGGTCCAAAGAGCAAGAAAACTTTCTGTATTGATTAAACACTTTTTTTAAACTTACTTGAACTTGAGATTTCTCAACACATTCCTACGTCCTTATGCCACTAATCAAGACCATGATTATGTGAGCTTAAAAACAAGGTTGTGACATGTAAATCCAGAGGTTTAATCCTCACAAACTTTCTGTTTTAATAAGGTTTTAACCTATAAGTGATGAACAAGTCTTAGACTTGAAGTTGTGTGATTATATGGTTAGCTTGGGCTATCCTACCTTCAAATCCACCCATCACTTGATGTTTTCTTAGTTAGATAGTATGTATTTCATTCCTAAATGTATGTTCATGAACCTCCTTGTTGTCTGTGACAACATGTGTAGTGGTGAATACCAAAGAGGTTCCTAAATGGTAGATTTATCTTCCAACCTCATGCATGACTTATATGATGTTCTTGGACTAGCAACTTATAATATAAACTATATAACCTATGTAATATCCAAGTAACCAAACCTTTGATGATGACCTAGTGGTCATTTGTCAAGTGTTAAGTTACGTCATCTAAAGACCTAACAATTTGTTATGATTCTAATGGGTATTTTAACCCATGAAAACATTCTAACCCTTTTGGGGTTTCATAGTGTCAAGACAAGTATTATGTGCTAGATGATTACTTTCTCATATGTATACTTTCCTGTACTTTTAAACTCCGAATCCTTAATCCTCCGTTAACATCCAATACTCATACTCCTATGTTTCTTCGTGTAGAAGGACTTGGTGCTACACTCTAATCGACCAACAAACACTCGAGGAATTACCAAGTGGAAAGCTTGCGAAACCATGAGTATACTCGATCACATTTTACTTTTAAAACACTTTGGGTGCAACATGTATCTTATACAAAACACAACACTTGAAACTATTTTAGTCACACTGTATCCACGTTAAACATGAAATTATATGATGCTTGTTAGACTCGTATGTTATGTAAACTTTTTGTGTTGATATATGCTCATTAACTTTGCTAGCCTACCTTAACAATTGTAGCGCTATAGGATTAACGCACCGCCCATTAGTCTTGGGGTATTGTTAAGTTAAACATGTTAACCTCCCGCTAATCTCTTGGGATAGGCAAATTTGCGTTGTGTACTTGGGGTTTGAACATATAGTACACCGTTTCAGCATATTAGTAACTTGCACATTGTTATTCATGTTGGATATGAGCTCGTTAAACATTTTTATTCTATATTATGCTATGCATGAAAACTTGTATGCTCTCCAACTTTTTGTTGATCATATTTTAATACATGTTGTAGGTTGATAGACGAGATGATGCTAAGTGAAGAAACGAGATTTAGGTGGACTTAGAAACACACCTAGATTAATCTATTATTTTGATGTTATGCTTGAAACAATGTTGTTCTTATTTGAATTTTGTATGACACTTTTAGTATTGCTATGAAATTGAATTTAAATTATATTTTCACATAGTGTTATGATGTTTTGAGCAATTTGTTCGTCTCATCCCGATGTTTCCGCCATCGGTTGGGGTGTGACAGATTGGTATCAAAGCCATAACTATAGGGAATTAGGAAAAGTAGGAATGCTTTTGCCTAGTCTATAGTTTAGGAATTTTTCTCTTATTTGTTATTTAAAACTACTTGCATTCTACCTTATTTGCTTCCTATCTATTCTCTTTGGTCTCTTAAACTTACATGCCTTTCCTAAGGCTAACACAATACACTTTTGAAGACCTGAAGACACTCGTAATACAAACGAGACGAGTTTACCAAAATGGACGTGAAACCCACAATTTGGTAAACGACTCTCATTCCTCCTAATTCCATTTTGCACGGAATTACGCCATTAAGTTAGGAGTGAAATCCATATCTTAATGGTAAATTTCCAATTCAAACTCTTGTGGACCCTCGTCAAAGTGTTGAAATTAAATTTTGACTCGACGAGTATCAACCACATTAGGGTACAAAGTCGTCAAGTTAGGGATGAAACCCGCATCTCATCGATTAAGTCCCATTCCTCGATTTTCAATCTCGCCAAAGTTCTGATTGTTCAATCGATTAGAGACGTGTAGTAACTGGAAGGGTAAGATACCGTTAATCGCTTCTCGACGAGAGTATCTTACCTATAGGCCAAAGCATGTTTCTCTTATTCGAAAGGACTTTCGACCCACTTTGGAATAGTCGACGTTTCTCTCCCCGAAACAATCCAATGTTTTATGAGCCTCTCTTTTATGTTATCTCAATTTATATGTGATTTCATACTTGTTACCTCGTTCATTTCAAAACCGTTACACAATTCGCACGTTTCTCTGAATCAAAAACAATAATAATCTCTCGTGAACAAACTAAATTTACGATGCTTTCATTATCTATGTTATGCTACGTGGAATTCATGATTATGCTATGTGAAACAATTTGAACATTTTATATGCTATGTGAAACTATATGCTATGTGACGCATTCATGAAAACAATTTTCTTAAACAAACATTATGATCAAGTCTCACATATTCATTCTTTTGAATCTTAGATGTCTTCAAGCCAATTCTCCAACTCGACCAAGAAGTCTAAGACCAGCACCCAAAAGAAGATGATGGCATTCATGGCCAATCAGATTGCTCATATCGTCCCAAGATCGTCAGTGAAATTCAAGAGACCTCTACCCCAAACTCCTCCGTCGATTCAAAGATTGATGTGCGCAAGCCTGTGTCGTTCAACTTCAATCACTTCCCGTCTTGCAACCCAAAGCCATTCACTGGCAAAGATGGGGTGACTGCTATGCTAGAATGGTTCGACATCATAGAAGTCACACTCATCGATAGTGAATGTCCTGAAGAGCTGAAAACACGTAGCGCTACTAGGGTCTTCCAAGCTAGAGCCTTGGAATGGTGGACCAACGAAAGAAACCTTTGCTCGAACTAAGTAGCTTATGCGCTACCTTGGGAGGAAGTTAAGAAACTTATGATGGAAGAATTCTGTCCTCCTCATGAGCAACAAAAACTCGAGGAAGAATTCTGGGCGCTCAAACAGATTGGCGATGACAACTTAGCCTACACCACCCGTTTTAAGAAGCTTAGTTTCATTGTTCCCTACCTTTTGTTAACCACCGACCGCATGATCAGGAAGTATATCAATGGTTTACCTTTTGCCATGCGTGATACCATCGAGGCAACCATGCTTGATAACATTGAGGCTGTATACTGTCTAGCAGCTTCCCTAAACAACAATCACATTCGCGACAAACAAGCTGCAACCCCTGTTTCTTAAAAACCAACCAACCAACCAAATCACCCAACAATCGAGTGGTAACAAGGGGAAGAAGCGAAAGCATCAGAACCCTGGTTACAAAGCGATTGTGCCAACTATTAACCCAAACCCTGTTACGCCTGAGAACACACGAAAGCCATACACTAGGGTTCATCTCAAGTGTACCACTTGCAACTATCATCACCCTGCCAACATCAATTGTCGCCATTGTAGTACTTGTAACCGTTTTGGCCACAATACTGCTTATTGTCGCACTAACCCTACACTACAAGCTCAACCAGTTCCTCAAAACGCTAGACCAGCTAGAGCCTGCTTCAAGTGTGGTGATACTATGCACCTTCGTCCTCAATGTCCTCAGCTGAACCAAGAAGAACAACAACAAGCTGCTAAAGGACAAGCTTTCAACCTCAATGCAAATCAGGTGTGAAACGACAATGAAGTCTTTAATGGTACGTTCCTCGTTAATAATCTTTATGCTTAGATACTATTTGATACTGGGGTGCAGACAAAAGCTTTGTGTCCATTGAATTTGAATCTTTGCTAAATTGTACACACTCTAAACTGCCTAAGTCGTTTTCAGTCGAAGTTGCCAATGGCAAATCTATCGTAGTCGATTCCGTTCTTCGTGATTGTCTTCTTACTCTCAACGAGCACGTTTTTCCTATCGACCTTATACCCATGCAACCGGGTAGTTTCAACATCATAGTAGGCATGGACTGGCTACGAAAGAACCATGCTGAAATTGCTTGCCACGAGAAGTACGTTCGTTTGCCTCTTCCATCTGGCGACACCTTACACATCTATGGAGACCGAAATTCAAGAGGACTGAAATTGATGTCCTGCACACAAGCGAATAGATATTTACGCAAACAGTACTTTGCCTTTTTAGCCCACGTTGTGGAAGAAAAGGGCAAGGGAAAGAGCGTAAGTGATGTTCCAGTGGTGCACGACTTCCCTGACGTCTTTCCTAAAGATTTACCTGGTCCTCCTCCACCTCGATCTGTCGATTTTCGTATTGACCTCGTACCTGGTTCGACTCCTGTTGCCAAAGCTTCTTATCGTCTTGCACCCTCTGAGATGCAAGAGTTATCTACTTGACTTCAAGAACTCCTCGATAAGAGCTTCATACGTCCAAGTACCTCACCTTGGGGTGCTCCTATTCTTTTCGTCAAGAAGAAGGATGACTTGTTCCGCATGTGCATCGATTATCATGAGCTTAACAAACTCACCATCAAGAATCGTTACCCTCTTGCTCGCATCGATGATCTCTTTGACCAACTTCAAGGCACAACTTGCTTCTCCAAGATAGATCTTCGATCTGGTTATCACTAACTCCGTGTTCTCGAAGTGGACATTCCCGAAGCCGCATTTCGCACTCGCTATGGGCACTAAGAGTTCGTGGTTATGCCTTTTGTCTTGACCAACGCACCAGCGGTGTTCATGGATCTAATGAATCGTGTTTGTAAGCCTTACTTGGATCGTTTTGTAATCATCTTCATTGATGATATTCTCATTTATTCTAAGACCCAAGTTGATCATGAGCGTCCTTTACGCCTCATACTCGAACTTTTATATAGTGAACGCTTATACGCAAAGTTTTCTAAGTGCGAATTCTGGATCAAAGAAGTCCAATTCCTTGGACACGTTGTTAGTGAAAAAGGAATCCATGTTGACCCTTCCAAAATCGAAGCAGTGAAGAATTGGACCACACCTAAAACTCCTTCTGAAATCCATTCCTTCCTAGGATTGGCAGGTTATTACCGCCGATTCATCTCGAACTTTTTGAAAATCGTCGTTCCTCTCACCTTGCTGACTCAAAAAGAGAAACCTTTTGCTTGGGGTCCTGAGCAAGAGGAATCCTTTCAAACTCTTAAGAACTTGCTTTGCAACGCTCCAATTCTTGCTCTTCCCGATGGGAATGATGATTTCGTGGTATATTGCGATGCCTCGAACCGTGGTCTTGGTTGTGTTCTCATGCAACGAGACAAAGTCATCGCTTATGCCTCTCGTCAGCTTAAAATACATGAGAAAAACTACACTACCCACGATCTCGGGCTTGGCGCAATTGTTTTTGCGCTAAAGATTTGGCGACACTACCTATATGGTACGAAGTGTGTGGTTTTCACTGACCATAAGAGCCTACAACACATCTTTAACCAAAAGGAACTAAACATGCATCAGCAACGTTGGGTGGAATTGCTTAACGACTACGACTGCGAGATTCGCTACCATCCTGGTAAAGCGAATGTTGTGGCCGATGCACTTAGTCGTAAGACTCATGTTAGTAGCATTCGTTGTCTTCAAATCTCTAGTGACCTTTACACTTGCATTCGTGAAGCTCAATATTCGTCAGCCAACGAAGGTAGTCTAATCGTCGAAATACGAGGTGCTTCTATAGACCAACTTGTAACCAAATCAGATGGACTTCAATAATACCTCGATCGCATCTGGTGCCAGATCGTGACAATCTTCGTGAGCTCATTTTGAACGAGGCACATAAGTCCAGATACTCCATTCATCCTGGTGCTGATAAGATGTACCACGACCTACCTGCGTCCTATTGGTGGCCTGGTATGAAAAAGGACATTGCCATCTATGCTTCGAAATGCCTCACTTGCTCAAAGGTAAAAGCTAAGCATCAGCATCCTTCTGGTTTGCTCGAACAACCTGAAATCCCCGTTTGGAAATGGGATAGCATTGCTTTGGACTTCATAACCAAACTTCCTCGCACACCTTCTGGTCACGATAGCATTTAGGTAATCATCGATCGTTTGACCAAATCCGCTCATTTTCGTCATGGTATACCCATTGACATCATCTCTGACCGTGATGGTCATTTCACTTCACGTCTTTGGCAAACTTTCCAGTCCGCTATGGGTTCTCACTTGAATCTTAGTATGGCCTTTCATCCTCAAACAGATGGACAGACTGAACGTACTATCCAAAACCTAGAGGACATGCTCTGTTCTTGTGTCATCGACTTTGGTGGTAGTTGGGATGTGCATTTACCATTGATCGAGTTCTCGTACAACAATAGCTACCACTCTAGTATTCAAATGTCTCATTTCGAGGCATTGTATGGTCGCAAGTGCCGATCTCCTATTAGCTGGCATGAGATTGGTGATAAAGAATTTACTGGCCCTGAGCTCATACAAGAAACAACGGATAAGATTCTTCAAATCTGTTATAACTTACTCAAGGCTAGAAGCCGATAAAAGAGTTGTGCTGACAAAAGACGCAAACCTTTGGAGTTTAATGTTAGTGATCACGTACTACTCAATGTATCTCCTTGGAAAGGAGTAGTTCGTTTTGGTAAAAATAGGAAAAACTGCCCCTCACTATCTTGGTCCTTTCATGATACTCAAGAGGATTGGCAAGGTGGCTTATCGACTCGATTTACCTCAGAAACTCAACAACGTTCACACAACGTTTCATGTCTCGAACCTCAAGAAGTGTCTAGCTGAAGAAGGACTTCAAGTTCCTCTCGAAGATCTCCAAATCAATGATACTTTGCATTTTGTGGAGAAACCCATCGAAATCATGGACCGAGGAGTCAAGAAATTGAGGCGCAGTCAAATTCCTATCGTTAAGGTTCAATGGGAAGGAAAACGTGGCACTGAATTTATTTGGGAACTCGAAAGTGATATGAAGACCAAGTATCCACAACTTTTCGTTACTTCTTCCTAAATTTCGAGACAAAATTTTCTAAAGGAGGGGAGACTATAACGCCCTGCTTTTTCGCACTTTCCATAATTAGCAAGCGTTGTTTGTAATTCTATTTTTGGAAGTCTTGTACTCTTGTATTCGTCTTTTAGTTGTAATCATTGTAAAATACGAGACTTGAATCATAATAAAAATTCGTATTTCTTTACATTCATGTTATACACGTTTCATACATGTTCATACGTTCGAAGTTAATCATGTGACACTATGTTCATCATTTATGCGAAACACGTTAAACTTACAAACACGTTACTTGTATGATCAATTTATGAGAAAACGACCCTAAAACTCGACAAACATATTCATTTATACTTGTTTCCATTTGTTTTTAAGATTTTATTTCATTACATATGGTTCTTATACTTAAAACACCCTAAAAGCAACTTAAAACATCATCATATGAAAGTTCAAGGGTTGAAATCGTCAAAAATCAAACTTTATCCGTCAGCCAAGCGGCTCACCGGCCGCAACCCGCTGTCCCATCTCCTTCACGGCCCGCGAGGGAGTTCAATCCGCAGAAACCCAACAGCAGCTATGGGATTGGGCGAATTATTGTGTTTTGTTGAGTGTTAATCGTGTTTCTTGCATTTAATGGCCAACTACTCTTAACCTAATTCATCCCCTATAAAACCCAAGCCTCCTCCACACTTTTTCCACTTTACAACTCACATAAACACTCTCTAATCACTCTCAATTTAGCTAAAAATTAGAAGTAAAGACAGATTCATCCCAAGTTACAAAAGTGAGCATAAGTTCACTTCTACTTCATCTTTTTCGTTGATTCTTCTTTCTTTGCACTAGGAACAACCTTAGGTGTGTTTCCACATGTTTTCCATGGAAAACCAAGCTAGAACATCACCCAAATAAGGTCCAAAGTGCAAGAAAACTTTTTGTTTTGATTAAACACTTGTTAAATTTACTTGAACTTGAGATTTCTCAACACATTCCTATGTCCTTATGCCACTAATCAAGACCATGATTATGTGAGCTTAAAAACAAGGTTGTGACATGTAAATCCAGTGGTTTAATCCTCACAAACTTTCTGTTTTAATAATGTCACACCCCAACCAATGGCGGAAACATCGGGATGAGACGAAGTGTGAAGATTGCTAGAGACATCATAACGCTATTTGTGACAATATTTAGAAAATCCAAATTTCATTTCATTTCATAACTTCAAATAGTCAACATTACAAGAAATTCAAATTTTGACAAGTTTAACGAAACAACATGATAACATAACAAAATTTGATACAACATATTAAACCCTAACGTCTATATGTGTATCTAGGCATCAACGCTATTTCTTTTCTTAGCATCGTCCTCATCAACCTGTAACATGTTTAAAATAATTCAATGCAAAAGCAAAGGCGAGTATACAAGTTTGGTACATACATAGCATAAGATAAAAGTGTGAACAATTCCTCATAGCAAGCATGCGATTCAAGATAAACATTAAATATGGCATGTGTCTAACATATCAAACCAAGAAAACGCAACTTGCTCATGACATAACCAAAGTTTCAGTAGAGGCGGGTCGTCAATCCTATAGCGCTACATATGTCAAGGCTTGGCTCGTACGAAGTTAATGATAAGTTCAACACATAAGAATCACCCAAATTTAAAGTATCAAGCCATCACATATACAAGCATTGTTATAGGAATGTTCGTGTGTTTAGACAAAAGTTCATGTGTAAGTTTCAATAGGTAAACATGTTACACCCCAAAAGTGGTAAAAGTAAAAGGGGAAAAGTACGAGTATACTCACAAAGTTTGCATATGTTTCCGATTATCCAATGTGACAAAGTTGCCGAGGTTGGAAGGTTGAATGCGTAAGGGTTTAAGTTCAAGCATGTTTAGAGTCGAGATTTGAAATGAAAGTGACATGAAAATATTACATCAAAATATTCATCTTCACACATAACACTTGTATGACACTTGGTAACCTCATGGGTTATAATGATTTTATGAGTTGAACACCCATAAGAATCATAACAAGGTTTAGGTCCTTAGATGATAACCTACTACTTTGACAAATGAATATGATTTCAACATCAAAGATTCGAGTGTACATAGATAGTATGTAGGTCGTATATTATACACATATTATTAAGTCCAAATGTTCAAGTATTCAAGTAAGAGGTAGAAGATTACATCTTCATTTAGGTACCTCAAGTTGAGTCATGGGTGTCATGGATGGGGTAGGAAGACAAGGCTTCCATTTAGGTACCCCTTTGATGTTCACCACTACACTTGATGTAAAAACAACCAAGGAGGGTCATGAACTAAGGTCTTTACATGTATGTAAAGTAAACTAACTAATAGAAATCATCAAATCATGTGTGGATTGTATGTTTGGACAACCCAAGTTGTTCCATAATCACTCATGTATTAAAGACTATGTTTGACATGATTTGTGGGTTGAAACCCTAGACAAAACACCAAGTTTATGAGGTTTAATCCTCTGATTTCAAATGTCTCAACCTTGTTTTTAAGCTTAACCAACCATGGGATAAGTTGTAAGCATTAGGACATAGGCATGAGATGTGTTAGACACAAGTTGCATAGGTTTAAACAAGTTTTGAAGAACATAAAAATCAAACAGAAAGTTTATGGACTATTTCGGGGCATTTCCAGGTCTGATTTCTCCAAGGAGAAGTCTAGGAATCGAACCCCATGATTATACAAGCAAGTAGGAAAAAGAATCGAGTGAATCGGATAAGAATTGAGTGAGTTATGCTCATTTTCGTGAAGGGGTGTCAATCTACTCGAACCCTTGCTTTCAGCTACGGTTTGGTGGATGTTTTGTGAGTTTTTAGGGTTGCAAAAGTGGTAGGGAGGCTGGTTATAAGTGGTATTTATAGGGGGAAGGATTAGGGTTTCAATGGGTTGGGCTTTGGAAGTGTTTAGAAGGGGTTACACCTTGAAACTAGCCCACAAAACCCAACTATATGGGCTGAATTTTGCTGAATTGGGGCTGCCATATTTCTTTATTTTTTTATTTTTTTAAAACATTATAATGAGTAATTTTGTTAGTTAAGTTGTGTAATAATGTGCAACAATGTTTCCCCTAACTTGTAACAAGGTGAAATATGAAATAAAACATGATTTAACTAGGTAAAGAGTGTAATGTACAAGTTTTATTTACGAAGCAAGTTCCGTATTTTACAACGATTACGATGAAAGAATGGTTATAAGAACACAAGATTTCCAAAGATAGAATTTCACGTAAGGTTTCTAAATGTAGGAAGTTTGAAAACGCAGGGCGTTACAGTCTCCCCTCCTTTAGGAAATTTCGTCCCGAAATTTATTCAAGAGGAAGGCTTGAAAGAGTTTTTGGCATAAAGGTGATCATTAAGAATTGAAACTTGGGAAGTTTGAAAGTTTTGAAAAGTACCAAATTTTGGAGAACATCAAGGTAGATTTGCAAGGGGAAGTTTTTAAGGATAGTATAAAAAAATCATACTTTCGTAAATCCTGTTTATTGAGAGGAATGAAAAGGTTTGTTACTTTAAATAAAGCAATAGAGGTATACTAAGTATAGTTACACAAGAATCAAGAATAGGGAGGCTATTTTATAGGTAATGAGGTAAGTTAGGACTCAAATGTTTAAACAAGCTGGATTGCGAACGAGTTTTGTATAAAATAATACGAGTACAGAATGAACGAATGGCTCTTAAAGAGTACAAGTATGTGAATAGCATAAGTGTTGGATAGATGAACGTAGTGTGTTAAGGATGAAGTCTCGTCATGAATAATCGGATATAATGCGTTTGTGAGTTGCGTGAAGTTGTATTAGGTCCAAAAGGTCTGCAACACACTGAATTTCTCATGGCACGTTTTACGAAAGTTTGGTAACATGGTGAAAACACTTATATATAGGAAGTACCAGCGGCGTATCCACCATGTTTTAACCACATTACGTCCGTTTCGTTACTCAGGGTCATGTTACGTTCCGTGTCTTACCATACACAGTAGTACACTCTATGGTTCTCATACGCCTATCACTATAATCCCGTGTGCACCCGCGATTATACTGATCGTCGCATGATCCACATAGCTTGTACTAGTTATGTATGAATCAAGGTATACATGAATTTGAAAATAAGAATGTGTACGTAGAAGAATGACGTATGTAAGCATGTTTATGTTTAAGCATGTATGGGACCCACGTAAGTGAATCCCTCGGATTACGCTCGCGTATAGGTACGAATGTACGAATCATGAGTAAGGATGAAAGTATGAGCATAAGTTCAAGTATGAATACGCATGTATGTATGAGCATAAACATAAAACGTGTAAGTTGTATGTGTACAAGTAGAAGCGTAAAACGTATAAGTAGTATGTGTATGAGTACAAGCATAAAACGTATGAACATAGGTGTACGTATGAAAATAAATATTGCGTATATGGTGTACGTTGAGACATTGCGGAGAAAAAAAAATTAAGTATGTAGATACGAACGATATAAATGATGTTATCGCGAGATATCGTCTAAAATGTGTATGATGATGTGCATGTATAGTTGTTTAAACAAAACGTTGAGTTTGTCGAATCAAAATTAGATTGAGCTTGGTTTGAAAGGTAGAATATAGTTTGTATATGTAAAGGAACATAAAGTACTCATTGGTCATGCTTAACGTATTTTGTAATGATTGAAATGCTACTTTTGTTTAATAAAAAAGAAGTTCACGTATGTTGAAAATTGTCGGTCCCCATGAAGTCTTCTAGCCCACGTGTTTTGAAATTTGGATGACGAGTTAAGCGTTGTAGAGAAGGTTTTTTTTTTTTTTTTAATAACGGGTTTGTTTCATTTGCATCAAAACATGAAATTTTGAACTTTGAAAGTTCTTGTGAAAACGTCGACCCTTAGAAAAGAAATTTAGTAAAAGAACTTAGTGATTGTTTAAAAATAATTTTAACAAAGGATTTATTGATGTTGGAAAGAGTATTTGGTAAAATGATCATATAACATCTATGAGGTCTTATAAGTAATTGAGAAAGGTTAGTTTGATTTCGATTAAGAGTGGAAGTCTCTAGTATGATGATATAATGTGAACGTGTTTCAGTTAATAAATCAGATGTGAAGTTCATGGGCAAGAGATTCATTAGACCGATTAAATTGATAGGTAGCATTCCGTAAGGTTTGGAAATTCGTGTAGTAAAACGGTAAAGACATGATTAAGAATCTCGTGTATATGATTTGAGTGAAAATGGATGGTAGAATAAGAAGTACGTTTGATAAACAATGTATTTTGAAATCGGTATAAGTAGGTATTTTGAATAATGATAAATGATTTAGGTATAAAACATGATCGGGTTTGCATAATAAAATATTTTGAAAGAGAAGTTTTGGGTAACGGTCACCTAAGTAAGGGAATCACCCCTAACTCGTTGGTGAGGTCGTTTTAAGGGAAGAGGGGTGGAGTCAATCGTCAAGGTAAGGAAGTCACTCCAATCTCGATGATACCTCTCCACTAGTTGTTACAAGGAATATGAATTTAAATTATATGAAAATCATGCATATATAAATGTATCGAAAAGGTTCGATATGTTGTGCGTGTGAAAAGAGAAATCAAAGGTAAACTCGAGGTTGAAAGATTGCATCGTATAAAATGAACAATAGAAACACATGTTTGACCAAAGTTTGGAGTGTTCCAAACGGAACTTTGACTAACCAAAGTGGTCGAAAAGTCTTTTGAATTTGAGGAGCATGCTTTGGCCTAATAGGTAAAATACTCTCGCCGACAAGTCGGTTAACGGTATTTACCCTTCCGGTTACTACATGTCCCAAATCAATCGAAATTTCGAGACTTGGCGGGATTTATGAAAAAATCAAGGAGTGGAACTAGTCGACAAGGTGCGGGTTTCACCCCTATCTTGACGATTTCGTATCCTAAGTGTGGTTGGTACTCGTCGGGTCAAAATTTAAATTTCGACATGTTGACGAGGGTCCACTAGAATTTGAAATTTGAGATTTGCCATTTAGATGTGGATTTCACTCCTAGCTCAATGGCGACATCTCGTGTAAAAAGAAGAATAGATAGATTGAGAGTCGTTCACTAAATTGTGGGTTTCACGCCTATTTTGGTGAATTCGTCTCATTTGTACAATATGAGTGTTGTCGGATTTAGAATAATCGAGTAAAATGCATGAGGGAAGTGTGTGTTGAAGGAAATACACAAGCAAGTATAAACACATAAGAAAGCATATCAAGAATGGTACTTAAATAATGAAATGACAAAACAAGTGTTAACACATAATAGAACAAGCTTTAATGCGTACGAATAACATGTCAAATATTACACATGAGTAACATACATGTTTAAAAGAGCATAAATAAGTAACAAATAAGGTATCATGTAGTAGTCCAAGCAAAGCATACGAATAAGGCTCTAAAACTATAGACTAGGTGAAAGCATTCCTACTTTTCCTAATTCCCTATAGTTATGGCTCTGATACCAATCTGTCACACCCCAACCAATGGCGGAAACATCGGGATGAGACGAAGTGTGAAGATTGCTAGAGACATCATAACGCTATTTGTGACAATATTTAGAAAATCCAAATTTCATTTCATTTCATAACTTCAAATAGTCAACATTACAAGAAATTCAAATTTTGACAAGTTTAACGAAACAACATGATAACATAACAAAATTTGATACAACATATTAAACCCTAACGTCTATATGTGTATCTAGGCATCAACGCTATTTCTGTTCTTAGCATCGTCCTCATCAACCTGTAACATGTTTAAAATAATTCAATGCAAAAGCAAAGGCGAGTATACAAGTTTGGTACATACATAGCATAAGATAAAAGTGTGAACAATTCCTCATAGCAAGCATGCGATTCAAGATAAACATTAAATATGGCATGTGTCTAACATATCAAACCAAGAAAACGCAACTTGCTCATGACATAACCAAAGTTTCAGTAGAGGCGGGTCGTCAATCCTATAGCGCTACATATGTCAAGGCTTGGCTCGTACGAAGTTAATGATAAGTTCAACACATAAGAATCACCCAAATTTAAAGTATCAAGCCATCACATATACAAGCATTGTTATAGGAATGTTCGTGTGTTTAGACAAAAGTTCATGTGTAAGTTTCAATAGGTAAACATGTTACACCCCAAAAGTGGTAAAAGTAAAAGGGGAAAAGTACGAGTATACTCACAAAGTTTGCATATGTTTTCCGATTATCCAATGTGACAAAGTTGCCGAGGTTGGAAGGTTGAATGCGTAAGGGTTTAAGTTCAAGCATGTTTAGAGTCGAGATTTGAAATGAAAGTGACATGAAAATATTACATCAAAATATTCATCTTCACACATAACACTTGTATGACACTTGGTAACCTCATGGGTTATAATGATTTTATGAGTTGAACACCCATAAGAATCATAACAAGGTTTAGGTCCTTAGATGATAACCTACTACATTGACAAATGAATATGATTTCAACATCAAAGATTCGAGTGTACATAGATAGTATGTAGGTCGTATATTATACACATATTATTAAGTCCAAATGTTCAAGTATTCAAGTAAGAGGTAGAAGATTACATCTTCATTTAGGTACCTCAAGTTGAGTCATGGGTGTCATGGATGGGGTAGGAAGACAAGGCTTCCATTTAGGTACCCCTTTGATGTTCACCACTACACTTGATGTAAAAACAACCAAGGAGGGTCATGAACTAAGGTCTTTACATGTATGTAAAGTAAACTAACTAATAGAAATCATCAAATCATGTGAGGATTGTATGTTTGGACAACCCAAGTTGTTCCATAATCACTCATGTATTAAAGACTATGTTTGACATGATTTGTGGGTTGAAACCCTAGACAAAACACCAAGTTTATGAGGTTTAATCCTCTGATTTCAAATGTCTCAACCTTGTTTTTAAGCTTAACCAACCATGGGATAAGTTGTAAGCATTAGGACATAGGCATGAGATGTGTTAGACACAAGTTGCATAGGTTTAAACAAGTTTTGAAGAACATAAAAATCAAACAGAAAGTTTATGGACTATTTCGGGGCATTTCCAGGTCTGATTTCTCCAAGGAGAAGTCTAGGAATCGAACCCCATGATTATACAAGCAAGTAGGAAAAAGAATCGAGTGAATCGGATAAGAATTGAGTAAGTTATGCTCATTTTCGTGAAGGGGTGTCAATCTACTCGAACCCTTGCTTTCAGCTACGGTTTGGTGGATGTTTTGTGAGTTTTTAGGGTTGCAAAAGTGGTAGGGAGGCTGGTTATAAGTGGTATTTATAGGGGGAAGGATTAGGGTTTCAATGGGTTGGGCTTTGGAAGTGTTTAGAAGGGGTTACACCTTGAAACTAGCCCACAAAACCCAACTATATGGGCTGAATTTTTGCTGAATTGGGGCTGCCATATTTCTTTATTTTTTTATTTTTTTAAAACATTATAATGAGTAATTTTGTTAGTTAAGTTGTGTAATAATGTGCAACAATGTTTCCCCTAACTTGTAACAAGGTGAAATATGAAATAAAACATGATTTAACTAGGTAAAGAGTGTAATGTACAAGTTTTATTTACGAAGCAAGTTCCGTATTTTACAACGATTACGATGAAAGAATGGTTATAAGAACACAAGATTTCCAAAGATAGAATTTCACGTAAGGTTTCTAAATGTAGGAAGTTTGAAAACGCAGGGCGTTACAAATAAGGTTTAACCTACAAGTGATGAACAAGTCTTAGACTTGGAGTTGTGTGATTATATGGTTAGCTTGGGCTATCCAACTTCAAATCCACCCATCACTTGATGTTTTCTTAGTTAGATAGTATGTATTTCATTCCTTAATGTATGTTCATGACCCTCCTTGTTGTCTATGACAACATGTATAGTGGTGAATACCAAAGAGGTTCCTAAATGGAAGATTTATCTTTCTACCTCATGCATGACTTATATGATGTTCTTGTTGAATTATTGGACTAGTAACTTATAATATAAACTATATAACCTATGTAATATCCAAGTAACCAAACCTTTGATGATGACCTAGTGGTCATTTTTCAAGTGTTAAGTTACGTCATCTAAAGACCCTAATAACTTGTTATCATTCTAATGGGTATTTTAACCCATGAAAACATTCTAACCCTTTTTGGGTTCATAGTGTCCAGACAACTATTATGTGCTAGATGATTACTTTCTCATATGTATACTTTCGTGTACTTTTGAACTCCGAATCCTTAATCCTCCGTTAACATCCAATACTCATACACCTATGTTTCTTCGTGTAGAAGGACTTGGTGCTACACTCTAATCGACCAACAAACACTCGCGGAATTACCAAGTGGAAAGCTTGCAAAACCGTGAGTATACTCTATCCCATTTTACTTTTAAAACACTTTGGGTGCAACATGTATCTTATACAAAACACAACACTTGAAACTATTGTAGTCACACTTTATCCACGTTAAACATGAAACTATATGATGCTTGTTAGACTCATATGCTATGTAAATTTTTGTGTTGATATATGCTCATTAACTTTGCTAGCCTACCTTAACAATTATAGCGCTATAGGATTAACGCACCGCCCATTAGTCTTGGGGTATTGTTAAATTAAAAATTGTCAAACATGTTAACCTCCCGCTAATCTCTTGGGATAGGCAAATTTGCGTTGTATACTTGGGTTCGAACATATAGTACACCGTCTCAGCATATCAGTAACTTGCACATTGTTATTCATGTTGGATATGAGCTCGTTAAAAATTTTTATTCTATATTATGCTATGTATGATAACTTGTATACTCGCCAACTTTTTGTTGATCATATTTAATACATGTTGCAGGTTGATAGGCGAGATGATACTAAGTGAAGAAACGAGATTTAGGTGGACTTAGAAACACACCTAGATTAATCTATTTTTTTTTGATGTTATGCTTGAAACAATGTTCTTCTTATTTGAATTTTGTATGACACTTTTAGTATTGCTATGAAATTGAATGTAAATTATATTGTCACATAGTGTTATGATGTTTTGAGCAATTTGTTCGTCTCATCCCGATGTTTCTGTTGGGTTAAAACGAAGAATGATGTTATCAATTACGTCGACGTTATTTAGTGTCTTTATTGCTTTGTATATGTTGGAGTTTTTATTTGTAATAGTCGGATATTTTAGTGACTTTAGTAGGTTTTCCAACCAAGAGGCGGCTTGCTTGGAAAACAAGGCTCAAAGGTCTATATATAGGGAACTACACCTCACTTGGAGGGTGTGCATTTCGTTAGCCACCACCCCAGGGGAGCTCACCCCGAGTGGATAATTATATTTTGTATTTTCTTATCACATTCAATGAAAACATCTATGTTCTAATCCTTAAAGTTTCCATCTTTCTTGTTCATTTTCATTTGTTTTTGGCTCGAATCACCCGTCTCAATATTTTTCACTGAACCGAGGCTGAAACCGGATCTTTACGGGACTATCAGTTTCCGCCATCGGTTGGGGTGTGACAGAACCCACTCTCCAAGTTAGGAAAATTTATTTTTTGGGGATCATTTGGACCACGTAAACAATTTCATATCAAGAGTAAATAGATTCGAATCAACTAATCGTCAAACCAAACGCACCGAAAAACATCCTTACCCATCTTCAAACCGTCTCAGTCAATTTCTATTCCTATTCAAACTTAATCGGCTTATATACTCCAGACACTTCCTCAAATAAAGTAATAAATTGGCACCTCAAAGAAATCCCTGAAGAATTCTCCTTGCATGATGTTAAGACCAATATGTAATTGCGTATAAGACTCTGACTGACGCCTTGAAGTCTCCCTGCTCATATCTACACAACATACCTTTATTAATTAAGAAAAATATCTTTATTTTTAAAGGCATCCTCACTAAATCTGTAACCCTAAAAATGTTGATACCAAAATGCTAAATCAAATATTCACAACGATGTAGATATTAATAAGAACAACTATTTATTCACAAACTCATATAGCATGACTAATAGCTTAATAACAGTTTTCCAATAACGTTAGAAACATTCGAAGTCAAATAATTTATGCATAGTGCCATAAAACCCTAATTACGAAAAGTAATCCCTTCATAAGAGTTTTATTGAACAGAGTTAGAATCTATTACCTGTGAAAGTAACCTATTAAGTCCACGCACATTGATAGGAAGAAAGACGAATAAGGATGTAACGAATACCCGGTTGATGCATCGTTCATCATATTTTATAAAGAAGTTAATGGAATAGAAAGTCTATCATATTTTATAATATAACCAAATTTGAAGTAAAAAAAGTTGAAATGGATCATGGTTACCTTAATCGCTAGGGCTTATGTTGAGAAACTCTAATAGGTTCTTTGATACAATAGTATAGCGAAACCAGTTATGATGCGTCGGAAGTGATGGTTAATGATGTCGACCCAATGATGAATCTTGAAGGGTGAAGAGGAAATGCAATGGGAGAAGCAACGGCGAATGCTAGGGGTTGTGGGAGAGGAGCGGGAATTCAAATATTAGAGACCGTTTTGAAAGGTGCGTGAATGAGTCTAGTAACTATATCTATATTTTTGTAAAATAAGGGATTTAAATGCAATAATACGAGAGACTAAAATATAATTACTGTTTAAAAGATCAAGTTACCCTTATTTTAGGGGTGTTTTTGTAAATAAACAGGGAAGAAGTTCTTATTTTTTGGTTATCTTAAAATACCCCTCCTACTTGCATTATAATACAGTATATATATATATATATATATATATATATATATATATATATATATATATATATATAGGGGATGGTTCAAATGAAAACCACTTTTATTGTGAAAACTCGAAAACTAACTAAAAAAAGCCTGAAAAACACACAAAAATTTTTTTTTTCAATTTTTTTTATAAAAATCGCTGGTTTTATATATGAAAAAAAACTTTTTTTCAAAAAAAAAAAAATTTGTAGTACACATGTGTAATAATACACGTGTGTAGTACACATACACATGTGCACTACACAAAAAAAATTGAAAATTTTTTTATATAAAAAAACCTGCGAAAATTATTATGCAAAAAAAAAAAAAATTGGTATGTTTTTTTGGCTTTTTTAGTTAGTTTTCGAGTTTTCACAATAACTAGTGGTTTTCATTTGAACCTTCCCCTATATATATATAGGTAGAGGATCCTGTAAAAAAGACCCAAAGTGTGAGAAAGGTAAGAAAGAATCTCAGCCATTAGATCTTTTGATCTAATGGTTGAGATCAATAGGGACCAAATTGTAAAATATTTTCGTTAATTTGGACTGGATTGAAATATCTAGGGGCAATTGTGTCTTTTTATCTTCATTTTGTAATCAAAATCCCTGCAATTTCGTTCTCTCTCTCTCATACGCTCCCAATTTCTCTCTCTCTCTCTCTCTTCTTCCATATTCAATCCTCAATCAAAAAAACCGCCTGAGAAACCACTCCCGCTCCGTCAAGAACAAGTGTCGCATCAATATACGACGTACCATTCATCATCATCATCGATACAACACTCTGAATCAGCAGCGGCGGTGGTGCCGGATCGGCAGTGGTGGTGCGGCGCTGGTGGTGCCGGATTGGCAGTGGTGGTGCGGCGGTGGTGGGTGCCGGATCGGCAGTGGTGGTGCGGCAGCGGCGATCTCTCTCTCTACATCGCACGACCAGATGATCCCTCTCTCTCTCTTTACACGACAGCGGTGGCGGAGCGGCAGTGGTGGTACCGGAAGTGGAGAAGATGATACAGAGGTGTTATATTCTTTACTGAATGGTGTTATTTTCTTTTCTGAATAGTGTTATTTTTCTTTTCATTAATGGTGTTATTTTCTTTTCTTAATGGTGTTTTTTCTTTTCTGAATGGTGTTATTTTCTTTTACCGAATGGTGTTATTTTCTTTTACTGAATGGTGTTATATTTCGTTACTGAATGGTGTTGTTTTTTCGTTACTGAATGGTGTTATTTTTTCGTTACTGAATGGTGTTATATTTCGTTACTGAATGGTGTTATATTTCGTTACTTAATGGTGTTATATTTCGTTACTGAATGGTGTTATATTTCGTTACTGAATGGTGTTATATTTTCGTTACTGAATGGTGTTATATTATTTTACTGAATGGTGTTATATTCTTTACTGAATGGTGTTATATTATTTACTGAATGATGTTATATTATTTACTGAATGGTGTTATTCGTAGTGTTTTTAGAGATATTTGAAAAAAAATCCTGTTCCTATAATTAAGGTGGCGGTTATGGTAAGTTTTGAATTAATTGAATTAATTATAAAATTACTTATTTACCCTTTTGAATTAATTTAGATGGAGGACACATGTCATCTCCACAATATTTCTCATCTTTCTCACACTTTTAACCTTTTTTACAATAACCTTACCCTATATATATAGGATAATGCTCTATAAGAAACCCTTGAATTTTAGAAAACTTTGCAAACCCAATACATGGTCTAGATTTTGCCACGTGTCCATAGTAAATATCATATTCTTTTTGTCCTTGAGGGCATTATGGTATTTTCACATCTATCTTAGATATCTTCCCCTATTTGATTTGACAATAATTAATACCCATCACATCCAAATCTACTTTCAAAACCCAAGATCCACCATTCAAAACCTCCATTTTTTCATTAACTTCATCTCAGTGTTTCAAGATCCACCCTTTCAAAACCTCCATTTTCCATTAACTTCATATCTGTTTCAAGTTCTACCCAAGATCCATTTCCATGAACTTCATTTCGGTTTCAAGATCCACCATTTCAAAACCTCCATTTAAAGATCTCCACTGACGGGAACGTCACTCACAACGAGTTCCCTACTGACGAGGACAAGAATGATCAAGGTTTTTCATCCTTTTTTTTATGGGTTCGAGTTTTTTTTTCTTTTTTACACCCCTAATTCAACTTTACATGTTAATTTCTTAAAAGAAATCGAAGAACCAAGATACTGTCGAAGAATCATGATCCTGTCAATAATAAGTTGGTTTTGATTTTTAATTGTCATTTACTTTGATTTTCGTTCTTCACAATTGGTTTTATTTTTTCCAGAATTAAGAATGTTGCCAAAAGATTAATTATTTTTCAATACCGTTGATTATTGTTTCAAAAAAAATGACGTTTATAGGTAATAAATTTCAATACTATTGATTTTAGTTTGGTTTTCATTCTCCTGGTGTTTATAAATTTTCATTTTGATTCATGGATTACTTGTTTTGGTTTCAAACTCGTTTGATTTTGATCCATGGATTAGTTATTTTTGTGTTAAAAAATGTGTTTGTTGGTTTGGTGATTTTGATCTGAACAGTAACTGTTTTTTTGTTGGTTTGGTTGCCTTGTTTGGTGCTTTTTGATCTGAATAGTAACTGTTTTTTGTTGGTTAGGTTGCTTTGTTTTGGGCTTTTGATCTGAATAGATCTATGGTTGTCATTTTTTTTATTTTTAGACGTCTAATAATCGGCACATCTGTTTTTAGAAACGAAAAGCCAAGTTTGTCTTACAGGACAACCAACGTAACACGTGTTATAGTCTGAGCTCCTGTTTCACAGATAAGCCAAGTTTGTCTTACAGCACAACCAACGTAACACGTGTTATAGTCTGAACTCCTGTTTCATAGCTAAACCATAGTAACTGTTTTTGTGATGTTATTTGAGAAAAAAGATTTTCTGGCTATGAATGTGTTAATATTTATGTCTGGTTAACGACTTAACGGTTATCTTATCTTTTTGTTTATTAGGACGGTGATGGATACAAGGGATATAAGATCCAATTCTCGGGACCGTTGGTTTCGTCAAACATGGATCAGATACTCAAGGATCATGACCATGTTTATGTTGCAGCACAACACAACTAACACGTGTTATAGTTTGAACTTCTCGGGCATGCATGTGTTACATGTGACATGAAACCCATGTACAACGTAACACGTGTTACGTGTGACATGAAAACACATTTTTATAACTTCCCTGGCATACGCACACCCACATGTTTACAAACCGTTTCAAGACCGACCCAAACAATAAAGCAAGGGTGGCCGCTGAAAAGCTAAGGCAGCAACGGTAGCCGCTGAAAAGCTAAGGCAGCAACGGTAGCCGCTGAAAAGCTAAGGCAGATTTTCAAAGGAAGCTCCGCCATTTTCTTAGTGCTCTGTATTTTCGTTTACTAGTAATATGTAATGTGAGACTCTTATTTTGTTTTGTCTAGTACATGATGTTAAAACGGTATGGACTTAACACATTTTGGAAGTCTTAACACACGTTATAAAAGAGGCTTAACACACGTTATATCAAGTATACTATGTTATTAAGTTACTATTGGAGTTTATGCATCCATTCTGGAAGTTTTAACACACGTTATACAATATTAACTTGTATGTTCCATATTAACTTGTACACATATTAACTTGCAAACCACTTTCATATACATGAATACAAGTCGGGTTATAATGGATGCTTACATGTTATCATATGTATACAAGTGGGGTTACAACAAGATTATGATATTAACTAAGCTCACCATTAAACTCATCGCCCCCGTCGACTGTTTTCACCCTTGTCACATGTTAAGCAATTACATGTTCCGAACAGACAAATTGTAACACATGTTAGATCAGTATATACACATCATGGTGTTTTGTAAATCCCTAGCTTATACATGAATATATGTCAGGTTACAAAAAGATTATAACAGAGGCTTAACACATGTTATACATTCCAAAATGTGCAAAACAAACACATGTTATAAACGAACGAAAAGTTCTTTCCCACGTTATATATCATTCTAACAGGGGCTTAACACATGTTATACATGAACACATGTCAGGTTACATCATGGTGTTCTGTTACAGCTTGAACCACCAACACATGTTATAAATGAACGAAGATTTCTTTCCCAAAGGATGTGACTTTCATATACATGAATACAAGTTGGGTTACGGTGTTACAATATTAACTTGTATGTTTCAAGATTATACAAGTTAATAGTGTTTTAGAAACCACTAGCTTATATATGACACAATGTTGGGTTAAACCAAGATTATAACAGAGGCTTAACACATGTTATCCCAGGTATACGGTGTTACAATATTAACTTGTATGTTCCATATTAACTTGTACACGTGTTACGATCAGTATATGCACATCGTGGTGTTTTTGCAAACCACTTTTGATATACATGAATACAAGTCGGGTATAATGGATGCTTACATGTTATCATATGTATACAA
The DNA here is from genome assembly GCF_002127325.2 of Helianthus annuus. Classification (NCBI taxonomy): domain Eukaryota; kingdom Viridiplantae; phylum Streptophyta; class Magnoliopsida; order Asterales; family Asteraceae; genus Helianthus; species Helianthus annuus. Next base: position 69,547,165 of record NC_035448.2, read on the forward strand.
GTGGGGTTACAACAAGATTACGATATTAACTAAGCTCACCATTAAACTCATCCCCCCCCCCCCCCGTCGACTGTTTTCACCCTTGTCACATGTTAATCAATTACATGTTCTGAACAGACAAATTGTAACACATGTTAGATCAGTATATACACATCATGGTGTTTTGTAAACCACTAGCTTATACATAAATACATGTCAGGTTACAAAAAGATTATAATAGAGGCTTAACACATGTTATACATTCCAAAATGTGCTAAACATGTTATAAATGAACAAAAACTTGTTACAGCATTAAAACTTCTTTATGGATCTGTTACAGCATGAACCACTAACACATGTTATAAACGAACGAAAACTTCTTTCCCAAAAGATTTGACTTATTCAATATCCCCGCATCCATCCAGCTTGTCAATCGAATATCTTTATGGATCTGTTTCTGTAAATCAACACACGTTATATATTATTCTAACAGGTGCTTAACACATGTTATGGGTCTATTTCTGTAAATCAAACAACCCAACAAAAAAAACACTTACTGTTCAGATCAAAAGGCTAAACCAGCAACCAAACCAACAAAAAAACCAATTATTATTAAGATAAAAATCCCCAAACAAGCAACCAAACCAACAAAAAATCCCGTTCAAAAATCTCATCCTAAAGTTTTCAATTTATTTAAAATACATGAACATTAACCATTACTAGATCTTGATTGAAGACAGAGGTGAGGAGAGAGAGAGAGAGAACATTAACCATTACTAGATCTTGACTCCGACGACGTTTCGAACTCCGACGCCACCAACCACCCACCCTCCACCACCTTCTACAACCACCCACTGTCGCCGCTATCAATTACCAACAACCCAGAATGAACCAGCCACCACCTTCCACCAACCACCATCGTGCCTCACTCATCGTGCATCTACCGCCTCCCCTGCCCCAACCATAACGGTCAACAACACCACCGCCACAGCGCTGCTGCTGCCGTGGGTGGCTGGAAACCCACCAGTTTTGTCTCTCTCTTTCGATTTCTCTGGACCTCTCTTTCTCTTTCGATTTCTCTGGTACTCTCTCTCACGGCTCTCACTCTCTCTTTAGGCTTGCAGGTTGTAAGTGTTGTGTAGAGAGAAGGGAAAGTCATGGGAAAGAGGGAATTGAGAGAGCTGAGATTGTGATTTTGAATTGGATATGAAGAGAGAGAAACAGAGGTGCATTAAAGATGATAGGACTAGACAGTGGAAAGAGAAGGAATATACTACCCAAAATGCCCTTTTAGTTGACTAATGTGTATTATTACATTTCTTTTAAATCTAATTGTTACCAAAATTATGAGAGCCATTGATCAAGTGTGATGAAACATAATCAATGGATGGTATTGGGTTTGCATAGTTTTTTAAAAAAGATGGGTTTCTTGTATAGCCAAGCCCTATATATATATATATATATATATATATATATATATATATATATATATATATATATATATATATATATATATATATATATATATATATATATATATATATATATATACTATATAATAAAAGAAACCTCTAAAGGGACACATGTCATTCATTTGAGCGCTCTCTCTTATTTAATTATAAATATTTATTTTCTATAATTTATAATTAAAAGTAGTCGTGATAAGATAGAGGAAATAACAAATTTAAAACATTAATATTAATTAAAGTATTAGATTCGTAGATTTTGAAACAAACCATAACAATCTTATAGATAAATTTTTTGAATTAATTATGTTTGTTGATAAACATTGCCACGTAATTAAAAGAATATATGCAATAAATAAATCATCTTAATTATAAATAAACATGTTGATGTTTTTATTAGAGTAAAATGCACGGATAGTCCCTGTGGTTTGGTAAAATAACACCTATAGTCCCCAACTTTTGAAAATTACATGTATGCTCCCTGTGGTTTACTCGTTTGTTACTCGGATAGTCCCTGAAATGGATGGAAGTTAGTTTCCTCAATTAAGTGGATGTGAAATTATAAAATTACCCTCACCATTAAAAAACCATATATAATAAAACATTAAAAGAAATTTAATTTGAGTGGAATCCACTTCTTTTTATAAATATAAACCACCTCACCCCCACCCACCATCTCTATCTTCTCCACCCAATCACCACCACCACCACAACTGCTTCTGCCCGCCTCCGACAACACCGCCCACTCCTGCAGTCCTTCCACCCACGCCACACTCCTACCGCCACTTCTGCGGGTGTGATTACCGGTGAGAAATACTCTAAACAAACAGAACCGGTGCTACGGTTCATCTTGATTTGGTCCACAAAGGAGCGATCTGAACCCATGTTCTTTAGCCACACATTTGTCACTTCCCCAGTTGTACCTTCCGCTGTGAAACAAGTATCACCCACCATCTCCGTGTTGCAAGCTGCTGAGCGAGTCTGAATAGAGGATGTCTGGACTGATATTGTAACTAGTTCGACTTATTCCACCACTATCACATTATTAACTCTTGGAACCGACCCCATAATATATCCTCAACACATCATGTCCGTCCAATTTGATGGATCTTCAATGGCGTGCTATTTTGGTGGAGCAGAGGATAATCGACGGTGTGGATTGTGCTACCAACTTGCTATGACGGTAGCGGTTAACAGCTTATTGCCTCATTTGCATCAGTTGTTGTGACGTTTACTGTATTTGATGGCCCCAAACAATACATAACAATAAATACATGTATCACACAGCATTTAATATGTTACTAATTTAATTTAATGGGTTTGACTTATGAGTAATACTTTTTAAACCTATAATATACAGAGATAGTTTTACATAAATTTGGGAAAGAAAGTTGCAGTAATGGAAGGGAAGTGGCAAAGGGACGGTGTGGATGGTGGGGTGGGGAAGATGGAAAGGGTAGGTGGTAGTGGGGTGGGGTGATTTATAAAAGGAAGTGTGCCCCATTTAAATTAACTTTCTTTTAATGTTTTATGACATATTGTTTTTTAATGGTAAGGGTAATTTTGTAATTTCACATCCACTTAACTGAGAAAACTAACATACATCCACTTCAGGGACTATCCGAGTAACAAATGAGTAAACCATAGGGAGCATACATGTAATTTCCAAAAGTTAGGGACTATAGGTGTTATTTTACTAAACCACATGGACTATCCGTGTATTTTACTCTTTTTATTATAAATACTTAATATTCAAGAATAAAACTAATAATTTCTAATAGTATGGGTTAACACTTGAACAACTTAAACTTAAACATAAAAATTTTCGGTTTTTAAAAATCCGAAAACCGAACCATCGGTTTTCGTTTCAATTCGGTTTTTTTTTGTTCGGTTTTGTCGGTTACGGTTCGTTTTTTTCGGTTTTCTGCTCACCCCTAACCATTTGGTTGGAGAATACACCATACCACCAGACTATCCCTTAAGGACTTATCTCATTTACTACTTTCATACTTTTTTTCCTGTTATACAATTATTGCCGCTTATTAAAAGCTACTTAATTTAATATTTTATTGATCCAACCACGTGTAATACATGTGTTTTAACCTAATAATAAATAAAAAGAACAAAGTAAAATGTTATAAATAATAAACAGTGCATCAACATTCATTTTTTAAGACACATTTTGATGACTGTATGAGTTAATCGATTAGCTTACATTTTATTCAACTTGTGTTATTCACAGTTTTATTCAATCATTATAATACAAGGTTTAATTCAACCAGTGCAACACACAAGTTTTTTTTAAGAAATAATTTTTTATCACTTAATATATAAAACTATATTTATTTAACCCGTGTAACACATGGGGTTCTAACCTAGTATATATATATAGGAGAAGGATCTGTTAAGAACCACCCACCCTTTATTGCAAGAACTGCAAGAACCAATGTGGACACAACCAAAATACCTAAAAAACACACAAATTTTTTTTTTTTTTTTGGGGGGGGGGGGGGGGTTAGGTTTTTAGGGGGGGTGAGGGGGTTAGGTTGTTTTAGGTTTTTGGTGGTGTAGTGGGTTTACTTTGTTATGTTCACATTGGTTCTCGCAATAAAGGTGTTCTCGCATGAGGGTAGGGTTCTAGAGTGAACACTAGGTTGAGAGTGAACTGTGTAAACTAGGGATGAGAATTTGGTATCAAATACCAATCCCGAAAATATCGTACCGAATTTTTTCGGTACCGGAAACGGTATCCACTTTTTGGCATTTTCGGTATCGGTACCGGTTCAGTACGGTATCTATAAAATACCGAATTTTACCTTCAAATGCCGCTACCATACCAATACCATACTGATACCGTACCATACCGACATATTTCGGTATCGGTATCGGCACCCAGTTTTGGCAAAATTCAGGATCGGGATTTTCGGGATCGGGACAGTATCGGGACGGGATCGGGATTTGCTCATCCCTGGTGTGAACTAATCTGGGCCATTGGATACATCATCTAGAGATTTTTAAACAATGGCAAGATTGTAATTATAATATTGTAACTTCCCTTTAAAATAATTGATAGAAGGGTATTTGCGTCTTCTGTAAATTGCATTTATTAAACAATATAATCAAAATCCCAAAAATGTTGCTAGTTTCCGTATATACAAGATACACAACTGTTAGTGCATACACATGTATACAGTCTCGCTAGTATCAGTTTATACAAGATACACAAATGTTAGTTTATACACATGTGTACAGTCTCGTTAATTACCGGTATATACAAGATACATAACTGTTAGTTTATACACATGTGTACAGTCTCGCTAACTATCAGTTTATACAAGATACACATATGTTAGTTTATACACATGTGTACCTACTTTTATACATATGTGTATTATATTCAGAAATGGTTACATATATGTATATTAACAACATATAGTATATTATGCATGCACACAAGTAGATTCATATAAAAGTTATGAAATTAATGAAAACGAAACAAGTCACATGTATGCAAAAATAAATAACTTCATCACTTATTCAATAAAAAGTTAATGCCCAAAAATAGTTACAATTTCAATTTCAGAGAAATTTTTCAGTATTTATTGAAAATTAAAAAAAGTTAAAAATAATATATTATGATATCTATATATACGGGTTAGGTTTTTGGGGGATGGGGGGTTAGGTTTTTTTTAGGTTTGGGGGGTTTAGTTATTAGCATTTAGCTTGGGGGGGGGGTTAGGTTTTGGGGGCGGGGGGTTAGGTTTTTTTAGGTTTTTGGTGGTGTAGTGGGTTTACTTTGTAATGTTCACATTGGTTCTCGCGGTTCTCGCAATAAAGGTGGTTCTCGCATGAACCCTACCTATATATATATATATATATATATATATGTATATATTACAATTATATAAATTACAATTAGCTATTTTTTATTTCTTAAATTTTTAACTTCCTTATCGCTAAACACAAAATAGCGGGCGCTGTTTCGTCGATATCGCTACGTAGCATGTAGGTACCTCGCCGCTGTTTGTCGCTATTTGCTATCGATAACTATGATTATGTGTTGAAATATCTTAACTGGAACTTATTTATTACCTACGTGTCTCCTTCGATCCGTTTGCTTTTTTATTTGACCTGGAGTTCAGATTTATTAACTGAAACTGGCTGGTTTTGCAAATCTAAAAACGAAAAACGCTGGTTATAGGTTCGGTTCTTAGAATCTAACCGAAACAACCCTCATGCACCCATAGTTTAACAAGTATTTTAAGGCTCAATTCTTGGTTTATGCACGGGCACTAAAGCATCAATGCTAAGTAACAAGATTTAATGTGACCGAAGAACTCACATGTCACACCCCAACCGATGGCGGAAACATCGGAGTGAGACGAAAACGAGATTACAAGAGACGTCATAACACTAATTGTGGTGAGTGTTTAATAATCACCTTTACATTGTTTGAACTAGAAATACCACAAGTTTGAAATAATAAGATACAACAAGTTTTCAAGTAATTAAGTTCCATTTCATTGATCAATGGTCTAATACAAAGATTGGGAACAAATTTAAATGCGTTTCTAGGCAATCCTACTAGATTCCTTGCACCAACAAAATCATGCAACATGTATTAAAAGCATAGATCAATACAAAAAGTACTGGCAAGCATACAAGTTTGGAAATAAGTATAAGTATAAAAGTTTATCTCAATCCAACATGGCAATTTATATTCAAGTTGAATCTAGCATACATGAACAACCTAAGCATAACGAATAGCATGGATATACAAGTTGAAACTAACATGCATAAACAACCTAAGCATAACATATAACGTGTTCGATGGATTGAGTGGTTGAATATGTTTGATTGTATAAAGTGGATTTTGTTAGTTGATATATGTTGCACCCAAAAATGCGTTAAAGTGTAAAATGGGTCGAATATGCTCACAGTTTTGCGTATGGTAATGCTAAACCGCGAGCGGGATTGATGAAGTCTCGAGATTATGAGTGGTTGCGTATAAGAATTCCTTATGGTTCGAAGGGCAAGAATTAAGATTGGGTAACTTGAGACAATAGAGGATTGTCCTAAAACAATCCTCACTGATTAAAAGAAATAACTCACTGATTAATATGAATTACCGATTAGGGTGAATACTATGTGATGAGTTTTGCTATGACTTGGGAGTGTTCGGTCTGTTCGATTGTGTAGATGTTTGGGTCGAGTTTGGAAAAGTTAGTCACATACTATATTGATGATTGCACAAATTTTCGGTATATTGGGCCTGATACATTGGAATTTCACTTCATACACTCATGGCATATTTATTCTGGGCCGCTTTGCATTGGGCCACATAATTAACACTTAGTTGCATACTGAATTGGGGCCACGTATTACACATGGACCGAAGGGTTACATTAAATAAACAAACTAAATATGGGCCGCATGGTTGAGTACATCTTTTGGGTGGGTCAAATGGATTGCAATGGTCAGTGGGCCATAGTGTAAAACGAAACACACATACACACACACACCCGGCGAATGGGTCAGTGGTATGGGCCATACATCTTCGGATGGTATTGGGCTGCGATACATAAGGAATCCCCAATTGATGGGCTGCTCCTTAAGGGCCAATACAGGATCATCTTGATTGAACGAGTTGGGCCGCATTTAATTAATAAGGTTAGAATGGACTGTTGAGTGTTAATTGGAACTTGGGCTCGTAAAGCAAACGTGTATTTGGCATGAAAACCTGTGTGTGAATAAACGTCATTAACTTGGTTAATGTATGACGTAGCTAACTGTTAGAACATGTATAATTATGTGTGTATTTCATAAGTGCAACTTGTGCAATGTGCGACAAAATACGTGGTTCAATGCGAATACGAAACTGATTGTTATTGATAAACCATGTTAGGACGTGCTTGATCAATTGGTAATAAAGTAGCTAATCTTACCGAGCAAACCAAAGGTGAGTTCATTTCTCTTGAGCATGCGTCCCGGTGGTTGGGACAGTCATTGGGCATCCCTGAGAGGGATGGGTTTGGGTAAATCAATTGGGTATTCCTAAGAGGAATACGTCTTGTGGTAAATCTGGAATGTTGGATAATATACTCGTCCTATCACCTTTAAAGTCCCTCCGTGTTGTTTGGTTACCTGAGAGGTAACAAGGTATTAGTTCGTAGCGCTACTTAGGTTTGGCACCCTCGCCCCATACCGGAGTGGACGGGTGTGAACTAATGACCTAGTCATGACCAATGCTTTGATAGGAGCATTGGGGAAAGGGCAAAATAAATCAGGAGCCGTCTTGTATCCGAGGTATTATCAACATTGAAATCAATGAACTGAACTAAACACTTGGTAACTATTGTTTTCGTAAAACTATGAACTCACCAGCGTTGTCTGATACACGTGTGTGCATGCTCGCAGGTTATTTGGTATGTGTAGATGTGGAACTTGCTGTCTGGGATGTTGGAGTGGTCATGGGTCGAGACACATGGAAACTTGAAACGAGACTAGTTGAATTCATACATTTGGATTTTGGTTAAACTTTACATTATGCTTCCGCTGAACACATTGGGTTATAAATTATATTTTGTAACACTTTATATTTATGAGTGAAAGCTTTTATTTGAAATCTTGTTATGAGTTCAATGTGATTAGTGGCTAGATCCTGGTACGTCACACGCCTCGCGGGAGATTCCGCATGTGGTATTTTGGGGGTGTGACAGTTTGGTATCAGAGCCGCTGGTTATAGTGAACTTGGTTTTAAAACGTTTTTGTAAAACCAGACTATAACCGAACAGTTCTGAATACGTGAATATGACCATGACACTCAGCTCCAGATTGCAAGGTTCGTCTTTCTCACCCGTTGCATACATTACTTGACTAATACACATTTGTTTATGATGTAGCGTAAGAACACACACTCGTCACTATGGCATGATTACATGAATTTCTTGTTTACATTATGATGCGCTGATGGTATGACATAGTCTTGGGATTTCTGTGATCTTATCATTTTAATAACCTCCGTTTGACATCTGAGTTTGAAGAACCATTTGACATGAGTTAGGGGGAAACTGAGATGATCATGCAAAACGCAACATTATTGTGGGTGCACACATAATAATAATGTGGGGTGCATGTGAGTCCCAGTGAACCATAACAAGTGAGAAAAGGGGTTCTGGTCTGTTATCCGATCAATGAGAAACGTAACAAGTCCATAGGAGTCATAGCAGTGATTGTCTCCTACTCGAACGTGATCTTTTCACTCCACTCTGAATCCTTACGAATCTCGATGTTATCGAGTATCACTTGAGCACTCATCTGAACGTCTAGCGAACTGTGTAGAATGTTAGGTGCTTGTACGAACGTCCCTGAGTGGGATGACACGACGTCAAATGAGTGGTTTATACTTTTCTCACTTCTCTTCGTAGCCGGAATTCAATTTATTGACGTCTTCGATTCCGAAGTGCGAACGTTTCTACAACACTCTAGAAACATATCGTGTATTACTCAATCGACATGCAAGATCGATGGACAAGAAGATGAGCGTAGTACCTTGCCGACCTCAGTATTAGGACGACCCTTACTACCGGCAACGAACACCAGCAAACTGACTGCAATCGAATCTCTAACCCTAGTCAGCGACTTATGGGAGTCAACCTTTACGAATCAATCAGGACATAAGCGAGGACAAGTGAATATACTATGGAATGTGGTATCATGTGTAATTGACAGCACAATGAGTAGCGCCTTAGGACGTGACATGGAAGGTGACAAGATGGACCTTGTCGGTGAAAGATCGTAGGACTCCGTTTCAAGCAACGACATTAGAGGCGACAGTCACGGCAACATCAAGGAACTCGTAATCGTAGCCTACAGTATAGAAATGAAGGAGCCTACGACATGGATTGGCTATTGCTAAAACAAGACGACAACAACCGAGGGAACAATGGTAGTACTGGAAAATCTCGTAATGAAAACAACACTGGAAATGACGCTCATGGAAGGGCATTTAGGATTGGCGTAGGCGACGCCAGGCATAGTAGCAACATGGTAGCTTGTATGGGTAGCTGACCGCTTCGTCCCTGTTCTGCTTAACCCCGATGCTTCTTGAAACCGAATCCGTTGTGGAATTGGCTGATGGCAAGTCAATTGAAACCTCATATGTTCATTGGGATGCAAATTCGACCTTGTGGGGCAAGTGCTTGACATCGACTTTCTTTCTACTACCCTTGATAGCTTCGATGCAGTAGTCAGTATGGATTGGTTATCCAGATATCACGCAGATATACCCTGTGAGGAGGAAGCTGTCGCCTGGCATAAAGTATCCGAGTGGTGCAGAGGTTAGCATCAATTCAGCAATGAAGGCCAGAAGTGTCAATGGAAGGATTACCCTGCTATGTTAGCACTCGTTACCGATGTTAAGGCTAAGGAAAAGAGGATCAAGGATCCACCAATTGTTCGTGATTTCTTCCTATGTGCTACCAGAAGAACTACCAGGTTTACCTCCATATCGTCAGGTGGAATATCGGATCGGAATCATGTCAGAAGCAGCCCTTAGTACTAGAACTCCTTATTGTCTCGCACCAGGAAGGTTGTAGGAACAGCCTAATCAACTTCAGGAACCGCTGGACAGGGGTCCTAACTGATTTAGCTCCTTGCCTTGGGGAAGCCGAGCCCTACCTGTGAAAAGACGGACAGGTCCTTTTATTCGTGTATCGGCTACCGTAAACTCAACAAGGTGACAGTCAAGAACCGTTTGCCCCGACCATGTATTGACAACCTGTTGACCAGTTGCGAGGGTCAAGCTCCCATCCGAGGATTGATGAACTAGCGAACTATCATCAAATGGAAGTCCATAGGGAGAATGTTCCTAGAACGGCATATCGAACGCAATGCGGCCATTGCAAATTTTGTACTTCATGCTCTTTGAGTTAATCAACACACCAACAGCTTTATGGATCACATGAGTCGACCGTGTTTATTGATGGCGTTTAGAAGCATTTTCCGGAGAAAGAAACACCATGGGCGGCATTTGTATCATATTTTAGAGCCCGAGGGAGGAGCCACTACACGCGAAGTCTCGTTAAGTGTAACTTCTGGATTCGAGAAGTACATTTCTGGTCATGTAATCAATGAAGTAGAATACATGTGGATCTCGCTAAGATCCATTTTGTTAGAAACTGACCGACACCAAAGATTCCTTCGAGGATACAGCAATTTCTTGGTCTCGCTCGATACTATCGCAGATTCATCACAGGATTTTCGAAGATTGCGCAGCTTTAACCTCCTTAGCACAGCGGGGTGCTGTGAATTCATGGGAGACAAATCAGGAGGACGTCTCTTCAGCTTCTGAAATTCAACTCTACAACACACTGAACATCGTATATACCCAAGGGTACCAGTGACCTGGTGGTATGCCATGATGACCCGAATCAGGATCTCAGTTACTCACTGATGCAACATGAGAAGGTGATGGCTCACGTGGTGGATTTACAGGAAGAACTGCACGAGTCACGACCTGCGGTGGAAGCCATGGTCTTTGGATTTAAGTTGGAGGCATTACTTGGATGGTACCAAATGTACTACTTAGACCGATCGCAAGGGCCTCCCTTGTACCTTTTTTGTAGAGAGCTAAACGTGTGATGTCATCGCTGGATGGAACTTTTGAATGATTCCGACTATGGAACCTAAACGCGTATGAGCATACGGCTCACCATTGACTCTAGCCTACACAATCAAATTTGCCCTGTCCAAATCGAAACACTGAAAGGAGAGAACTCTCAAGATGGGTTCATGCGGGGCATGGAGGAGCAACTTTTGGCAAGGCGGACGATACTCGCTACTTCATGGAACGAATGTGGATCCCACTATACGGCAACCGTACGGAACTTGTATTGAGAAAAGCACACCAGCCTCGTTATTCTAGTTGTCTGGATTTTGATAGGAGATATTAGGATCTACAAATCTGGTACTGGAAACCGGGCATGAAGGCCCATATAGCAGAATATGTGAACGATGTTTGACGTGTGCGAAAGTCAAGGTGGAATATCAGAAACCTTCTGCAGAAACACCCACTTGGAAATGAGAACAGACTGCCACAAATTTTGTCACTGGCCTACCTGAATCTCAGAACGGAACCGGTATCACCCGAGTGATCGTTGATTGTTTCACATAACCAGCACACTTCTTGCACTCAAAGGAACTGACAAGTCTTCGCAGCTTGTGAATATTCCTCTGCGAGAGGCGGTTTTTGGGCACGAGGTGCCAACTCCTGATACCTTTGCTTTTGGATCTATACCTGATTTATGGCAGACAAAACACAACATCCTCGACTCACGTCTAGACATGAGCAATGCTTATCACCGTAGGACAAACGGTCTGAGTAAACAAACCATCCTGACACTTGAAGACATGCTGCGAGCATGTGTGTGATTGACTTTAGTAAGAGTTAGAAGGACATTTAACTTTGGTTGAGTTCTACTGCAGCAGTTACCATTCTAGTATTTAGACAGCTCTGTTTGAGGCATTGCATGGGCAATAATGCCAATCTCTATGTCGGACTAAGGTGGGTGACAACTTAATCATAGACCCAGGATTTGTGCTCGAACCTCTTGGGAAGATTGTTTAGATCAGGAATCGTTTGGCGGAAACGCGTGACCGTCGGCCCAGATAGTTGAGGCCCAGTATTTTATGGCATAAAATTCTGATCAACGTTATCGCACACATAAACGCCAACCCTAGTGTCTAAACCTCTCCCTCCCTGGTCGACGGCAACATATCTTTCCCGTTTAATATCCGGTATGTTTATCTCTTAATGCGATTGTGTTAGTTTATGTGATTTCTTGTTAGGGTGTATAAGTGTATGAAATATTGAATATGGAATTGGTATTAGTTAATAGTTATAACAAACTGTGATAGTGGTGTTGAATAACAATTATCATGATTAGTTTTATTTGATAAACATAACCTGGTGATAGTAATATTGTGAATATGATTGTATTGATTCTTATGATTTCATGATCATAACAAACTGTGTGATGAATCTAGACTGATTGCGAGTAGTTTAGTGGGGAAAAAGGGATCTTCGGGCCTAGTGTAATGCCATGCATAAAAGAAATAACTCACTGATTAATATGAATTACCGATTAGGGTGAATACTATGTGATGAGTTTTGCTGTGACTTGGGAGTGTTCGGTCTGTTTGATTGAGTAGATGTTTGGGTCAAGTTTGGAAAAGTTAGTCACACACTATATTGATGATTGCACAAATTTTTGGTATATTAGGCCTGATACATTGGAATTTCACTTCATACACTCATGGCATATTTATTCTGGGCCGCTTTGCATTGGGCCACATAATTAACACTTAGTTGCATACCGAATTGGGGCCACGTATTACACATGGACCGAAGGGTTACATTAAATAAACAAACTAAAACTGGGTCGCATGGTTGAGTAAATCTTTTGGGTGGGTCAAATGAATTGCAATGGTCAGTGGGCTATAGTGTAAAACGAAACACACACACACACACACACACACACACACACACCCGGCGAATGGGTCAGTGGTATGGGCCATACATCTTCGGATGGTATTGGGCCGCGATACATAAGGAATCCCCAATTGATGGGCTCCTCCTTAAGGGCCAATACAGGATCATCTTGATTGAACGAGTTGGGCCGTATTTAATTAATAAGGTTAGAATGGACTGTTGAGTGTTAATTGGAACTTGGGCTCGTAAAGCAAACGTGTATTTGGCATGAAAACCTGTGTGTGAATAAACGTCATTAACTTGGTTAATGTATGACGTAGCTAACTGTTAGAACATGTATAATTATGTGTGTATTTCATAAGTGCAACTTGTGCAATGTGAGACAAAATACGTGGTTCAATGCGAATACGAAACTGATTGTTATTGATAAACCATGTTAGGACGTGCTTGATTAATTGGTAATAAAGTAGCTAATCTGGCCGAGCAAACCAAAGGTGAGTTCATTTCTCTTGAGCATGCGTCCCGGTGGTTGGGACAGTCATTGGGCATCCCTGAGAGGAATGGATTTGGGTAAATCAATTGGGTATTCCTGAGAGGAATACGTCTTGTGGTAAATCTGGAATGTTGGATAATATACTCGTCCTATCACCTTTAAAGTCCCTCTGTGTTGTTTGGTTACCTGAGAGGTAACAAGGTATTAGTTCGTAGCGCTACTTAGGTTTGGCACCCTCACCCCGTACCGGAGAGGACGGGTGTGAACTAATGACCTAGTCATGACCAATGCTTTGATAGGAGCATTGGGGAAAGGGCAAAATAAATCAGGAGCCGTCTTGTATCCGAGGTATTATCAACATTGAAATCAATGAACTGAACTAAACACTTGGTAACTATCGTTTTCGTAAAACTATGAACTCACCAGCGTTGTCTGATACACGTGTGTGCATGCTCGCAGGTTATTTGGTATGTGTAGATGTGGAACTTGCTGTCTGGGATGCTGGAGTGGTCATGGGTCGAGACACATGGAAACTTGAAACGAGACTAGTTGATTTCATACATTTGGATTTTGGTTAAACTTTACATTATGCTTCCGCTGAACACAATGGGTTATAAATTATATTTTGTAACACTTTATATTTATGAGTGAAAGCTTTTATTTGAAATCTTGTTATGAGTTCAATGTGATTAGTGGCTAGATCTTGGTACGTCACACGCCTCGCGGGAGATTCCGCTTGTGGTATTTTGGGGGTGTGAGAGTTTGGTATCAGAGCCACTGGTTATAGTGAACTTGGTTTTAAAACGTTTTTGTAAAACCAGACTATAACCGAACAGTTCTGAATATGTGAATACGACCATGACACTCAGCTCCAGATTGCAAGGTTCGTCTTTCTCACCCGTTGCATACATTACTTGACTAGTACACATTTGTTTATGATGTAGCGTACGAACACACACTCGTCACTATGGCATGATTACATGAATTTCTTGTTTACATTATGATGCGCTGATGGTATGACGTAGTCTTGGGATTTCTGTGATCTTATCATTTTAATAACCTCCGTTTGACATCTGAGTTTGAAAGTGGGGGGAGGAGGGTGGTCGTGGTGTGGTGGTTGCGCATGCCGGAGATCGGCCGGAATTGCTCCGGTGACCGGAGAAATGGCAGAGAAAGAGGGGTGTCGGTTAGGGTCAGGGAAGGGAATGAAGGGTTTAGGATTCTTATATATGTCTATGGTTTTGAGTGGGTTGGGCCCAAAGCCCATAAATGCGTGCGTAGTCTTCGTGCGACCCAAATGTATTTCTAAAACCCGTTTTTGTTCCCGAACTTCGTAAATTATCGTAGTAGGTTTATTTAAAGTTGAACATACGTAAAATGTATGTTGGAAGTCAGTTTTGACGCGTACGTTCGTTAGTTGCGTTAAACACTTCGGTTATCATTTCCAGTCCGTTTTTCGATCCGTTTTCGACTGTGATTCCAAAAAAAATAGAAGGCGAATATAAATTTGCTAAAACTAGAAATACAGAAAATATGAGGCGTTACGTCACAGGTACATAACAATTTATTAAAGCATTTGCCCCTTTATATAATGCTCGTTCCAAGCGGCTAATGCCATATCTCAAGTTTTCAAATAAAACTAGGCTAAGAGTATTTACCTTTGCTTAGCAAATTTTCTGTTTTAATAAGTTCTTTGAAGCAAAGCCGTATTTCAGGTTGTATTTCCTAGGCACGATTATCTGGAATGCTCTATAGTCTAGAATGAAACAAATATAAATATCTGTATGTTGACGAGTCTTTTTGTAAATTATTTTACTTGACTTGCTACTTAGAATATTATTTGGTTTGCTAGATTAAGCGTCAACTGGTTATAATGTGTTTTATACCCTTCCGAGTGAGAAGCCTCGTTAAATATGGGTTATTTAACCAAACATTCAGATTTGGAATGATTTTGAAAGGTTTAAACCCATTTCGACTAGTTTATATAATTTATATATTATAAACTAGTCATTTGCGTAAACGAGACATCGGATGGTCGAAAGGGTCTATAACAAGTCCATTATGTCAAAACATATTTCCAATAGTTATATAATTAGTTTCGAGGTCAATTTACATGCCTCGTTGGTATTAAAACCATTTCTACGCAAAAATGGCGTTGTTTACATTTTTTAAAGTATAGATAGCGGACTTGTCGATTTACCCTCTAAAGAGTGTGACCATAAGGTATAACCTCAGAGGGTTATTCCCTATAATATTATGGTCGCAAAACATGCCTTGATTGGGTTTCAAAGTAGACCAAACGGGTCGGAATCGAAAGTCAAAGCAAAAGTCAAACTGCTTGACTTTCGATATAGAATAGAGGTCTAAACTGAGTATGATGAGTTGAGCATGTCAAAATATGTTATATTAATCCATACTATTGATATAATGTCAAAACTTTGAGTTTCGATAGCTTAAAGTTCAATTAGCGTAAAATGCGCATTTACTAGTTTTGACTTTATATATATATAGGGTAGGGTTCATGCGAGAACCGCGAGAACCAATGTGAACAGGGGGCAATTTTGTAAATACATAAAACTTGTAAATTAATCGCTCCTCTCCCTGCATCCTGTACTACTGGACTTCAAACAAAAAATAAATCACAATCTATCAAGTAATCACGTCCGACAATCCTACAAGCATCATCAATCTGCGATTCATCATAGCGATTCACAAAAAATCAAGTTCGACGCTCCACAATATCAGCAGTTCGTCATCAAAATTCATCGTATGTTCAATATTGGTACAATAAGAACATAATCATCGATCGCACATTCATCTTCGATTCGAAATTAGGGCAAAACGATCATAATCATCAAGGTTTGTTGTATAAATAGGGATAATTTGAAGAACATTCGTTGTTGCACCATTCTGTGAATTTGTAAGTTCATACACTTTGTTTTGTAGTCGTATATGACAATACAACTCTTAATCACCGATTCAGATATGTTATTATGTGATTATGACACTTAAGCAGTCGTTTCATATCTGTTTCATATATGCATTATTGAAAATTGTGTTATATATATGATTTTTTGAGTGAACAGGGGCGAATGTTGTGATAGAACTATATGTATTGTGGTAGTTATGTGTTTGTTCATGTAGTTTTTCTTGATGAATAATGTCATGTAAATAATGCTAGATATGATGGGCAACACGAAATTTGATTTGGTAAGTGTTAGGTGTCACACCCCGGCCACGTAGAACATACAAAACGTGGCGGAAACGTCGGGGAGTGTTGTAACAGAATCAATTGTTTCAAATCCATGGCAAATGAAGTTTCGTTTTATTAATAAAATATGAAAGTATACATTGTTTAAACAAGAACCAAAGAGTACACAACATAAATTAACTAGTTCTTGTCTCGTTTTAGGTCACTAAGGCACAGGTCTGCCTAAGTATGTCTTGATAAGTCCTATGCATCATTTCCTGAAAACACATGTGAAAATAGGTACGTCAGCATAAAAATGCCTGTGAGATACATTGGTTTTATGAAAATGGAATTCATGACTTATGTTTGAGAAAATGTTTAGTCATGAACCTTGTAATTTGCTTTGTCTTGTAAATCATTTGAAAAACGATAAAATCAGATGATATGTATAAATAAGAAGACACTGTATGGTTAAACGGATAACCATGTAAAATGCGTTTGTATAAGATAAGTCGTTTGTAAAACAATGTCTCGTGAAAAGTGTGTTATTTGTATAAAAATGTCATCTGTCTAAACTGAAATGATTTAGATAACGCTAAGATATGTAATATTATACAAACATTTATATATAGGAAGTACCAGCGGCGTATCCACCATGTTTGCATCATATTACATACTCCACGTTACTCAAACCATTTACCCAAACCATCCACCATGTAAGATTGTTCTTGTATAACTCAATTGTTTATTGTGTAAACCATGTCAACTGTCTATGTTCAATGTAAATCATGTAATGTGTATCCCAAAATGTATCATGTACGGTAAGAGAAATGTATCAACTTAAACCATATGTAAAATGCACCAAACAAGTCGTTGAAGTAAAACGTGGTTTAAATCAACGTTATGTTCTGTGGAAAAATGCATGCTCTATTGATATTAACATTTATGCGGTATTGTGAAATATGCATACATCCAAGCCTTGAGACTGTGGCGATAAACCCTCAAACAAATTAAAGGTTTATCTAAGTTATGTATATCGAATTCGGTCATTCCTTCCAATCCTATCAAACCCAGGATTTCAGAAACGGGAGATGTCAATTCCTATGGTACCACTACCTACTAACGAACGGCGTGATCAATGTTAATGAATGTATTGTCCCATGTTAATCAAACCAAATGTCATAACAAAATGAAGGCATGTGATGTAAAAAATTGTACTAAGTATGCTAAGTAAACATACGAAGCAGAAATGTTCATGTAAATCAATGTGCCCATATGCTGAGTAAACATATGCAGCAGAAATGTTCATGTAAATCAATGTGCCCATATGCTGAGTAAACATATGCAGCAGAAATGTTCATGTAAATCAATGTGCCCATATGCTGAGTAAACATATGCAGCAGAAATGTTCATGTAAATCAATGTGTCCATATGCTGAGTAAACATATGCAACAGAAATGTAATGTAAATCAATGTACTAAGTATGCACACAATAGGCATACATAGCATAAAATGTAATGAAATCGTGTACTATAATGTACTAACAACATAGCAGGCATATGATGTGAAAATATGGAAAGCATGAATGTAACAGATAGGCACATGTGTTTCACCCCAAAACAGTTTGGAAAACAGTAAAAGAGGGGTTCAATGTACTCACCTGAGATTGCTTTGAATTCCTTGTATAATAACCAGATAATGCTAGAGATCACGGAATATCAAACGGCACCTAATAGGTAGCTATATCAATATACCGGACCAAATCGGAAGGATCGGATAGTATGCGGGTTCGTAAACCAAACGAGTATGGAGACTTGTGTAATATGGTTTAACAAAGCCTACATACTAAAATGAAACCTAACCTAAGTGCTTGCGACCCATCACGACCCGTTTAGGTAGCTTATGCTACCTTACGCGTCGTCCGCGTAGAACGCGTCTGGAACGCCTAACATCGTGACCACGAGGTATAACCTCGGAAGGTTATAGCTATGGTCACCTAATGTGTTTGGTCGGATCCTAATGATCGACCAAATGGGTCGGGTTCGAAAGTATAAGCGATGGTTTAGATCGTTTACCTTATGACCCTATATAAGCACTAAACTAAAAGTGACGAGCTAAGCATGTTAGAACATGCTTAACTAAGATTAGAAAACAGGTTTGGCATCAAAACAAACGGCTTT
Organism: Helianthus annuus; assembly: GCF_002127325.2. NCBI lineage: Eukaryota > Viridiplantae > Streptophyta > Magnoliopsida > Asterales > Asteraceae > Helianthus > Helianthus annuus. The sequence goes on from NC_035448.2 coordinate 69,565,964, forward strand.
GATGCTCACGAGTAGTTTGGTTACAAAATATGCAAGAATGCACATTTTGGCCGAAACTACGACTCGTCACTGAGCCTAGATAACGTGGTAATCAGTAGGTATAGTCACTACGGACTATAACCATCGTGATCACACTCACGTTATGAAGTTCCATGAACTTCGGGTTGACCATAGGCTGGTCAATGCAGAAAGTCAACAAAACGTTGACTTTCGGACTCGAAAAGCGAATAAAAGAGCGAAAGAATACTTACGGAGGGTCCCCGAATGCTAATCTAGATCAAAATGGCTCAGGTATGAAACAAAGGTTCCAACTTAGAGCTCTTGATCAGATTGTGTGGGTTTTTGCAAGAATAGGGGTGGGGTATTTATAGTATTTCCTGAACCGTTAAGATCGTTTCTTGAAAAACGTGATTGAATCTTGCGCGTACACTTGTCGTAAACTTGTGGTTACTGAAAATACCCCTTAGTGAACTGAAAGGGCAAGTTTAAAACATGTGGTTGTGGTTAAACCAGTTGAAATTTGCTGACTAGCTGATCTTATCTGTTCTGGGAGTCTGACGCGCCCCGCGTAAGGATTTGGGCAATCCTTACGCGCCCCGCCTGAGGGTCACAGATCAGAATTTTCAGTTTTAGTCCCTGCACTTCAGAAACATGCAATTTGGCCCATTTTTGGCACTTTTAAGCCCCGTTAACCTCATTTCAAGGCTCTAAGATGGAGTTAGAGTGTAGGGGACTTGAAATATGCTCAAAAATATTCCGGATGTCGGCTCGTTTGGTCGTACGATCCCGATGTTCGCTTAATTACGACGGAATGCGCATAAGCGCGAAAGACGATCCAAATGACGCGACGAATGAATTTTTCTCATGCCAAACACTAAGGCATAATATTATAATGCTTACATAAATTTTTTGGATGTCCGGATGTATTCAGAACGTAAGTTATGCGCGAAAGTGCAAACTTGTGCACTTTTTGACACTTTTAGCCCCTGAATGATCCAAAAGTTTGTTTTAGCATACCAAACCCCTCAAAGCCTATTCCTAAGCTATGCAAAGGATATTTATGGTATGCCTAACTTATGGACATGTTCCGGAATGTTCGTTACAGTTCAAATTGGCATACTTTCGCAGTTTGTCAAGTTTAGTCCCTGTAAGCGAATTAACTTGTTTTTGCCATACTAAAGCCTTCAAAACTTATTTCTAAGTTATGTAAAGGTTATTTGAGGTATGTTGAGTATATGTTGCTGTTCCGGAGTATTTGTCGCATTAAACTGAGTACGTTTACGCACCAGTTTGCGTATAATTCCCCAGAAAGCGATGTAGAGCTTGAAATCGAACAAGAGTTGAAATGTGCAAACGATACACATATTTATACAAGTCCAAAGTATGAAATACAATATTTCATTGGTTTGGAGTTTGTTTGATGGTTGAAGTGACACAGGTGTCACATTAGGGTTTTTTTACTGAATTATAATTGTTGATAAAGTTATGTCATGTTAATGCACATGTGCATAGCTATAGTTATGCACATGTGCATATTTTGACAGGATATGCTTACACAGAATAGGATAATAAGGTAATGTTGTGATCTATATAGATATGCACATGTGCATATTTGTAGGATCGTTGAATCGATCTAAACGAGTCGATCAGAAGAGTTCTTGACCAAATCAGAGGCGGAATTCATTGATTTGATCTTCATTCAGCTTGATATGCACTTAGATTCACTTTAACTATCTCTTGTATTGATTTCAGAACGTTTTACAAGCTAGAGGTACTTCGGCAGAGCTTCGCTACCGGAATCAGGAATGGAATCAGGAATGTTACGAATGAAAGACCCAAGACCCCTATATATAGTGTCAGCCAATTCGCACGAACCATGCTCTCCCGTTCGCACGAACTGGACTTTCCACTTCGTGTGGACTAGCTAATTCAGCCCTGTTTCTCGTTTTTCTCGATCTATGTGTCTTGATCTATCAAATCTATTACATGACTCGATACAAGACGAAGTCGACAGACATATGCACCAACAATATATTTTCTGACAGTACAGGCTTACACAGGCTTACACAGAACATGTTGATTAGGTATAATTATGTGATATATAGTTATGCACATGTGCATAGCTTGACAGAATATGATTACACATAACAGGATAATAAACTAAATTTGTGATCTATATAGTTATGCACATGTGCATAAATTGTTATAATATGTTAATATTCACGTGTGCATAGTTTGCAATAATAGTTTAACAAGGTAGATAATGTTGATGCATATGACTTTGATCTATATAGTTATGCACAGTTATGCTAACATGTATTTCAACTTGGAATATGTTAATAAGGTATAATTGTGTGATATATAGTTATGCACATGTGCATAGATTGACAAAATATATTAATATGCACATGTGCATAATTTGTCAACATAGGTTCTTAAGGTATTTAATGTTTATGCATGTGTATATAATGATGCACGTGTGCATATCTTATTTGTTGATCATAAATTAATGTTGATACACATGCTCATTGTAGATCATCGATGGAAAAAAATACATGGATTAACAGATGAAAGAGTTAAGCAGATGTTAGACGTTAGACGAAGAGGCATTGAAGCAATAGGAATGCTGGGGTGTGCTCAACAACTGGAAAAAGGAACAGACAATATGATGTTATGGAAGTTATATGTGGGTGATTCAAGGACATGAAACCCGTAGTGTCTTTTTTTTTTTTTTGTGTTTGGGAAGTAGCAAGTGGCTAACTGATGTGGTGTGGGTATATTTGGTTGACAGTAGTTGTATAGGATAAATTATGTATGGATGCACATGTGCATTATTCAAAATAGTAATCATATGTCGATGTATTATGTATATTAAAGGATGTATTATGTATATTAAAGCGATGTATATATGTATCAAAGCGGTGCTTGTATGTTGTTAAAAATATGTATGGGTGCACATGAGCATTATTAGAACACGTATATTGCACATGTGCATCTTTTTTTTCCGTATCAAATAACCATGTTAAGTTAAACAGAAACATGTATGCACATGTGCATCTTTCTGTCAATACATTAAGTTTGGTAATGCACATGAAAACAACTAAAAAACATAATCAAAACATAAATTTGATAATCCACATCATGACAACTAAAAAACAGAATCAAAATGAATACTGATTGGAATTTGTTTATCGTTATAAATAGTTAATTCAAGAATCATAAATTTGGTTGGTCGATTTACGACGTCTGGTTGAACATCTAAGAATGATTGTAGCTCGTTATCAACTATAAGTTATCAACTATAACCAACTATAAGTTATCAACTATAACGTAATCAAAATAAAAGTCTTTGAGGTTGGCAAATTGGGGTTTCATTGTATGTAGTATAATGTCTGAATCAGGTTCACCGATAAATGATAAATAGACGTACGTCTCTCGTATGTCTCTGGAATAGTTTTTGAAATGTTCTCTCGTCTGCATCACCCTTATCATCCTATATTTTTCAAATGTATACATAATATAATTGTCAATATAATGCACGTGTGCATAATGTAATTGTCAACATAATGCGCACGAGCATTATCATTTTATGTATAACGACATTTTTTTTAACATAACAAGATGCCATATATTCAAACCATAACTTTAGACATGAACTAGAGAAGTACACTTACAATAAACATATAAAATCCTATTTTTCTATTACATTCACACCACTAGTGTACCACTCTTCAATCACTAAATTCTCCATATTAGCTATGACTTTCATCCACAACAGAGTACACTCACTGACTTATTCCAGTCTTATAGCATTTGAACACTGCATGACTTTGAATAGCTTCTCATTTCTTCTCGACCATATGATCCATAATGTAACTATCACTATGCAGTTGACTGCCTTTTTCTTCTTCTTAGAAATATCCAGCTTCCAGGAAAAAGAGAGAATATCTGCCACTGTTGAGTAAGAATGTAAATCTTTTACTCCCAGCCATGCTCCAACCATCCACCAAAGCGTTTTTGACATCAAACACGGAATGAGGACGTGTTCAACAGTTTCTTGCTCGTATCCGCAACCCGGGCACAATGTGTTGCTGATATGAATTCCCTTTTTTTACAGCTTTGTCTTTGTCGGTAACCTGCCTTCGACGCCTTTCCATGCTAACATATTGGTTTTAGGTGTAGCCCAACCGTTCCAGGTCGTTACAAAGCCACTCGACGGGTCCCCGCTTATGACACACAAATCCTATCTAACGGGTTTAAGATTGAAAGTCGACTTTTTTTCCGAGTGCCAACCCCACCCATATTGACCCATCTTCATTCGGGTGTCTTTCAGCAGCGCCAAAAGCTGCATATACTCCACCCATGCCTCCCCGGTTGTCGGCTTGTTCTTCCATTGCCAATCTTACACAGTCACCTCCCCTATTTTTTTGTAGTTGTCCGCCACCCAAGACCCTTTGTTTGCTGCCATTATGTACATAATTGGATGGTTATCCATAAGGCACTTGTTTAGAATACATACATTAACGATATAGTCTAGTTTTCAACATAATGCACATGTGCATATAATTTAGTACAATATAGTTTACAGTAAACATAATGCACATGTGCATATAATTAATACAACATCATTTACAGTAAATATAATGATTTACAAAGTATATACATCATTTACACTCAACATAATACCTTTAGTCACAAATCGAATGAATTGCAACTCTTGATGTTCTGTATTTGTAGGTATCTTGTGACTATCAACTGTATTATCAGAAGATGGACCAACAGAGGATGCCATGTATGAGGAGGATTATCAGAGACTGTATGAGGAGGAACATCAGAGACTGTATGAGGAGGAACATCAGAGACTGTATGAGGAGGAACATCAGATGTATGAGGAGGATTATCAGAGACTGTATGAGGAGGAACATCATATGTGTGAGGATCGACACGTGATGAATCAGAGGATGCCATGTAGAGGGTGTAAATGGTGGGTTGTTCGTTGTGAATGCCGCCGGAAACACCGTGCCTGGATGTCGCCGCCGTGAACTCCGGTGAGTTACGTGAACGTCGTCGGTCGTCGTCGTCAATGTATACAACAATCTGATCTGCAATGTATACAACAATCTCATCTGATGAATGAAACCCTAATAATTAAAAGTTGTAGATCGTGAACAAAGTGGTGAGAAGAGGGGAGCGTGTTTTGTAATAAATATCACATAATTACAATTTTGCCATGTGTTCACACTGGTTCTCGCAAT